>NC_089491.1:1815000-2415000 GCF_036850765.1 Saccopteryx bilineata | reverse complement strand
TTGGGTCAGCTATACCCCGTGTTGGTCATATGCAGCTGGCTTAATCAATAAAAGTCCTCAAAAATTCATTTGGACTTGATGTCTCTACGTAAACCTGTGGAAGTGAGGTACGGTACTGTACAGCAGCTGCCATGCTTATTTCAGGAACCAAGAGAGAGCAAGCTCCCGGTCTGCCACACTTTATAGTGTAGAAATCCAAACCTTTAAGCCAATATACAAACAAGGAAGTCTCTGATACAAAGTCACTCATCCGAGGCATAAATGGGATTTCTCATAAGAGTGCGCCACCCCACATCATGCAATAGTCAAGGGTGTGGGGAAAAGCTTAGTTTTGAAAAGATCTTAGAATTAAAAGGGTGGGAAAGGCTTAGTCTTAAAACTAAGCCTTAGGCTATAAGGGAGAACCTTGCCTGCTTACAGCCTGTCTCCCACACCCAATGCAAACTATAAGCAAGCAAACATATTTGACCCACAGGAAGGAAACCACTCCTTGAGATAAGAGGCTTCAAGAATATTTTCTAATTTAGGCCAAGCGTTCAGAGAGATTTTGTAAATATAATTTCTATACTTGTGTGTGATTTACACCAGCTCAAGATGGCCAATCGCATTCCTGCTTAGGAAGGGCTGTTATATTGTCCGTGGAGAGATTTTCGTACTTAGAAGGTTTCGAATAGAAGGAGGAAGGAGACTTGGACCCCCTCCCTTCTCCACACCTGAGTGAAAGGAGGTAAAACAGCCAGGAATGCAGGAGGGGAGGGAAGGTTTGAGCAGCCCTTTCCTCCTCCCCCCCCTTCTCTCTCCTTAATGGGCGATTTACAAACGCTTGTCCTCTGACATCCTGTAAGCCCCTCCCATCCTGAAATCGTGTGATGGACGTGTGTACCTCTAGACAAAGGAATCACGAGACCCATGCATATAAACCTGCATTCTGTAGAGGGTACCTAAGATGTAAGAAATCTAATTTTGGGGAGCACGTGTCTTTGGAGCTATAGCCCCTTGTGTGTGCTTCGCTGACTTTTATTAATAAATTCTCTTTTTCCTCTTATAGTTATCTGAGTGTCAATCCTCCGAGGTTTTGCTCTCCTGCACCAGTATCAGGAAGTCCTAGCCAAAGCCATCAGACAACGTGAGAAACGGACGGGCTGCAAGCGGGCAGGGTCCTTGCTGCCCTTCCCCCCACCTCACCGGCTCGATTAAGTTGCTAGAGGCGGTGGGAGACCAAGTTGACCAAGATCCTTGCAATTTAAGGGTTAAGCCAAAGGCTAAGCCAGGGGTCCCCAAACTACGGCCCCGCGGGCCACATGCGGCCCCCTGAGACCATTTATCCGGCCCCGCCGCACTTCTGGAAGGGGCACCTCTTTCATTGGTGGTCAGTGAGAGGAACATAGTTCCCATTGAAATACTGGTCAGTTTGTTGATTTAAATTTACTTGTTCTTTATTTTAAATATTGTATTTGTTCCAGTTTTGTTTTTTTACTTTAAAATAAGATATGTGCAGTGTGCATAGGAATTTGTTCATAGTTTTTTTATAGTCTGGCCCTCCAATGGTCTGAGGGACAGTGAACTGGCCCCCCTGTGTAAAAAGTTTGGGGACCCCTGGGCTAAGCTCTTCCCCACACCTCCCTGTTAGCTGTGATGCTGTTGCTTTCTACCCCTCCCATCCCCCCCACCCCCTGTCCTTCAAAGAGACTGTAAGCAATTATCTTTTTACCCTTTGTTTTGTGAAGTTACAATGTTATGCCTGGTGGATGGTTTTTAGGGGCCCTGGAAGAATTCCTGGTGTAGCTCAGAGGTGTGACTTTGTATCAGAGCTCTCTCTGTTTTGCAAAATAACTCTGCTTGACGCTATAAAAATAAAGCTTTGGGGAGTGCAGGTTGCTCACCTGGGAAAAGCCTGCAGAGAGACCTCCCAGCCCATCCCCTTTCTCTCCAGTGTTTATTTCTCCATCCTCCACTGTTCCCACAGAAGACCTGCAGAATTATGAGTCGTAGTGGTTTGCAACAAGAAGAAAGAAAAAGAGATCACATGAAAAGAAAAAAGTAAAACTGTCACTCTTTGCAGATGACACGAAAATACATATTTATTTATATAAAAATTAAAAAGGAACTCAAGTCTGCTCACTACGATGGTACTTTCTTCCTATAAATATAAGTATATCGCATCTTATAATCCTAAGAAGACTTAGAAGTGAGTCTGGAAATGGTTCATGAACTAAAGAATGAGGACTTTTACTGTGAGGAGTCAGGACAGGTTTGAGAGCTCACTGTCTTAGAATATTAAAGAGTTTGTCCTATTCTAAATAAAGTCTCATCCATCCAGTCTTAAGTGGAGAACTAACAGACAGACGTGGTCGTGTCATGTTCTGTGGCCCCACGTGTCCCGGTGGACAGTCAGGCTTGGGCTCCACGGACGGACGGGCTTCAGAGAGGCGAGCGTGCTGTTCTCTGACCTCATGTCCAGCGAAGGAAAGGCCGGGACACTCAGGCCCAGTGGAGCCACACCGGTCTGGGAGACGCCGGGAGTGCTGGACAGACACACAGACAAGTGTGTGTCACAGATCAGGATCACCACGCACGCAGGCGGGACGCACGGGGGCAGCGAAACCAGACCGATACCCGCTCAGGACACCGGGCAGTCCCCGGCGGGACAGGTGACCCGAACTCTGAGACCTGGGGACCCTCCTGAGCCCCACAGCGGCTGCGTGCGCCTCTAGCCTGTGGCATCCTCGGTGGCGGGCTCTTCTGTGCTGCTCTCTGACTATGCGTTCTGTCCCTGACGCCCTCGTCCTGGCCACCAGCCCAGTCGGACCCGTCCTGAGGATGTGGACAAGCAACTGAGAGTTCCTGCTGGACGGGTCAGCTCTGTGAGAAGCAGGCGCAGATCTGACAGGAGGAAGACCTTCTGAGGTCACTGGTCACACCCCAGGCCACCCTGCATGCTGTCCAAGACGACAATGACCTCCTCATGTCCCGGGTCTTTAAGGAAAGATCGAGCGGGATGGTCAGGAGCCGCGGAGACGCTGACCTCACTCTGCAGGGGACCTTGACCCCAACCAGCTACACCTCACTCTCCTGTTCTAGGGTTCGGTGACTTACGTTTCAACCCCAGATGAACTGAGAACACCCCTCTTGTCGTGGACGGTGCAGGACGCTAGGGGGCAGTGCTTGCTGTCCAGGCACAGATGGACATTTCCAGGTGGTCCTCGGCTGTCATGGCTTCCGGGCTGGGACTTCTGCCCCATGTTGGGGAGGGGCAGTGGGGTTCCAACCTCCTGTGAGCTGCAGGGATCAGATCGCTGGCCACCACCCAGGCATGTGGCTGGTTGGTCACTGTGACAATGACAACCACATTAAATGGCTCAAGTCTGCTGAGGAGATCGATGGGGGGAAGAGCAGCTCAAAGCCTGGACTGGGTTTGGGGACGAGGACGAGATCGCAGGGTCCCTCCCCACCCCCTTCCCGCATCCCGGCCCTCACCAGGGGCCCATCAGAGTAAAGACGAGTGACAGCCAGTGACTTTGACAGACAGCCATCCCACCTCAGGGCGGTGACACAGCACACATGTGTTTCTGCCGGGGTCTGGGTCTGATGCCGGGCCTGGGAGGGGCGGTCGCTACGGCCGTGACCTGGAAACCAGAGCCTTCTGAGGTCTGGTCCTGTCTTGTCCTCCTGAAGTCCTCAGGTTGGGTGTCTGGGAGTCCACCCCCGTGTCTCCCGTCCCCTCAGGGAGGGGCTCTGAGCTCTCAGGTGGGGCAGGAAGGGTGGTCACTACAAGGTGAGTCAGTCTGGTCCCACAGGACTTCACGGACCTACGTCACTGAGGGGCTTTTTATTTATTGATTTTAGCAGGAGAGGATTGGGGTGAAAGAGACAGGAACATTGATCTGTCCCTGTATGTGCCCCGACCAGGGACTGAACAGGCAACCTTTGTGCTTTGGGATGATGCTATAACTAATCAAGCTATCCAGGCAGGACTGAAGGCTTTAAAAATCTCACCTGTTCCTGTTTGGGGTCAGAAACGTCCAGGAACAACCTCACTCTGTAAGACCTCGGCTCCCTGGACTGCTTCCTCCACCTTCCCTGCCTGCGGATGGCTCAGTCCCCCCAAGCCCCGCTGTTCCCTGGGACCCTCCTGGTCAGTCCCCCCAAGCCCCGCTGTTCCCTGGGCCCTCCTGGTCAGTCCCCCCGACCCTCCTGGTCAGTCCCCCCAAACCCCGCTGTTCCCTGGGCCCTCCTGGTCAGTCCCCCCGACCCTCCTGGTCAGTCCCCCCAAGCCCCTCTGTTCCCTGGCCCCTCCTGGTCAGTCCCCCCAAGCCCCGCTGTTCCCTGGGCCCCTCCTGCTCAGTCCCCCCAAGCCCCACTGTTCCCTGGGCCCCTCCTGGTCAGTTCCTCCAAGCCCCACTGTTCCCTGGGCCCCTCCTGGTCAGTCCCCCCAAGCCCCGCTGTTCCCTGGGCCCTCCTGGTCAGTCCCCCCGACCCTCCTGGTCAGTCCCCCCAAGCCCCTCTGTTCCCTGGCCCCTCCTGGTCAGTCCCCCCAAGCCCCGCTGTTCCCTGGGCCCCTCCTGCTCAGTCCCCCCAAGCCCCCTGTTCCCTGGCCCCTCCTGGTCAGTCCCCCCAAGCCCCCTGTTCCCTGGCCCCTCCTGGTCAGTTCCTCCAAGCCCCCTGTTCCCTGGGGACCTCCTGGTCAGTTCCTCCAAGCCCCCTGTTCCCTGGCCCCTCCTGGTCAGTTCCTCCAAGCCCCCTGTTCCCTGGGGACCTCCTGGTCAGTCTCCCCAAGCCCCCTGTTCCCTGGGCCCCTCCTGGTCAGTTCCTCCAAACCCCCTGTTCCCTGGGGACCTCCTGGTCAGTCCCCCCAAGCCCCCTGTTCCCTGAGCCCCTCCTGGTCAGTTCCTCCAAGCCCCCTGTTCCCTGAGCCCCTCCTGGTCAGTCCCCCCAAGCCCCCTGTTCCCTGGGCCCCTCCTGGTCAGTTCCTCCAAGCCCCCTGTTCCCTGAGCCCCTCCTGGTCAGTCCCCCCAAGCCCCGCTGTTCCCTGAGCCCCTCCTGGTCAGTCCCCCCAAGCCTCCTGTTCCCTGAGCCCCTCCTGGTCAGTTTCTCCAAGCCCCTCTGTTCCCTGGCCCCTCCTGGTCAGTCCCCCCAAGCCCCCTGTTCCCTGAGCCCCTCCTGGTCAGTTCCTCCAAGCCCCCTGTTCCCTGAGCCCCTCCTGGTCAGTCCCCCCAAGCCCCCTGTTCCCTGAGCCCCTCCTGGTAAGTTCCTCCAAGCCCCCTGTTCCCTGAGCCCCTCCTGGTCAGTTCCTCCAAGCCCCCTGTTCCCTGAGCCCCTCCTGGTCAGTTCCTCCAAGCCCCCTGTTCCCTGGGCCCCTCCTGGTCAGTCCCCCCAAGTCCCACTGTTCCCTGGGTCCCTCCTGGTCCGGCCGTGTGGGTACACACTCCTGATGTTCTGGGCCCTGGCTCTTCCCGGGAGCTAAGGCTGCCCCGAGCACGGCTGGCTGGGGTCCTGGAGGCAGCAGGTTCATCTAACAAACATCCTTAGCCCTCTGCCCACCCTCCGGCTGCACGGCCCCTGCCACGGATTTTAGATGTGTGAGCAGAGCTGTTCTGCACCAGCTTCTGTGTAACACGCGTGTGCGTTGACAGCAGACGTCACAGCAATAACAGGACACAGTGTGGCCCAGGGATGCAGTGACTGCGTGAGTTGGCCCTGACCTGGGGTTTTCCTCTGGGAGACGGGACAGGGGTTGCCGCGGCCAAGCCTGCACGGGGTCCACACCAGCTCAGTCAGGATTCCCTCTGTACCGGCTCTTCCGTGTGGACGCCGCCCGGCGGACAGGCTGCGAGGAGGGGACAGAGAGAACGTGCTCCAGCAGACTGTCTGTCCCAGGCAACTGGACAGAGCCTCTTTCTCCCTGCGAGACCGGGAGCCCCTTCCCCATGCACACTGTCCGCCTGTCCTTCAGAGAGGGCTCTGCCCAGCGGGTGCTCCCCGGAGGGAGGGGGTGTCAGCCCCGTGCTGTCATATCTTCGTCAGCTAAGTGACCTGAGTGTCCAGTGATGACACACGGGCAAAGCCCAGCCTGTGGGGCCCCCTGAGGCCTCGGCCGCCCTGGCCTGGAGGAAAGGGCCCTGGGGTGGGGGTTTTCTCCGTCGCTAAGGATGGGGACCACGTGTTAATAGGCCACTGGGCCCCTCATGGGCGGGGCCTGCCTGGCAGAGGAGTGTCTCTCCCGACGGCTGGTCTGAGGTCAGCGCGGGAAGCTCTGCACTGGACACTCACGTGTCGGTGTTTCCCTCTCCATGGGCATTCAGAGTGGCCAGATCTTCTGCACTTTACTTTTATTTTGCTGAGGATCTTGAAGACACACAATTCCCTCTGTACGAGGTCCCACAGGGGAACCTGGGGATTAATGGGGAGGCCTAGAGCTACCAGGAGGCTGGGACCTGGACACTTCCTCGCTGAGCCACGGGTCAGTAAACTCGTTCTCAAAGGGCTGGCTAGTGGAGGCTTTAGGACTCTGGGTCACATGGTCTCTGTGTCCCCTGCTTGCTCCTCCCACAGCCGGAAACCTGACATGAGGGACAGCTTGCAGCCAGGCGACAGGGAGCCTCCGGGGGCTGAGTGACCTTGAACCTCACTGGCACAGACACCACAGGCCTGGCTTTGCTGACCCGTCTTACACCATCAGGAACTTCCTACAGTGCCACGTCACAGGGGGGCATGGACAGGGGCTCACGCCCAGTGACCAGCACAAAGCCAGAGACAAGGACCCAGGCTGTGTCTGTGCAGTGAGCAAGCCTTTATTGAGACTGTGTGCTGTTGGCGAGGTCTGGGGCATCGGTCACTTTTATCCCCGCAGGGGGGACGGAAAGGGCTTGCAGTCGGTCAAGGGCACAAAGCTGAGGGTCACTGACAGGGGACAGGGGACAGGGTGGACTCCCTCATTTACATGAGACCCCTGTCCTCCGCTGGGGCAGCTCAGGACCTGGTAGGAGACGCCCCCAGCAGGCCACCTGCCTTAAGTGGGTCGCACCTTCATCTCAGACAACTTGTAGCTATAGTTGTAGCCTCTTCCCGAAAGCCAATTAATGCCGGCGGCATAAGTGGTGTGGGTCCCCCTCAGGTAGCGACCGTTCAGGTTTGACACGTGACAGTCATAGTACCACCAGGCTCCTCGGTAGGACTCAGCACAGCTCCCTGAATTGCTGTCATTGTCACGGTCTTTGGTGGAGAAAGGGTGGTTGTTGTGGGGCATCAGGGAATCACCTGCTCGGAAGGAAAGTGGGGAGTTTTACACACAGTGCTCGGGGGTCCTGGATCCGGGGTCCGGTCCTGTGAAGCTGAGAGCACTGTCCACCGCACACGTCCAAGGGTGCTGCTCATGTGACCCAAGGGGACACTCCCTCTGCTGACACAGCGGCCTCCGCATCCCCTCGTCTACTCCACACCGGCCAGTTCACGGGCAGCTGTCCCTCAGAGGGGAGCCACACTGCCCGGAATGCCAGGATCCTCAATGTTGTAATAATATAATGTTATAGTAATTAAATAGACTATATAGAAATATAAAAAATATGGAAAGATATATAAAAGTAAGATTTAATGTTAAAATTAATTAAGGAAATTAATTAAAGTTATGCCGTCTGGATAGGAATTAATATCACGTGTGCAGATGTGCTAAACAGACTCTGACTTTCCAGCAGGGCCCAGTTAGTGTGTGTGTGTGAAGTTATACATAGGTAAGAAGTGGCTTGATGTCATATCTCTAAGTTAAGGTAAACAAGAAGCTTCCCTAGGAACAACTTAAAAGTGGCCCAATGTGACATTTCAGTAGATTCACATAAAAAGGGCTCCCTGCCAGGAACTCCCAAAAAGGAGGTTTGAGGTGATATTCCTGCAGATTGACACCCGTTAAGAGGCCTTGGCCAGAAAAGGTACTAAAGCCCCCGCCCTCCACACCCCCCCCATTGCTGTAGTCACCCAGACTCCAGCGTGAATGTGGACTGTCTCCACGCTGCTCTGACCACAGACAGCCCAGAGGAGCACGCCCCCGGGGCCCCCGGAAGCTGCACCCAGGCACATCGAAAGGATTTGTAATAAACTGCCTGTGTGATTCTTGCAACTAACTTGTGTGTCGGTTGTGTTTTTCCTCCAGGGGCAGTTAGTGTCGGCACTGATCAGTAGCATCCTCACAGCCGCCTCAAGAGTGGTCTGGAAGAGGCTGCCAGCCCTGCTGACAAGCAGGGGTGTCCCACTGCACGGGGAAGTCGAATCAGGGACGCCTGATCGAGTAGAGCTTGGGCTCCACTGGGACACTCGGGCAGCACAGGCTGCACTGAGCCCCACAGAACGGGGCTAAGTCACCCTCTCCCCTTTCTCATCAGTGACGGAACCACAGCCTCAGTGATGGCGAGATTAACCCCGTCCTGTCAGCACGTGTGTTGTGTCCTCTGCATGTACAGTGAGGTCAGGGCCATGCCATCCTCACACAGGGATGACAGTGATGTGCAGTCTCCACCCAGCCACGCCCAGAAGTCGCAGACAGGACACCAAGCAGGTTCCCTCTGATCCCCGCACGCCCCTGCCCGGGGAGACACTCACCGGCGGTGCCCCCGACGAAGGCACCCAGTTCAAGCTTGTACTTCTCCTGCTCGCTCCCCAGCTTGAATGACTGGTATTTGGCAAACTGCCGGGTGCCCTCGAAGTCCACGAGGTCGACACGGAGCTCGCTGGTCCCTGTTGCAGAAAGATTGTAAGTTCCCACAAGGAGGGACCCCATACCTCTGGAATTTGGGCACATTTTCAGGGACTATTTGAACCTGGCATCCAAGGGGAAGCTCCTCCAAGTTCATATAGACTGTCCTTGGTTATTAAGAGGTTATGGAAACCTACTTCCATGGGTCCTTCCACCGAACCCCAAATTCCCTACTCGTGGTCAGTGGACAGAACACAACCCCCAGTGGCATTTCCCTGCAGTGGGTTGTGAGTTCACTCAGCGCCTGGTGTGAGAAACTGCTTTCTCCTTTGTCTGAGAGTGACGTCTCAGTACACAGTCGAAGGGAACAAGGACAGAAAGAATTCTGCAGTCCCCCAGGCTAGTGACAAGATGACCCTGACAGGTGAGTCAGTGGTGAAGACGCTGTCCCTCTCTGACCCTGAGAGCTGGTCTGCCGGGGGTGGGAGGACGGGGTGGGGCCGGCTCTTCGCCTGAGCCCGCATCAGGGAAGGAGACGCAGTGGGCGGAGAGGTCAGGGCCGGGCACTGGGCAGAACCCCGATGATGACCTCTGTGTCCCTCCGGTCTTGGGTTCTAACATACCAATAGCTCGTGACCAGAGGAGGTCTTTACCCCATAATCCACTTCCTCTCTGGCTAACACTCAGCATCTAAGAGAATACACGTCCCATCCCGTCACGGTTGTGACAGTTCCTGTCCTCAGAGGCCACCACATGTGGAGGAGAAGGAGCCGTCTTCTGTTCCTGACGGCCCAGGTCCGAGGTCAGGAAGGGGCATGTGGACTTCAGGGCCCCAGGACCCCAGGCCCACGGCACTGTCCTTACCCTGGGCGGTCAGGGCGTGGATGTTGTCATTCCCCAGCCAGAACTCGCCCAGCTGGCTGCCAAAGCCCTGCTTGTAGGTGGCCCAGTCCCGGTAGAAGTCCACGGAGCCGTCCACCCTTCTCTGGAACACCTGTGGGGAATGAGAGGGCTCGGGAGAGGGGCCCGCTGCCGTCCAGCACTGCCAGGCACCCGTGCACGGCCTCGTGGGCCCATCCAGACCCCAGGGGAGGTCAGACTGGTGTCCACTGTGAGCAAGTATTGGCTCAGAGAGGCCAGGCGACAGGCCCAAAGCCACACAGCGGAGGGAACAGAGCTCTTGCTGGGCCTTGTTCCAGGGCCTGGGTCCACTCCCTGCCCACTGCCGGCCACTCTCTGTCCTGGTGAAGGAGGGGGGCAGACCCAGACAGAGGGGACTGGGCAGTTTGACGGAGGCCACAAAGCACGTGTCCTCCCTCCACGTAGAACCTGGTCTGTGAGATTCCCGGGCACGAGCGTCTCCGCCCAGGGACCACACGGCCGTCCCGCCCTGACACTCACAGTCCAGCCCCCGCCGTCCGTGTCCATGTCACACAGCACAGCCAGGGGCCGGCAGTTGGGCAGGTAGATGGTGTGCCAGCCGCTCAGAAAGTGCCCCCTGGTGAGCAGCTCCTTGCAGTTCCGAGGTCCTGGGAAGGGATGCGGGTCGTGGATGCCATGACAGGCCCCGGGCGGGGTGGGGGCAGGGCCAGGAGGAGGGAGAGGCCGGGGCCCTGGGCGTCTGCACAGGCGGGGAGGACTCTGACACCTGGGACAGACGGACACGTCCCCTCCACCCAAGGCCACCTGCTGTGATGGCCAAGCCCGGTCAGCCAGGCCATCCTCAACACCACACGGTCCCCCGTCTTAATGCCCAGGCACAGTTCATTCCTGGTCTTTAAGGAGGGGACAAGTCTGGGCTGACAGCTGCCCTCTCTGATTGGCCAATGGAGAGGAGGGACAGGCAGGGCCCCCCGGGTCAACCAGACAGCACGGGGGCTGCATGTGGCTGGACTTCCGCCCCGTGCTCCCTGCTGGTCGGGGCCGGGACGGGCTGGGGTCTACGGCAGAACAGGGACAATGGATTCAGGGTTGTCACCCACCTGTGTCACAATCTTCAGCTGTTCCAGGCTCTCCTGAAGGTGGGACAGACAGGCAGACACGTGTTAAAGGTGGGAAGTGCAGCCCTGTCCCCTGCACACCAGGTGGGAATTAGAGGCGCTAGCTGGTTCCTTCCAGCATGGCCACAGCTACCCCTCCAGAAAAGCCTGCCCTGTCCTGGCTGACCGGGGGTCCAGGATCCTTCCTCTGCCCCTGGGGGAAACTGAGTCACTAAGATTTTACTAATGGCCACTTCCTTTGGCTGCCTTGTGCCAAAAGGTGGGGTCCCCTTGGTGGGACTCCCACAGGTGGGACAGCCATTGTGGACATGGGCTTAAGGGCAGCTGTTCCATGGGGTCTGGGCGTCATCTGAGGAGTTTTACATTTGAACACAATGTATGATTGAACTGAGAGTGTGGACGATAACTATTCTCGGGGTAACAGAGGAGTGACCCCCGGAGGGTACATTTACTGGTGTCCGTTTCTTCAATGTTTCGACTGTTTTGTAAGGAAATATGTGAGAAAAGATCTTATACTTTATAAACTACATATACGCACATATAGCATATAATTACATAGCTGTAGCACGCCCCTCTATGGGACAGTTGAGTGTGGGCACTGTGTTCACACGTTGTGTGTGCCTGCAGCCTGCTGCTCACACTTTCTGTCGACCGTGCACTTCCCAGCATCACCCCAACTTCCTACAGCCCCGGGCAGAGAGTCCAGGGGGGACAGGAGAGGTCCCTGCTCCCAAGGCTGGGACAGGCTTGAAGAGGGGTGTGGACCCCCATCCTGTTTCTCAGACCACCTCCCCCTTTGAGGGAAAAGTTTGGTTGCCAACCCAGGACCCCTGCTCCACACGCTGGGACCACTTTCTGTTCAGGGTCTCCAAGTCACCCTCTGGGGACAACGGGATGACCTCACCTTTCTCTCCACGGGCCCCCTTCTCCCCACGGTCTCCTGGAGAGAGAGAGGGGGGGGGAGAGAGAGGGAGAGAGAGAGGGAGAGAGAGAGAGAGGGGGGGAGAGAGAGAGAGGGAGAGAGAGGGAGAGAGAGAGAGGGAGAGAGAGAGAGAGGGAGAGAGAGAGGGAGAGAGAGGGAGAGAGAGAGGGAGAGAGGGAGAGAGAGAGGGAGAGAGAGGGAGAGAGAGAGGGAGAGAGGGAGAGAGGGAGAGAGAGAGAGAGGGAGAGGGGGGGAGAGAGAGGGAGAGAGAGAGAGGGAGAGAGAGAGAGGGAGAGAGAGAGAAGGAGAGAGAGAGAGAGGGAGAGAGGGAGAGAGAGAGAAGGAGAGAGAGAGAGGGAGAGAGAGAGAGAGGGAGAGAGAGAGAGGGAGAGGGAGGGAGAGAGAGAGAGGGAGGGAAAGAGAGAGAGGGAGAGAGAGAGGGAGAAATGACACAGCTGCTCATGGCAGAACATCTGTCACCCATAGAAGGACTCGTCCTGTCCCCAAAACCCCCTGTGGCTGAAGTGAGCTCAGGGTGTGGGGACAGGTGATGACAGAGAGATCCGACTGCTATTTCAGAGTCAGTGCTGGGCTGGGGTTGGGATCCCGCCCTGGGCTCACTTGGGGGCTATGGACAAGGACCCACGTCCTGTTTGAGCCAAACATCTTGTTTGGAGCAGGGGTTAGCCCCCTAGAAATGACACTGTGACACCCTCCGCTCTCTCCTTACTGCCAGAGTGGGGTCCTGCTCGGGACTACACCCTTCGTCAGGGTGTTACCTTTGAGTCCGGGGGGTCCTGCCTTCCCAGGGGCTCCAGGGAGGCCTTGTTCTCCTGCCAATTTAAATCACATTATTGAACAGAACTCCTGGACCAGGAGCCTCTGCCCCCTGCCAGGTCGGACACTTGGGCACTAGAGGGAGGGGACTCAGACCCCAGCACTCACAGGGCCCACTGCCCAGTCAGAGGCCAGCCCTGGACACCAGGAGCGCTTCCCAGAGAGCCACGGCCCGAGCCCCAGCTGCCCCTCCCCAGGAGAACGGGATGTGTCCTAATCTCTGTGGCTGCAGAGCCCCCGGGGGGATCAGCACCTGCAGACACTCAGCCCGGAGCTCAGGAGAGAGCCCACCGGCACCAGGGGTGAGTCACCCCAAAACCCGCGCTTCCTTACAAAATGCATGTTCACTGACTCCTCAGGAAACCAGGAGACTGGCTCCCTCCCATGGAATTTCAGAGCCCTGATCGACCAGGACCCACGCTGCCCACCTGAGACCCTCAGGGACACTGCCCAACTTGGGGTCTCACAGGGTAAGGTCAAGAGCTCCGTGACCCACCCTCGTCCTGAGCACTGACCTCTGCTCCCATTCGCGCCTGTGTCTCCCTTGGGCCCTGGGGGCCCGGGCAGCCCCGGGCAGCCTCGGAGAACGGTGAGCTTGTCGGAGCCGTCAGTACCCAGTATCTTCAGCTCTGCAGAGGAGCACAGGGGGCCAGTCAGTGTGCTTGGTCTGGGCCTGAGGGCCTGCAGAGCTGGTGTCCTCCGAGGGGACCTGCCACCATGGTGACCGTGGACCCAGGCAGATGGCCGTGGCCAGCACCACCTGCCTCAGCTGGAGGGTCAGCCTGGAAGCGAGGTTTTCCTGCCTCTGCTGAGGACTTGGTCCGTCCTCTCCCCTGGGGTGTGGGCAGCAGGAAGCCTTGGCCTTGGGGTCCACCTGCCCATGGGGAACCCAGCTCCTTAGAGCTGTGTGTTCTCGAGCAAGTCACTCAGCCCCTCTGGGCTTCAAAATGCGACTAGAAATAGGGGTTTGGGATGAATCGACCAGATGACACAAATTTTAAAAATCTTAGCATTATTCAGGCATCTAGAAAGAGCTTCATAAACGGTGGGTACTTCCAATAAGTAACAAGATATTTACTAGATAGTTGGGGGATTTTGGTTAATAGAACGTTGTCGCCCCCTTTCCTTGGGCTCATGACCTGGGAATTCCCGAGCTGGAGGGCCCCGCCCACGGAGGTCCCTGTGGTCCCAGGACACAGAGCCAGGTCCGGCAGGCCTGGGCCCAGACACTACCAGCTGCCTGGAGTGCAAGTGCGTCGACCACGAGCCTGAAACAGCCTCACGAACACCCACTCCGGGAACGCAGGAGTGCACAGTGTCTTCCCCGGGACGCCCGCCCTGCAAGTCCGCTAGGCCATCTCCTGTCTCTGCTCTGCCACTGGAAAGGCCGGAGGGCCCCGTCCATGCCTCTGCCCGCCCGTCTTCGTGGTCATCTGTCGCCCGTTCGGGGAGGCTGGTCTGTCCTCAGCCGCAGTCACTGGCCATCCATCTGCGGGCCGGCTCTACCCGCTCAGGGCCAGGTCGGTAGGAGACCACATCCCTTCAGGACACTGAATTGACCGAATCAGACCCTCTGGGGTGGGGGGGGCCAGAAACCTGCATTAACAACCCCCTCAGAAGTGTGGGGGGCCCCCAGTTAGAGACCCGTAAGGCACCTCTCCAGGGAGCCCACAGAAGACAGAAGGTGAAGGTCGTTTTTTTCTTCCTAGTGACAGCTGAGACCGGAAACCTGGTGGCACTCCGTGGGGGCCCATCACGGCTTGTGAGTCACACAGCCCCGTAGTGAACCCGGCTCCTCCCCTGCCCACCTGGGCGGCCTCCGGCCGGCGGACTCCCCGCCCGAGGGCCGCCCAGAGTCCTCAGAAGCGGACCCGTGTAGAGGACACACGCACCCAGGACCCGGGAACAGATCGGCGAGTGCAGTCAGCGGCAAGCGGGTGCCGGAGAGCCCGGTCAGTCTCACCTGGACAGGTGTCGTTAGCCTGGGCAGCCAGGGTCTTGATGCACAGGCACAGGAGGAGCTGGCCCGCGGGCCCCAGGGCCAGGGCGACCCGGCCCAGCTGCATGGCCTCTGGTGTTGGACCTGGGGAAGCCTCACGGAGCCGGGGAAGCCGGCGGAAACCTGGGTGTGTTTCCCAGCTCCCTGGAGGACTCCCACTTCTTATGGGCTCCTTGGTTACAGCAACAGGGCTGCTGAGGGCGTGGTCTCCCCCGCTGAGCCCCACTGAGGCGCCCTGGGGAGTCAGTCTCACTTCCCCCAGCCAGGACACCCTGTCCCCAGTTAAGAGCGTTCCCAGGACCCTCTGTGCTGGGATGGGTCTGACTTGCTGGTTCCGAGCTCCCTTCTGGTGACTCAGCTGCACCCCAACAACCCCTGGGGCTCTGGCTGGCAGGGCCACGAGGGGCAGCTGGAAATGCCTACCTTCCTCAGCTGATTTCCAGAACCTTCAGGGTCCGAGCTGACCCGCTGGTGCTCAGGGGAGCCGGGCCGGAACCTTCACAGCCGAGGGCGGCAGGACCCGTGCCTGAGCCCGAAGGCCCAGTGGGGGGATGTCCTGCACCTGGGCCTCCGAGGTCCCCCCTGTCCAGGTGGCTTTCAGAAGCAGGTGAGGATGGATCCCTGCCCGGTCCAAACACTGGTCTCTCTCTTACACCTCCCGTCTTCCTGCCTCATCCCCGCAGCGAGGTGACAGGGTCCTCCAGAGAATGTCGGCCACCCGGATGGACTCCTGGTCCCCTTGGCCCCTTCCAGGGTCTCTGAGGGGAACCCGGTGGACGTAACGCTCCCGGGAGCCTCCTGGCAGTGTGGTCAGCGGCTCTGCCGACACCAGCAAAGGGCATGGAAGTGGTGGGCACGACCGCCAGCTGACCTCTTGTTACTTATACCCCTTTCTTAGGCTTTTTCTGCCCTTACCCCCCCCACACACACACACACACGCGGGCGCGCCGGCCTCTTCTCCACGGCAATGTGTTCAGTGGGTACCTTCCTATTTTAACCACGTTCTCACAGAGAGTATTTCTGGGTGTGTATTTATAACTTCGCTAAAGTGGCATTCTGCTGCATCTCATTCTGAACGCCGTGCGCCCTCCACGAGGCGTGCGTTGTGTGGGTGGACAGTGTGTGAGCGCCCGTGTGTGTGGCTCCGAGAATGGACCCACGTGCAGCCTGGTGCTTTCGAATGCCAGGCATCCTCAACGGCAGGGATCCGTCATCTCTGAGCCGTTCACGTTTCCAGTGTGGTCACCCAGGTGGCCTGGAACCCCACCCTCCACCTCGGCCACCAAGGCTGCAGGGCCATCTCCCTGAGAGCCTGGGGGAACCTCCCTGCTCTGGCACCAGAGAGGGATGCCGGCAGGCCGGGTGTGCACAGCGCATCCTCAGTGTGACTCAGTAGCACAGGGACTGGGCTTCAGTGACACACACACACACACACACACACACTCTCACACATACACACACACACCCACTCACACACAGACACACCCACTCACACACACATGCGCACACTCACACATGCTCAGACACTCACACACACGCTCACACACACACACACACACACACACACCACCTCCAGGCCGTGCACCATCCTGCCTTCCCCCGCTGCTGGGGATTCTGAGCAGCTTGTCCACACGTGAGCAGCAAGCCCTCCCTCCCGCGGGCTCTTCCCCTGCTGTGGCCCGTCTCCCGCCACGGAGGTTGCCGTCTGCTCGTGGTGGGGGTTCAGGACAGGGTGTGCGTCTTCTCCCGTTCTGTGGGCGCCCCACGAACCCCGCCCGTGCACTTCCCTGCGCTTGTTGTAGCCTTTGCTTTGAAAGCTGATGTCTATGAAACTTTTCCCGCCTCCCAAGTCCGGAGACCCCCTCCGGCGTTCTGCTAACGGACGTCACTCGTGCGTCTCCCGAGGTCATCCATCCGTCTGGGGAACCCCACACAGAGACTCAGTGTTATCCTCCATCTTGTGGGCCAGTTTCCAGAACCGTCTGCCCAACTGCGGTCCTTCCTGCCAGGTGGGCCCCAGGGTCGTCCCCAGTGGCGGTCAGTGGGCTGCGCCCAGAACGCCCGGTTCCCGCCCGTGGCTCTGGGCTGGCGCCAGAGGGCACTGCTTCCGTGTCTTTGTGGGACGTCTGGACCACGTGTAGGGCGGGTCCACCTTCTCGCCTCTCGTCTCATCAAGTGGGTTTAGCTGTTCATGGACCTGAACCCACTTCCGTACAAGTCTCAGACCGCTTTTGAGTTCGGAAAAAAAACTTCCACTGGGATCGCCCCGAACTTGTGACTGTCGATGTCTGTGTCACATCAGGTCTTCCCGCTGGACAGCGAGGTGTCCCTCCGCTCAGACCGGCTTCTACATTCCCCGGTCCATTTTACATTTTGGGGTCAACACCCAGATCCCAGTGCTTTCTGTTCCTACCGTAAGAGGCATCTTCTGAAAACCGTATCTTCTGATTGTTATTGGTATAAATAAATGTTATTGATTTTGTAAGTCTAATGTGTCCAGTGACGTCCAATATGCCTGCTGAGTCTCTTGGCATTTTTCTAGACAAATCATTTAATCAGGAAGAGCCTCAGGGACTCACCTAAAATGAAAATGAGAGAAGACCAGTTCCCTTTCTCCCTAGAACAAGAGTAACTCATCCTAGAACACACGCACACACACACGTGGGCCCGCACACCCATGCACACCCATGCACGGACACACACGTGGGCCCGCACACCCATGCACACCTATGCACGGACACACACGTGGGCTCACACACCCATGCATGGACACACACGTGGGCCCGCACACCCACGCACACCTATGCACGGACACACACGTGGGCTCACACACCCATGCATGGACACACACGTGTGCCCGCACACCCACGCACACCCACGCACGGACACACACGTGGGCCCGCACACCCATGCACACCCATGCACGGACACACACGTGGGCCCGCACACCCATGCACGGACACACACGTGGGCCCGCACACCCATGCACACCTATGCACGGACACACGTGGGCCTGCACGCCTGTGCACACCCATGCACGGACACACACGTGGGCCCGCACGCCTGTGCACACAATGCAAACCCATGCACACTTCACGGGAGCCACACCCCCGTGTGACTGGCTCCCTGCTCTGACCCAGAATCACCAGCTCTTCCGCCAGAGAGCCTCCCCGGACAGACAGCGAGGTTTCCCGGCTCTTGTATCAGGATCCTGTTTTGAATCAAAGACCCTACACTCAGCAGGAACGGGGTCCAGTGAGGTGCTCTCACCCACAGTGGTGTGTCACCATGCCTGAGGCAAAAGCAAACAGCAAGAATGCTCGGGGCCCTGGCTGGTTGGCTTAGGGCAGGGGTCAGGAACTTACGGCTCGAGAGCCAGATGTGGCACTTTTGATGGCTGCACCTGGCTCACAGACAAATCTTTAAGAAAAAAAATAATAACGTTAAAAATATAAAACATTCTCATGCATTACAATCCATTCATTTCCTACCGCTCATGTTCATGGTTGTGGGTGGCTGGAGCCAATCACAGCTGTCCTCCAGGACAACACCAAATTTTTATTGGATAATGTGTAACGTACACGGGTCGTTGTATGGCTCTCACGGAATTACATTTTAAAATATATGGCATTCATGGCTCTCTCAGCCAGAAAGGTTCCCGATCCCTGGCTTAGCGGTAGAGCATTGGCCCGGAGTGTGGAAGTCCCGGGTTCAATTCCCGGCCAGGGCACACAGGAGAAGCGCCCATCTGCTTCTCCACCCCTCCCCCTCTCCTTCCTCTCTGTCTCTCTCTTCCCCTCCCGCAGCCGAGGCTCCATTGGAGCAAAGTTGGCCCGGGTGCTGGGGATGGCTCCTTGGCCTCTGCCTCAGGCGCTAGAATGGCTCTGGCCACAAAGGAGCAACAGCCCAGATGGGCAGAGCATCGCCTTCTGGTGGGCATGCCAAGTGGATCCCGGTCGGGCGCATGCGGAAGTCTGTCTCTCTGCCTTCCTGCTTCTTACTTCAGAAAGAAAAAAAAAAAAAGAATGCTCAGGAGGTAGGAACGGGAGAAGGGACAGCTCCAGGGACTCAGCGTTGCCATGGGGACCAGCGAGGGAAGGTGTTCGCACCAGGAGAGTGAGGACCAGCATGTGCACCACGTTCAGAGCAGCTCTGCTCACAGCAGCCAGAGCTGGGCTCAGCCCGCGTGCTCGGTGATGGGGGAGTGTGTGGGCAGGCTGGGGTCCACTGCAATGGGATATTACTCGGCCGTAGAAAAAAAAAAAGGGATGAGTTGCGGACAGATCTTCCAAAAGTGCTGACGGAGCAAGCCAGTCAGAAAATCCACACGTGATGCTCCGTTTATGTGACGTGTCCAGAACGGGCAAGTCCCAGAGACAGAGGGCAGGGCCCTGGTGCCTGGAGGCCAGAGGGGGCAGCTGGAGGGGAAGGGCTCTCTTCTCCGGTGATGAAACCTCCTCAGACTAGAAGGTGGGGGTAGCTGCCCAGCTTGGTGACCGCACCAACAACACACCCTAATCCTTTAAGTGGGCGACTTTCTGAAGTGTAGACCCGACCGCAGTTAGATGTCTTAAAAAAGGAGAGAGAGAGAGAGAGAGAGAGAGAGAGAGCTGGGCAGAAGGGGTCGACCCCAGCACACAGGCCCTCAGACGGGTACGGTGGGTGACCCCGGAGACCTGGAGGAAGGAAGTGTGTCCTGCCTCGTGTCCCAGGGTCGGGGTGACCCCCAGCTCTCTGCCCAGCCCAGGTGCCCTCTCTCACCTCCCGTTCTTTCCTTCCCTGTTCCTGACTCCCCTCCCCAGCTCCTCGCCCCGTCTCCACTCCCCCAGCCTTGGAGACTGAGTGGGAAAGAAAACCCACACTCGAGCAGCCGGCCCAGAGGTCAGCAACGGAGACGGAGACCAGTCCCTGGGCTCCGCGGGAAGCGCCCCTCGCCCCTCCGGAGGCCTGTTTTAATTTCTCAGAGATAATAGCGCCGGGCGGAACACCTGCCAGGCACCTGAAGACGGATGACCGGTGTCTGCCCGGAATCGTCGGTGTCACAGCAAATTGGAATTTATCTGTCTCAGGAGGAAGATAGTCCCCTCGGGGCTCCCTGCCGTCTCCGGCCTGCAGTCGGTCCGCGCAGGAGGACCCTGCGTGCCTGCCTCCTGTCGTTAGCGTCTTCACTGAGTCTCCAAGCCACCCGCCACCCACCACCCACCGCGGGGGGGGGACACTGGGAAGAAATAGTCTTGCATGGTCCTGCTCCGATCTGCACAGGGGGGAGGTCGTTGCCAACTCTTGGAAACTCGGGGAGAACAAATTGGGAAGTAGGGGCTTTGGGGTGGTGTGTGTGTGTGTCTGTGTGTGTGTGTGTGTGGGGGTGATGGTTGCTTGTCTTGAGTGTATTTCAAACGCTTGCGACCAGGCAACAAAAATCCAGGAGGTGAGAAACCAGTTTATCACATCTCAGGCCCCGCCTACGGCTCTTTGTCCCCAGGGGCCGGGGTGTGGTCTGCCCTCCGGGTCAGTGGTGCTGACACGCTGATGCCCTCCAGCCGGCTCGCGGGACGAGACTGGACCAGGACTGTCATATGGAATGCACGGGGGACCAGAGCCAGAGCCGTGCTGAGCGTGTGCAGCACGCACGCCGGGCGCTCGGTTCCCAGAGCCTTTGTGCAAACATATTTACTCTGCATAAAAGAATGGGCGGAAGCCGCCCACGACATTTGTTCACAGAGGAGGGCTGCATGTTTAAACTTGCATTAGGGCAGGATTAGCCTAGCTACACCGAGGGGTGTCGGGTGTGGGCAGAATGCGTACAGCTCACCCTGGCTACACCGTTGCTACGGGAGCAGCGCTGAGTGGAATAGAATATTTATTTCGCGTCAGCACCTTCCGCTCGGCCTCCCTCGTCCCCGGGCATCGCCCGGTGGAGTGGAACGCGGGGCTGACGCGGCAGAGGCAAGGCGTGAGCCAGGACACACTGAACGTCCTTCCACCCTCCCTGTATCCTTACGCCTGGTCGTCCCAGCGACGGGAGGTGGCTGTGGACAGGTGGGCGGGTTTGCAGACCCACCCAAGCCGGGTCCTTGCCTGGGCTCCTTCTCCCCTCCTGCCAGAGAGGACCCCACCATGGTCGCAGAGGAGCCGCTGCCATCCTGCTTGGTGACTGGGGAGACCAGAGGGAGTAAGGCCCAACAACTCCAACTCAAGAATCCCAGGGAAGCCTCTGATTGGCTGGCCACCTGCCAATCACGATGATAGAGGGGAAAGGGGGGCGGAGCTGCCAGACCACCACAGGGGACCTTGGTTAAGGCTCAGGCAGGCTGACCCCAAAGGTCCCTTCTGCCTGGAACTGTCTCGATCTCAGCAACGTTCAGTTCTGGGCAAAACCAGATGGCTGGTTACTCTAAACTCAAGAATCCACCTGGAAATGGCCAAAATGTAATGAGCTTGGTGAGCAAACCGTAACCTGGTGTCTCAAGCCTTCCGTTTAGACGATGTCCCTACACAGCGTTTTATAAAGAAACGCTTCAAAAAAAAAAAAAAAGGGACAAGTAGGAACTGAAACAGGGTCAGAGGGTGCCCTGCGATTTTTCCGGGCAGAACGTGCAGATCCTCTCCCCGAGCTCAGGGTTCAACTGAAACCCGCCGGGGGGGAGGTCCGTCCGGTCCCTGGCGTCTCGGGCGACCGGTTCCTCTTTCAGGGCATTGCCAGCCTGGAGCCGCTCGGCTACCATCTGGGGTCACACGCGCTTCGACAGTCGGCTCCACCGTTTCTCCACTCCCGACAAGTCCTCCTAGGAAAACCCAGTGGGGTGGTCACAACAACTCCCGTTCCCGAGGGGAGGTGGTCCCGGGTCCCAGGACAGTCGAGACACTGAAGTTCCTTCCCTGCAGGGCCAAGGCCCGAGTGGGCGCCTAATCCCCTCTGGACCCGCACAGGCAGCAGGGAGAGGGTGTTTCGGCCGCCCAGGGTCCCTGTGAGCTTGCTGAGGGCAGGAGCAGCCCCCGCCCTGAGCGTCCGGGCACCTGGGCACGCCTCAGACACGAGGGGCTGTAGAAGGGAGGGTGCCGTCCGCAGGCAGGCGCCCACCCTCTGTGGTGTAAAGAATATCTACAGGCCCTGGCCGGTTGGCTCAGCGGTAGAGCGTCGGCCTGGCATGCGGGGAACAGGGTTCGATTCCGGCCAGGGCACATAGGAGAAGCGCCCATCTGCTTCTCCACCCCCCCCCCTCCTTCCTCTCTGTCTCTCTCTTCCCCTCCCACAGCCAAGGCTCCATTGGAGCAAAGATGGCCCGGGCGCTGGGGATGGCCCCTTGGCCTCTGCCCCAGGCGCTAGAGTGGCTCTGATCGCAGCAGAGTGACCCCCTGGAGGGGCAGAGCGTCGCCCCTGGTGGGCGTGCCGGGTGGATCCCGGTCGGGCGCATGCGGGAGTCTGTCTGACTGTCTCTCCCCTTTTCCAGCTTCAGAAAAATACAAAAAAAAAAAAAATCTACAAGGATGTACTAGACGTTTGTTGAGTGCTGGCTGGGATGGCACCCGATAACCCTATCGGCTCTCTTTGTCCTTGTCTTTGACACCTGGGCTGGGGGGTGTCCTCGTTCTGTTCTGTTCATTTGCGGAGAGCGGGGGCCATGGACTTTGGGAGTGCCTCTGACCGCTGCTTTGCGGGAAGGAAAAGTCCTGTCTATTCCAGGACGCAGCCGCTGTTTCCTGATGTTGCTACCCCCCCCAGCCCGCCCCCCCCCCCCAGCATCCCGCTTCCTCGTGGGGCACTCTTCCTGGGACGCGCAGATTTCAAATTAGTTTTGCTTCCTGCAATTAAATCTCTCTGGTTTAGCTCAGCTGAACAGGATGCAAGAGATTACTTGATTAAAACCATTTACATTCTCTGGTAAAGACTGATAAATTGAAACTTTCGGGGGAGGGCTCCCCCTCCTTCTGAACGTGCATCACTGCTCACCAGACGGCTGAACCGGGGAGGTGACTGATTCAATCTGTGCATCTATCTCCCCGACCCTAGGCCAGTGCACCTCCCCTCTGCCTCCCCCAGCCCCGTGGCCGGGAGAGAGCATCTCTGGGGTGCATTTGGGATTCTGGGAAGTTGCAGGGGCCCCGGCCTCCACCGTGAGCCAGGTCTGTGCCTGGACATCCAGGTGGGGGCGGTCCCTGCAGGCTGGCTGAGCGGTTGCCTCCCTGCTCTCTCTAGGGCTCTAGGGTGGGCTACTCGGGCAGCGGGCAGGGAGCGTGGACCACGCTGAGCTACCCTGCGGTGGTCAGCAATGGACGTAGTCAGAGCAGAAACCCGACAGTGACCGGCTGAGGTTCCCACCAGGTCACTTCAGCACCTCCCTGCCTGCCTGCCCCCCCTCCCCCCACTGCGAATCCAGACCCTGGGCCTCTTCAGCTATCAGACGTCCGTGTGGGCGGGCCCAGGAAGGTTCCCGAGTCCCTCCCCACTCAGGGGGCGGAGGGGTGGGCTCGGTCTTGCTCACAGCCAGGTGGGACTGAGCACGGGCCTTTGTCACAAGGCAGAGGAGGGGGAGGAAGGGATGCCCGAGGATGCTCACGTAGAGACTGCTCAGCTTCCCAGCAGGTCCCAGTATTATCCCCACTTTGCAGGTGACAAAACCGAGTCTCTGTCGGGGGACGCTGTTGGCCCATCACCCCCAGAAACTCTGTCACCACACAGATCTGGGAACCGGGTCGTGCGACCTGTCCGTGAGGGGCCCGCCTGGCTTTTCCGGGCCCCTCACTGGACGGCAGGACAAAGGGTGTTACAGGACATCCACCAGGACAGAAGGGGGACTGTCCCGGCACACTGTGTGGGCCCTTCTTGCCCACGGACCACGTGGCGGGAACTTAACTAGCTTGCTGGTGACACTTGACACACAGTGTAAAGACAGACTCTGGCCACATGGAAAGAGTGGTTGCCTCAGGAAGCACAACAGGGCCAGTCCCTGCGCCCCACCCAGACTCCCCCTGGGACTCGGCATGGGTCCAGGCTGACACCCCCCGCCCCCAGCTTTGGGACAGGTTCTCAGAGGAGCAAGGGACACTCAGTCGCTGGGCAGGGTGGACACAGGTTCAGTCCCTCTTCCACAGAGAGCTAAGAGCCTTTCTGCACCCCCACAGACCCGCGCCCCTCGGACCTGAGGGGCTTTGGTCCCCTCTGCGCCCAGCGCCTCCCTGCTGCGGCAGAGGCAGACCCCCGTTTCTGCCCGGACCCTGCCGGCACTTTCTCCCTGGAGAGCAGCCAGAGAGAAACTCATTTCCTCGGCTGTTGGCTGTCGGTAATTAAGTCTCTGCACAGCTAGGATCCCACGTTGCGTGATGATTGATCTTGGGGCGGGGAGGGTGGTTTTCACTGTTTACGCTCTTCCCTGCTGCTCCTTTGTCATCCGCCCCCACCTCAGCCCCCCGCCGCGAGTGCTGGTCCCCTCCAGAGGAGCAGGGAAACTGAGTCAGGCGTGCCTTCCTGCCCCGCCCCCCTGGTGCAGGCTGGAGACAGCCTTAGAGTGAGGAGGACACGCTCTGGGGTCACCTCGCGCGCAGGGAGCTTCTGCCGCCCACGCCAGCCGCGCCAGCCTCTCTGCGCCCGCCCGGATGCGCAGTCCGTAAACATGTTGTTTTCAATGAAAAGGGAAGTTCTCTTTCCTCTGGCTCCCGCCCCCACCCCGCCCCCACCCCGCCCCCGGGCGCAGCGCCCGGCGGCCTCCTCTGAACGCCGAGGGCCTGGCCGTGGTCCCCTCCACCAGCGGGTAGAGCGGCGTGCCGCTCGCTCTCCGAAGCCTCCGTCCCGGTGGGGACAGGTGGCGGTAAACACAGCGCATCCTGCTTGGCATTCAGACTGTCGTGGAAGTTGGAGGTTGTAAATAATACTCTCTCGGTGCTCAAGACAGAATAATTATTATTCTTCCCCCCAGGTCTCGGAGCGGGTGATAAATTACACATCGCTTTTGCGTCCCCGCCCCCAGCTGACACGGAATACGGAGCCGACGCCCTGCACCTGTCACCAAGCACTAAAGGTGACCTGTGTGCGTGGAGAAGCCGGGGGTGGGGGGTGGGGGAAGCGCTGGTCTGACCCAGGCTTCCCTTTGATGTGTTCCGGGGCTCATCTTTCCTGATGAAAGGTTTATCCTCTGAGCTCAGAGGTTGTGTTACCCGAGCTGGGGAAACTGAGGCAGAGAGGGGCTTTCTGGGACAAGCCTCTCTTCTCGTGCACTGTCCTCGACCACATCCTGCTCTAGTCAGACCTGTGAGCCCCTGGCCAGCCTCCCTGCTGGTCCTGGGAAATGTTTTTTGGGGGGTGGGGGGGGAGGGACTAGGCAAGGTTTTGGGGGCAGCCCCTTCCTGGGAAACAGAGGCTGTGAGCACTTCTCATATCTGACCCTGGACCTCAAAAAACATGGAGAGCCTCTTGTACAAAAGGGGAAACTGAGGCATAGGATAGGCCCCCACCCCACCCCCGTCCAGCCACCCCGCTGGATGCTGGTGAATGAACCCCGAGCTCCTAAATTTCCGGCCGGGGCCCCTCCATCCCTCCTCTTGATGGCCGAGGAACCAGCCAGCCAGAGGTCAGGCTGAGGGGCACGGGTGCAGCACACACCCCAGGTCCGCTGGCCCAGGGTCCCTCCTCCAGCTCTGCAGCTGTGGAGTCTCACCCAGCAGAGGGTCCTGCTCGGTTTCAAGACGGCCCCTTGTTCTACGATTGCCAGCCTCCTCTTGGGCATAAGTAGGTCCCTGATAATCAGAAAGACAAGCTGGAGCACTGGGGGCCTTTGACCTTCTTCCAGGCCCTGAGTTGAAGTCAGTTCAACAAGAGGCGGCGTGCTGGGTGCTCCTGAGGGTCAGAAACAGAAAGAAATCTGGTCCCCGCCCCTGAGCCCAAGTCCCTCTGGAGAGCTCCTCCTGGTGGCTTCGGCGAGAAGGGGACCCTAGCCTCAAGGTCAGCTGTGCACCTTCCTGGGAGGGAGGTCAGGCACACACATACACACACATACACACACGTGCACACACATACACACACGTGCACACACGCGCACACACGTGCACACACGCTCACCCCTGCACACAGACACGCTCACACGTCTTCACCTACGCTCACATGCGCGCACACACACCACCCTGTGGGGAAGCAGGCTGAGCGTCCATCCGCGTGCCAGAGGGGGGACCGGAGCCTCAGGACAGGACGAGAAGGAAGCCCTGGGCGGCGGTCAGCAGCCAGCGTGCGTCAGGACCCCGGGCTCCCCAGGCAGATTTCTTAAATCCAGATGCCAGAGTCCACCCCCCACCGCGCCCCAGAAACCCACCGCCCAGAGTCTCTGGGGCACGGAAGCCGCCTGGAGGGCTGTGGCCCCCTGGAGTGTGCTAGGAAACTCCTGCTGTCTTGTGACACCCAAAGTGCCCGCCCAGCCTCACCCACACACTCACCTGTGTGCAGCTGACCTGGTGTCTCAGGCAGCCCAGTGGCCAGGCTGGGCAGCTGAGACTCGAACACAGGGCCAGACAGATCCCGGCAGAGGGACTCGGCACAGAGCTGGGAAAAGTCCGCCCACCCCCACCCCACGCTGCCTGGGACGGGTCCTGGGCCCGCACGTGGGCCCTGTGGTCAGACGAGTCACCAGCTCATCTTCCTCATAGCCCGGACAGCAGCTCTGCTCCACTGTCCCTTCCACTGGGGGTCTCGGCCAGCAGTGTGGGCAGGCAGGGTGGCTGACAACCCGCAGTGAGGAGGGCATTCACGGACAGCCGCTGCCTTGGCCCCACGGCTGGCTTGGCCTCTGTAGAGGCTCCCACTCTGCTGTGCCGGCCCTGAAGCCCTTCCCAGAGCAGCTGGGGGAGCCACGTCCCCCCCCCCCCGAGTGTACCCTAAACCTCCTCGCGTCCTCCACCAGCTCTGGGTGTCCCCAGCCCTGGCGGCAGCAGGACAGTGCTGACAAATGGGGACCTCTCCACACCAGCTCCCTGGGGTTCCCAGGAGCCCAGCGCTGACCACAGAGGACCTGTGTCCTCAGGGCTGACTCCGGGAGCAGGCCCCCCACCGGGTTCCCACCCAGCCTCTGAGCCCACTTGGGCCCACGCACGCAATCCCGCCACGGTGTCTTTGTTTAAATACAGTCACCGAGGTTACATTGAAAGTCAGCGTGTGACCAAGATGCAGTATATTTCCCCATGTGTAAGACACACCCCTTTTTCAAAAACTTTGTGTCTAAAAACTGGGCGCATCTCATACAGGGGTTGTGGCATTTCAGATGCCATAGATGGAACTGAGGACGAGGCAATCTATGAAGACAGTGATTCGTCATCAGACACAGACGAGGACAAGCTCATGGATGGGAGTTTTGACAGCGATGAGGAGTTGTATGAATTTTATGATGAATATAACTTGAGTTCAATCACTTCATGTGAGACTTTTTTTTTTTTCCAAATTTCAGGCCCCAAAACTAAGGAGCATCTTATACGTGGGGATATATGGTGCATCTTCTTGGTGACCAGCTGACCCGGGCACACCCTTGACCAGACCCCCTTACTCCTTCATGTGAAGTACAGAGACCGCCACGGACTCTGGAGCCAGAGCTTTTCTTAAAATTCATGCAAAATGCCTCTATTCAGCAAGCACTCACTGAATTCCTGTAGTGCGCCAGGGAGCAGGCGTGAGCCGGAGAGAAGCCCTGGCCCCTGGCAGAAGCCCGGGCCCAGGTCTGTATGCCCCACCGGCTTCTCCCTGGCTCGGTGAGGTCAGCCAGGGACCCCACAGCACTGGGACTCCGGCCATGGGTCCGTGCTTTAGAGCAGTGGTCCCCAACCCCCGGGCCGCAGACCGGTACCGGTCCGTGTGCCATTTGGTACCGGTCTGCAGAGAAAGAATAACTAACTTACATTATTTCCGTTTTATTTATATTTAAGTCTGAACAATGTTTTATTTTTAAAAAATGACCAGATTCCCTCTGTTTCATCTAAGACTCACTCTTGACTCTTGTCTCGGTCACGTGATACATTTATCCATCCCACTCTAAAGGCCGGTCCGTGAAAATATTTTCTGACATTAAACCGGTCCATGGCCCAAAAAGGTTGGGGACCCCTGGGTTAGAGGACCCCCAACATAGACCTCGGGATTCGCGTTTGAGAGCAGGGGCCACTGGCTGTCACTCGTCCATTGCTCTGAGTGTCCCTGCACCTGGGGCCGGAAGCAAAGCCTTCACTGGACCATGGGCCGGTCAGCACCAGAACCCTGAGCTCTGGGATCCAAGCTCCAGGTCCATCCACCCCACCCCCATCACCAGGAACTAACGATGTCACCGAAAGGAAACGATTGACCTCGGTGCACTGGAACACAGACACGCGTTTTTCTCCGTCACGCTGGTCTTTAAACAAGCCTCCGGGTTCATTATGAGGGTTTCCAGCGGAGCATAATAATGAGGCTGCCTACCTGTCTACATGCCAATACACTCGGAAGGACCATCGATCCGGGGTGCGGCGGTGAGGGGCTCTCTGCGTGAGAGGAGGGGCTGCCCCAGGGAGGCGGTGCCCCCCCTACGCGGGCTCCGAAAGAGAGACCCACGCTTCTGCAGGTGTCCCCCGCCACTCCCAACTCCGAGCTTCGGAATGCCGCGGCCCGGGGAGCCCTTCACCGTCCTGGTTCTGGGCCTCACCTTTGCCACCTGTCGGCGGCCGGGCGGAACATCGTGTCGGGGTCCCTTCCTCCTCTTCCCATTTCAACGACTCGACAGGAAGGACAGAGTCCCCCCGGGATTCCCCGGAGATGCCATCTTCCCCTTGCGTTGGCGGAGATTGAAACTGAGGCCACCGTACGGCTGTCCATTGTCACACGTGTGCCTGTGCCTCGGAGCCTCTGCATGGACCTCTCTGTGGCCTGTCTGGGTGCAAGTGTGTGTGTGTGTATGTGTGTACACGCACATGTATGCTGCCGTCACCAAGCCTGGCTCCTCGCGGCCGAGACGTGATAAGCTGAGCTAACCACAGGGCACCCCGTCCCCCAGGTGCGGAGCCCAAGGGCACAGCCAGCGCTGTGAGTTTCACGGGGTGTCCCGTCCTTGCATGATTTTTTGGTGGCCTGTCTGGCTGGCCTCAGACATTGTCACCATTCTGCTGGCGCCAGCTGCATGTCCCAGAGCACCTCCTTTTTATCCTTCGGGCTGGGGACAGGGTTTTGCCGTGGGGACAGGGTCTGCGCGAGGCCTGGATCGGAGAGCAGAGCCGCCAGGAACCGCACTGAAAGGACTGTGGGGATTTGCCTCGATGCGATCGCGGGAGCTGGTGACACGGCCCACGGGAGGCTCTGGCGTCTAGCCTGCCGGTGCGGCCAGCCGGTCGGGAAGGAGGGACAGCCCAGGAGCTGCGGGGGACGCTTGGCACCTCCAGCGTGGCCTCCGCCCACAGCCCGCGGCTTCAACACCGGGCGCCCCATCAGGGAAGCCTCCGCCCCTCTGCGGGAGCTGCTCAACACAGCGGGCCCAGGACAGGGAGACCGGCGGTGGGACCTGGCCGGTGCTGAAGCTGCCGCCCGCGTCCGCTAGGCATGCCAGCAGACACAGGACCACGCGCCTCAGTGGGGACAGCGCCTGTGCCGGCTCCAGGCGTCGGAGCACACGGGCACCGCCTTCCACCTGCCAGCTCCCAGGGAGACCAGGCGAACCCAGGCTGGCGCAGAAAAGGCAATTCTGGCCAGTGACACTCCCATAGGCAGGTCACACAACAGAGAACCCCCTCTCCCTAGGCAACCAACCCGGCATCCGTAGGAAGCCCGTTCATGCCCAAATACATAACAAAATCCAGGCTTGTGCCCAATGTGACGCCCTGTCCCTCATAAGCCGAGAGCACCCGGCCTCTGTCTCAGAGGGGCCCTCACCCCGGGGGGCCTGAGGCCCAGAGAGGAGCCCAGCCTGCATCCTGGCAGATAGGAGGAGGGTGCCAAGGCCGTGGGCGAGAGGCTGGGAATGACAAGGTCTCTGCCAGCCTCGACCCGGTCAGACATCCAGCAATGACAAGGGCGAGGGCCTTGCCAGCCGCCCCCTCCCCGGTCCTCAGCCATGAGTGTCCCAGAGTCACTGTTCACACAGCCCCACAGACCCTCGGAGACTCTCGTTCACCAGTGTTGGCTGTGGGGGGCCAACACTGGGACCAGCTGTGTGACCAGCATGGGGGAAACTGAGGCAGCGGTCCAAAGACCTCCTTTGGGGACACTGGGGCGCAGGACCCTCAAGAAGGACCGTGTCCCCCACCCAGCCAGGCCTGTACTGGGCTCTTCAACCAAAGCCACTTCCTTGGGAAGAAATGAGAGGCGAATAGGAGGGAAGAGGCCCCGACCTCTTCTCCTGGGGATCCCGTTTCTGGGTGTGGCCGGAAGAAGGGAGCTGGGCAGAGTAGCCCCCCAATCTCCCGGGGCTCCGGGACCCAGGAGGGGAGGGGCCTGCGCACACGCGGCCAATCAGGAACGCCCAGGCTCCCTCCGCCCCTCCCGGGGAGAAGAGGCGAGATCCAGGCCTGAGCCGCAGCTGCAGGATTAGTATTCTGACCCACGGAGCAGGGTTTTCATCAGTAATTAGCCCTTTCCTGCAGAGCCACGCTGAACAGATAAGGGCACGGTGACCTTTCTCCCGGGAGGCTGGTGACAGAGCTTGTCTGGCTCGCGGACGTTTCGACAGCTTCTGTCAAAGCCGCTGGGATGAAAAGACGTGGACCGGGGTCCCTGCTCCCGGGTGCAGCCGCCTGACAAGGGGGTCCTCTGCCCCCCCCACCCCTGTCTGGCTCTCACCCACATTGCCCTGAAGTCTCTAACCCACCCAGGCCTAGGGCATTGTCACTTTGGTGGCTTTTCTGGTGACCAGCTGCCTGGAAGTGTGCAGGCCATTGTAAGAGCCTCCCTTACCTGCCCCAGCTCGGAGATAACTGGGGTGGGGGGGCACCAGCAGCATTGCCCCCCCCCTCCAACGCCACGGAGGCAAGACCATTCCTGCCCCCCCGGCTGGGCAACCAGGGCCCTCATGGCCGAGCTGCCCTGACCTGTCTAAATGTCACCCTGTGTCATCAAATCCCGGAACTTTCCATCCGGCCCACCCTTGAGACCAAGTCCCCAGCCTGAGGCTCCCTAATCGGGCAGGTGAGACCCGGAACAGCTGCGACCAGGCCCCAAGACCCCTCGTGCTCCGTCTGGAGCTCTCCCGAATCTCCAAATAAGATGCTGATCCTCCCAGCACTTACTGACAGTGTCTCAGGTGAGTTTCTTCAAGAGGACACCTTTCGGGGCGTTGAAAACCCCATCGTGCCTGATGCCCCGGAACCCAGTCTGGGTGGGACAGGCTCGAACGTCCTGAGGACAGAGACTTTTGTCTCTGGTTGCTGCCCCTGCTCCCCCCAGAGGCGTGCCCCTCAGCGCCTGCGGGGACCACGGCTCCCGGGGGCCGCCCCTGTCGGCTGCCTGGGCCTCCCGACCCCCCACCTTCCCTCTGCCCGCGGCACCACTAAGTGGACGCCCAGTTCCTGGGTGACTAAGGTCGTGCCGGCAATCCTGACCTACCCAGCCCACCGCAAGCTTTTGTGGGCACCTGCCAGGTGCTCAGCCCACAGGAGGGATCCCGTGACTCTTGCCCTCCCCCCACCGCCCCGTGTACCCCAGGGGGTGAGGGTGGGGGGTGGGCCCTGCAGCTTTGGCTGTCTCCCAGGCGGCCGACGGAAGTGAAGTTCATGGCATACGTTCCTGTTGAGCAAGTTGAGTGCGCCCCCAGGTGCTGAGCGGCACGGTGCCCACAGCTGCCAACATGGTGCTGTGCTCTTCAGAGCACGTGAGAATCACAGCGCCCACGGTAGGCGTTCTTACCAGCAGACACACCGGCAAAGGACGCGAGGCCGTTTGGGAGGAGATGAGTGTGTCCAGTACCGGGGTGGTGGTGCTGGTCTCACGGGGGTGAGCCTGTGTCCAAATTCACCCAAATATATTCAACATGTGCAGTTTTTGTGTACAAGTTATCCTTCGATAAAGCAAATTTTACTTTATCTTTTTAAAGCTGTGATGCCTCCAACAGTGTCTGAGACCCGCTCTGAGGAGCGGGGAGGTGGATGGGATTACTGCCCAGTTGTCATCACAACAACATCTGGAGGTCACTTCCGGGGCCTGGGGCAGGTGTCCCGGCTCCCCGAGGACGCCCACAGGGGCGGCTGCGACACCAGGACCCGGCTCAGGGCCGTGTGTTCCCGCCCGCTGCCTGTGAGCGAGGCTGTGAGTCACTCTGCTGTGAGTCTGTGAGTCGTGCCCTCTCCTCTGTGGCGCCCCCTCCCGGCACAGAACCCTGCCAGGAGGATTGCGGGGTGGGTCCCCTCCTGAGGACACCTCCAGCGGCCCACTTCACAGTAAATGGCAGATGGCCTCTGCTGCCCGGAGCCGGAAGCTTTAATCAGGCTTTTGATACAAAGGCCACCACGGCAGATAAATGGCTTTAAAAACACTCTTCTGTAAGTGCTCAGAACAGAAAGATGGCAGTGGGCGTGTGCTTGCTTGAAACCTCAGCAAGAAAGCATCCCCCCTCCTTAGAGGTTCTGTTGGGCACGCCCTGCCCTGGGGCAGCACCCAGCCAGGGTCCCTGTCGCCCCTCTGAGACAGGGAGCCACCCTCGGTGTGTCTGACATCAGAACACAGCACTTCCGTCCAGCTCAGCTCAGCACACCCCTCAGCACGTCCTAACCTCACTCTTCTCCGCATAACGTGTCCGTGAGCTCGGGGGTCTTCCACACATTGATCACGGCAAGGTTGCTGGCCGGCTGTCTGCGGGGCACTGTGGTGGGCGCTTTCTACCTCGGTGATAGGTCCATCCTTTCCTATACAGATGGGGAAACTGAGGCCCAGACAAGTCTAAGTCACCCTTGGTCAGGAGGAAGTGGCTGAGCTCAGAACCAGCCCACGGTGTCCTTAACTCCAGAGCGTGAAGGTAGCTGTCATGATGAACTGGGCCCCCCGGGACCCAGAAGGCGTCCCTAGTGTGAGTTAGGTGCACACACACCACATGCCCTGCGGTCTCACATGCCTGCACACGCATCCCGTGGTTTCACACACGTGCACGTGCACGTACACACACACTCCTCCCACCTTTTTTCCCTGTAACTCCATCCTGGCGCCTACCTCCTCTCCGAGTTTCCCGAAATAAAATGAGAAACTTTCCACGCGGGGCTCTCGCGTCACGCTGGAGGACAACGTGCTCCAAACGGGGAATAATTGGGCCGCGCAGGGCCCCAGCGTTCCCAGAAGGAAATGGAACAGGCTGAGGTATCAGGTGTGGAAATAAAACTGCTAAAAATGAGATCCAGAGCAGCTAATGAGGGCAAGTCGGCAGGCTTGCTTTGAGAAACAAAATAGGAAGCGAACCGCACGGGTGTGGTCCGAGGCAGCTGGGGCCTCCCACGCAGCCAGCTGGGGGCTGACCTTGCTGCGGGGGGGGGGGGGCAGCTACGGGGGCGGGGGGGGGGCATGTGTGCTGGAGCTGGTGAGAGGGACCTCCTTGGGTCCTCACAGGCTCCTCGCCTCAACCCATTATTAGAGCATCAGACCCGCCACAGCCATGGAGATGCACGGGCGCGTTTTCCGCCTCCGCACCGGTCTGCTTGGCTGCTGCGGTAACCAAGCCCCGCGGTGGGCGGCGTCAACAGCAGACGTTCATTGTCTCACGTCCTGGAGGCTGGTCGTCCGGGGTCCAGGTGTGGGCAGGGCTGGTTCCTCCCCAGGTCTCTCACTGGGCTGGCAGAGGGCCGCCCTTTCCCCTTCCGTCCTCACGTGGCCCCCTTCCCTATTGTGTCTGTGTCCAAATTCCCCCTTTTCACAAGGGCATTGGTCACGTTCGACTAGGGCCCACTCTTGATAGCCATATTCCAACTTGATTGCCTCTTTAAAGACCCAGGGTCCGCAGGCAGCCACCTTCTGAGGTCCTCGGGGTCAGGACTGCGATGTAGGGATTCTGGAGACACTGTGCAGCCCGTAACATTGCCCGTCACCGTTGTGTTTTTTCCCATCGGTCCTGGTGTTTTTCCCTTCGCGCCACGAACTTCACCTGCGCCTCCGTGTGCTGAGCGGGACCGAGCAGAAGCTCCCTCCAGGGGCCCTCAGCGTCCAGGGCATGTTCAGATGGAGCACGGTCATGCCACAGCAGGGGCCCAGCCACCCCTGGCTCTGTGTGCCGTGCAGCCCCGGGGCGTCCACCCCTTCACGACTGGCATGCGGTAGGCTCCCGGGTGTCCCCGTTTATTCAAAACTGGGCAAGCAGCGAGCAGAACGGGTCAGTCAGCCCCTGGGGCAGCCCACGGCAGCCCACAGCCCAAGAGGGAGGGGATGGTATGGAGACCAGAGGACAAGTTCGGACCCGAGCCCCAGTGAGCGCATCTGGGAGGCCAACCCCCTTGCCTTGTTTGTGGCATGCGCGGCGGCCGGAGGCCAGGCCACAGGGAGCCCTCGGGAGGACAAGTGGCCCCTCGTGGAGGGCAGCCTGATAGTGTGAGTCAACATCTAAAATGCACGCATTCTCGAGCGCGTCACAGCCCCATGGAGGACATCACGGGGGATCCCAAGACAAGGGTATGGGTGCATGCAGCTCCCAAATTGCAGGGGCTCCACCTGACACCCAAATCTATGCAACCCCTTAGGGTCCAGGCCCCCCACCCTTGGTCATGGCCTCCACCTCCCCGGGTTCAGCTAGCAGAGAGGAGAGAGAGGCTGGCACCCGGGACGTTTTATGGCCCACTGGAAGTGGACACATCACCTCCTCTTGTACCCCAGCAGCCAGGCTCTGCCTGGCACATGGTCCCGCCCAACCCAAGAGCACCCGGGACACATGTGTGCTCTGGAGGAAGGGAACATGAACGGCGCACGCACCAGCCAGCTCTGACCCCACGGTCACCGGCAGTCTGTGTAGGGTCATATCACATGTTGATCCCAACTTGAATGTCCTGTGGCAATGAGTTAGATGCACTTAACCCACTGTCCCTGTATCTAATACGCGCCGCGTGCTTTGAACTCCTATGCGGTCGGGCGAGCAGAAGGGTGAGGCGTACCTATTCGCGGACGTCCAGTCTTCTCCTCCCCGACACAGCGGAAGGAAACGGTTAGGGTTCGATCTACCTCGTATACCCTCACCCACGTTCTAAAAATGTTACGGCTGCTCTGCGTGGGCGGATTAAGCGCAGAGGGATATGGAAAGACTCGCAGAAATCTTAAACTGTCCACCATGTCTCCGCCCCCCGCCCGTCCTTCCGGAGGGGGGCGTGGCTGGCCTCCGAGCCTCGAATGTGGCGGACTCGGTGGGACACGGGCCCCATGAGCAGGACGCGGCAACCGCGACGGGAGCGCCTGGACTTGGTCATCAAATGGCAGCTTGCTCCTGGGTCCCCGTCTTTCTGGACATGTGTTCCCCGGGGGAGCCAGCTGCCATGTCAGGAGGCTCCCTCGATGGGCCCACGTGGCGCGGCGGGAACGGAGGCTCCTCCCACGGCGCCTCCTTGGAAGCCCATTGCTCCAGTCCTGGTCAAGCCTTTCAGATGGTGTGGCCCTGTCCGCTGCCGTGACCGTCACCTTGACTGCCATGCCACTTCCTGAACCGCTCCTCAAAGCTGTCCTTGAGTCCCCGCCCCGCCGAGACCGCCACGCCACTTCCTGAACCGCTCCTCAAAGCTGTCCTTGAGTCCCCGCCCCGCCGAGACCGTGAGGTGGGAGTGTTTGCCATTTTGCAGCCTCTGCGTTTTGGGGATAATTTGTTACGTGGCAGGAGATGACCCAACACGCCATCCCTGCAAGGCGAAGGGCCGAGACGCTGACCCTGCCTTCCCCTCTGTCCCGGCTGCGTCCACTCAGAGCAGAATTCTAAGAGCCCCCCCTTTCCCAGGGTCTCCCCCATTCTCCAGCCGTCCCCATCCGAGGACCGTAGTCCTCAGCGTGAGCCTGGGTGAGGCCTGGTAGCTGTTGCTTCTCCAAGCGCCGTACCCACCTCGGTGCCAGGCCCGGTGAGAGCCCCGGACGGGTCCCCGTGGAACGGGTGAAGGACCGAAGGAAGGAGGGCTCCTCTTACCCCATAAGTCCCCTAGAGTGACACGTATGTCGCCTCTAAAACTGGGGGAGTGGAGTCCGTCAGAGTCACTGGCTGACCCAAATGCCTCGTCTCTGGCGGCAGGACCAGCGGGCAGAGAGGACGTGGCGTGGCCGCCAGAGACGTCCGTCGGTCTGTCCGTCGCTGGAGGCTGCGTTGTGTCTGTGTCCCGGGCTCTGCTCACGCTGCTTACCCCCCCCCCACTCCTGGGAGGCAGAGGTGGTTTCTTTCCCCGGGTCCTTCGAGCAAGGGGTGGAAACAGGCTCTTTGCAAATGGACTGGAGACCGTGGAAATGATGTTAATGGGTTCAGGCGGGTAGCATCCTCCCCAGTCACTGGGCTGTCCCCGCCTGCTAATGGGCCTTCCCGGAAAGGCCACTCAGGGCCGGTCCTGACGCTCCGTGATGGGCCGAGCAGGCACTTAATGGCCTGAGGCCCCAGCGGATACAAGAACCACTTTTCCGAGCTCGCTATTTCTTCCGCGACAGAGAACTCATTTCCCTCGCCATCCAGTGGGGGCAGGGGCGGCCGAGCTCTGGGGGATGGTCGGCTCCAGGCGCCTGGTCAGCCCCGCCCTGCACTAACCAGCCACGGCCCCTTAAGCAGGGATGGTGGCAGCATGGGACTTGTGCGCAGTGGCACTGGACATCTGGGCTGGACACCACCCCCACCGGGTGACCCTGACCCATTTCCTCCACTGTGGGCAGTCTTGCAGACCCTGACGAAGCCCCGTGGGGGACTGGTCCATGGGGGCGCTTTGGAACTGGACACCCCAATATGAAAGTGACCCACACACCCAGGGCCTCCAGCTCAGGAAGGTCTCAGCCGCTGGTGAACGAAAACTCGGCCCAGGCTGACCCCGTCACCAAGCCCCTCGGGGGGACACCGCCCAGCCCGCGTCCAAGGCTGAGGTTGGGGGACAGCACAGTGTCTCTCTCAGAGTTGCCGCGGGGACAGATGGCAGGAGGCGCTGACGGAACCCAGCTGCGTGGCCCCACGTGGCGGGCGCCGTGGGAGACCGGAGAGGCTCTGCAGCCACTTTGCACAGAGCTAGCTCCGTGCTCACCCTTCCCGGCAGGCACGCCTCCGAGCAGCCCTCCGCGTTAAAGAAGAGGCGTGACAACCCCGCCTGCCCCGTGCCCGTGTCAGCACCGTCGGGCCGCAGACACGGAGGTCTCTCCAGGCAGCCACGACTCCGCGTTAGGACGGTCCCCCCTCCCTGGACTCCCACGACAAGAGAGAGAATTTCTCCTTCGATGATAAAAGCACGTCTGTGGGCAGCAGCTGGGCCTGGCGCGGGCGGCTTCCAAGGGGCAGAGAAAGGCTGAGCGGCCAGCTGGCCGGTGGGACCACGCTCCCCGCTCACACGGGTGTCCCCAATCCTGGCCCCAGCCCGACCGGTGTGCCCGGAAGAACCTGTCATCGGACTGATCCCGGGAGGAAGCACAGCTAGAAAGCCAGCTTATTTCCTCTCCTGCTTTCCCAGCCGTCTCAGGAGCCACAGTGTCGCATGCTGGTTCCCACTCAGCTGGTCAGAGCGTCGTCCGGAAACACCAAGGTTGCAGGTTCAATCCCCCGGTCAGGGCACACATGGGAAACAACCAATGAATGCAGGACTAAATGGAACAATCAACGAAGGCTTCCCTTCCCCCTCACCTCTCTCCCCCTTCCTCTCTCTAAAAAGAAAAATTAAAAAATCAACAGGGATTAAACCCTGGCCGGAGAGCACTGGAGCGTTGTCCCGGAGTGCGGAGGCAGTTGTCCCGGAGTGCGGAGGCAGTCGTCCCGGAGAGCGGAGGCAGTCGTCCCGGAGTGCGGAGGCAGTCGTCCCGGAGTGCGGAGGCAGTCGTCCCGGAGAGCGGAGGCAGTCGTCCCGGAGTGCGGAGGCAGTCGTCCCGGAGAGCGGAGGCAGTCGTCCCGGAGAGCGGAGGCAGTTGTCCCGGAGTGCGGAGGCAGTTGCCAGTTCCATTCCCCGGTTAGGGCACATGCAGGAGCAGCTCAGTGCTCTCTCTCTCTCCCTCCCTCCCTCCCTCCCTCCCTCCCTATCTCTCTCTCCCTACCTCTCCTTCGAAAAGAAAAAAGAAAGAAAGGAGACGTAATTGGAACAATCCTGTATGACCTGCGTTCTCTCTTATTTGACCTCAAAGGTCTGCTTCTAAACAAAGCAGTTGTTTGCCTCATACTGGGTGGACCTGGATGGCGGGAGCGTCAGGGACGGCCCAGGTGTCAGCAGAACGTGGCAGCCTGACTGATCCCCTCCATCGCCTCCTTCTCTGATGTCCCCGTGGTGGGAGGCGCAGGGCTGTGTCCTGAACTCCAGAGCAGCCGCCCCCCACCCTCCCGGCCCGGCCCGGCCTGAGCTCACCACTGTGTCCGTCTGCTGACGCCAGGCAGACCAGACAGAAGCCTGCCGGGCCTAATGGCTCGGGAAGTGGGCTGGGCACTTACCGGCTTCCACTCTCTGGCAGCAGCAGGTCGGACACTCGCCTGCCTTACGTAGGGAGAGGTAGCAGAGACCAAGCTGAGGGGAAGGTGGAACGCAGGTGGCAGGTGGCAGTGCTGGGAAGGCCGGAGGCCCGGGTGGAGGGGCTCCCACACCGCCTCCCAGGGTCCATGGCTGGAGAGGCCCCGAGGGGCCTGGGAGGCTGTGTGTGGGTCTGGCCCCAAGGCCCCTGTGGGAGCAGGTGCAGGTGAGTGGGGAGACCGTCTGGCCTAAGGCTGCACTTCAGTAGACATGCAGAGAGAAACGCATCCTTAGCGAGTGCGGGAGTGTGCTGCCTGGCCTCCCCCAAAGGCCACCTCCCCCAGGGTGCCTGCCTAGACTCCCGCTTCCCAGGATGTGAGCCCACCTGCACAGAAGCACCCCAGCAGGAACCCCATCTTTGCTCACTGTCTTCACAATTTTAGGCAGCCGGGCCTGCAGTCCTTGGCAACCCCCCCCCCCGACTCCTCGTTCTCCCTGACCCTCCAGGGTCTGGGGCCGTGGGGGCCTGAGACCCGCCTCTGCCTCCGGTTCCCCACCAGCACCCTGGAGCCCTGCTGTGTCTCCAAGAGCCCTCCCCACACTTGTGAGTTGCAGCCCCAGGACCTCAGACCTTCCTCCTGCCTGCCTCTCCCTGAGGCTCCAGGCTGGTGGCTGGTGGCTGTCCCCCTCAAGGGAGGTGGGATGGGGCGGGGGAGGGGCGGTGCTGCCCTGCACCCATCCTTCCCAGGAAAGCTGCTCCTGCCATCACCCTGCACCCCCCCCCCGCCCCCACGCCCAGGTCCTCTGGGGCTCAGGGGCACCTGGGGCTTCTCCCCCAGGCCAAGGTCTCCCTGCCGGGGGTCCTCCCTTGATTGTCCTCTGTACACACTTGACTGCAAGCCAGAGAGAAGGTGCAGGCTGTGTCCGTTCTAAACCCACATTTGTTCATTGATCACATATGGATGGATGGATGGATGGATGGATGGGTGGATGGTGGTGGGTGGTGGTGGGTGGTTGGTGGATGGATGGTGGATGGATGGTTGGTGGATGGATGGTGGATGGATGGATGGATGGTGGATGGATGGTAGATGGATGGATGGATGGATGGATGGATAGATGGATGGATGGTGGATGGGTGGATGGACGGAAGAACAAATGCATACCTAATGGGTGCCTCCCTTTGGCTCCGACAGACCAGGAATCTAGTTCTGGTCAGACTACACTGAGGTCATGGTACCTGGGAGGTCTGTCTCCTGCCTTCAGCCTCCATCAATCTCCTTTTCATAACAAAGTGGCATGAAACCACACACACAGTATCTGTCTTATTAAATTGAAATTAAGTTCCTTGTGGAGACAGTTCAAGTGCCCTGAGCTCTCTGCCGCTGGGTGTGGGCTCGTGACACTGGCTGCAGCTGAGCTGCTTGGCCTGGCTGGCACCTTTGACCCCCAGGCTGACCTTAGCTGTAGCCTGCGCATGCCTGCCCTTCCTGGCTCCCCTGACCTCTGGGGAGGGAGAGGCCTGGCGTTTCTGCAGCAGCTCCGGGTATTGACTCCCAGGAACAAGGGTGGAATCGTTTATCATTCAATTAACGGTGTCAGCAGAGCCCTTATCGAAATGACCAGCGGCACGTGTAATCAATCTTTAATGAAACAATAATTGCACTTCCCGGTCGGTGAGTGCCCAGCCTCCTCTAAAACCGTCCCGGAGTGGATAATGAATGGCCCTGGGTCCTGCCAGCGAGGGCCAAGGGTTGGTGGCCTGGTCCTTTCTAGAGCGATTGGAGACAGGAGCCGCCGGCTGCTGGGGCAGGAGGGGCCAACACCGTGGGCGGCATCCTGAGCGCACACGGCAGTCACAGAGCGTAAAGGTCGTCCACGCACAGAGGGAGCGAGGACACCGTGAACCGTGGGCACCCTGCTGACACCCACGGCGTCTCCTCCGCCCCCAGCCTGGCTCCTCCGTGTCCTTGTCGGCGTCTGCCCCCAGCAGGTAAGGCGGTGCCCCCCTCCCCAGCCCCCGTGACCTGCTCACCTGGCTGTGAGCCCCCTGGGGGGAGGGAGCTGGGGTGGTATTGCACCCCGTGATTTTCGTGGAGCAGGGAAGTGCTCTGTGAACGCTGCCCGCCAGAGGACGGGTTGCCCAACACGGACCCTGGCCAGTTCCGGACAGCCCACGGACCGGGCTTCTCCTGCTGGGCGCCAGTTATGAGCGACCACCCAGAAAGATGAGAAGCTTTCACGTATTGAATCCCTTGCCTGAGCCAACGAACAGCTGATGGAGGGGGGCTGAGCCTGGTTTTCAGCCCTCCCTGGACACGGCTGACCCCTCTGCCCCCCCACCCCGTCCGGAGCCCACTCCCCACCTCGGTCCCCCTCCCCCTTCCCTGAAACCAGGGTCACCACCAAAGAGCGTGCAGTGTCATCTGACCTGCCAGTGTGTGAGCCTGGCGTGTCCTCAGCCTGTGCCCCAGGCTCCCAGCCCCGTAGCTCCCTCATTAGGGACACCCCCTCCCGTGAGAGAACCTGCTTGGTCTCATTTGTTCTTTTTGTGTGTGAGATTGTTCTTTCTGATTGATTTCAGAGAGAGAGAGACAGAGAAAGAGAGAGAGGGAGAGAGAGAGAAGAAGAAGAAGAACATTGATGTGTTGTTCCACTTATTTATGCATTCCTTGGTTATGCTTCTTGTCTGTGCCCTGACCGGGGATCCAACCTACAACCTGGACATATCAGGACCATACTCTACCAACTGAGCTACCCCGCCAGGGCTGTGTGTGCGCGTGTGTCTCATCTCTTTTTCTTACCCTCAGCACGCAGCACCAGGCTCCGCCCAGCTGTCTGACTGCAAGCCTGGACAGGGGACAGACCTCCCACCCCACCCCCGGGGATGGGAGGGCTCGTGTGGGCGGGGCGTGCCCCACAGGCCCCTCCCCTGCTGCCCACACCTGGGACTCCCTCCCACCTGGTGACCGCAGGGCCCGTTTGGGCCTCCTCCTATTCCTTCTACCCGACTCTGCCAACAAACCAACAAACCAACAAACGCACTCACAACTCATCTCCCCCAAACGCGCGTTCCGCGAATGGTCACATCGACGCGAATCCGTCCGCTTGGACGATGTCGGCTTCTCTAACCCTCACGCCGCATGCACGAGGGCTGCCCCTGTCCCCTCCAGCCAGAGTGGGAGACTCCTACATCCGCGCCCAGACACCCCACGGCGTCTCTAACCCTCACAAGTGTAATTAAGTAGCTAATTGTGAGGCTCCCCTTCCGTCCCTCTGGCCGCCGAGGGCGGCGATCAAGGCTGTGTTGGTTCTTAGCGCCACGCCACCCCCCTCACCACCCCGCGCCCAGCAGCTGCGGGAGTGTTTACATTCAGTGAGCAGCACATATTTGCCAAATGAATGTTTCCTGGCAAAACCTTCTCTCTCAGCTAGAGCAAATTAAAAATTAACGTAGCTTCCAGCCAAGAGGAAGTAACAGGCACCTCTCGAGACCAACTGATTTTAAAAAAACACACAATACAACAAAAAAGCAAACAAAAGAAAATACTGGACAAATGACATCGGACAACAAAACAGATGCCCCGTGAACCCCGCGAACAGAGGGCATGAGCCGTGCGTGTGGCGGGGCCGGCTTGCTGCGAAAGAAGTCCCCAGGTAGCGGCAAGAAGGGCCGGGAGGAGCCGAGGTCTCCCAAAGCGGGGGGGGGGGGCAGTGGAATCGGGGGGTTCATTCAGGGAGACACTCGGGGAGCCCTGTCCAGAGAATTCCAGAGAAACAGCAGGGGGTCGGGAGCTGGCAGCTGTATGGGAGGAGCCCACCTGAGCCCTCTCCCCCCTGCAGGGGGAGGAACCACCTAGCAGGAAGGACTGGGGGAGCGGTCTGGGGACACGGGGACATGTGTGGGATGAGGACTGCACCTGTCCCCACCAGCCAGAGTGGGAGACTCCTACCTCCGCGTCCGAACACTCCACGGGAGAGGCAGAGAGTGGCAGCTTGGTCAGACGGGCAAGACCCCCCCCCCCCCCGTGTCCAGCTCATTCCAAACCCCCTATTCAATGTCGAGACAGAAACAGGCTGGCGGGAGACAAGTAAGAGAAGACGTATCCCGTGGACACGGATGCAGAGGAAGCCGGTCTGACCTCCTTCACGGAAGACAAGGACGGTTTTCAAGCCACGTCGTCACCAGGGACAAGAAGGAGGTGTTTTCGTGACGATGAAGGCGTCCATTCTTGAAATGGGCATAAAATTCCTCAGCGACAAACGCCCCTAATAACAGAGCTTCAAAGAAAAAGACACAAAGCAGGAAGCAGGCCGTCCGGACGGCAAGGGAGCTGAGGGCTGGAGGCGGTGCGCTGGCCGGCCACTCACCCCGAGGCTGGGCAGCTGGGGCCGTCCTGCAGGGCGGTCCGGCGAGTGCAGCTTCCCGTCCACCACAGGGGCCCTGGGTCCTCCGGGTCCACCTCAGCTGGGGACAGAGGGGCCTCTCTCTGGCCGTTTGGCCCGGGGATCGAGCAGGGACGAGAAGAGGAAGGGGAAGTGTTAGGAGGCTGGGCTTTCCTGCTACATGTGCACGGCTGGTTGGAGCTGCACATGTGCAAGGTTTTGAAGCATGTGTCAACCCCCCCCCCCAGCTCCCAGCACAGACCTGCTCGAGTCCTGGACCCCTACGCCCGCCTGCCTCCTCAGGGGTGACCAGAGTGGAAGGCATCACCTGTCTGGGCTTCGCGGGTGGGGGGAAGGAGCCTTTACCTGGGCGTTGGACGGGCGATGATCGCTGTGGTGAAGGGGAGGGGGTGACTCAACAAGACGGGGTTCTTCGGAAGGTCCCCGGAAGTGGCGCTCCATCCCTCTCCCTGGTTTGTGTATTCCACAGATGTCCCACGGGGACTGGTCAGCGTGCATGGTGGGGACCCCCCTGTGGCCCCCCTGCTCTGAGACCCCCGGCAGCCCTTCAAGCTGACTCTGGGGGTCACTCAAGTCCTTCGGCACCAACAAGTCACACGCAGCAGGACGAGGTGTGACCCTGCTGCCACCTCCGTCCGGATGAGACGGTGCAGAGCTCTCCAGGCTCCCTACCGCGTGGCGCCCGGTTTCTGAGCCCCGGAGCTCGGAGACAAGTGTCCTCCGGTGGGTGCAGCTCAGCTCCCCCACAGGGCGGGCCCGTCAGTCTCAGGAAGGTCCCATCTGACGCTGATGGTTTGTGATGCTGCGTTTTCCCCCCAGGTGTTAGGATGGGTTGCACAGAGAGGGGACACCTTGAGCAAGAAGTGTCCACAAAGGTTTGCTTTTAACTGTCGTTTGGCCATTTTAGCTGAAGTTTTCAAAACCCCAGACTCGAAAGCCCCCCACCCCCACCCCTAGGAACCTGATTCCACAGCTCTGGGTGTGACCCAGGAAGCCTAGAGTTTATTTATTTTATAAACATCTTTAAAAATATCTAAATGTGGCCCGACCAGGCAGTGGCGCAGTGGATAGAGCGTCGGACTGGGACGCGGAGGACCCGGGTTTGAAACCCTGAAGTTGCCGGCTTGAGCGCAGACTCGTCCGGCTTGAGCGAGGGGTCGCTGGCTTGAACATGGGATCATTGACATGACCGCATGGGCATTGGCTTAAAGCCCAAGGTCTCTGGCTTGAGCCCAGGGTTGCTGGCAAGGGGTCACTCAGTCTGCTGTAGCCCCCCTCCCCCAGTCAAGGCACATATGAGAAAGCAATCAATGAACAACTAAGGAGCCGCAACGAAGAATTGATGCTTCTCACCTTTCTCCCTTCCTGTCTTTCTGTCCCTATCTGCCCCTCTCTCTGTCTCTGTCTCTGTCAAAAAAATTAAAAAAAAAAAATCTAAACCTGGAGAAGAGGACAACTTCCCTCCGTACTATTTCTGAGTGTCCGCAACGCTGACCTTCCTCACCCCTTACTGCACGGTGTAGCTTGTTTCTCGTGGGAAAGTCGGGCTCTTGGCCGTTGGTCAGGTGGGCAGTTGGGAGAACTGGGTGAGAGGAGGCCAGGGGCTTGAGAGTGAGACCTTGGGAGCGGAGGGAATGCAGCTAGTGTCTCTCTGCCTCTTGGCTGTGTGACCTGGGCAGGTACATTAACCTCTCTGGATCTCCGTCCGCTCGAGGGCACACTCAGGGGAAGGAGACTTCCCTCGCAGGCTGCTGTGCGGCTGGATGGGACCGGGCATCGCTGACACATCCTGCTCGGAAGCTGGCGCACTCGGGACGCAGCAGCTCTTTCTGTCGTTGAATGAGAGAACGAATGGGACGCAGCCTTGGAAGCTGCAGCTCAGCCACAGAGGGTGTGCCCGACGGCTTCTTGGAAAGATGACTTGCCCGGGGCCCGACCGCAGGCCACAGCGGCCTTAGAGGGAAGCAGGGTTCTGTTTTCTAGCAACGGGAGAGGCCACCGGCTCTGGCAGCCGCCCCAGAGGACGCGAAGTCTCGTTTCCCTCCTGAGATAGGTTCCCTTTCCCTTCATTGTCCTCCGGGCCTCGGTGGAGAGAAATTAAAACCAGAAGAGAGCGTGGGGAGAGATCTGCACACGTGACAGGCCTCCCCGAAGGTCTGTCCTGTCCTGTCTTTCCTTCCCATCCTCCCTGACGAGCCTTATCGAGTATTTGGGTCCCCATCCCTGAGACGGCAGCCCCAAGGAGCCTGGGGCGGGGGGAGCTGAATGAGGGGGCAGCTAGCGGCCTGGGGGCTCAGCCCAGCCAAGCTGTGGGGTCTGGGGGTGGCAGGAAGACGCGTGGTGTGGACCCATCCTGGGGAGGCTGGGGAGCCCCACTCTGACCTGGGAGATGCCCGCTCAGCATCTGTGGGCTCCTCTCCCCACAGGGCCCTCCACGGTGAACCACGGGAAGGGAGCTGGGGAGGTACAGAGGCGAGACGGAAGGGGAGGACACTCCTGCCGCTTCAGTGACACGCCCAGGTCCCTCTGACCAGACGGGCCTTGAGCTACAGCAGGGAGGGAAGGCTGGCCTCCGCCACCCGGCCATTCTGGGGGTACGGTCCCTGTCTGACGGCCACCCGGCCATTCTGGGGGTACGGTCCCTGTCTGACAGCCACCCGGCCATCCTGGGGGTACGGTCGGTCCCTATCTGACGGCCACCCGGCCATCCTGGGGGTACGGTCCCTATCTGACGGCCACCGGCCATCCTGGGGGTACGGTCGGTCCCTATCTGATGGCCACCGGCCATCCTGGGGGTACGGTCCCTGTCTGACGGCCACCGGCCATCCTGGGGGTACGGTCGGTCCCTGTCTGACGGCCACCCGGCCATTCTGGGGGTACGGTCCCTGTCTGACGGCCACCCGGCCATTCTGGGGGTACGGTCCCTGTCTGACGGCCACCCGGCCATCCTGGGGGTACGGTCGGTCCCTGTCTGACGGCCACCGGCCATCCTGGGGGTACGGTCGGTCCCTGTCTGACGGCCACCCGGCCATCCTGGGGGTACGGTCCCTGTCTGACGGCCACCGGCCATCCTGGGGGTACGGTCGGTCCCTATCTGACGGCCACCGGCCATCCTGGGGGTACGGTCCCTATCTGACGGATGGCCGAGGAGGCATGAACTCACTCGCCAAGGCCACCGGCCCAGGGGACGGCTGAGGCTGGGTCAGAGGCCAGGCGGGCCCATGTCAGAGCTCAGCTCTTCACACGACCTGCCAACGGGCTTGGCATGTGGCCTGGGACAAAAGGCAGGGTGGCATCTTGAGCGTCTTAGCTGACCCCCAGGGGACCGGGTGCCACCCAGAGCTTCGCAGCACAGGTGTCCCTGGGCGAGGCCGGGTGGACCTGGTACACAGGACACAACACTGGGGCGTGGGACTTTCCCTTCCTCTCCCCCCATTCCGTCCCTGTCCCTCCGTCTCTCCCTCTTCTTACGACAAACACTGACTGAGAACCTGTCAGGTGCTGGCGTCGAGGGCGTGCAGAGGCCGAAACCTACTCTCCACCCTTGGCCTGACTCCATTCCGTGAATTAATTCGCTTGTTAGTTTATTTCACAGATGCCCCCGATGCCCCAGGGGCCGGGCACAGGCAGGGTTGACCCCGAGGGAACAGGGTCCTCGCCCCTCACAGGGTGACGTCCGGGTACTGAGGCTGACAGTGAGGACACAGGCGAGCGTGAGCAGAGACGCGGCCTCATGTCCGAGTCCGAGCTGGGCTGCCGTCAGGCTGCGCGGAAGGTCGGCGTAGACCAGGACTCCGTCAGACCAGAGAGGTCCTGTGAACCTGACTCCGCGCCCTCATCTCCTCCAACTCACGGGGGGGGGGGGGGGTGTGTGGTCGCCCCCCCCCGCAGGAATGAAATCTGAGCTGGTGGACAGCGAGCCGTCTGGTAGGTGGGTGTCACCGAGGGGTGTGCGGTGAGCCTGACAGGGCAGAGAGCCAGGTGCCCTGAGCCCCCGTTGGAGGGGGACTTCCTCTTGGCCCGTCCGGGAGGGTGTGTCTGGTATGCCAGGCACCCCAGGAGCCTGGCTTCTCCTCCAGCGCCCCTCCTACCCCCCTGTGCCCCAGCACAGCCAGAGCCCCCCGTCCTTAGTGAAGCAGGAGCTGGGCTCTCTCCCCGCTCCCTCCCGCGTTCCTGCCGGGCCTCCTTGGTAACTTTATTGCAATGACTTTGGAGAGAGAGAGAGAAAAAAAAAAAGAAAAAACGGAGCTGCTAATGTTTGCAAAATTCATCTCAAATAGTATTAGATGGTGTTAATTAAAATGACTCATGCTGCAGTGCGCTGAGCTGAATCAATCGGGGTTGTTTTTTTTTTGCAAATTAAAGCCGGTTCATTCCCTCGGTGGCAGCGTGCTCTGGGGGCAGACAGATGACCAATGAACTGGCCCAGCTGTCTCCCAGATGGGTGGGTGGGGGGAGGGCTGAGCCACCTCCCGGAGGGTCAGTGAGCTTTGCAGCCATCTGGGTCCAGTTCTGGGGGCCTCCCGGTGGCCCGGTCCTGGGGACCTGGACTGACCTTTCGCATTCAGCACTTGGCAAAGCTGGTTCTGTTCCCTTTCTGATGGACCCCAAAGATTAGTGACATCCCGATCAAAGGTGTCCACTGAACCCCTGGGATGTGCCCAAGGCAGTGCTGTGATGGTCAGCAACTCGGAGGCACACCGCTGGGGGGTGGGGGGTGGGAGGGTGGGGAGGGGAGGGTGGGCAGTAGGAATGGGGGGCAGGAGGGAAAGAGATGGTGACGAGGAAGGGGAAGAACGGGTGGCGGTGTTTCCCCAGCTACTAAGGGTGAGAAGACAACATGTGAGGGTGACATGAGCGAGGGACTAGCCGGGTTGGGGGGGCTGCCTCAGGGAGCCGGGTTTTCCTAAGCCGAGCCGAATTGGGGCCCTCAGGCTGAGTGACCGAGGCTGGCTGTCCACTGTCCAGGCGCTGCCCGCTGATGACGGCCCGGTGAGAGGCTGGCCGGAGGCAGGGCCAGGAGTGTCACGTGGGGTGCATCCTGGAGATGGGCTGACAGATTGGGACACGTGGGGACCTGGTGGGGGGTGGGGGGCAGGGATGACTCGGGTCTCCCACGTGGGCAGGGCAGGGGTGCGCCAGGAGCTGCGTCTGGACCCTGTCACACGGAGACGGGCATTAGGAAGCCCGGGGCGACGCAGGGTGGGCAGATGACCCGCTGAGCGGGGGCCCTGGGCGAGGCCGGGGCTGGAGCAAACCCAGGTGGGTGCCATCGGTCTGCAGCTGAGACCTCAGAGCCGGGAGAGGGGACAGAGAGGGGTATCAGAGGTGAGAGGGCATCCTGGAGCACGGTCCAGGAAGGAGGACACGGTCCTGGGAAATGGGACCAGAGGGCGTGGGGCCTGGCCGTGGGCGGTCACTGGGCGGCTCACCACAGTCAGCATGGATGGCTACTGCAGCCACGGCTGAACCTGAGCCACGTGCTCAAGACAGGAGCAGCCCACGGCCGGGGTGGGGGTGGGGGTGGGGGGCTCAGTGACCCCCACCCCGCCTGGAGGTGCTGGGCACTGTGTGTGTGCAGGGAGGTCGGGTCTGTGAGTCCCACGTGCACAGAGGGAGAGGCCTGGAGATCCAGACCCGTGAGAGGCCAACACTCCTCCTGCCAGGAGGACTTCCCAGGGGAGGTGGTGTGAGCAGAGGCGTGGGGTCTGTGGGCAGTTTCTAGGGCCAGGCTGCCCGAGTCACCAGGAGCTGGGAGAGGTAGGAAGGACCCACACACACACACCAGAGCCTTTGGAAGGAGCATGGCCCTGAGACCCCTCAGTTTAGGGTCTTTGGGCCCCAGAACCCCAGGGCTAGAATAAACTCTCGTGGGAGTTAAGCCACCAGGTACAGTGGCCCCCGGATGCTGATACAGGGGAGCAAACAGTCGTGATCACTGCCCCCGAGCGCTCAGGAAACCGACCAAGGCTGGAGGCAGCAACGGAACCTTTCCTGTGAGTTCCCAGAACAGGAAGCGCCGGACTGCTCTCTGTGTCCACCACCCTGCCGGGCCCATGTGGCTCTGGGCACAGACCCCGGTCACCAGGCAGGTGTATGTAGGGGGCCTGGGCTGCCCTCGGGAGTGGGGTGGGGTGAGGACAACGCCAACACAGAAGGTGCTCCGGTCCCAGAGCCACACACGGGCTCACAGGGAAACAGTCACCTCCTCTCTGCCAGGACTGAGGCCAGAGGGGTTCTGGGTGTGAGACGGGAGCCCGTAGGGGTGGGCTGACACCAGGACACCGCCACGTAGAGGATTGGTTTTCAAACACTGTAACGTCACGGAGAAAATAATTTCCCCGGAGAAGCCTCCTGTCTACAGTGTACGAAATAATTTGTTATTTTGAAACCCTGGCAAGATTTATTTGATTAAAAAAAAAAATCGAAAGTAGATTTTAATCCACACGTTTGCAGAGAATTCCTGAAGCTTCCAACTTATTAAAATGGAGACACGACGTTCACGGTGAACCTCTAGTGACACCCCTGTCCCCTCCCCACATTCAATTAGCCACCCATCCCCCCCCCCACAGCTCCGAGTGTGTGTGCAGAACAGACCCGAGATTAATTTTTCATGGGGCATTGGACCGTAAATGATTTTCCTATTTATTCCTGTAACTCGTCCATAAAAGATCGTGGTATTTAATCAAATACAGACTGACCGCAAATGATGCTAGATAAACAGTGTGAAAAAATTCAATATGCTTTTGACTGTTTAGGTACACATGCATATATATTATTGATATATATAGATGTATATATTTAAGAGTAGCCATCTAACTCGCGTTGTTAACTCTTTGTTTGCATTTCCAAGGTGCTGGCTGTGGTTTTAGAACATTTTAACTGCCCTTGCAAAGGAGGACGTTGTAACGACTTTGCTCTCCAAGAACAAAACCTCCTTGAAGAAAAGGACTGGAGTTCTTCCCATCTTTGCCTTTTCTAGCGTCTAACACAGGGGTTCTCCTCAGGTTCTCATCCAGAAATATTTTTGGTGGTCACCACTCCCGCTGGCATCTGGTAGGTAGGGGCCAAGGATGCAGCTAAACCCCAAAATGCCAACAGTGTCATGCCGATGCCGGGGCAATTCAACCCATGCCCGAGGAATGGAACACACGGTTGCGTTGTGACTTTTCGCAAGTCTGGAGCTTCTGCGGCTCCTGCTGCCTGGGCTTGGGGGGTTGGGGGTTTGGGGGTGGGGGTCTTCCCCGCGGCCTCCTTCCTTAGCAAACGCCCTCTTCTTCTTCAAAATATAGTCCCAGCAGCACCTGCAGGGACAGCCTCTTCCTACAACAGAGCCTGGGACTCTCTGCAGGGCTCCCGGGACCTGCCACGCTCCCTTCGATGTATCCTAGGGGGCTTTGTTACATAGTTAGGCTCATACTAGGCTACAGTCTGCTCCTCCCATAGGCCACGAAGCCCCCAGGAGATGTAAACTGTCTTGTTTATTTCTGTTTCCCCAGAAGCTATACAAGAGCCAAAGCCTAGTTGGTTCTGAATGAATGCTTGCTTGCTGGCTGGCTGGCTGGACAGATGGATGAATGGTGGATGGGCGGTGGGCGGATGGAGGATGGATGGATGTTTTGATGGATAGACGAATGGACCGATAGGTGGTGGGCAGGACAGGAGGCCTGGCTGTAGTCTTCTCTGCCACCAAGTGGCTATTTGGCTCTGGAAAGGTCAATTAGACTCTTTCAGGTTGCTGCCCCTTTGGGTAGTTGGTCTAGAGGGAGGTGGGGTTTGTTTATGAACAGTGCTGAGGCTCCTGAGAGTCCTGTGGGGGTGGCCACCAGAGGGAACAAGCCGGGTACCAGAGAGAAGGGCCGCCATATAACATACAGAACTCCGAATGAACTTCGATTCATCTGTCAGAGAACCTTCACTATTACGTGGGACATAGTTATACTAAAAATGATTTGTTATTTAAAATTAAATTGTACCTGTGCCTCCTGTATTTTTTACTCGCTCAATCCGATGACCCCGCCTGTGGACGAGGAGAGGGAGCAGGGGCGGCGTCCGCGGCTGTCGCCTTCACGGACCGTGTGAGCTTCTGATGCAGGGATTGAAATTGCAGCCAGAAAGATCCTGAGTCCCCGCAGCAGCCCCCAGGGCCTCATGAAGCTGGCAGAAGGAGCCGCCATCACCACCGCAGCCGCCGCCACCACGTGGGTCCCTCGCGCCCCATATAGCGTGGGCGGGGCGCGTGCGTGCGTGGGCGTTTGCAGGGCTGTGTCCAGCTGGGTCTGATCTCTATGGGCGGCGACCCTGGCACTCCGGCCCACCAGCCCTGCCCTGGTTCCCGGCTTCCTGCCCCCGTCTGGCTCCCCTCTGTCCGGGGCCTTTGAGGACAGCGCCAGGCCCCGTCTCCTGTAGCCCCAACTCCGCTCTGAGACGGCAGGCTCAGTCGTTAACTGCAGGGCAAGCAGCAAGAAGCTTCTTGCAAACTCACGTCCATTTGCGGGTTTTTATGGGCCCCCCAGGAAAGCCACGATTACAGGCTGTTGGAGAAATCGTCGTTGGCCCCGGGCTGCGAAGGGGAAGGCAGCCTGGGTTGAGCAGGGGCGGCTGCCCGAGGTTGTGGGCGTGGATATGGCTCTGGCTCTGGACGGGGCTGAGAGGACTCAGCCCGCAGCGCCGGTCAATAGGAAACGGGACTAAATAGTCTTCCCTGCTGTCACCCCGTCGGAGCGCCTGGGGTCACAGCTTGGCCAGATCAGGTCTGTTTGCTGTCCATCCAGGAAATGTCTAGGGAGGTCCCATCCCTGCCAGGTGATACTCCAGCCCCTTGACTGTCGGGGCGGAGCTTGAAGCCTGGGAGAAACTAGTTCTGACCTGAAGGTGGCCGTGGGTGAGGGGTGGGTGGGAGTGAAGGGGGAGGGGCAGCAGGAAGAGGCAACGCCCTGACTTCTGTCTTGGGGGCCAGGTTAACGGGGCCCACTCCCTGGGTCACACAAGTCTTCTAAGGGCTGCACTCGGGAGAAATATTTCGGCTACGGTGGGTCTGAGATTTCGGCAGAGCGTCCAGAGTGGGGGATATCGCCCCTGCCCTCCCGGGCCTCAACCTGGTGACAGTGCCAGCCACGCCTCAGCCTCGGGGGTGGGACCCCAGTCTTTCTGGAGCTCCAGAATTGGGAACGCGAAGCCATGGCGAGGCCTGTCCACAAACGAACCTCCACCAGCCAGACACCGACAGGCAGCCCATCCCGGCCTCCTCGGGCCGGAACTGAAACGGCAGGTGCCGTGAGCCACCCTGGTACTCCTGGGCCTGCTCTTGGCTTTGATCTGCGCCTGCCAGGGGCAGCCAAGGTGACCCTCAGGCCAGGTAGCCCACACCCAGGAGATAGACAGACAGACAGACCCTCCCGGCAGGGGCCGGGCCCCGTGCTGGGTCCCCTCCTGGCCCCGCAGCCGCTGTCTCCTCTGGCTGGCTGTCTCGGGCACTTAGATTGAAGGCAGCTGTCACCCTCAGCGTGTGTTGAACTCTGCCCTCCCGATGCCGAGACTTAATGGTCTTTCTCTGCTGGGTTGTGGATAATAACAAGCGAACCTGACACTGAAGATACGCTGGCCCCAGATAAATAAATCAAACCCGGGGAGGCTTGCTGGGTTTCAGCTTGGCGGGTGCACGGCAGCCTCGCCTTGGATAACGGATAGTGTAGGTGGGAGTAACAGCACCAGAAAGTCCCCCAGAAATAGACTAATAACAGATGCAATGTGCCAGTATTATTTTTCCTTGGGATCGCAGAGATTCCTTCTCCCAAAGACTTTTTTTTGAGCGGGGGGGGGGGGGCTTGACCGGCCATGTCACGTCGGGAAGGATTATGTGACAAGGATGGGCTTCCGGGGAGGGGAACCGGGGTGTGTACTCAGGGGTTGTGGTGTCAGGATGTCTGACCGGGGAGCAGGGCGCCCTATGGCTCCCATCCACCCCCCATGGAGCACAGAACCGACCGGTTGGCAGAGGAACTAGAAACCAGCAGAGCCGAGCCGTGATGCCAGGAAGGGAGCCGGAGAAAGGTTGACTCACCTTCAGAGGAGAGCTGGGAAACATTTCAGCAGGTCAAGGCTCCAACCTACATTTCCCCAGAGCTGTGTGAGACGGTATCCTCCCCACACCGCTACCCCAAGTGGACGGGCTGTGTCCTCACCCCCAAGAGCTCCAAACGTGGCCTCATTTGGGAGTGGGGTAATTCCAGATGCGATCGGTTCAAACGAGGTCACCCTAGAGCAGGGCGGGTTGCAATCCAACGTGCCTGGTGTCCTTGTGAGGAGAGACATATGTGGGTTGGGGAGGGGATGTGGGGGGAGAATGTCTTGTGACCACAACAGACACACAAGGGCAGATGACCACGTGACGCTGGAGGCAGCCACCGGGGTGTGGTGTCCACAAGCCACAGGCTGGGAGACGCAGGGAACTGACCCTCCCCTGGAACCTCCAACAGGAACAAGCCTGCCACCATCTTGGTTTGGGGCTCCAGCCCACAGACGGGCAGAGGCCGATGTGTGTTGTTTCCACACAACACACACCCCAGCTTGTATGAATTTGTCGCAGCAGCCGAGGGACCCTGGAGCATCTGCTCTCTGGGCCTAGGTGTCCCTGGGGCTCTGGGCCTGTCCCCTGGCTCAGTGACCAGCACCCCCTGGCAGCGAAAAGAGAGGTCATGACAGAGACTGCAAGCTCTTCCAGGCCAGACCCGTGGTCCCTTCACTCCTGTGTCCACTCAACACCGCCCGAGGGTCTGGATTGGACACAGCGCCGCTGACCCTAACATCCGGGAGAACGAGGTTCCTGTCCGGGTTCCCGCCTGCGGGCGGGTGACTTCCCCTTGGCGTGCTCTCGTGGTAGGGGCAGTGGGGCTCTGAGCACGTGGGGACCAGGAGGATGGAGGCGGCTGGGGGAGGGCTCCCCGCATGCCCGAGAGCTCCAGGACGTCCTCGCTCGGGCGGGGCGGCCGTCCCAGCCGAGTCCCCTCAGGTTCTAGACGCCCAGCTTATAACCGGTGTACCCAAAATGTGGCAGCTGTGGAACCCTAAGAGGTGGGGCTGCAGCGAGCTCTCCTGGGGCGGGGGCCTTCTTCCTGAGGGGGAGGGCTGCCGGGCTGGTGTCTCTGGGGCTGGTGTCTCTGGGCTCTCACCAGGGCAAGGCTGGGAGGGACAGTGCACCTGTCGATGGAACGCTTCATGCCCAATGTCCTTCCAGCCCGGTGCAGGCAGTGCCGTATATGTGGGGGCTGGGGGTGGACGGAGATAGGAGAGTGATGTCCACCTAAGGCACCGAAGCTGGACAGGCATGTCCTCAGGGGACAACTGGGACCAAATCCAGCCGGTTGGTGGCTCTCAGCTGGTGTAGACAGGTGTGAGGCCCCCTTGGGAGCCCCTACACCTGCAGATTCCTGGGCCCCAGGTTCTGGCCCAGTGGGCCAGGACCCGCAGATCTGACATGAGGTTGGCCATCCTCACTCCATTCCACGTCCCTCAAAGCCGGGGACCTGGTCAACCCACCCATTGGTCACTGCTGGTATTGACCTCGATCCCCTGGCTGGGACTGTTTACTCGGGTTTCTCCGTGAAATTACTGTTTTCTTCATATTTTCATATTGGTGTCTCCCATAGGCACAGACTCCCCAGGCCCTTCTGACTGGGCCCCGGAGTCTCCTGAGAAGCCACGTGGGGTGCGCTTGGTGCCTGTTATCTCCTATGACATTGCTGGTGTGCGTGTGGGACCCCCACCTGAGAGGTTCTAAGGAGGGTCTCTGACCTCGCCCTTGACGGACAGGCGAGTGGAAGCCCGGTCAGTGTCTGGATGCCTGAGCCCCCAGCTGCCAGCTGGTCACTTCCCAGCTGCCCTTCCCCTTCTGACAGGCCCGGGCTCTGCAGCCTGCCTGCCCCTCGTGCACTAGATCTCCCTCCCGTGAGGTCACGGCTGCTGCAAGCGTCAGGGGCACACATCTCCGACCATGCTGCTGGAGCCCGGGCTTTGACTTCCCGGCTTCCCTGCCCTTTCTTAATATTTATTTCCCCGTCCTGCTGTTCTTCACTTCCTAGGGGCCTGTGTCTTAAAACAGGCGCTTAATTTCATGCTAATGATGGCCTCTGTCTAAACCGGGTCAGCCCTGACTTTAATTAAACTGACAAAGAAGGGGGCCGGACCGACTCACGGAGGGAACCGGTGGCCCTCGGTTAGCGAAGGAGGACAGGGCGGCCAGCAGCCGGCAGCTGTCCCCTCGCGCCCTGGATTTGGAATCAGCGGGGTGTCGGAGGCCAGGCTAGCTGCAGGGGAGCGGGTCACCTGCTCCGTTCCTTTGCACTTCTAAGGTTCGGGCCCTGGTGTGCGCCCCCGCCCTCCATGCCCTCCGTGGACCCCCACGTGCCGGCTCCGCCCCCCATGTGCCGGTCCCGCCCCCGATGTGCCGACTTCGCCCCCACGTGCCAGCTCCGCCCCCATGTGCCGGCCCCGCCCCCACGTGCCAGCCCCCCCCCCCTCCTGCTATGTGCCAGCTCCACCCCATGTGCCAGCTCCACCCCCCATATGGTGGTTCCACCCCCACGTGCCGGCTCCACCCCTACGTGCTAGCTCCGCCCCCAACACGTTGGTTCCGCCCCCACGTACTGGCTCCGCACCACCTGCCCCCATCGCTGTAGCTCATAGCTGGGGGGGCGGTGTATTCTGGAATGCTCCAGATAACAAGGTGGTTGAGGTTAACCATGGCCCCCCCCCATGTGCACCTCAGTAAACGCGTGTTTAGAGCCGAAGCCGCCTGCCAACGTGTGTGTGTTGCTGCGCGCGTCTGTGACAGAGCCGGGGGTCCGCCCAGGTTTGCCGCACCCCAAACCCTGTGCTCATTAAGCTGCATCATCTGGATAGTAAGTTTCTTGAAAACGACGGCAGGATTTCTTCTGTTTCTCGACATCCCCAGCCTAACAGGGCACGCCCACACACGGTGGGGACATCGCCACCGCCTCCGCCTGCTCCACAGTCGTCATCATTTCCTGAGCCTTTCCTGGGCCGGCCGCAGATTCTGTTAAACTAGGGCCGCCCCCACTTCTCTGGGCCAGACCCTTCAATTCTTTGCAACTCCCTAAGTGCCCCAGGTCACCAGCAGTTCCCCGAGTTGCAGGACTCGGGTGGGGACTAGGGAGCTTACTGGTGTCTGGGGTTGAACCAGGGATGCCCCCTGCACCCCTGCGTCCAGCAGGCCCAATCCGTCAGCCGCCTCCCACATGGTTGGGAAGAGCTCCGGCTTCCCTTGGCGGCCTTGGGGAGCCCTGTGCTGGGGGTAGCTGGACACAGGGCAGAGAATGGAGCCCAGCCCAGGACAGGGAGCGACGCCCAGGGTCTGTGGGGGACGGGAGCTGCCGGACCCCACCAAATGCCCTGCATTCCATCTGCAAATAGTTGCTCCAGGCCAAAGGGGTTCCTTGTGGTCCCAGGAGCCCATCTGAGGACCCACCATGGTTTCTCACATGGCAGGTGGCTCATCTGCTCAGCACATGTCAGCTGTGCAGCTGCAATGGGCCAGTGGGGCGTTCCAGCTGGACACTGGGCCCGAGGGGCGGACCCTTGGGCTCTCAGCGTAGGCCCGGTGTGTAGTGGCCCTGACAATCCTGCTGGGACCTCTGACCCCTGCTCCAGCCTCTGCAGGCCCCTCTTGGCTCAAGGCACCAGCAGCCACAAGGCCAGTGGGTCTGACCTTCAAGCCAGCCTTGGCTGGACACCAATGTGCAGCCCCAGGGACTCCATGGCCTGACACGGTAATTCGCACTTTCCTCTCCTAAACTCAATCCTATTAAGGGGAACATGAGGCCTGCTGGCTTCCCTGCCGGGCCAGAATTTCCAGAAAGCTTCTTTCTGATTGGATTCGACAGGTTTATCTCTTAAAGCCCCAGGGTGTGTGAGGCAGCCAGCCATGGGGAGGGAAAGAAAGACCCCCCCCCTTTTTTTTTCTGCGTGAAGCCAAGACTTCTGTATGCTGACGTGGATGCAATGATAACCAGATGCCCTCCATTCTAAGCTGCTTTCCTCTGTGGATTTCAAAGTGTTTTCAGGCCGAAATAGGAGGATTTTCCAGGCAGTCGGACCCTCCCCTCCCGGCCGGCCATCCGTCATCTGCGCGCACTTGCAGTAACAGTAATTACAGCGATAATAAGATCAGCTCGAGTGTGGATGGCACTCTGCGGCTTACAGGGCCCTGGCCCATCCTGCCTCTGGCTTCATCGTTCTGTTTCATCCAGAAGAGAACCCCCCAGAGAGGGAGGGATGAGAGAGGCCGCTGAGCTCACGGCGCAAAGGAGAGGCGTGAAACCCACAGAGGTGGGAAGTCAGGCCGCGGCCCTGCCCAGGCCGGGACCCTGGTCTTCAGACCCCTTGGCCAGGATGATCTCTACCACACCAGGGACTAGGGCCAAGGGCCTCCTTCCCAGAACCCGTCACCCGCCCGGGGCTCCCACCTGCACCTCTGGCTCTCCCGGCTCACCCTCTGCCTGGGAACCCCCCACCCGTGACCTGCAACATCCCGAAGACTGCTGGGTGTCAGGGAGTTGAAGGCAGCAGCCCTAGAGACCTCGGTCCCTGGAAACCACCCCACCCCCCATTCTAGGGGTGCCGATCTTTGCTTCACGGCTGGATGCACCCTAGAAATGACCTTGCTGTATTTTTTAGATGAAAGGAAACTGAGGGTCAGTGGAGACAGACTCACGGACCCCCTGACATCCCATCCAGTTGTCCCGTCACCCCGGGTCTGGGGTCTTCCCAGCTGAGCCCCAGTGAGGTTGTTGTCTGAAGGCCCCTTGTCCACTGGGGGTAGGGGCCACCTGCCCCTCCCAGGGCTGAGGCCATCAGAGAGGGCTGCCCAGGGAGAGGGAGCCCTCAGCATGTACCTCCTGTTTCTCCCACCCTGCTGTGCCCCTCCCCAGCCTCAGCCCCCCAGGTAGAGTCAGCCACGCCAGGCCCTGCAGGTGCACCCAGTGCTCCCCGTTTCTCCGCCTGGGGAGCCTGGGCCTCGGAGCGGCTCCCTGCTTTCCCAGTACGAGGGGTGGCTGGGCTTCCATCTGGGACCATGGGTATCACGGTGACCACGTGTCTTATCTGGAGACCCTCAGAGACCCTTCCCTCTGCTTGCGGAGATGCAGGGCCTGGGTTCTCCCCTCAACAGCTGCCCTCCTGACGTCTAACCCACTCTCACAATGCCCACGTGTCTCGGGGGTTAGCATTGCTCCCTCCAAGTGCAGACACTTCTGGGAAGAGGACACGAAGGCAGGCTGTGCGCCCCTCCATGAAGCGTTTCCCAACGTTGGCTGCCTGGCACACAAGGCCCGAGACGTTTCCTGGGAAGTGGCCGGTCTCAGCTCTCTCTCGCAGATGTCCCCCGCCCCCCGTGCACCGGAACCGGTACAGGAATTGCCAAGGGTCTTAGAACACACGGAGCCGCAGGGGGCCCTGGCGATGGGCGGCGGATGTCCATCCCTAGCGGCAATAACGGAACCCCTGCTGGCTGCCCCCAGGGGACTGCCCAACGCACAGATGTTAGGATATTCCACGGTGAAAAAAAGACAACCTTTTATAATGCAGTGTGACCTCAGCTCTACCACACACACATACATACATGCATGCACACACGTGCAGGACCAGACCGAGTACATTGAGCTCTGGGAGGCAGCAGAGTGCCTCCTGGTCCGAGGCGGCAAAGGCTCACAGACCTGGGCTGCCGTCCAGGCCTCCACACGTGCTCCGAACTGTGCGATCCCGGACGGCACCCCACCTGTCCGGCTCTGAGTGCCCTCACTGGTGCGGCCGGGCTGAGGAGGCTGAGGAGGGTGTGCAGTGTTCTTGGAGGGTGGGGGATGGTGCATGGGGAGAGCGCCCCCACGCAGTACGTACGCACGCACGCACGCACGCAGGTAGCTGCCAGCGTGAGCTCTGTGCAGTGGGAGTACCATCCTCATCGCACAGCTGGGCCTTCTCAGGATCCACCAGGGTCATGTGTTATTTCACCACCAGGGAGACTGCAATCCCACCTGGGCGGTTCTGGCTGGGAGTGTCTGAGAGCTCCGGCTTTTCCCTCCGGGGACCAGGAGTTTGAGGCCCCTCCTTGCCCCATGGTGGGGTAGGGGGGTGTCTCTGGGAGCCCTTTCTGGATGGCAGCCTGGCCTGTCCCTCGCCCTCCCGTGTCAGCTGTTCCCTGGCTGCCCCTGCTGACCAGGGCCCATTGATCGGCGTTATGTGTCCAAGGGCACACCTCTGCCCCCTGCCGTCTGGTCCCCAGCCCCCACGCCCCAGGACACTGGGGGGGGGGCCTGCCTCCCTGAAACAGCGACCCACACGCCTCGGAGCTGCTTGTTGGCACCGCCTTCCTAGTCAGCAGCATTGCCATTTGTAAGAACCGAGAAGGGCGTTTGTTTGCTCCCAGGATTTCTGACAACTCCGCATCACCATGTCATCTTCGCGCACATGCAGCCCAGACGCATTTTAGGTGGTTCCTACGGTCTTATTAGGTTTTAGGGAAGGTTCCAGAGGGAGGATCTGAATGGAATATGCCTCAGCTCTCCAGGTGTGTCCTTTCGGAGTTGCGGTCTCCACTGATAGGTCAGCGCCAGGGGGTCATTAGTCAATGCAGCTGGTCCTGAGGTCAGCGGAGGTTTCCCTGGTCTGGTTTTCCTGAGCCGACACACACCTGAGGCCTAGACGTTACCTCTAGGGCCGTGATGGCGACCTTTTTATAAAAACCGCCCCCTTTTGCAGAGCTGGTCAACCTGGTCCCTTCCGCCCACTAGTGGGCGGAGCAACCAAACACGCCGTGATTGGCCCACCATGAAAGCTGGACCACCTACTAGTAAGCGGGAGGGACCAGGTTGACCAGCTCTGCAAAGGTGGGCTGTTTTTATAAAAAGGTTCCCCATCACGGCTCTAGGGGGTTAATGCTTAAGGGTTATTCTCCAGCCCCTTGTTCACTCTCCTGCTAATGGGCTCTAACCCTCAGGCAGCTGTGTGAGGCTTGCTTGCGGCTTTGCCAGCTGCCGGCAGTTTGCTTGATTGGTGCCTGAGCACGTGGCAGAGGCACGTGTGCATAGCCTGTATGAATGGGGCTATGGGCGCCTCCCCTGGGCCGCGATTCTCCCAGGTCGCTCTCCCGCCACCGTGAGGTGGGTGTCCCGTGCTCCCTTGCCCTCACTGCAAATAGCAGATTTTCCTTTGTTTATTTGCTCTTCCCCTTTGTTGTTTATTTGCTCTTCCCCTTTGTTGTTTATTTGCTCGCCCGCCTGTCTCTGCGAGACTCCAATAAACAGGCACAGCAAGGCCTGACCTGTGGTGGCGCAGTGGGTTAAAGCGTCGACCTGGAACACTGAGGTTGCCGGTTCGAAACCCTGCACTTGCCTGGTCAAGGCACATATGGGAGTTGATGCTTCCTGCTCCTCCCCTTTCTCTCTCTCTCTCTCTAAACAGGCACAGCCCCTCCATGGTTCCTCTGCCGTCTGCCCGAATCCAGTGTGACCCTGCCTGACCTCGAGCACCGGCATTACAACTAGCAACACGCCAGGGGAGGAATGGTCACACTGGGGATGAGGTCTTTGTTTTCCCAGAGTTGCTCTGGGCTTTCCACCCTGGTGGCCTTCTGGGCCTGGCCCATCGTGTTTGACCTGCTCAGGTCTGTCAAACTGCCTGCCAGTTTCGTGCTGGTGGATACGCAACTATGAATGCGTCCAACCCACAGAAGGCTACGGACAGAGTGGGCACAGGCTACATGTTGCCCAAGGTCACCGCCCTGGGCGGATCCTTCTCAGAGGCTCAGAGATTTGAGCGTCCCCTTCCCCGCCGCTGCCCACCCATGTGTCCTCCTCACCCGGCACCTTGGACCAGCATGAGTCCAGCTGAACTTGTCAACCCCCCTCCCGTTCTAAGTTTGGAGGTGGGGCCAAGCTGTTTGCAGGCATCCAGACCCCCCCAGGACCACCCAGGCTAGCGCCCCCCTCCCCCACCCGAACTGCTGACCTCAGGTCACCTCCTACCTCCCCCATGGGAAGGTCACACTGTCCTCACTGGCTCCGGCTTCACTCTCCACGTCCACGCTCTACCTGGGAGCCAGGGCCCTAGTTTTACGGGTTCACTCCTGTGCTTCCCAACTGCCTTCAGAACAGGCCTGGCCGCGCGGGTCAGAGCACACACGTGTCCTCGCTCTGCAGCCGAGGGCGTGGATGTGGCAACACCCTGAGGGCAGCGGGCACACCTGTGCCCAGACCTCGTCTCCACCACCACCTCCCACCCGAGGACCATTTTAATGATGTTTATTCTTCCTATCCACGCACACGGTATATGCTTCCACTTGTCTATATCTTTTTCAGGGACTTATAATTTTCTGAGCTCTTTGACATCCTTGGTTACATTTATTCCTAGGTTGTTGTTTGTTTGTCTCTTTAATGCAGTTGTAAGTGGGATTGTCTTCTTAGTTTCTCTTTCGGATAGTTACAAAAATGAAACTGATTTCCAGATATTGATTGGTTGTCCTGCTGCTTTACTGAATTCATGTGTCAGGTCTCGTAGTTTTCTTTGGTGAAAACTTTAGGGTTCTCTGTGTATAATACCATGTCAACTGCAAAGAGTGACAGTTTTACTTCTTCCTTTCCAATTTGATACCTTTATTATTATTATTATTATTATTATTGAGAGAGGGGGAGACAGAGAGACAGACTCCCACATGAGCCCCAACTGATCCACTCAACAAGCCCCCTACTAGGAGATGATCTGTCCATCAAGGGGCTGCTGTTCTGTTGCTTGGCAACTGAGCTCTTCTTAGTGCCTGAGGCGAGGCCATGGAGCCATCCTCAGTGCCAGGGGGCCAAGCTTGCTCAAACCATTTGAGCCATGGGTGCAGGGGTAAGAGAGAGAATGAGAGAGAGAAGGGAGAGGAGGAGGGGTGGAGAATCAGATGGTCGCTTCTCCTCTGTCCTGACCAGGAATCAAACTTGGGACTTTCAACACACCAGGCTGATTCTTGACCACTGAGCCAACTGGCCAGGGCCCATTTGATACTTTTTGATTTCCTCGTCTTGTCTGCCTGCTGTGACTACCACATTCAATACTGCTACGTTGAAGCTGTGTGGTCAGAGCGGCCATTCCTGTCTTGTTCCTGATCTTAAAGGAAATGCTTGTAGTTTTTGCTCCTTGAACATGATGTTGGCTGTGGATTTGTTGCATATGTGCTTTATTACATCGAATTCTGTTTCCTGTATTCCCACACTGCTGACAGTGTTTACCATAAATGAGTGCTGAATTGTATCGAATGCTGTTTCTGCATCTATTGAAATAATGGTGTGGTTTTCATCCTTCACTTTATGTGATGAATCGCGTTTTTGAACGGGAAGATATTGTGCCAACCCTGCGTTCTCAGAATCAATCCCCCTTGTCTCTGATGTAGGATCTTTTAAAATGTATTTCTAGCTGTGGTTTGCAATTTTTTTTTTTTTTTTTTTGAAGATTTTAGCATCTACGCTCATCAGGGACATTGGGATCTGAGTCTCTTTCTTTGTAGTGACCTTATCTGGTTTTGGAATTGGGATCATGCTGGCCTCATCCCATGAGATCAGAGGTCTTCCTTCCTCTTAAATCTTTTGGAATAGTGTTCATTCTTCTTTAAGTGTTTCTCAAAAATTCACCTGGGAAGGCCTGCGGTCCAATATCCTTGACTGTTGGAAGTGTTTGGATGACCGCTTCAGTTTCACGAGTGGTAAATGTCTGTCCGGAGTCCCTGATTCTTCTGGAGATTGTACAAAAGTTTCTTAGAGACCACAAGAAGTTCTGTTATCCTTTCATTGGTAATTCTAGTTGTGACCTTAACATGTTGTTACAGAAAAGCAAATTCCTTCGCCACCTGCACTAGGATCCCATCTATAACCCTGTCACGGTCGGGGTTTTCATGTCACTGAGAGACGGTCCTCATTTTATTCCGGTGCATTTGCAAATAGGATACATCTTCAGAAACTTCTGGATAAATACAGGGAAGAAAAATGGACAGTGGGGAGTTGTCACCTACCCCAGCCCCACCCCCATTCTTGTAACTTAATTACTGTAAATGCTGACTTGGCCATTGATATATACATATTGTAGTTAAAAAATGTCTATATAATCATTGTAGCAACTGACTTCTAGGGAAGCTGACTCCACCTAACAGATGTTCCAGCTCCAGGAGATTTGCTGACTTTCAGACATTTTTATGGGTGAGAGAGAGCACATGGGACCCTCGCTTGGCGGGTCTCCGATGATGACCGGAAGAGTCCACTCTGGTCTGCGGGCAATGGGCAGCCCCTCCCTCCCCCTCACTTCTCTGTTCTGCTCTCCTCGTCCTCCTAACGACGCCCTGGCTGGCACTGGGGTGTTAGGATGGTCTTTGGAACCACGGTCCCCATCTTCTCAAGCCGCCGACACTTGACTAAGCCATCGTCCCTTCTGTCAGCACCTATCTCTTGAATATTGTCTTTCAAAGAGATGTGTCGCCAAACTTATCAATACTGTGGGGGTCTTGGCCAAGAGCTCGGAGGGTTCGAATCAAATTACTTTTCTTCTCTCTGTGACGTCAGGGTCTGAGAGCAGCTGTCACATTCTCGGACACTGACGTGGAACCGATGGAACTTTGATCCTCACAGGGTTTTATCTGACTTGGGGTCAGGATTCTAACGTCACACCTGGACTGGGACTGGGACTGGAGTTGGGACCACAGACCTGTCACCTCTGTTGTGACTGGATTCTATCCCTGATGAGAGCATTGTGATTTAGCAAGTCTCAGCAGGTGTGGAAAATGCATTCAGAGGAACTGTGCCGCCTGGACCCTGGCTGGGGCTGGGTGAGATTCACATGGGCCTGGGGACAATTTAATGTCACCTTGTCCAGCTCACACTCTGGCCACTTTGCTGTGCTGGCTGGACAGGTGCTTGTCAATGTCTCAAACCGCCACCCCCTTGGCCTTGACCCTGGCTGGGCTGCAGTCAGAAGACACTTCGCCCCACCCCCACAGGCATTCTGCTCCCTCCCTGTCCCCTTTGACCACCCCAGACCCCAGGGGAAGTTTCCAAACAGGAGACTTGAAGCCCATTGTATGCAAATGATTCCCGCCCTCCTGCCAACCCTGCCATCCAGGGACCCCCTCAGAGGTGACAGTAGGCAGAGCTGGGTGAGGAGAGGGGGTGGGGCAGCTGGGCTTCCCCTTAAGGCTCAGACGGGCAGGCAGCACCTCCCTACACTGAACCTCAGGGTGGCTTTTGCTGGGAAGAACAGGCCCACACTAGGAGGGCGGGGCTCGCAGGAGAAGCTTGTGGAGGAGGGTGTGGGGGGAGGACGAGACCATCCTATGAGGCAATGCCAACTTACTTGCCAGCATCAGCTTGGGGGAGGAAGTGCCCCCCCGGGGGGGGGGGGTGAGAAATAAAGCCAGACGTTGGCACAGCGCAGCCAATAAAAGGTGGGAGAGCTCCCTGGCTGTCAGGACCCAACATGGAGCTGAGACTGGTGACCATGACTCTGGTGTCCATCATCCTGGCCGCTGCCTTCCTGTGCACGGCAGCCTCGGTGGACAAAGGCTATCCAGGTGAGTTGACGCCAGGTGAGTGGGACCTAAGTGGCCACACGCTGAGCTCACAGCCTTGCTCACTGACCCCAGAATGCGCACCAGGCCCGTGCTGCATCCCCTGTGAACGTGATTCCTGACACAACGCGTTTAAGGACCGTCTGCCGGGAACCTGTCCCTGGTCCTCCAGGGAGGGGCCGCGTCCTGTCCCACCGCGTAGGTCCTGTGAGAAGGCAGAGGCGTGGAGGGCGCTGCCCAGGTCAGGCTCTGTGATTGTCCCCGGCACTGGGAGATGGCCCGAGAGCTCACCCCCAGCTCTGTGGGACTTTTAATCAGGGACCTTCCAGTCCCAGGGGACAGGAGGACCCATTGTGTCCCGGAGGTGACAGAGAGAGTGACATTGTCCCTGTCCCGCGGATTTAAGAGTGGGTGCCCTGGGCCCCGACTTAATAAGGGCCCCGCAAGACCTCAGCATTACATTTTTGTTATTGTCCCTGTCTCTCTTTTTTTAAGGGGCCCAGTATTTTCCTCTGCTCCCGGGGCCTCGCCCACCGCAGTCCCCTCTGTGCAGGAGCTCTCAGCAGGGCCCGCCCTCCCTGCTCCTCTGTGTCAGCTGCTTCTCAACCCCTCCAGTGAGGCTCCTGTGTGTGTCCCATTCCCTAAGTTCTCTCCCCCGAGGCTGCGTCAGTCCTGTGGTCAACACACTAACACTGAGCCCTGCAGAGTCCCTGGTCCCGGGTCTGCCGGGCCCGGCTCTGTGTCCTTCCATCCCAGGGACCTGCACGAACCCTGCAGCCCAAGGAAGAGGGGCACCACATTCTATTAACCAAAATTACCCAACTTTCTATTAAATATTCTGTTCTTTATTGAAAGCACCCACTGTTTATGAAACTATTTCTCAACTCCTGAAGCTAACGAAGATTCTTGAATTTGTATTATTGAATCAATTCTTCCCCACAGCCTCATTTTTAGTCCATTTTGCAGCCCAGGGACAGACACCCAGAGGGGCTGAGTGACTTGCCTGAGGACACACAGCCCTGAGGAGCTGGGTTCCCCATGGGCAGATGGACCCCAAGGTCAGGGCTCCCTGCTGCCCACACCCCTGGGGGGAGGACGGATCAAGTCCTCAGCAGAGGCAGAAAAACCTCCCTTCCAGGCTGACCCCTGGCTGAGGCAGGTGGTGCTGGCCATGGCCATCTGCCCAGACCCGAGGTCACCATGGTGGAAGGTCCCCTCAGAGGACACAGCTCTGCAGGCCCTCAGGCCCAGGACAAGCACCCTGACTGGCCCCCTGTGCTTCTCTGCAGAGGTGCAGACACTGGATCAAGAAGGCCCTGTTGGGTTTCCCCCACCCCGAGCCTACCGGGGGCTGCCTGGGATGCCAGGATCTCCCGGGGCCCCAGGTGTTCAAGGGCCTCCCGGACTCCCAGGACTGCCCGGGCCCGTTGGGCCCAAGGGAGAAATAGGCGCAGTTGGAAGCCGAGGTGAGTGCTCAGAACGAGGGTGGGGTCACGGAGCTCTTGACCTTACCGTGTGAGACCCCAAGTTGGGCAGTGTCCCTGAGGGTCTCAGGTGGGCAGCGTGGGTCCTGGTCGATCAGGGCTCTGAAAATCCATGGGAGGGAGCCAGTCTCCTGGTCCCCTGAGGAGTCAGTGAACATGCATTTTGTCAGCAAGCGCGGGTTTTGGGGTGACTCAGCCCTGGTGCCGGTGGGCTCTCTCCTGAGCTCCGGGCTGAGTGTCTCCAGGTGCTGATCCCCCCGGGGGCTCTGCAGCCACAGAGATTAGGACACATCCCTGTTCTCCTGGGGAGGGGCGCAGCTGGGGCTCGGGGCATGGCTCTCTGGGAAGCGCTCCTGGTGTCCAGGGCTGGCCTTGACTGGGCAGTGGGCCCTGTGAGTGCTGGGGTCTGAGTCCCCTCCCTCTGGATCCTGAGTGTCTGATGTTGGTGGGGTGGGTGGTGGGGGAATAGGTCCTGTGTCCAAGAATGTTTCTCAATAATGTGTTTTAAATTTGCAGGATTACAAGGCTCCCCTGGAGCCCCTGGGAAGGCAGGACCCGCTGGACCCAGAGGTAACACCCCAATAGAGAGTGGGGAGCCCTGAGCAGGACCCCACTGTGGCAGTAGAGAAAGAGCAGAGGGCATTACTGGGGTGTCACAGTGTCATTTCTAGGGGCCAAACCCTGGCCTGAACAGAATGTTTGGCTCAAGCAGGACGTGGGTCCTTGTCCACAATCCCTGAGTGACCCCAGGGTGGGATCCTGACCCCAGCCCAGCACTGACTCTGGTCAGCCCGGCCTTTTTGTCATTATCTGTCCCCCACCCTGACCCACGTCAGCTGTCATTTTCCCTCCGGGACAGTGCTGACCTCTCTCTCTCCTCTCTCTCTCTCTCTCTCTCTCTCTCTCTCTCTCTCTCTCTCCAGGACAGCGTGGGGAGAAGGGGGAACGTGGAGAGAAAGGTGAGGTCACCCCACCGTCCCCAGAGGGTGACTTGGACCACCCTGAACAGACGGGGTCCCAGCGTGTGGAGCAGGGGTCCTGGGGAGGGGAGAAAATTTTTCCCTCTACAAGGGTGGAGGTCTAGGAAGCAGGATGGGGGTCCACACCCCTCCTCAGGCCTGTCCCAGTCTTGGAACCCAGAGCGGGGGCCTCTGCTGTCCCCCTGGACTCTCTGCCCGGGGCTGTAGGATGTCAGGGTGATGCTGGGAAGTGCACAGTCAGACAGAAAGTGTGAGCAGCAGGCTGCGGGCACAGATGACGTGTGAACACAGTGCCCACACTCAACTGCCCACAAACGCGTGTGGTAGAGGGGCACATGACAGTTATGTACACAAATGTGCCTATATGTATAAAGTATATTTTCTCATAGCGGTCACCCTTAACCCCATGTCCACAACAATAGCTGTTCCACTTGTGGGGGTCCCTGCCAAGGGGGCCCCTCTCTTTGGCACAAGGCAGTTGAAGAGAGTGGCCATTACTAAAAAGTTAGTGACTCAGTTTCCCTCAGGGGCAGAGGAAGGACCCTGGACCCTGGTCAGCCGGGACAGGGCAGGCTTTTATGGAGGGGGTAGCTGTGGCCATGCTGGAAGGAACCAGCTAGCGCCTCTAATTCCCGCCTGGTGTGCAGGGGACAGAGCTGCACTTCCCACCTTTAACACGTGTCTGCCTGTCTGTCCCACCTTCAGGAGAGCCTGGAAAAGCTGAAGATTGTGAAACAGGTCGGTGACGAGTCCTGAATCCATTGTCCCTGTTCTGCCATAGACCCCAGCCCGTCCTGGCCCCGACGAGCAGGGAGCACGGGTCGGATGTCCAGCCATATGCAGCCCCCGTGCTGTCCAGCTGACCCGGGGGCCCTGCCCGTCCTTCCTCTCCATTGGCCAATCAGAGAGGGCAGCTGTCAGCCCAGACTTGTCCCCTGCCTTAAACACCAGAAATGATCTCTTAATCTAATTCCTAGAAAATATTAGTCCCCCAGGCCCAGTGCCTGGGCATTAAGACGGGGGACCGTGTGGTGTTGAGGATGGCCTGGATGACCGGGCTTGGCCATCACAGCAGGTAGCCTTGGGTGGAGGGGACGTGTCCGTCTATCCCAGGTGTCAGAGTCCTCCCCGCCCGTGCAGATGCCCAGGGCCCCGGCCTCTCCCTCCTCCTGGCCCTGCCCCCACCCCGCCCGGGGCCTGTCATGGCATCCACGATCCGCATCCCTTCCCAGGACCTCGGAACTGCAAGGAGCTGCTCACCAGGGGGCACTTTCTGAGCGGCTGGCACACCATCTACCTGCCTGACTGCCGGCCCCTGGCTGTGCTGTGTGACATGGACACGGACGGCGGGGGCTGGACTGTGAGTGTCAGGGCGGGACGGCTGTGTGGTCCTTGGGCGGAGACGCTCGTGCCCGGGAATGTCACAGACCAGGTTACACGTGGAGGGAGGACACGTGCTCTGTGGCCTCCGTCAAACTGCCCAGTCCCCTCTGTCTGGGTCTGCCCCCCTCCTTCACCAGGGCAGAGAGGGGCCGGCAGTGGGCAGGGAGTGGACACAGGCCCTGGAACAAGGCCCAGCAAGAGCTCTGTCCCCTCCAGCTGTGTGGCTTTGGGCCTGTCGCCTGGCCTCCCTGAGCCAACACTTCCCCCTTGGTCACAGTGGGCACCTGTCTGACCTCCCCTGGGGTCCGGGTGGGCCCACGATGCCGTGCACGGGTGCCCGGCAGTGCTGGACGGCAGCGGGCCCCTCTCTTGAGCCCTCTCGCTCCCCACAGGTGTTCCAGAGAAGGGTGGACGGCTCCGTGGACTTCTACCGGGACTGGGCCACCTACAAGCAGGGCTTTGGCAGCCAGCTGGGCGAGTTCTGGCTGGGGAATGACAACATCCACGCCCTGACCGCCCAGGGTAAGGACAGTGCCGTGGGCCTGGGGTCCTGGGGCCCTGAAGTCCACATGCCCCTTCCTGACCTCGGACCTGGGCCGTCAGGAACAGAAGACGGCTCCTTCTCCTCCACATGTTGTGGCCTCTGAGGACAGGAACTGTCACAACCGTGACGGGATGGGACGTGTATTCTCTTAGACGCTGAGTGTTAGCCAGAGAGGAAGTGGATTATGGGGTAAAGATCCCCTTTGGTCACGAGCTACTGGTATGTTAGAACCCAAGACTGGAGGGACACAGAGGTTATCATCAGGGTTCTGCCCAGTGCCCGGCCCTGACCTCTCCGTCCACTGCGTCTCCTTCCCTGATGCGGGCTCAGGGGAAGAGCCGGCCCCACCCTGTCCTCCCAGCCCCGGCAGACCAGCTCTCAGGGTCGGAGGGGGACAGCGTCTTCACCAATGACTCACCTGCCAGGGTCATCTTGTCACTGGCCAGGGGAGACTCAGAATTCTTTCTGTCCTCTGTCCCTTTGACTGTGTCCTGAGACGTCACTCTCAGACAAAGGAGAAAGCAGTTTCTCACACCAGGCGCTGAGTGAACTCACAACCCACTGCAGGGAAATGCCACTGGGGGTTATGTTCTGTCCACTGACCACGAGTAGGGAATTTGGGGTTCGGTGGAAGGACCCATGGAAGTAGGTTTCCATAACCTCTTAATAACCAAGGACAGTCTATATGAACTTGAAGGAGCTTCCCCTTGGATGCCAGGTTCAAATAGTCCCTGAAAATGTGCCCAAATTCCAGAGGTACAGGGTCCCTCCTTGTGGGAACTGACAATCTTTCTGCGACAGGGACCAGCGAGCTCCGTGTCGACCTCGTGGACTTCGAGGGCACCCGGCAGTTTGCCAAATACCAGTCGTTCAAGCTGGGGAGCGAGCAGGAGAAGTACAAGCTGGAACTGGGCGCCTTCGTCGGGGGCACCGCCGGTGAGTGTCTCCCCGGGCAGGGGCGTTCGGGGATCAGAGGGAACCTGCTTGGTGTCCTGTCTGCGACTTCTGGGCGCGACCGGGTGGAGACTGCACATCTCTGTCATCCCTGTGTGAGGATGGCATGGCCCTGACCTCACTGTACATGCAGAGGACACGACACACGTGCTGACAGGATGGGGTTAATCTCGCCATCACTGAGGCTGTGGTTCCATCACTGATGAGGATGGGGGAGGGTGACTTAGCCCCGTTCTGTGGGGCCCAGTCCAGCCTGTGCTGCCCGAGGGTCCTGGCATTCCGGGCAGTGTGGCTCCCCTCTGAGGGACAGCTGCCCGTGAACTGGCCGGTGTGGAATAGACGAGGGGACGCAGAGGCCGCTGTGTCAGCAGAGGGAGTGTCCTGGGGTGTCGAGAGCAGCACCCTTGGACGTGTGCGGTGGACAGTGCTCTCAGCTTCACAGGACCGGACTCCGGACCCAGGACCCCCGAACCACTCTGTGTAAAACTCCCGTTCTTTCTTCTGTGCAGGTGATTCCCTGACGTACCACAACAACCACCCTTTCTCCACCAAAGACCAAGATAACGACAACCTTCCTACGAGCTGTGCTCAGAGGCACCAGGGAGCCTGGTGGTACAAGGAATGTGTGGAGTCGAACCTGAACGGTCGCTACCTTGCAGGGACCCACGACAGTGTTGCGAACGGCATCAACTGGGAGACAGGGAGAGGCTACAACTATAGCTACAAGGTGTCGGAGATGAAGCTGCGACCCACCTAGGGCGGGGGGGCTGCCGGGGGCGTCTCCTACCAGGTCCTGAGCCGCCGAAGCAGAGGACAGGGGTCTCTGGGTGCTCATACTCATGTAAATGAGGGTGTCCACCCTGTCCCCTGTCCCCTGTCAGTGACCCTCAGCTTTGTGCCCTTGATCGACTCCAAGCCCTCTCCGTCCCCCTGGGGGGATAAGAGTGACTGATGCCCCAGACCTCGCCAAGAGCACGCAGTCTCAATAAAGGCTTGCTCACTGCACAGACACAGCCTGGGTCCTTGTCTCTTGCTTTGTGCTGGTCACTGGGCGTGAGCCCTTGTCCATGCCCCCCTGTGACGTGGCACTGTAGGAAGTTCCTGGTGGTGTAAGACGGTAGGCAAGGCCAGGCCTGTGGTGTCTGTGCCAGTGAGGTTCAAGGTCACTCAGCCCCCGGAGGCTCCCTGTCGCCTGGCTGCAAGCTGTCCCTCATGTCAGGTGTCCGGCTGTGGGAGGAGCAAGCAGGGGACACAGAGGCTATGTGACCCAGAGTCCTAAAGCCTCTACTAGCCAGCCCTTTGAGAACGAGTTTGCTGACCCGTGGCTCAGCAGGGAAGGGTCCCGGTCACAGCCACCTCGTGTCCCTAGGAAAGTTCCCTCTGTCCCCTCCTCGCAGCCTGTCCACTGGGCGGCGTCCACACGGGAGAGCCGGTACAGAGGGAATGCTGACCCAGCCTGTGCAGAGTCCGTGCAGGCTTGGCCTCAGCAACCCTGTCGTCTCCCAGAGAAACGCCCCAGGTCAGGGCCCACCCACACAGTCACTGCATCCCAGGGCCACGCTGTGTCCTCTGCATGCTGTGACGTCTGCTGTCAACGCGCACGTGGGTTACACGGAAGCTGGTGCAGAACAGCTCTAAATCTAAATCAGCTCACACATCTAAAATCCGTGGCAGGGGCCGTGTAGCATGGGGGCGGGTGAGGGCTAAGCATGTGTGTTGGATGAATGTGCTGCCTCGAGTAACCTGACCGGCCACGGTCAGGGCAGCCTTAGCTCCTGGGAAGAGCCAGGACCCAGTATGTCATGAGTGTGTACCCATGCAGACCCATAGAACAGCGGGGTTTGGGGGGAACTGACTAGGAGTGTCACCGGCAACAGCAGGGCTTGGGAGGACTGGCCAGGAGGGTCACTGGGAACAGAGGGCTTGGGGGGACTGACCAGGAGGGGCCCAGGGAACAGGGGGCTTGGGGAAACTGACCAGGGGGGTCCCAGGGAACAGGGGTCTTGGGGGGACTGACCGGGAGGGGCCCAGGGAACAGGGGGCTTGGGGGAACTGACCGGGAGGGGCCCAGGGAAGAGGGGGCTTGGGGGGACTGACCAGGAGGGGCCCAGGGAACAGAGGGCTTGGGGGGACTGACCGGGAGGGGCCCAGGGAACAGGGAGCTTGGGGGACTGACCAGGAGGGTCACTGGGAACAGGGGGCTTGGGGGAACTGACCGGGAGGGGCCCAGGGAACAGGGGGCTTGGGGGGACTGACCAGGAGGGGCCCAGGGAACAGGGGGCTTGGGGGAACTGACCAGGGGGATCCCAGGGAACAGGGGTCTTGGGGGGACTGACCGGGAGGGGCCCAGGGAACAGGGGGCTTGGGGGAACTGACCGGGAGGGGCCCAGGGAAGAGGGGGCTTGGGGGGACTGACCAGGAGGGGCCCAGGGAACAGAGGGCTTGGGGGGACTGACCGGGAGGGGCCCAGGGAACAGGGAGCTTGGGGGACTGACCAGGAGGGTCCCAGGGAACAGGGGGCTTGGGGGAACTGACCGGGAGGGGTCCAGGGAACAGGGGGCTTGGGGGGACTGACCGGGAGGGTCACTGGGAACAGGGGGCTTGGGGAGACTGACCGGGAGGGGCCCAGGGAACAGGGGGCTTGGGGGGACTGACCGGGAGGGGCCCAGGGAACAGCGGGGCTTGGGAGGGACTGACTGGGAGGGGTCCAGGGAACAGAGGGGCTTGGGGAAATTGACCGGGAGGGGCCCAGGGAACAGCGGGGCTTGGGAAGGACTTACCGGGAGGGGCCGAGGGAACAGCGGGGCTTGGGAGGGACTGACCAGGAGGGGCCGAGGGAACAGGGGGCTTGGGAGGGACTGACCGGGAGGGGCCCAGAGAACAGCGGGGCTTGGGAGGGACTGACCAGGAGGGTCCCAGGGAACAGGGGGCTTGGGGGGACTGACCAGGAGGGTCCCAGGGAACAGAGGGCTTGGGGGGACTGACCAGGAGGGTCCCAGGGAACAGCGGGGTTGGGGGGACTGAGCCATCCGCAGGCAGGGAAGGTGGAGGAAGCAGACCAGGGAGCCGAGGTCTTGCAGAGTGAGGTTGTTTCTGGACATTTCTGACCCCAAACAGGAAGAGGTGGGATTTTTAAAGCCCTTCAATGACGTCGGTCCGTGAAGTCCTGTGGGACCAGACTGACTCACCTTGTAGTGACCACCCTTCCTGCCCCACCTGAGAGCTCAGAGCCCCTCCCTGAGGGGACGGGAGACACGGGGGTGGACTCCCAGACACCCAACCTGAGAACTTCAGGAGGACAAGACAGGACCAGACCTCAGAAGGCTCTGGTTTCCCGGTCACGGCCGTAGCGACCGCCCCTCCCAGGCCCGGCATCGGACCCAGACCCCGGCAGGAACACGTGTGTGCTGTGTCACGGCCCTGAGGTGGGATGGCTGTCTGTCACAGTCGCTGGCTGTCACTTGCCTTCACTCAGAGGGGCCCCAGGTGAAGGCTGGGATGCGGGAAGGGGGTGGGGAGGGACCCTGCGATCTCGTCCTCGTCCCCAAACCCAGTCCAGGCTTTGAGCTGCTCTTCCCCCCATCGATCTCCTCAGCAGACTTGAGCCATTTAACGTGGGTGTCACTGTCACTGTGACCAACCAGCCACATGCCTGGGTGGCGGCCAGCGATCTGATCCCTGCAGCTCACAGGAGGCTGGAACCCCACTGCTCCTCCCCCAACATGGGGCAGAAGTCCCAGCCCGGAAGCCATGACAGCCGGGGACCACCTGGAAATGTCCCCGGACAGCAAGCACTGCCCCCTAGCGTCCTGCACCATCCACGACAAAAGGGGTATTTTAGTGTATCTAGGGTTGAAATGGAAGTCACTGAACCCTAGAACAGCAGAGTGAGGTGTAGCTGCTCGGGGTCAATGTCCTCTGAGAGTGAGGTCAGCGTCTCCGCGGCTCCTGACAATCCCTATCGGTCTTTCCTTAAAGACCCAGGGCATGGCCCTGGCCGGTTGGTTCAGCGGTAGAGCGCCGGCCCAGCGTGTGGAAGACCCGGGTTCGATTCCCGACCAGGGCACATAGGAGAAGCGCCCATTTGCTTCTCCACCCCTCCGCCGCGCCTTCCTCTCTGTCTCTCTCTTCCCCTCCCGCAGCCAAGACTCCATTGGAGTAAAGATGGCCCGGGCGCTGGGGATGGCTCTGTGGCCTCTGCCCCAGGTGCTAGAGTGGCTCTGGTCGCAACAAGGCGACGCCCAGGAGGGTCGCAACATGGCGACACCCAGGATGGGCAGAGCATCGCCCCCTGGTGGGCAGAGCGTAGCCCCATGGTAGGTGTGCTGGGTGGATCCAGGTCGGGCGCATGCGGGAGTCTGTCTGACTGTCTCTCCCTGTTTCCAGCTTCAGAAAAATGCAAAAAAAAAAAAAAAAAAAAAAAGACCCAGGGCATGAGGAAGTCACTGCTCTCTTGGACAGCATGCAGGGTGGCCTGGGGTGTGACCAGTGACCTCAGAAGCTCTTCCTCCTGTCAGATCTGCGCCTGCTTCTCACAGAGCTGACCCGTCCAGCAGGAACTTTCAAGTTGCTCGTCCAAATCCTCAGGACGGGTCCAACTGGGCTGGTGGCCAGGACGAGGGTGTCAGGGACAGAACGCATAGTCAGAGAGCAGCACAGAAGAGCCCGCCACCGAGGATGCCACAGGCTAGAGGCGGCACGCAGCAGCTGTGGGGCTCGGGAGGGTCCCCAGGTCTCAGAGTTCGGGTCACCTGTCCCGCCGGGGACTGCCCGGTGTTCTGAGCGGGTATCGGTCTGGTTTCGCTGCCCCCGTGCGTCCCACCTGCGTGCGTGGTGATCCTGATCTGTGACACACACTTGTCTGTGTGTCTGTCCAACACTCCCGGCGTCTCCCAGACCGGTGTGGCTCCACTGGGCCTGAGTGTCCCGGCCTTTCCTTCGCTGGACATGAGGTCAGAGAACAGCACGCTCGCCTCTCTGAAGCCCGTCCGTCCGTGGAGCCCAAGCCTGACTGTCCACCGGGACACATGGGGCCACAGAACATGACAAGACCACGTCTGTCTGTTAGTTCTCCACTTAAGACTGGATGGATGAGACTTTATTTAGAATAGGACAAACTCTTTAATATTCTGAGACAGTGAGCTCTCAAACCTGTCCTGACTCCTCACAGTAAAAGTCCTCATTCTTTAGTTTTGAACCATTTCCAGACTCAGTTCTACGTCTTCTTAGGATTATAAGATGCGATATATATAGGATGAACATACCGTCGTAGTGAGCAGATTGAGTTCCTTTTTACTTATTGATTTAAGTGAGAGGAGGGGAGACAGACAGACTCCACCATGTGCCCGACTGACATTCAACCCGTCACCCCCATCTGGGGTTGACACTCAAATCACCTGAGCTATCCGCAGCGTCCAGGGCCAGCGCTGGAACCAACCAGGACACTGGCTGTGAGAGGGGAAGAGAGAGGAGAGGAGAGGGAGGTCCACCAGGTCGTCACAAAGGGCAAAATTTTTTCTTTTCTTACAGCCTAGTAGGAGTCCATTGTGTAAATGAACCAATGCTTTTTTATTCACTCATCTACTGATGGACACCTGGCTGCTTCCAGATCTAGGCTTATTATAAGTAACACTGCAGTGAACACAGGCATGCATACATACTTGATAGAACTTGCGTGGAATCGATCCATTGCTCTGGGTAGTCAGGACATTTTCATGATGTAAATTCTTTGTATCCACAAACACGGTATATGCTTCCACTTAAAGTGTATCTTTTTAATGTCTTTCTTCGGTGACTGATACCTTTCTGAGTACAGGTCTTTAGCACCCGCAGTTACATTTATTCCCAGGTATCTTTTATTAATGCCATACAAATGGGATTGTCTTCTGAGTTTCTCTTTCAGATCGTTATAAAAATGAAACTGACTTCTGGATATTGATTGGGTGTCCTGCTGCTTTACTGAGTTCATGTGTCAGGTCTTGTAGTTTTTTGGTTTGTTTTGGTGGAAACTTTAGGGTTCTCTATGTCCTGTACCGTGTCATCTGCAGAGAGTGACGGTTTTCCTTCTTTCCATGTTGATGCTGTTTTCTTTCTTCTTCTTGTGTGATCGCTCTGGGCAGGACTTTCTGATACGATGGTGTGGTTTTTATCCTTCACTTTTTTGTGTGTGATGAATCATTTATTGAGTTGAGAATATTGTGCAGACCCTGCATTCCCGGGATAAACCGCAGTTAACCATGCTAGAGGGTCCTTTTTCATGTATTGCTGGCTGTGATTTGCACATATTATGTTGAGGATTTTAGCATCTTTGTTTATCAGGGACATTGGGCTATAATTCTCTTTCTCTGTAGTGTCTCTACCCGGCTGTGGAATTGGGATCATGCCGGCCTCATCACATGAGCTCAGGGGTCTTCCCTCTTCTTGAATTTTTGGGAATAGTTTGAGAAGGAGAGGTGTTCATTCTCCTTTGAGTGTTTGTCAAAATTCACCGGGAAGCCATCTGGTCCAAGATTTTTATTTGTCGGCAGAGTATTGATTACTTCTCTAAATTGACTAGTTGTAAATGTCTGCCTGGATTTCTGATTCTTCCACATTCCATTTTGGAAGATTGTATGTTTCTATGAATGTATCCATTTCGTTCAGATTGTCCAATCTGTTGGCACACAGTAATTCGTCATATTTTCCTACAATCCTTCATATTTCGGTGCTGTCTTTTGATTCTTCTCCCTTTCCATTTCTGGTTTTATTTATTTGGGTCCTCTCTCTTTTATTTTTCAGGAATCTAACTAAAGGTTTGTTGATCCTGCTTATCTCTTCGAAGAACCAGTTTTTGGTTTCATTGATTCTTTTGGATTTTTTAAGACCCTGTCTTATTTTTTGATGCTCTGATCTTTATTATTTCCTTTCCTCTCCTGACTTTGGGCTTAGTTTATTGTTCTTTTTCTAAGTCCTTCAAGTGTAAAGTCAGATTGTTTATTTGAGGGTTTTTTGAGGTATGCGCATAAAGCTATGAATTTCCCTCTTAGGACTATTGTTGCTGTGTCCCATAGATTTGAGGAAGTTGTATTCTTGTTCTCATTTGTTTCAAAGTATCGTTTGTCAACCCATTCATTGTTTAGTCACATGTTATTTAGCCATCATGCCTTTGTGTGATTGCTTTATTGTTTAATTGTGATCTATTTCTAGTTTTACACCATGGTGGTCAGAGCACATGCTTGATGTAATTTCAATCTCCTTCAATTTCTTGAGACCTGTTTCGTGTCCTAAAATTTGTGGTCTATCCTACACCATGTTCCACGTGCACTTGAAAAGAATGTATCGTCTTATACTTTGGTGTGAAATGCTTTGAAGTTCTCAATTATATCCAGCTGATCGAGTGTGTCACCTAAAGCCACCGTTTCCTTGTTAAATTTCTGTCTGGGACATCAACCCTGGGATGTCAATGGGATGCTGAATACTCCTACGATGGCTATGGTACTATCCATCCCTCCCTTTATGTCCATCACGATTTGCTACACACACTGAGATACTGTACATGTCTATTATTCAAGTGGATATAAAAGGTTCTGTTATACTTTCCTTGGTAATTCTAGTTGTGACCTTAACATGTTGTTACAGAAAAGCAAATCCCTTCGCCACCTGCACTAGGATCCCATCTATAACCCTGTCACTGTCAGGGTTTTCATGTCACTGAGAGACGGTCCTCATCTTGTTCCGATGCATTTGCAAATAGGTTACATCTTCAGAAACTTCTGGATAAATACAGGGAAGAAAAATGGACAGTGGGGAGTTGTCACCTACCCCCATTCTTGTAACTTAATTACTGTGAATGCCGACTTAGCCATTGATATATACATATTGTAGTTAAGCAACATGTCTATATAATCATTGTAGCAACTGAGGGGAAGCTGACTCCACTTAACAGATGTTCCTGCTCCAGAAGATGTGCTGACTTTCAGACATTTTTATGGGTGAAAGAGAGAGAGCACATGGGACCCTCGCTTGGCGGGTCTCCAAGGACAACCGGAAGAGTCCACTCGGGTCTGCGGGCGATGGGCCGCCCCTCCCTCCCCCTCACTTCTCTGTTCTGCTCTGCTCTTCCTCCTAACGATGCTCCAGCTGGCACTGGGGTGTTAGGATGGTCTTTGGGACCCTGGTCCCCCTCTTCTCAAGCTGCTGACACTTGACTAAGCCATCGTCCCTTCCGTCAGCACCTATCTCTTGCATATTGTCTTTCAAAGCAACGGGCTGCCAAACTTATCAATATTATGGGGGTCTCGGTCAAGAGCTCGGAGGGTTCGAATCAAATTACTTTTCTTCTCTCTCTGATGTCAGGGTCTGAGAGCAGCTGTCACATTCTCGGACACTGACGTGGAACCGATGGAACTTTGATCCTCACAGGGTTTTATCTGACTTGGGGTCAGGATTCTAACGTCACACCTGGACTGGGACTGGGACTGGGGTTGGGACCACAGACCTGTCACCTCTGTCTTGACAACACTCTATCCCTGATGAGAGCTTCACGATTAAGCAAGTCTCAGCAGGTGTGGAAAATGCATTCAGAGGGCCCGTGCAGCTGGGTCCTGGCTGGGGCTGGGTGAGTGTCACATGAGGGGACAATTTAATGTCATCTTGTCCAGTTCACAGTCTGGCCTTTTTGCTGTGCTGGCTGGACTGGCACTTGTCAGTGTCCAAACCGCCACCCCCTTGGCCTTGACCCTGGCCGGGCTACAGTCAGAAGACACCTCGTCCCACCCCCACAGGCATTCTGCTCCCTCTCTGTCCCCTCTGACCACCCCAGACCCCCCAGGGAAGTTTCCAAACCTCTGGAGACTTGAAGCCCACTGTATGCAAATGAACTCCCCCCTGTCCTGCCAACCCCGCCATCCAGGGACACCCTCAGAGGTGACAGCAGGCAGAGTTGGGTGAGGAGTGGGGGAGGAGCAGTTGGGCTTCCCCTTAAGGCTCAGAGGGGCAGGTGAGCCCCTCCCCACACAGGTCCTCGGGGTGGCTTCAGACGGGAAAAACGGGCCCACGCTGAGGGGCGGGGCTCACAAGGGAAGCTTGTGGAGGAGGATGTGGGGTGAGGAAGAGACCATCCTATGAGGCAATGCCAACTTACATGCCAGCACCAGCTTGGGGGAGGAAGTCCCCCCCCCCGGGGGTGAGAAATAAAGCCAGATGTTGGCACAGCTCAGCCAATAAAAGGTGGGAGAGCTCCCCGCAGCCAGGACCCAACATGGAGCTGAGACTGGTGACCATGACTCTGGCGTCTGTCATCCTGGCCGCTGCCTTCCTGTGCACGGCAGCCTCGGTGGACAAAGGCTATCCAGGTGAGTTGACGCCAGGTGAGTGGGACCTAAGTGGCCACACGCAGAGCTAACAGCCTCTGCTCACTGACCCCAGACTGCGCACCAGGCCCGTGCTATGAGCGCGTTTTAGGACCGTCAGCCGGGGGACCTGCCCCTGGTCCTCCAGGGAGGGGCCGCGTCCTGTCCCACCGCGCAGGTCCTATGAGGAGGTGGAGGCATGGAGGGCACCGCCCAGGTCAGGCTCTGTGTCTGTCCCCGGCACTGGGAGATGGCCCGAGAGCTCACCCCCAGCTCTCTGGGACATTTAGTCAGGGACCTTCCAGCCTCAGGGGACAGGAGGACCCATGGTGTCCTGGAGGTGACAGAGAGAGGCAACATTGTCCCTGTCCCGCGGATTTAAGAGCGGGTGCCCTGGGCCCTGACTTAATAAGGGCCCCGCAAGACCTCAGCATTACATTTTTGTTATTGTCCCTGTCTCTCTTTTTTTAAGGGGCCCAGTATTTTCCTCTGCTCCCGGGGCCTCACCCACCGCAATCTCCTCTGTGCAGAAGCTCTGAGCAGGGCCCGCCCTCCCTGCTCCTCTGTCAGCTGCTTCTCAACCCCCTCCAGTGAGGGTCCTGTGTGTCCCATTCCCTAAGTTCTCTCCCCTGAGGCTGCGTCAGTCCTGTGGTCAACACACGAACACTGAGCCCTGCAGAGTCCCTGGTCCCGGGTCTGCCGGGCCCGGCTCTGTGTCCTTCCATCTCAGGGACCTGCACGAACCCTCCAGCCCAAGGAAGAGGGGCACCACATTCTATTAACCAAAATTACCCAACTTTCTATTAAATATTCTGTTCTTTATTGAAAACACCCACTGTTTATGAAACTATTTCTCAACGCCTGAAGCTAACGAAGATTCTTCTATATGTATTATTGAATCAATTCTTCCCCACAGCCTCATTTTTAGTCCATTTTGTAGCCCAGGGACAGAAGGCCAGAGAGGCTGAGTGACTTGCCCGAGGACACACAGCTCTGAGGAGCTGGGTTCCCCATGGGCAGATGGACCCCAAGGTCAGGGCTCCCTGCTGCCCATACCCTTGGGGAGAGGACAGACCAAGTCCTCAGCAGAGGCAGGAAAACCTCGCTTCCACGCTGACCCCCTGGCTGAGGCAGGTGGTGCTGGCCCCAGCCATCTGCCCAGGTCCAAGGTCACCATGGTGGCGGGTCCCCTCAGAGGACACAGCTCTGCAGGCCCTCAGGCCCAGGCCAAGCACCCTGACTGGCCCCCTGTGCTTCTCTGCAGAGGTGCTGACACCGGATCGAGAAGGCCCCGTCGAGTTTCCCCCTCCCCGAGTCTACCGGGGGCTGCCTGGGATGCCAGGGCCTCCCGGGCCCCCAGGTATTCAAGGGCCTCCCGGACTCCCAGGACTGACCGGGGCCCCTGGTGTTAAAGGGCTTCCCGGATTCCCAGGACTGTCTGGGGCCCCTGGTGTTAAAGGGCCTCCCGGGCCCCCAGGTGTTGAAGGGCCTCCCGGACTCCCAGGACTGCCCGGGGCCCCTGGACCCAAGGGAGAGAGAGGCGCAGTTGGAAGCCGAGGTGAGTGCTCAGAACGAGGGTGGGGTCACGGAGCTCTTGACCTTACCGTGTGAGACCCCAAGTTGGGCAGTGTCCCTGAGGGTCTCAGGTGGGCAGCGTGGGTCCTGGTCGATCAGGGCTCTGAAATTCCATGGGAGGGAGCCAGTCTCCTGGTCCCCTGAGGAGTCAGTGAACATGCATTTTGTCAGCAAGCGCGGGTTTGGGGTGACTCAGCCCTGGTGCCGGTGGGCTCTCTCCTGAGCTCCGGGCTGAGTGTCTCCAGGTGCTGATCCCCCCGGGGGCTCTGCAGCCACAGAGATTAGGACACATCCCCGTTCTCCTGGGGAGGGGCAGCTGGGGTTCGGGGCGTGGCTCTCTGGGAAGCGCTCCTGGTGTCCAGGGCTGGCCTCTGACTGGGCAGTGGGCCCTGTGAGTGCTGGGGTCTGAGTCCCCTCCCTCTGGATCCTGAGTGTCTGACGTTGGGTGGGGTGGGTGGTAGGGGACAGGTCTTGTGTCCAAGAATGTTTCTCAATAATGTGTTTTAAATTTGCAGGATTACACGGCTTCCCTGGAGCCCCTGGGAAGGCAGGACCCACTGGACCCAGAGGTAACACCCCAATAGAGTGGGGAGCCCTGAGCAGGACCCCACAGTGGCAGTAGAGAAAGAGCAGAGGGCATTACTGGGGTGTCACAGTGTCATTTCTAGGGGGCCAAACCCTGGTCTGAACAGAATGTTTGGCTCAAGCAGGACGTCATCCTTGTCCACAGCCCCTGAGTGACCCCAGGGCTGGATCCCGACCCCAGCCCAGCACTGACTCCAAAATGGCAGCATGGCTTTCTGCCATTATCTGTCCCCTACCCTGACCCACGTCAGCTGTCATTTCCCTCCTGGCAATGCTGACCTCCCTCTCTCTCTCTCTCTCTCTCTCTCTCTCTCTCTCTCTCTCCAGGACAGCGTGGGGAGAAGGGGGAACGTGGAGAGAAAGGTGAGGTCACCCCACCGTCCCCAGAGGGTGACTTGGACCACCCTGAACAGACGGGGTCCCAGCGTGTGGAGCAGGGGTCCTGGGGAGGGGAGAAAATTTTTCCCTCTACAAGGGTGGAGGTCTAGGAAGCAGGATGGGGGTCCACACCCCTCCGCAGGCCTGTCCCAGTCTCAGAACCCAGAGCGGGGGCCTCTGCTGTCCCCCTGTACTCTCGGCCCGGGGCTGTAGGATGTCAGGGTGATGCTGGGAAGTGCACAGTCAGACAGAAAGTGTGAGCAGCAGGCTGCGGGCACAGATGACGTGTGAACACAGTGCCCACACTCAACTGCCCACAAACGCGTGTGGTAGAGGGGCACATGACAGTTATGTACACATATGTGCTTATATGTATAAAGTATATTTTCTCATAGCGGTCGCCCTTAACCCCATGTCCACAACAATGGCTGTTCTACTTGTGGGGGTCCCTGCCAAGGGGGCCCCTCTCTTTGGCACAAGGCAGTTGAAGAGAGTGGTCATTACTAAAAAGTTAGTGACTCAGTTTCCCCCAGGGCAGAGAAAGGATCCTAGACCCCCGGTCAGCCGGGACAGGGCAGGCTTTTCTGGAGGGGTAGCTGTGGCCATGCTGGAAGGAACCAGCTAGTGCCTCTAATTCCCGCCTGGTGTGCAGGGGACAGGGCTGCACTTCCCACCTTTAACACGTGTCTGCCTGTCTGTCCCACCTTCAGGAGAGCCTGGAACAGCTGAAGATTGTGACACAGGTGGGTGACAAGCATTGAATCCGTTGTCCCTGTTCTGCCGTAGACCCCAGCCCGTCCCGGTCCCGACCAGCAGGGAGCACGGGCCGGATGTCCAGCCATATGCAGCCCCCGTGCTGTCCAGCTGACCTGGGGGGCCCTGCCTGTCCCTCCTCTCCATTAGCGAATCACAGAGGGCAGCTGTCAGCCCAGACTTGTCCCCTGCCTTAAAGACCAGGAATCAACGGTGCCTGGACATTAAGACGGGGGACCGTGTGGTGTTGAGGATGGCCTGGCTGACCGGGCTTGGCCATCACAGCAGGTGGCCTTGGGTGGAGGGGACGTGTCCGTCTGTCCCAGGTGTCAGAGTCCTCCCCGCCCGTGCAGATGCCCAGGACCCTGGCCTCCCCTGGCCTCTCCCTCCTCCTGGCCCTGCCCCCACCCCGCCCGGGGCCTGTCATGGCATCCACGACCCGCATCCCTTCCCAGGACCTCGGAACTGCAAGGAGCTGCTCAGCAGGGGGCACTTTCTGAGCGGCTGGCACACCATCTACCTGCCCGACTGTCGGCCCCTGGCTGTGCTGTGTGACATGGACACGGACGGCGGGGGCTGGACTGTGAGTGGCGGGGGCAGGGATGTCCTTGGGCGGAGACACTCGCCCCCTGTTCACTCGGGGAGGGAGAAGCACGATGGGGCCTTCTCGATCCGGTGTCGGCACCTCTGCAGAGAAGCACAGGGGGCCAGTCAGGGTGCTTGGCCTGGACCTGAGGGCCTGCAGAGCTGTGTCCTCTGAGGGGACCCGCCACCATGGTGACCTCAGGTCTGGGCAGATGGCCGTGGCCAGCACCACCTGCCTCAGCCAGGGGTCAGCCTGGAAGTGAGGTTTTCCTGCCTCTGCTGAGGACTTGGTCCGTCCTCCCCCCAGGGGTGTGGGCAGCAGGGAGCCCTGACCTTGGGGTCCATCTGCCCATGGGGAACCCAGCTCCTCAGGGCTGTGTGTTCTCGGGCAAGTCACTCAGCCCCTCTGGGCTTCTGTCCCTGGGCTGCAAAATGGACAAATGCCTGTGTGGCTTTGGGCCTGTCGCCTGGCCTCTCTGAGCCAACACTTCCCCCTTGGTCACAGTGGACACTCGTCTGACCTCCCCCGGGGTCTGGGTGGGCCCATGAGGCTGTGCACAGGGCCCGGCAGTGCTGGACGGCAGCGGGCCCCTCTCCCGAGCCCTCTCATTCCCCACAGGTGTTCCAGAGAAGGGTGGACGGCTCCGTGGACTTCTACCGGGACTGGGCCACCTACAAGCAGGGCTTTGGCAGCCAGCTGGGCGAGTTCTGGCTGGGGAATGACAACATCCACGCCCTGACTGCCCAGGGTAAGGACAGTGCCGTGGGCCTGGGGTCCTGGGGCCCTGAAGTCCACATGCCCCTTCCTGACCTCGGACCTGGGCCGTCTGCAACAGAAGACGGCTCCTTCTCCTCCACATGTGGTGGCCTCTGAGGACAGGACCTGTCACAACCGTGACGGGATGGGACGTGTATTCTCTTAGACGCTGAGTGTTAGCCAGGGAGGAAGTGGATTATGGGGTAAAGATCCCCTCTGGTCACGAGCTACTGGTATGTTAGAACCCAAGACCGGATGGACACAGAGGTCATCATCGGGGTCCTGCCCAGTGCCCGGCCCTGACCTCTCCGCCCACTGTGTCTCCTTCCCTGATGCGGGCTCAGGCGAAGAGCTGGCCCCACCCCGTCCTCCCAGCCCCGGCAGACCAGCTCTCAGGGTCGGAGGGGGACAGCGTCTTCACCGCTGACTCACCTGTCAGGGTCATCTTGTCACTGGCCTTGGGAGACTCAGAATTCTTTCTGTCCTCTGTCCCTTTGACCGTGTCCTGAGATGTCACTCCCAGACAAAGGAGAAAGCAGTTTCTCACACCAGGCGCTGAGTGAACTCACAACCCACTGCAGGGAAATGCCACTGGGGGTTGTGTTCTGTCCACTGACCACGAGTAGGGAATTGGGGGTTCGGTGGAAGGACCCATGGAAGTAGGTTTCCATAACCTCTTAATAACCAAGGACAGTCTATATGAACTTGAAGGAGCTTCCCCTCGGATGCCAGGTTCAAATAGTCCCTGAAAATGTGCCCAAATTCCAGAGGCAGAAGGTCCCTCCTTGTGGGAACTGACAGTCTTTCTGCGACAGGGACCAGCGAGCTCCGTGTCGACCTCGTGGACTTCGAGGGCACCCGGCAGTTTGCCAAGTACCAGTTGTTCAAGCTGGGGAGCGAGCAGGAGAAGTACAAGCTGGAACTGGGCGCCTTCGTCGGGGGCACCGCCGGTGAGTGTCTCCCCGGGCAGGGGCGTTCGGGGATCAGAGGGAACCTGCTTGGTGTCCTGTCTGCGACTTCTGGGCGCGGCCGGGTGAAGACTGCACGTGACTGTCATCCCTGTGTGAGGATGGCATGGCCCTGACCTCACTGTACATGCAGAGGACACGACACACGTGCTGACAGGACAGGGTTAATCTCGCCATCACTGAGGCTGTGGTTCCGTCACTGATGAGGATGGGGGGAGGGTGACTTAGCCCCGTTCTGTGGGGCCCAGTGCAGCCTGTGCTGCCCGAGGGTCCTGGCATTCTGGGCAGTGTGGCTCCCCTCTGAGGGACAGCTGCCCGTGAACTGGCCGGTGTGGAGTAGACGAGGGGACGCGGGGGTCGCAGTGTCAGCAGAGGGAGTGTCCTCGGGTGTTGTGAGCAGCACACTTGGACGTGTGCAGTGGACAGTGCTCTCAGCTTCACAGGACCGGACCCCGGATCCAGGACCCCCAAGCACTGTGTGTAAAACTCCCCACTTTCCTTCCGAGCAGGTGATTCCCTGACGTACCACAACAACCACCCTTTCTCCACCAAAGACCAAGATAACGACAATCTTCCTACGAGCTGTGCTCAGAGGCACCAGGGAGCCTGGTGGTACAAGGAATGTGTGGAGTCGAACCTGAATGGTCGCTACCTTGCAGGGACCCACACTAGCACTGCAAACGGCATCAACTGGGAGACAGGGAGAGGCTACAACTATAGCTACAAGGTGTCGGAGATGAAGTTGCGACCCACCTAGGGCGGCTGTTCAGCCAGGGGCGTCTCCTACCAGGTCCTGAGCCGCTGAAGCAGAGGACAGGGGTCTCTCGGTGCTTGTCCTCATGTAAAGGAGGGAGTCCACCCTGTCCCCTGTCCCCTGTCAGTGACCCTCAGCTTTGTGCCCTTGACCGACTACAAGCCCTTTCCATCCCCCCTGCGGGGATAAGAGTGACCGATGCCCCAGACCTCGCCAAGAGCACGCAGTCTCAATAAAGGCTTGCTCACTGCACAGACACAGCCTGGGTCCTTGTCTCTGGCTTTGTGCTGGTCACTGGGCATGAGCCCCTGTCCATGCCCCCCTGTGACATGGCACTGAAGGAAGTTCCTGGTTGTATAACACGGGTTGGCAAAGCTGGGACTGTGGTGTCTGTGCCAGTGAGGTTCAAGGGGCTGAGGCGGCCGAGGAGGGTGTGCAGTGATCTCGGAGGGCGGAGGATGGTGCTTGGGGGGGGGGGGGGGAGCGCCCCCTGCACGCACGCATGCACGCAGCTCCCGGCGTGAGCTCTGCATGGTGGGATTACCATCCTCACGGCTTGGCTGGGTCTTCTCATGACCCTCCAGGGTCCTGTGTTATTTCACCCCCAGGGAGACTGTAATCCCACCTCGGCAGTTCTGTCCAGGCATGTCCGAGAGTTTTGGCTTTTCCCTCCCGGGACCAGAAGTTTGCTGCCCCTTCTCGCCCCACAGCGGGGGTGCAGGGGTGTCTCTGGGAGCCCTTTCTGGATGGCAGCCTGGCCTGTCCCTCGCCCTCCCGTGTCAGCTGTTCCCTGGCCGCCCCTGCTGACCAGAGCCCATTGATCGGCGCTGTGTGTCCAAGGGCACACCTCTGCCCGCCTGCCGTCTGCTCCCCGGTGCCCACGCCCCAGGACACTTGGGGGGCTATGTCCCTGAAATGAAAACAGTGACCCATACGCCTCAGAGCTGCTTGTTGGCACCGCCTTCCAGGTCAGCAGCGTTGCCACTTTTAATAACCGAGAAGGGCGTTTGTTTGTTCCTGAATTTCTGAGAACTCCATGTCACCGTGTCGTCTTCGCGTGCGCAGCTGAGGGGAGGGCTGGTCTGGGGCCAGGCAGGGCGAGACTGGAGCATCCGCCGTGCCAGGAAGTGCTGGAACGCTCGCACACTTACCCTTACACACTCTCACAGCTCGCACACTCACCCTCACACTCTCTCCCACACACGCATCGCACACACGGGATGATGGCGGCTTGCAAGGGGCCGCAGGGCAAACCCAGTGGCCAGTGGGGGACAGTTGAGCGACCACCCAGAGTGGCACCGGCTCCTCTGACAGCCCACAGCAGATGGCCCACAGCAGATGGGCACGTGTGCACGCGGACGGGGGAATCGGGAATTCCAAATGCGCAGAGCGGCTCCACCTCCAGGGCTCACGCCAGCAGGCGGGCCGAGCATCATGACTTCCTTTGGAAACAGAGAGGTCTGTCCGTGCCCCGGGGCCGGGTAAGCGTGGGCTGCCTTGGCTCCATGGCAACCCAGGGCGTAGCACCAGGCGGAGCAGGTGCACGGTGGGCGCCGGGTCGGCGGCCACCCAGGGCTCGCGGGTCACGGCGATGTGGCCACGTGGAGAGCCGGCACGGTCCCTCCGTCTGAGGCGCGGTGGCCGGAACCCTCAGGGCACCGGCTCCAGGTCGGCCTCCTCCGGAGCGGGTGAGGGCGGACTGCCACGTGCGGCCCTGGGCCCAGCCCGCCTCGCCCAGCACACGCCCTTGCCGCGCCCCAGCCGCCCCCAGTGTGCCCTCCACAGCTGGCCACGTCCCGAGGACGGGCAGGGACGGCGGGGGGTCCGCCAGCCCTGCACACCCGCCTCCACGGGGTTGGAACAGGCAGACTCCATGTCTGGCCGGGACTCTGGCTGGAGCCACTGTCCCCCCACCCTCCACGCTGCATCCCCACTCTGTCACTTGGGAGGTACATGTGTGGGCACCGGGGTTCAAGGTGCGGCTGGTGTGCTTTGAGAGGCACTACAAGATCTTGTCCAAGTTAGAACCTGTGCTCTGGTCCGGTGCCTGTGCCCGCAGTCCTGCCATGACACCCCACACGGGCACGCACACCGCGTCCTGAAGGTGCTGAGGGAAAGCCCCACCGGTCAGCACGGGACACAGGATGTGGTGCCGTCCTCACTGCTGCGGTGACAGACAGACGTGGTTCTCTCTGCCTGGAGGCCCCTCCCCAACCTGCCTCCACGAGTCCCAACCACCCGCAGCTCTCTCCCCGGGGGCTTCACCCCGGAATGTTCCCTGTGCCCACCCCAGCGCTCCACCCGACCCCTGGCCCCACCTCGCGGGAGCTGGTCGCCTCTGTTCCCTGGACTCAGCCTGTCGCAGGAGCTGGGAGGGTTCTGACAAGCTGGAGCGCAGAGGACCCCTGACCTGCCGCCCAGGAGGACAGCAGGGTGGGGAGATGGTGACCCCGAGCATCTAGGGCCCAGAGGCGCTCTGAGTGGCAGGTGGAGCCAGACACAGGTGGCTCTGAGCGGCCGGGGCCCCGCTGCCGTGTCCACAGCTCCCTGCCCACCCACACCTGGGCCTGGCCCAGAAACACCCTGCTGTGTGTGGAAGACGCCCCCAAACTGAGGCCAGGTGCCACCAGCCGCACTTGTCTCGGGGGGCGATTTTCCACGGAGTGCTCGGCAGAGGGCCGCTGGCTCTGGGCTCTGGGCTGCAGATGAGGATGACACGGGATAGCCAGAGCCGGAGCTGAGGGGGGGTCTCCACGCTCCCCTCATGAATGCCTCCCCCCCCCCCGCAGCTCCCCTGGCCGCAGGCCCCTCTGCAGGGCAGATGGGGGTCTGGCGGGCGGCACAGGGAGCCTCGGGGTGAGCTGGACACCACAGACCCACCTCACCGTCCTTCTGGAAGCCACCGACCTTTGGGGACCATCCCAAATGGAGGAGCGAAGGCTTCCGCAGCCTCCGCACGTCCCCGCTCCCACGACACGGGCTCTGGCGATGAGACCGGGACCCAACTGTGTGTGGGATAGAGAGTCGAGGGAGGACCCCGTTCTGCACCCGGGAATCTGGCCCCGGCACGTGACAGTGACCAGCCCACGCTCTGGGGCACGGGGCCATCCCTCTTGGCACCCGTTGCGTGAAAAGTGTGGTGACTGCCTCAATACCCAGCGACGTGGGGCGGGACAACCGGGCTGAAGACACGGTGGCCCTGTGGGCCGGCCCTCCCGAGACCAATGTTCGGGCCTCGAAGGACAGACGTGCGTGTACAGAACTACGCTTGGGCACGAGAGGCCTGCGGGGACGCAGTCTGGGCGGGGGTGGGTCTGAACACCCCACAGCCCCTTCTCCCCCTCCCACTCCCAGGCCCGGGCCCGGGAAGCTCGGCCTGAACCCTGAGGCTATTGGGTCCCCACGCTCCGCTCTGCTGCTCGGACCTCCGGCCACCAGCCCACACCCTCACCCCATCTGCCTGGCCGGCGTGAGCGCGCACCCCGCCCCCTCCACCTCCCACCCTCCGCCCGTGAGCGCCTTCGCACCCCACCCAGCCCGGACTGGCCCCAGGGCTCCCGGGTCCCCTGGGTCCCCCCACTGTCTCCCTGCACCGCCCCCACGTTGCTGTGCTTTTTCTTCCGAGGGCCTGCGCCTGTCACTCTGACTCAGGCCACTGGAGCCGATCTGCCTCCCTGTGGAGAGAGCCAGACCCACCCCACATCATCTTAAACCGTCCGTCCGTCCAGAGCTCCTCCAAGTCCACGCCGCCAGGAGCTCACGCCCGCTTGGGGCAGCCGGTGCCCCGGGCCGGGCGGCGACCGACTGGATTCTCTACCCGGGAAGTGGGCGGACCTGTTCACAGGGGTCGGTGCCGGGGTGGGAGGTCACGGAGGGGTGTGGGCGTTCTGTCTCCAGAGGCCGGGTCTGCCCCACCACTGGACGCGGCTCTGGGGGACACTCGGGAGCGGACAGTGGCTGCACATGACCGTTCACCACCGCGCCGCGGCACAGGCTCCAGGGCCCCGTGTCAGGGGATGGCCCCGAGGGGCGTGCCAGGGGAGACGGGCAGTCTGGGGCCATGTGTTCGGGGCCTCTGCCGTCTTCCGAGGTGGGAGCTAGTTTAACCTCGTCCTTGACCACTGCTTCCTGGGCAGCCCGGGTAGGGGGCAGGAGAGCGTCTTCTTCCTTCCCCCGTGTGCCAGGGTCAACACGTGGAATGGTGGTCACAGAGTGGCCTGCAGGGCACGAAACGAGTCCTAGAGCACAGGGACCGCAGGGACCCAACCGGACAGCAGTGGGCGGATGGGCACCCTGAGGGGGAGCCCGGCACCCGGACTCCGATCTCCGAGGGAGCCGGACAGCAGTGGGCGGGTGGGCACCCTGAGGGGGAGCCCAGCACCCGGACTCCGATCTCCGAGGGAGCCGGAGTTTCCGGGCGGCAGGACACACTCGGCTCATGAAGTGAGTTGGGACAAACTGGCTGGGAGGGGTCACCATCTTGCTCCCTATATCAGAGTCGCTCTGTAAGAGTACAGCACTAATCATTAAAAAAGGCAAAAAAAATGAAGCCATACCCTTATGAAAAGAAAATCAACTTTATAAAACACAGTCTTAGAAGCCCTGGCCGGTTGGCTCAGTGGTAGAGCGTCGGCCTGGTGTGCAGGAGTCCCGGGTTCGATTCCCGGCCAGGGCTCACAGGAGAAGCGCCCATCTGCTTCTCCACCCCTCCCCCTCTCCTTCCTCTCTGTCTCTCTCTTCCCCTCCTGCAGCCGAGGCTCCATTGGAGCAAAGTTGGCCCGGGAGCTGAGGATGGCTCTGTGGCCTCTGCCCCAAGCGCTAGAATGGCTCTGGTTGCAACAGAGCAAAGCCCCAGATGGGCAGAGCATTGCCCCCTGGTGGGCATGCCGGGTGGATCCCGGTCAGGCGCATGCGGGAGTCTGTCTGACTGCCTCCCTGCTTCTCACTTAATAATAATAATGAAAATAAATAAATAAATAAATAAATAGAATTGAGGGAAAAGAAAACCAAACATGGTCTTAGGGTGGATAGGACCTAAAACCAAGAACCCCTAAAAGAAACGACGGATACATGTCCTGTCACAAAAATGTGATCTCTCACACGGCAGAAAACGTCACAGGCCCACAACGGTCGACCGAGAACAAGCTGTTTTCAACCTACGACAAAGGGCTCACATCCTTGGCGTCGAAGTCGCCCCGCAGACCCAGGAGGAAAGGACCCAGGAGCCGACAGCCAGCCCGAGACGGGCGCGGGGAGGGCGAGGGAACAGGGAAGGGCACACAGGTGCTTTCGAACGTCGGGACGGTCGCTCAACAACCCCATCAGGACTGCACCTTAGCCCCCACCGCCTGTGTGGTAGGGGAGGACGCCCATGAGGCTGTGGAGGGGTCGCCGAGCCGCTCTGCACGATGGCTGGACAACACTCTTCGGGAGTGAGGACGTCTCTCGCTCCTGGTTGAGCTGTGAGCCCTACACGTGTGCCCGTAGGCCCCACGCCTCCCCAGGTGCCCACCTCTGCCCTGTCCCTCCTGCCGGCGCCATTGCTCCCGGGGACAGAGGGGGCGGGCAGAGGTGCAGCAGGGCTCAGAGAGGGACAGTGACCCCGGTGACAGTGACTCCTGCCGGTGCCATTGCTCCCGGGGACAGAGAGGGCGGGCAGAGGTGCAGCAGGGCTCAGAGAGGGACAGTGACCCCGGTGACAGTGACTCCTGCCGGTGCCATTGCTCCCGGGGACAGAGAGGGCGGGCAGAGGTGCAGCAGGGCTCGGAGAGGGACAGTGACCCCAGTCACAGTGACTCCTGCCGGCATCATTGCTCCCGGGGACAGAGGGGGCGGGAAGAGGTGCAGCAGGGCTCGGAGAGGGACAGTGACCCCAGTGACAGTGACTCCTGGCGGCGCCATTGCTCCCGGGGACAGAGGGGGCGGGCGGAGGTGCAGCAGGGCTCAGAGAGGGACAGTGACCCCGGTGACAGTGACTCTTGCCGGTGCCATTGCTCCCGGGGACAGAGAGGGCGGGCAGAGGTGCAGCAGGGCTCGGAGAGGGACAGTGACCCCAGTCACAGTGACTCCTGCCGGCGCCATTGCTCCTGGGGACAGAGGGGGCGGGCAGAGGTGCAGCGGGGCTCGGAGAGGGACAGTGACCCCAGTGACAGTGACTCCTGGCGGCGCCATTGCTCCCGGGGACAGAGGAGGCGGGCAGAGGTGCAGCAGGGCTCGGAGAGGGACAGTGACCCCAGTGAAAACAACACAGGCCTGTTTGCGCCATCGCAGCTCTCGACGGGGCCCCGCGGAAGCAAGGCACAGGCGAGGGACTGCCGTGTGAGGTCAGCATGGCCCCGAGTGCCCCCTGGTCCCCGGCGAAGCTGCTCGTGCCCGCAGACCCCCCCCCCCCGCCAGAGAAATGCAACTGCCTGAAGCCAGCAGAGCAGCCCCCGGGCACTGTCCCCAGCTCTGTCCCCATCACGTGCCGTCTGTGTTCCCGTAGCGACGGACTCCGTGTGGAGGTCCCAGGGCTCCATCTCCGCGGGCTCGGTGTAAGGGCGGAACACTTCTTCCACGGTGCCTCCCTCGTGCTTCCCTGGATTTGTGCCCGGCTGGGTAAGTCATGGACCGATTTGTCCGCATGGGTGACGAAGGGCCCCATGTGCTCTTGTGGTTTGGAGAGCAGGAGGCAGGCTAAGAGGGCGAGGATGGGGAGAGCGGCTGTCCTGCCCAACCCAAGCCGCCTGCGTCCTCCACCACCGCTCCCGCAAAGCGAGGAGGCCCCCCCTCCCAACGGGGGACCCCGCCCTCGTCGTTGAAAGAACGTTGAATTCTCCATGTTGCAGCAAACGGAGACGGGGTGACGCGCGCCTGCTCGGAGAATCGAGCTGTGCGATCGATACCCTCCCTTGGTGACACAACACAGTCTATTATCTGAATCAATCACCGCTCCCTGAAGATGGACTCAGAACCGATCCCGGGAGACGCAGGTCGTCGGGAAGCCAGCAGGCGGCGGGTCTGCAGAGGGGGACTTGGCCGGCCTCGTGTCGGGAGCCCCAGCGGCCCCGGGGGCCTCGTGGGGGAGGTTCCTGTCAGTTCCCTCCCCATTTCCAGGCATGACCTCCGTCCGCCCCAGAAACCTTCCTTCCACATTGTGCCCATAACCGGAAAATAATTCTTGTGGGCACTGCGGTCATCGCCTGGCCGGACAGCACGACCCTGCCCCCCCACCGTCGCCCCTTATTCCTGGTTCATGTGAAGGACGGGTCACTGTGTGAAAACTCTGTGGCCAGAGAACAAGACACCCTCCCGGGAGCTGCGGCCCACATGCCGCAGGCCACCCAGACGAGGACCCACCGAGGGGCCCACGGCGTGTGGAGGAAGCGTCCCCTCCCATTCACCCCGTGGCAGGAAGGCCAAGGGCTCCGGTTCTGCGTGGGGGCACTGACCCCCGGCTTGGAGACACGGTACGGGAGAAAAGGCCACTTGCAGGGTGACAGGGAGCAGAGCGGCGGGATGGGTCTGATGCGGGAGGGGCGGTGACTCATCCTAATTCAAAGCAGCATTTCGGAGCTGGGAAGAATCACCCAGCCATTCTCAACTCCGTGAACCCCTGCCTCTGACCCCCACCCTCGCCCTCTGCCTTTCCACGGACGGACCCTTGGTGCACCCGGCACTGAGCCTTCTTGCCTCATGTCACCCAATCAGACAGGCTTGACCTTGTGACAATTCTTAGTCTGTGAGCCTGGGGTCATCAGTTCCCTCTCCTGTCCCACGAGACCAGACACTCAGGACAGTGAGGGGAACAGACAGTGGATAAAGCGTCGACCTGGAACACTGAGGTCGCAGGTTCAAAACCCCGGGCTTACCCGGTCCAGGCACATATGGGAGTTGATGCTTCCTGCTCCTTCCCCCGTGTTTCTCCTCTTTCTCTCCCTTCTCTCTCTCTCTCTCTCTTCCCTCTCTCTCTCCTCTCTCAAATGAATAAATAAAATCTTTAAAACAACAACAACAAAGCACCTCCCGGATGCTTCCAGCAGGCCAGCGAGAAAATGCCGGAGGAGGGACCAGATCAGGGAATGCCGAGGAGGGACCAGGGAATGCGGGAGGAGGGACCAGGGAATGCGGGAGGAGGGACCAGGGAATGCCGGAGGAGGGACCAGGGAATGCCCGAGGAGGGACCAGGGAATGCCGGAGGAGGGACCAGGGAATGCCCAAGGTGGGATGCTAACGCTGGCCCAGTTAGCAGGAAAGGGGCCCCAGAGCTGGCTGGCTGCATTTGCAACACAACGGCCTTGCCTTCCTGCCCACACAGGGGGAAAGTGCTCTAGAAGCAACCGCCTCCAGCAGTCCAATTCCTGGGCAGGTGGAGCAACAAGCTGACCCTCAAGACTGGAGGAAGAGAAAGGAAGACTTGGCCGGGGAGGGGTCTAAGCAGGCAGACACGGGGTGGGGGGGACTCGGGTACTGCAAGAACACGTGGGAAGGAAGTCTCGTGTTCCTGCAACGGTGCCCAGAGGGCGGGGCGGGCAGCAGGAACTCCGCCAGCCAAGGCTGCCATCCCTCCAGCCGGCGGAAGTGCCAGAGGGCACCTGGGTGGGCCGGGCCGCCAGAGAGCGAGGGCACCCAGCGGAAGAGAGCCAAGAAGGGGACCTCGCCCGTCCGTCCTGCATCAGCTCTGCGACTGCTGGGACCCTGGCTGGACTCCAGAGCTCCCGTGCGTGCGTGGAGCTGCAGAGAAGTGGGCGGGGCCGCAGAGAAGTGGGCGGGGCCGCAGAGAAGTGGGCGGAGCTTCAGAGAAGTGGGCGGGGCCGCAGGCGGGACCGAGGTGGCGTCTGGATCCAACACCCCCCCCCCCCCCCCCGTGAGGGTGCCGACCCTCCGGACCAGGACCAGTGCCACAGAGCACAGGGGCTCAGCCCGAAGCCATGGCTGTTTCCAAGGATGTTTGGCCACTGAAGTGTCAGAAATGTGGGCAGCAGGTCCGAGGGAAGGGACCCGGGAGGGGCCACACGTTGTAATCACATGAAAACAAGGGCAGCCATTTCAGACGACGCCTGTGAAGAGAGGGGAAGATCCCTTCCCCGTGAGTGGAAAGACGAACACAAAGCAACAGAAGAAAAATCAAGCCAAGAAACAAAGTGGAAAACGTATCCAAATGGAAATGTCAGAACTGAAACATAAAGCATGAATTTTTAACATCGACCAGATGGGCTCAATGAGCCGACTGCAGATGACAGACAAAATTATCCGTGACCCCGAACCGAGAGGGATAGGAACCACTGAACGCGAAGAAGGGACAGAGAAACACCATGTGACGGGGAGAGGAAACGCTCCCACCAGGACTCTGCCTCGGACGAGGGGGCGGAGCCTCGGGCGGGGCGGGGACAGCCATACCTGCCCCTCGAGGGACAGCCGCGTGAGCTCCCCCGGGACCCAGCCGCGCAGGGCAGCTGCCAGCGTCCTCCGCAGACGGAGGGATGCTGGGCAGGCATGTGGACCCCCAGGACAAACACGGAGCCATGGATGCAGCGGGCACATAGGTAAGTAGAAAACGGCCATTTCCCCCTTAATTTCTTTAAAAGCACATTTGGTTGGTTAAAGCAAAAAAAGTAGAGCGAGTTTGGGTTTCTGAATGCACGGGAAGCCATACATCGCATAGCGTTGGCGTCAAGGAGGAGGGTGCGGAGGGACCTACAGCTGGCAAAGGGCACAACGGTAACCCCAGGCAGATGGTGAAACATTCGGGCATGCATACTGTATCCCTGGTAAACACTAAAACAAACAAACACAATGCAAAGACTTATACTGAAAAATTAAGCAGTTAATTGGAATGGAATTAAAAAAAAAAAAGTCAAATGAGCCAAAAGAACATAAGGGAAAAAAGCAAACAAAAACAGAAAACAAATGTTGAACGACACCCCGAATATGAAGGGAATAAGTCCTCCAATTTAAAGGCAAGGGCTGGCCCTGGTTGGTTGGCTCAGTGGTAGAGCATCGGCTCGGTGTGTGGAAGTCCCGGGTTCGATTCCCGGCCAGGGCACACAGGAGAAGCGTCCATCTGCTTCTCCACTCCTCCCCCTCTCCTTCCTCTCTGTCTCTCTCTTCCCTTCCCGCAGCCAAGGCTCCATTGGAGCAAAGTTGGCCCGAGTGCTGAGGACGGCTCCATGGCCTCTGCCTCAGGCGCTAGAATGGCTCTGGTTACAACAGAGCAACGCCCCAGATGGGCAGAGCATCGCCCCCTGGTGGTCATGCCAGGTGGATCCCAGTCAGGTGCATGCGGGAGTATGTCTCTCTGCCTCCCTGCTTCTCACTTCAGAAAAATACAAAAAAAGAAAAAAAAAAAAGCAAGTGTTATCAAAAAAGATCGCAAAAAAGAAGACGATGAAAAAGAAAAAAAAGCAAGACTCAAGTTTAAATGCAAAGACAAAAGCAGGCGGGAAGTCAATGGCTGAAAACACGTAACATGGAAACAGTAAGAGTGTGTAGTAGTTGAGGTCCTGAATATCAGATGAGATAGACCCCCAAGTCAGGGGTGTTGAAGATAAGGATGGGCATTTCATAAAAAGATAAAAGGGTCAACTTGTCAAGAAGGCACAGCTGTCACCAATGTGTGAGCCTCTGAATAACAGAGCCTCAAACTTCACGAAACAACCATGACAACTGAGGGAAGAAAAACAACACCACCATCATAGTGCAATATTTTGACACCCTCTCCCAACAGCTAACAGAAGAGCTGGTGGAAAATGGCAGTAAGAACAGCCGATCCTGACCAGGCGGTGGCACAGTGGATAGAGTGTTGGACTGGGATGCGGAGGACCCAGGTTCGAGACACCGAGGTTGCCAGCTTGAGCGCAGGCTCATCTGGTTTGAGCAAAGCTCACCAGCTTGGACCCAAGGTCGCTGGCTCGAGCAAGGGGTCACTCGGTCTGCTGTAACCCCCAGTCAAGGCACATATGAGAAAGCAATCAATGAACAACTAAGGAGCCACAATAAAAAATTGATGCTTCTCATCTCTCTCCGTTCCTGTCTGTCTGTCCCTGTCTATCCCTCTCTCTGACTCTCTCTGTCTCTGTCAAAAAAAAAAAAAAAAAAAAAAAAAAAAAGAATAGCCGAGACCTGAAGGACATGACCCACCACCTTGACATCACCAATGTGCATCAACCCTGCAACCAAAACACACATTCTTTCTGCATGCATATGGTCTGCTCACAGAGACGGACCAGAGTCTGAGCAACAGAACAAATAAACTGACTTTTAATGAATTGCTGTCAGACACAATAGGTTCTCTGGCCACAGTGGAATTTAATTAGAAATCAATAGTAGCCCTGGCCAGTTGGCTCAGTGGCAGAGCATTAATGGGCTTGGTGTGGGGAAGTCCTGAGTTTGATTCCCAGTCAGGGCTCACAGGAGAAGCACCCATCTGCTTCTCCACGCTCCCCCCTCTCTCTTCCCCTCCTGCAGCCATGGCTCATTCAAACAAGTTGGCCCCAGGTGCTGAAGATGGCTCCATGGCTTCTCCTCAGGCACCAAAATATCTCGGTTGCTGAGCAACAGAGCAATGGGCCCAGATGGGCAGAGTATTGCCCCCGAGGGGGCTTGCCGGGTGGATTCCAGTCAGGGTGCATGTGGGATTCTGTCTCTCTGCTTCCCTGCCTCTCACTTACTAATAATTTTTTTAAATGAATAGTAATAAGATTTCTAGGAAATCTCAAACATATGGAGGTCAACCACATCTATTAATACATAGTACATCCTCATGAAAGATGTCACAGTGGGAATTAGAAAACATTTCAAACTGAATGATCATAAAACACAACCTTATCACAATAGATGGGATGCAGTTAAAGCAGTGCTTAGAGGACAATGTATAGCTCTACACAGCTTATATCAGACATGAATAAAGGTTTAAAACCAAGAACCTACAGTTCCACCTCAAAAACTGAGATGAACAAAAGCAAAGAAGATTAAGTGGAAGGGAGAAAAGAATAAAAATAAGAAAAGATAAAAAAAAAAAAAAAGAAACCAACAAAAAAATAGAGAAAATTAACAAAGACAAAAGCAGAAAAGATCAAACAGTTGAGAAACAGCTAGCTACATTGACCAAGAAAAAAAAAGAGAAACACAAATCATCTATATCAGGAATGAAACATGGTTGTTATTTCAGATCTTAAAAAGATATATAAGAAAGTTTATATCTTTTATATATTTATATTATAAATACTTACACACCTATAAATTCTAGAACAGCAAAAATGTGGTCAGAGAATACCATGTGTAACTTTATGCTCACAAATCTGAAAACTTTGGTTAAAAGGACAAAGTTCTTGAAACATACCTCCTACCAAAATTTACACTCAACGGGAGAGAAAATCTGACTGTCTTCATAGCTATTTTTTAAAAAATGAGTTTTTAAATCAAAACAACCCTTTCTACCAAAAAACAAAACAAAACAAAAAAAACCACCAAAAAACTCCAGGCCCAGTTGGTTTCACCGGTGAATTCTATCAAATCAAACGTACGCAAACCTGTTCAGATGACAGATGAGAAAGGAAAACTCCTCACCATCTGTCACAAGGCCAGGCTAACCCTCACACCCAAAACAGACGAGGGTCTTGTAAGAAAAATCAACAACTGGCCCTGGCCAGTTGGCTCAGTGGTAGAGTGTCGGCCTGGCGTGCAGGAGTCCCGGGTTCGATTCCCGGCCAGGGCACACAGGAGAAGCGCCCATCTGCTTCTCCACCCCTCCCCCTCTCCTTCCTCTCTATCTCTCTCTTCCCATCCCGCAGCCAAGGCTCCACTGGAGCAAAGTTGGCCTGGGCGCTGAGGATGGCTCTATGGTCTCTTCCTCAGGCACTGGAATGGCTCTGGTAGCAACGGAGCAATGCCCCAGATGAGCAGAGCATTGCCCCCTGGTGGGCATGCCAGGTGGATCCCAGTCGAGGGCATGCGTGAGTCTGTCTGACTGCCTCCCCGTTTCCAACTTCAGAAGAAAAAAAAAATCAACAACTGCAAGCTGGTATGCCCCGTGATCGTGGACGAGACAGCCCTTAATGAGGTGTTTGTCAGCAGCTTGGGGAAGCCCACGGCATGGCGACCACACAGGGTTTGTGTCCGCAAGGTAGGAGAGTTTAACGTTTGAAAATCGATCCTGTATTGCCGGAATAACGAGAAAAACCTGTGTGACTACTGCAATCGATAGAGGGGAAAAAAATTGTCAAAATTCAATAGCCCATCAGAATAAAACTCCCAGTGAGCTAAGAACCGAACTAGAACAGCCACCAGGTGTGTATGTAAAACTCTGCAGGTCACATGGCCCTGCAGTGTGGGGAGCGCTGTCTCCCCGTCAGCTTGGGAGCAGAGAGAGAGCATCCTCGCTCTCACCACCGCTGTTCCACGCGTCCCGGGGAGCTCTGGTGACCGAGACAGGACGACCCAGAGCGGAAAGCCTACAGGTCTGGAAAGGAGCGAACCGGTCAGCCGGTCAGTCGGTCAGTCGCTGTTTGTAGGTGAGACAAAGCCTTGTGCCGCAGCCACGGGGGCCAGGACCTGAGACGTCACCTCTCCCGCCCTTCTCCCAAGCCGTGACCTCTGTGCACAGATCCATCCACCCCGGAGGAACCGGAAGCCCCGGGAAGGCCCCTGACCGGCCCTGCCCGCCTCTCTGTGACCCCAGTGGCAGGCAGTCCCACCCCTGCCAGGCGGCAGCCCCGGGCTTCTTCAGCCAGAACACGGACTTTGAGAGCCGAAGGCACCGCTCCAGCGCTGACCTGCCTGGTTCTCGGGCATGCGGTGGCCAAGCCGGCCCTCAGAGATTCTCCCTCAGTTGCAGGTTTGCTCCAGAATTTCAGGCTGTCTCTGTTTTTATTGTGTGTTGTTGTTTCTGCTGACAAAACGCCGGCGTGGAAATGGACGTCTTTTTCTTTCGCTTTTTTCCTAAAGGAGAGCCCTTCGGCCGTGCGTTCAATAGCCTGTGGTGTCCTGTGCCCCTTCGTTCTCCATCGGTACCCCGCGGACAGGCAGTGGGCAGGGGCGGCCCCGGCCGGCCCCTGTGCCATCTCTGCAGACTGCAGGTGGACCAGCCGGGCTGAGCAGGGGTGGCCTGGAGGAGGCGGCAGGGGCAGAGAGGGCCACGGGCAGCGGAGAGCCCGCCTCTGACCCTGAGGTCCTGGCTTTGAGGAAGCCTCTGCCACGCCAGGCTCCGCATCTCCGAGACGGCGACTCCCCTCATGGCTACCTCGGTTTCCCCGTCTATCAAATGAAGCAACGCCTGCCCAGAGCTTGGCCCAGGTCCTGGCCCAGGTCAGCTGTGCGGTGACAGCTCCCTGACCGTCTGTTTGTGCCCAGGATGGCTCGCGGTGCCAAGGTGGCACTCAGAAAGCCGGTCCCCAGCCCCAGGGGGGACCCAAGGTAGACGCCCATCCTGATGCCGCAGCAAGGCAACATGCTAGAGCAAGAACAGGCGCTCAGGGACCAGCGGCATCTCAGCTCGGCCCCCACGGGACCAGCCTCGGGACCGGGGGCCGGCTGTCAGCCCAACTCGGGGAGCACTGAGTCAGGACCCCCCTGCAGCAGGGGTGGGTGCTGTGCCCCGTGCCTCAGCGCCGGTGCAGTCCGTCCCCATCTGTCGTCCTGCCCCTGGACTGTGGGTGGTCCACCAGCCTGCTACTCAGCACCTCCCCCCAGGTTCCTCCCTCCTAGCACGCCCCACACGGTGCTCCTGACCCCCCAACCCCTTCTCCTTCTCTTCACTGGAAGCCATTGCCCATTCGGAGTCCCACACCAATGCTTCTAGACCAGGGGTCCCCAAACTTTTTGGACAGGGGGCCAGTTCACTGTCCCTCAGACCGTTGGAAGGCTGGACTATAAAAAAAAACACAAAACTATGAACAAATCCCTATGCACACTGCACATATCTTATTTTAAAGTAAAAAAACAAAATGGGAACAAATACAATATTTAAAATAAAGAACAAGTAAATTTAAATCAACAAACTGACCAGTATTTCAATGGGAACTATGCTCCTCTCACTGACCACCAATGAAAGAGGTGTCCCTTCCAGAAATGTGGCGGGGGCCGGATAAATGGCCTCAGGGGGCTGCATGCGGCCCGTGGGCCGTAGTTTGGGGACCCGTGTTCTAGACTATCCCTGGTCCCCAGCCGCCACACCCAGCCACCAGCGTGCCCTGTCCGTGCTCTCTCTCTCTCTCTCTCTCTCTCTCTTTTGCAGAATGAAACACTTCATTGGCTCCCAGCCCCCAGTCCAGCCCTGTGGTCACTGGTGCGCCCCTATCTGCCATCCAGGACAACAGCCTCCGAGTCCCCAGTCCGACTCTCCACCCCTCACTCCTCTCTCCACAGGGACATGGAGGTCCCCAAATGCAAATCAGACCCTGACACCTCCCTCCTGGAACCCTGCTGGCCGCCTCCTCCTGAGAACAAAATTTAAAGGTCTTTCTGAGGCTGGCACCGTCCTGTCCCACGGGCTCTGGCCGGGGCTGTCCGACCTCCACTCCCACGCTCTCTGCCCGCACCAGCTTCTGTGTCCCCGAGAGTCACTGTCTCACCCGCACCCAGGCCGCTGGGGGATGCTCCCCCTTCGTGGGCTCCTCAGAGGACCTACCTGCCCGGCCACCGTCCCCCATGCCCTCAGAACCCTGCACCCAGTTTCCCGGCGTGCAGCCCTTCCCACCGCCAGTTTATCCCCGGTCCCTTCCTTTGCCTGTTGATCTTCTGTTCCCGCTGAAGGCTAAGCAGGCAGCTTTCCCAGAGCTGTCCCCGCCCTCAGCCCTGGCCTCTGGGGACGCTGTCTACCAAAAAGGGGGAGTCTTTGCAAAATGTGCTCTAGTTAAGGATGTGGATGTGGGGGAGACCAGCCTGATGACCCCGGTGGCCCTAAGTAAATGTCACCCCAAGTGTCCTTATGGGAAGAGCCAGAGGACATGTGACACTCAGACGAGGTGGTGGGAGCACAGAGCAGAGTCCACGGACGGAAGCCTGGAAGGTGGGTGGGATGTGGCCACAAGCCAAGAGACGCGGGCAGCCCACGAACCGGAAACAGGCAGGTGAGAAGGACCCTCCCAGGAGCCTCCGGGGCAGGGGGGGAGGCAGAGAGGGGGGACATGGCCAACCCCTCCGGAGCTGGGGGGAAGGCAGAGAGGGGGGACATGGCCAACCCCTCCGGAGCTGGGGGGGAACACCTGTCTGTTGTTGGAGCCCCCCCCCCATCCCCGCTGTCTGGAGTCCTCCGTTCCAGCAGCCACGGGACGCGGGTTCAGTCCCAGGTACTCAGGGCTGGGCGTTATTTCCTTCGCCCTCAGGGAGCTCTGGTGGGGACAGAGGAAAACTGGACGCATGAATTCCTATCACCTCCGACAGACACAAGAGCTGAGAAGAGAGTGGAGCCGCCACGGGGACGGCTCCTGGAACCCCAGGACGGCAGGAGTGGGGAGGCTGCCTGCAGGGGCGGGGAGAGGGCCAGACGGAGCCCACAGACGGGTCTCGGGGCGGCCGGCGTCTGGGCAAGCAGCTGCCGGAGAGTCCCGTCAGGTCCTGGGTGTCCTGTGAGGGGGCCGGCCAGCCCCCTAGCACAGGCGGCACACAGTTAGGCTGGGCATGGCCAGGGAGCATGTGGTTCCGCTGTCCCGAGAGCCATCTCCACAGTCACAACGATGACACCAAGTTCAGGCGGGAAACCGGGTGGCCGTGGGGGAGGGGCCGCCCTCTCCTGCCCTGGGGACTTCCAAAGGGTCAGAAGCCAGTGGGCAGAAGGGCCCACAGTCCCTGGGGGTGGAGGAAGGCAGGACTGCATCCTGGGGACGGGCCTGTCACCGTCACCAGGCCCAGGGCCGGCAGCCCCAAGGAGGAGACTGTGTGTCTGGCTCAGCCTATCACACAGTCAGTCCTCAGCTCACGAGCCTCAGTCTAACAAGGACCATGGGGCCCGGGAGGCGGAGGAGGCCGGGCCAGGCCGGGCTGAGACTCCGTGGGGCGTCGGGCTCAACACACAAAGGAGGACAGTGAGGCCAGGCGGCCTGCAGCAGCGAGGACAGACCAAGCCGGACACCTCACCTGGGTTCCGCCCCATTGGCTAGGAAATTTGCAGAGCAGAGAGGAGAGTTAGTGCCGTTGCCTTGGCAACCGCTCTGTCACATTATAATGAGGCTGGCAGGGGAAGGAGGCCCGACTTAAAGGAGCACGAAGTCTATCGATCGCGGCTTCCCGAGGCGCAGCAGGGACGAGGCCCCTTCCTGTCGCCCCGGCCCGAGTTCCAGGCAGAAGGCAGACAGCAGGAGAGGGGGTGGGCGGAGGCGCCCCGGCACCTGCTGTACCAGCTGACGAGCAGAGCCGTGCCCAACGGCGCTGCACCCACTGGGCCGCGTCCTGGCACAGCTCAGGGGCTCCGGGCTGGTCTGAGGGGCAGAACTCTCGGACCTGGGCCCGCCGTGCCCACCTCTACGTGGAGCCGCCCCTCTGGGCGCCCCGTGGTTTCTCAGAGGGGGAAGCCGGCAACGAAGAAGGGAGACAAGAATCTGAACCGGTCAGCAGGGAGGCGAGGCCGTGTCCCTGGCTGTGGCCGCCTTGTGCCCAGACTTCAGACAACCCAAAGGGGTGACTGGAAGCAGAGAGCCCCAGGGAGCCTGCTGGCTGACCAGCTAGGACCAGTGACCAGGGGGCGGGGCAGGGCGGGGCGGGCTGCAAGAGCAAGTGCGGAGGTTACAAACCCGACGAGGAGGACGCTACATAAAGCACTAAAACTGCAGAGACGGCAGAGGGAGGCCAGAGGGAAGGGCCACGCAGTCGTCCCTCTTTCTGACCAGGACGCGGCCGACGGGGTCAAGCTGAGAACGGAGTGGGCGGGGGGCGGAGGGGATAGAACCCCGTCTGACTCGACTGTGGACGGTGGACGTGGACCTTGTCTCTCCGTCTCGGGAGGCACCCCCAGGCGGGACACCTGCCGTGGTTTCAGGTAAACAAGCGATTTGAAGCCCAGCGCCCCTGGCTCCCCTGTACCTGCCCCTGGTTGGAGCCCTTCCCTCCACGCTCAGATGACAGAGCCCCCCACTGCAGAGCCCGCAGACAGAAAGCATGGCAGACCCCCCCACAGCCCTGCTCTCTCAAAGTCCCCATGCCCAGCTCTCTCGCCCAATGCCCAGAGTGGCCTCCTCCAGGGTCAGGTGGCACAGGGACAAAGCTGGAGTTGGCATTTCTTCCTTACTCTGGAGATCCCTGGGTGGCCAGCATGAGTCCCCCGCCCCGCCCCCAGGGACCTGCCCCGCCCCCAGGGACGGTTGGACCACCACATCATCCTCACCGCTGGGCATCCTGTGGCTATTTGGTCCGGAGCCTCTAGCTGTCGGATATTTCTTTATACAGTTTGTTTTCCAAAGACTCGACATTAAACAATGGGACAGAGGAGAGAGAGAGAGAGAGAGAGAGAGAGAGATGCTTCTACACACCTATCACCACCTTATCTTCTCAGAAAACAAAATTGGCTGGGGGATTTCTCTCCCAGCACGAAGAACTTAAATGGAAAGCGTGGTCCCCTAGGACAAGCTCCCGGGATGGAAGACTTGGATCTTGGGCTGGGAGTCCCATCTGAAGGACAGCGTAGGGTGACACAGACAGAAGGGGAAGACGGGGAACCTGTCTCCACAGCTGGAGGGTGATCTCTAGGCCCCGGGGCTGGAGTGGGGTGGGGTGAGAGGGTGGGCAGGGCTCAGGGGTTCTAGAAGCCCCCAGCTCTGGCCGGACTGCTCTCCTAGGTCCCCGCTGCCGATAAGGCTTCCTGGGGAGGCAGAGCTGCATGCCCTGTTTCATCCAAACATACGTGTGCATACAGCCCAAAGCAGACCCACGGGGGCCCCTACATGCCCGTGCATGCCCACGCCACATGGACACGGACCGGGCAGGAACACAAAACAGACCCTGAACGGGACAGAAGCCCCAGTTTGCAATGCCTGCTCCGCTCCCACCTCCCACCGCAGCGAGGCAGGGAAAAGGTCTGTCTGGGCTGATGACCTGCCTTCCAGCTCTGCCCCATCCCCCATCCGAGTCCCAGACCACCCTTCTGGGGTCAGTGCATCCGTTTTCTCCTAAAGGGCATCCCTGCAGGTATGCTCTGCTTTTCTACCCCTCCCTCCAGGAGATGCCAACCCTCCCAACCCCGACCAGCAGCACCCCAGCTGCCATTTGCCCCTCCCCTCCGCGCTCTGCGGTCCACTCCTTGCAGCCAGAGGGCCCGGTCCCCAGCGCTGCCCGCCTTTGCGTCCCGAGCCCAGGTCCCAGTGGACTGTGGACAGCTCCAGGCCCGCCTCCCCTCCCCCGCGCGCCCCCGGCAGCCGCGGCCCCATCAGGATGGAGTTTCTTTCCGAGTTAAATTCCCCCGCCTTTTTGATGTCACATCCTGTCCCAGCCTGCTTCCCCGGCGGCTGCCGCCTCCCTCCCCGCTCCCGCGCGCGAGCGTGGCGCGCGGGTCTCTCTCTGCGCCACCCTCCCCCGCCCCTTCCCAGCAAACTTTTGGCACCGGGCGCTGAGCCGCGCCTCCGAGCCGGGCGCCGGAGGAGGGGCTGGAGGAGCCGCCCGCCCCGCCCCGCCTCGCCCCGCCCGGGACCGTGGAGCCGGGACCGATCAATATGCAGAGCGGACGCTCCGCGCAGCAGAACCCGCGCGCCGCCTGCTCCGGGTGCTGAAGGCGCGGGGACACGGCCAGGCGCCGCCGCGGAGCCAGCAGAGCCGGGAGCGCGTCCGCGTCCACGCAGCCGCCTTCGGCGAGCACCAGGCTCCTGCATGCCAGGACGTTGGAGGTGGCAGCGAGACATGCAACCGGGCCGGAAGCTCCTGAGCCTCCTCTTCCTCATCCTGATGGGCACCGAACTCACTCAAGTACGTGCATCCATCGCCATTTTCCTCCCTGCGCGCGCGAGGCGCCCCGCCTGGCCCCCGGGGAACCCGGCAAAGTCGGGGAGCAGCTCCGCGCTGCATGGGGCCCCCTTCCCCCCCCTCCCGCCGCCCCCTTTCCCCGCGCTTGGGGAGGACGTCAGAGTGCCCGCCGCACTTGGGATGGAGGGGGGAGTGCAGACTGACTGAGCTGGTGCTGAGCTACCCAGGACCCCCCAGCCCTGGCCCAGCTGGGCTGCACAGTGGGGGGGGTATCCCCCACTCCCTGCTGAGAAGTTGGAAGGCCAGCACAAGGGGGTCATTTGCCTGCTATTGTTGTCTGAGGGGAGGCAAAGCAGGATGCCCAAGCCCTGGGCATTTTCAGGGGTAGATCTGACCTAAGTCCCCCACCGCCTCACAATGGCCCTCCAGAGAGCATCCCCGCCTTTGGTTACAGGCTGCCCTTGGGGCTCCCCAAGCCGCCTGGTAATTGTGCCTCGGAGCCCAGACCCGGGAAGGGCAGGTGGTGTGCGCAGGGCTGGGGTGCTTGGTAGGCTCAGTGTGGAGGGCTTGGGGGGTTGTGGCCACATGCTCGGCATGAAGTGTGTGAGTGGCAAGCGGCCGTGTGCGTGTGTGGGACCGCTGGGCGTTTCAAGTGGGCTTGGCATCCCCCTGAACAATGTATCAACAGAGAGCCTGCCTCTGGCTGGTGTTCTCCATTTTAAAAATGCATTTTGGAGCTGTAGGTCTGGGAGGAGGAGAAGGAGGAGGACGAGGGTTGTCTGGGAGCCCTGGGCTGGCAGTGCCGCTTTGGCACCAGGGTGCTGGGAAGAGCCCGCTAGCTTCAGGAGCCAGGCTGCTCAGCAGTGACATTAAAATGCCCTTTGGATGGTGCCACGGTGCCACTCTCTGAGCTGAGATGCCAGCCCTCTGGACCGGCAAGTCCGAGAGGTGGCTGAGTAGCAGGGACCGTCACCCCAAGCCCCAGCGCCCCGTCCCTCCCTCCCTCTCTCCCTCCCTTTCTCTTAGAACAAAAGAGAAAACAAAAGAGCGAGGAGAGGGTCAGAGGTGGATCGCAGGAGAGAAGGCTCTGGAACAGCTCCCCGGGGCTGCCTGAAGCCCGTGCCTGCTGCTCCCCGGTTCTGGTCGGGGAGTGCGGCCTCAACCCCAGCACTGGAGGGCTTGGTTGACCCTCTGACCCTCAGAGGCCCCAGACAAGCGGCCCGGTCCCCTGGAGAGGTTCAGCCCTGGCATCAGAAAGAAGTCTCCTGGCAGCGGGGACGGCCTGGTGGCCGGGGTGGGGGTGGGCACTGTGGACTGTGGACAGGGGCACGTGTGCACGTGAGCTCACACACACACACACACACACACACGCAAGCACTCACCTCGCAGACAGGAGCACACGCAGGCGTGTGCCTTATTTAGACATCTCGGGGACGAGATGGCTGGCCCTGGGTGGCCCCGGGAGTAGTAGCCGCCCCGAGGATGCTCTAAGCCTTCCGGACGGGCCTTCTCACGTCCGGAGACCCCGAGTCTTCATTCCTGGACCCAAGAACGTGTCCCTCCATCACTTTCCCTCCTTGTGTCTTTTGAGAGATCCCCTGTTCTTGGGGGAAACTTTTGGCTCAACTTCAGTTGGAAGCTTTGTCTCCATAGTGAGTGTTTGCCCCTCCATGTCCACGCGAAGGGTGCTGGCTATCTAAATCCTGTCCCCTCACACACACCCCCACCGACATCCTGGCCGCCCTTCAGGACCCTGGGCAGCTCCCAGCTCCTCACCCCCCCCACACACACACCCTGCCCCCCAGGACCAGGAAAAGAAGTGCTGATTTCTTCCTGAGGTTCCTCTTTCCAACCCTGAGCGGTGGCATCTCTCCGGGGACTGTGTCCCTAGCACAGGCAGCCAGGAGGCAGCTCCCGCCGCAACGGTGGCCCCAGCTCCCTGGGCCTGCCTCTGAGCTTCTGCCTTGGGAATCTTCGTCCAAGGCTCCTTATCCCTGACTGGGGTGGGATTTTAGAGCAAAGGCTCAACTGGGTGAAGTCACTGCTGACATTTCAAGTCCAAGAAAGGGTCAGAGAGCGGCTCTGAGGCCCCAGCTGCACTGTTCCAGCCGGAGGCGGGGGCCGAGGGGGGGGAGGAGCGGGGGGGCAGGAGGGAGGGTGGGGGGGCATGTCAGGGGGGCCAGGCTCCTCTCGCCTGGAACAGGGACCTCTAGGGCCTGGGAGTGGATGTCAGTGCAGGGCACGGAGGCTTTGAATCAGAGAGCTACCTAGGAATGTCCGTGCCCAGGAATCTTGCTCTCCTGACCCCAAAGTGGTTTGAGACCCTAGGGAGCCCCGTGTGGGGGCACCTTCAGCAACACGCGTCAGCACTGTACATGGGCACGACACCCCTGGGCTCCAGGAGAGGGTGAGGGGGCATCGGAGGTGGCTGGGCTCTGGGTGCTTTCTGCCTCCCCTCCACCCTCTCCCTCTCCTGCAGCCATTCCTCACTCCGAGGGCCCTGCTGAGGGACACACGCGGTCCCAGGGCTGCCGGGCAGGGACCAGCCCGCACAGCCACGGGGGCAGTTGGTGAACGTACGGATGTTACCTGCACGTTTTAATGCTGCTGGAAGGACGTGGGCAGACGGGAGGGCGGGGGGTGGGAGGGGAGCCAGCCCATGGGGGGGGGGAGCAGAGCACATGGCTGGCCATCTGTTCTTCCGACAGCCCACTTACAATGGGCCGCTCAATCAAGTGCCAAGCCCTGACCGATGGCCTACGAGGGACCAGGCTTGTGGGCCCGGGTGAACTTTAGCCTCGGGCAGAAAGACATTTCCCTCAATCTTGTTCTGTGGTTTTCAGCACAGGGGCTGGCGTCTCACGGTCCTCGAGAAGGAACTGCTCTGGGAGTCCCCCAGCCAGGGGGGGAGGGGTTGGCCTCTCTGTCCTGGGGGGTGGAGGTGGGGAGGACCAGGCGGTGGCCGGGGCTCCCTGAGTTCCTGCCGGCCCACCTGCACTGCCGTTCAGATGGGAACGTGTCCCCTCTTAAGTGATGGCTGCCAGGAAGGGCTGGGAAGCTCTGTCACCACGACCTTGAACCCAGTCCCACCAGGCGGCCGTCCGGTGACCTTGAGATCGTGCTCTTGACCTCTCCGCCCGAACTTCCTCCTTCTGGGAACAGCAGGATGGCACAGGCCGGTTCCGAGGAAGTCTGCCTGCTGCTGCGTGCGAGCCCCAGCCCTGCCCGTCCAGCGGCCCCCTCCTCCCTCCTTCCACACACTGTGCTCAGACGGAAGCCAACTGGTCAGGCTTAGCATGGTCAACCCTGGGCTCGCCACGCCCAGCGAGTCCGGGCCCCGCCAGCTGGCATCTGGGCCGACGCGTTCTGTCTGGGGGACGGAAGACCCCGCCATGATGATTGTTTTAAGAGGACACGAGAGAGTCTGGACCCACTGGGGTCTGAGCGGAGGCAGCGGAGGGAGCTCTGCTTGGGGGCTGAAGAGAGCTGCACAGGGCTGGGGGACATGTCTGCCGCCGGGCCAGCATGAGCAGGGGGCGCAGAGGGGGCGGGCCCCGGAGACTCAGCCTGAGGCGGGCTCTGTGAAGGGGTGTCGAGGACGCCCACCTTACGAGTGAAGCAGAGCCCTTCTCACCAGCCGGGCTAGCCGCAGGCCGGGCGTGGCCTTATTTATTTCTTTTCTTTCATGACATGACACCCAGACTCCCTTAGGGACCCCAGCTGCCGAGCACAGAGCACCCCTGAGGGCCAGCTGTGGTCGCTGTGTGTGTGTGTGTCTGCAGGCTTTATGGGCTGACCGCTGCTGTGTGCTCAGACTCCGAGTGTGATTCGCTGTTTGCCTGTCCAGGCACCTGTGTAGGGAGGTGACCCGACCCCGGGGTGCTGGGCTCCCCTCGGGCAGGATGGACAGGGCAGGGGCCTCAGGGGAGCTGGCATGGAGCCAGCCCCTCAGCATCCCACGTGCCCGCTGACTTCCTGCCCACCTGCCCCTGGCTCCTGGGCCCACATCTGCCCTGGACCTGAGTGGGAATGGGTGTCTTTTCCTGAACCAGTTTGTTCGGAACACGTGGAACTAGGTCTGCTTCTGCTCGGCTGGCCACGGGGGTGGGGGGGTGGGGGGGGAGGCTGGCCCCGGCCACGCAGGCAGCAGCGGCCGCGGCGGGACAGGCGTGTGCCCCGCGTGAACCGCAAATCCCCCAACATCAGGCCGCCGCTGCTCCTCCTTCTCTCCGAAAGCAATTCGCTTCCGACCCCACTGACTCGGGCCCTTCCCTAACACAAAGAAAGGTAATTTTCTGCCTGGGGTGGTATTTATTACTAAAGTTATCAGGCCCTGTAATCAGTATTAACATCACCGTGTAAAAAGGATACAAAACTAATTACCAGCTAAACGGAATTAGATACGTGGCCGCGTGTCTGGCATGCGGCTAACAGGAAGGAGCCGGTTCTCGGCTCTGAGAGTCGCCCTGCGCCCCCCGCCCCGCCTCCGCCCCCGTGCGTGGGTGGCCCTCACGCTCAGCAGCCAGCAGCCGCCACGGGCGTCTCCCACGTGGGTGGGCGTGGCCAGCGGAGGGCAAAGTGCCAAGGGGAGTGGTACCTCTTGGATTGAACGCATGACACGCATAAGAAACTGGCCAGGAGCCCAGGCGCGGGGGACGAAAACCAGGAACGAGGAACACAGTATTGTGTGTGTGTGTGTCCCAGCACATCCACCTCCCTGCCTGGAGCTCCTCCCTTGAGTCGTGTCGTGACAGTCCCCACGACCCTGTGTCACGGTCCCCAGTGAGGGCACCGAGGCTTCGGGAGGTAAAGGAAGCTGTCTCGTGACCCCAGAGGTCGGTGGCAGACCCCAGGCACAGTCTCGGCTCTGTCTGAAAGCCGCAACACTCCAGTTCACGTTCTTTTGTTAAGAAAGAACGGAAAAATGAGAAATGGACAGAACCGCCCGGCACAGCTGAGAGCCAGGAGAGAGGAGGGAGGGGCCTGGCGTTGTCACGGCGACCTCTGCACAGGTGCCTTTGAGAGCCAGGTGCTGCGTCTCTCTAGCTGTGTGGCCAAATGCTCACCGGCTGCCAACCTGGAAACTTGGCGTTCCGTAGGCGTGGCACAGAGGGGAGTGCTCGGCGGGGGTCAGAACGGGGTGGTTCCTTCCCGCCACCAAGGACAAGCCCCGTCCCCTCTGAGGGACAACTGAGGTCTGAGAAGTAAGGAAGGACAGGGCCCAGTTGTACTTGGTTCGTGGCTCCAGGCGGGGAAGGTCTTCTCGCTAAGGTGGTCTCACCCTCCTTCTCCTTTTGTCGCCAGGCTCAGTCTCAGGACAGGTGCTCCGGTGACCGTGGGGGGCCCCTTCGCTCTCCAGCAGTGTGTAAAAGATGCGTGCTCTGCTCTCTCCGATCTGGGCGATGGGAATTTGGACCTTACGCTGCTGTGTACAATTCAGGGACGTTAAAATCTGGCAGGTGTTCCGTAAGAGAGTAAGTAGGGTCTGGACTGGATGAAGTGTCCTGGTGAGAGGCGGAAGGGGGCCGAGCACCCCGCCCCCAGCCTTTGTCCACAGCCCGCCCTGCAGGGGAGGGCGTCACCTTGGAGACGCTCACTGGATGCAGCTCCGCCCCACCCAGCGCGTTCAGGGAGCGCACAGAACCCCCCACCGCACCTCGGACCTCACGCAGACATCCCTTGAGTGGGCAAAGGGGCTCTCGCGGGGGTCGGAAAGAAAGTGACCCCCACTCACTTCAAGGGATGCTTTGGGTGTCTGAGGACAAAAGAAAGAGCAGGGGTGTGTTTAGAAACATGACAGACACCTTACCGAACACCCCAGGGTGCCTGCTGGCGGTGAGTCGGGACCCAAAGACTCGGCAGAGCCGGCTGTTTGTACACAGCGGTGCTCTCAGACGCCCAGAGAACGGAGACCCCGTGCCCCTTGCCCCGCCAACCACCTGCACGCTCCCTTTCGCGGCCGCCAGTCTTTTTGACGTGGTGGCATTCGGGGGAAAGAAGGCGTCTGTGAGTGTCGCTGGTTAAGTTTCAAGATGGGAGGTTTCTCCAGAGAGGGAGGTGACAGCCTTTGGGTGGAGGTGGCTGAGACTGTGGGGCCAAGCCCCGCTCAGCAGGCATGGCATCCTGGTGGGTGTGACCTCCGGGGGGGGGGGAGGGACTCCGGGGGTGGGGGACACCGAAGTCCTCTGCTCTGGACGAGTGCTGCGTCCAGGTGTTTCCTGCTTCTCCGGCTGGACCCCAGCGTTGACTCTTAGATGCTTTTAGAACGACGACGCCTCTAATTCATGTCCAAGATCAATTATTCATGTCAAGGTCAGTTACTTATTCATAGAAAGCAGACTGTGCTTCCTAGCCAGTTGTGGCGAGTTCCCCTACCTGGGAAGGAGAAACAGTCACGTGGGTGGGGAGGGGGAGGGGTCCCCGGGGTGCCCCCCCCCAAGAGTCAGCCCAGAGGACAGCGGGCTTGCAGAATTAAGGAATTAGTTCGTGCGTGCTCTTCACAGTCCCTCCCAGAGTGGGACCTGTTTCTTCTGGGCCACCCAGAGAATGAAGACCTGTGGCCTCCCAGTCTGGACGTGGGCCAGCCCGAGGCAGCGGTGATGCAGGCAGCGTGGAACTTTCTGGAGGGGCCAAGGAGGGGATGGGAGCCAGCCTGGGAGGGAGGGGCTGCCCACAACCTCCGCCCCTCCGTGCCCCCTCCGGTCACCAGCAGAACAGGGACTTGGCAGGGACGCACCTGGCTCTGAAGGCTTCCTTGCTCAGACACGATGGCAGCTGTCCCCTCAGCGTCCCCTGGCTGTCATCGTGTTGGGGAGGGAGGCCCTGCGAGGTGCCTGGCGATGGGCCAGGAGGAAAATCCTCTTCCTGGGGGGCGTGGGGAACCGTCAGGCCCTCCCTACCTAAGCCCACCCCTTGTAGAGAGCCAGGGGCCGCAGAGGGGGCGGGATGAGGGAGACCGCTGGGTCGTGGAAGGACGCTTGGGGGGTCCTCCGTGGCCGCTGGGAGACAGGGTCCAGGACACCTGTGTGCTTCTCCCCAGCTTCCCAGCTCCGGCTGGGGACCAGGCCTCTCCCTGCTCCGGGAACCAGCTTCCCCAGGGACACAGCCCTTGCAAAGGGCCACCACGGGGTGGAGGGACACAGAGCAGCTGCCCGTGGCCCTTCCTTGCCCTCTCTCTCCTGTCTTTCTCCTCCTCCATCTCTTCCCTCCTTCTTTCTCTCCCTCTCCCTGCTCCCCCTTCCACCCCACTGTGTGCAAATAGTTTGAGGAAAACATACACATTTTTTTTTTAAACGGGGAAAGAGCATCCACACTTTGTCCTTTGGTGATGCCGCTTTGCCGAGGAGCGGGAGGGAGGGGCTGGCTGGACCCGAGCAGATCCCCGGTGAACCTCAGTTTTCCGTCCGCGGCCTGGAGGCACGGGGGGGGGTGTCGCAGGGCTGGGCGGCCCCGAGGGGCTTCGGTGGGTCGTGCTCCGCCACCCCCCCACGCCACCCCCCCACGCGTGCCAGTCCCAGGCGGCGGGTGCTCCCACGCGGTTACGTAACGTCAGCGCTCATTTGGAGAGCCGTGAAACGGGGGCGGTGGAGGCTGCTGCTCCTGTTTGCCGGCGAGCGGTTGCGTTTGTGTGCAGAGCCCCCCAAGGTCAAGGCTAGAACGGGCTGGCGTGGAGGACGGAGACCTGGCCAGCCCGGGGCTCCCTGTCAGGTGGCCTGGCACCGCAGGCCTGAGGCGGGATCGTGCGTGACGGCCGGGCACAGGGTCGGGAGGCACTCACAGACTTCCCACGAGGGCTTAGGATTGTTCCAGCAAAAACGTGTCCGGTGGGTGCCCTGCGCCGTGGAATCGTGCAGGCGATGGGGCGTCTGCGGCCGTGCGGCGGATCACACGCCGCCCTGGGGGTTCACAGTGGCCGTGTGCTGGGGTGTGAATTGTTTGTGCGCCCTCTTCCCCCCCTCCCCCAGATTCATATGTTGAAATCCTAACCCCCAAAGATGGTCGCGTTAGAGGTGGGGCCTTTGGGAGTGTCTGGCCGTCTAAATGGGATCAGTGCTTTAGGAGGGTGGGGAGGGGCTCTAGGAACTCCCTCCGTCCCCCACCACGTGAGGACAGTGAACCTGGGTGACCCCGCCCCCCACCATGTGAGGACAGTGAACCCCGGTGACCGTGCTGGCATTCTGGCCGTGGCCTTCCGGCCTCCAGAAAGGTAGCCGTCCATCTCTGTTGTTCATGAGCCGCTCGCCAGCGACGTTGTGTTACAGCAGCTGAGGTGACGGAGACGCCAGCCTGGCGTCCGAAGGGCGGAGAGGGGCCGCGCGTTAGAGCTCGGCCCTGAGAATAGCGGGCTCACGCCCTGCGGTCTTGGACGGGTCTGGTCATCTGAGCCCTCCCCAGAGGAGGGGAGCCGGCCATGAACCCCCTCCCGCGGCGGCTGTAAGGGTGAAGGGACGTCGCGTGGTTGACGGAGGGCGTCTGGGTGCACGCAGGACCCGCGCGGCCCGGTCCCGGGCCGGGGTGGTTCGCTCGGGGCTGCAAGCCAGGAGCCCCGCGTCAAGGGGAGCCGTGCGCAAACCGGGGTTTAAATTCCTCGCCGGGCCAGGCGCCCTTGCGCTGGCTGAGCCCCTGGGTCCTCTGATCCGCATGCCCTGCCTTCCTTCCCCCGTGCGCCGCTGTCGTTTGTGTGTGGAAATACTGTGTCGCCTTCCAAATCGAATTAGACCCGCTCTCGAGGCTCCTTGGTGACCCTTTCAAGTGCACGGAAAGCCCGTCCCTCCCTCTGGGATCGCAGAGGGCGGACACCGGCCGTGGATGAGTGAGGAGTGACTTCCCTCGAACTGCCCGGCCGGTGGGAGCAGCCGGGGTGCCGACCAGGGCGGGCACGGGTGCAGCCCCATCTGTCCGTCCGGCCCACGCGCTCCAGGGGGACGGGGTGGGGAACTGCCCGTCCCTTCAATTCTCTGTCGACGTCGACGAGTAGTGAACACGCAACAGCAAGGACGTGAAGGCAGCCGGAAGGTGTGAGTCGGCTTTTCCTCCTCCCACGGCTCTCAAACCCTTTGGCCGCCCCTCCCCCCACCCCCAACCCCACTGTCAGCTTTATCCCTAGGGAGGGGGAGGAGCGCCCAGGCTCAGGCCACATTTGACGAGCCCAGTGGGAGCCACGCCACGCCCCGTTGGTGAAAAGGCTGTTTCTCAGCCGGCCCTTGGAAGACGCTTGGAAGCCTTCACTGGCTCCTCAGCTGGGCCGCAGGCTCAGGAGGAACACGGTAGCTGCTCTCAGGCCTCCGGGCCAGCCAGCCCTGGTGGCCTGTCTCCTAGAGGGTGGCGGCCCTGGTGGCCTGTCTCCTAGAGGGTGGCGGCCCTGGTGGCCTGTCTCCTAGAGGGTGGCGGCCCTGGTGGCCTGTCTCCTAGAGGGTGGCGGCCCTGGTGGCCTGTCTCCTAGAGGGTGGCGGGGGGGGGGGGACCAGGCCAGGGTGGGAGACGGACGGCAGCCCACCGGTCCTCCAGCCGCCCGTCCGAGCAAGTCTCAGCCTCGTGGTCGCAAACCACCTGGACTCTCCAGGGAGACCTGAGAAACCAGCCCGGTTGACACTCTTCAGATTTCAGGTCCCCACTGTGGGACGTCACTGGCGTGAAATCAGATGAGAAGTTTTGCCAGACCAGAAGGGCTTTCCCTCTCTGCCTGCCCATCTGAGGGGTCACTGGGGGGATGTATTTCCACATCCAGCAATACCCCCTCTACGTGTATGTCTAAGTCCACAGCATTTCTTCCCAAAGCAGATCTGAAGAGAGGTGGAGGGGACGCGGGGGGGCACCGACTCCCCGCTCTGCCTGTCAGCTTGAACGCTAGTCCCCCGGCTGAGGGTCCTCTGGACATGTTTGGTCCCGTGCACGGGGCGGGGGGGGAGAATGACAAGGACTGGCGCCCTCACAGGGTGCCACACCCGCTTCTGCCCTAACACGGTCCTCACGACCCCCAGAGGGGAAGGTTATTATCGTTAGACCCATTTTAGAGCCAGGGAAACTGAGGCACAGGAAAGCTAGTTACCTTGGCCAGGGTCTCACAGCCAGGATGTGGCAGAAGCCGGGCACAGCCGCAGGCTGCCCAGAGCCAGAGCGTGGGCACCCAGCGACCGTTCCGCGGTGCGTACTCAGCCGGGCAGTGAGGAAGTGTTTTGTTCACGCACGGTGTCTAGACATGGAACACAGCGGGGTCTGCTGCTGTGACACGGGTGGCGCCTCTGTCCTGGGTGGGTTGGCGTGCTGTGTCCCTGTCTCGGATTTGGTCTGGGGGTCTGCAGCCCATTGTACCCCCCACACACACACACGCATCTTGCCCTTGGTGGTGAGTGTCTGCGGCTTCCAAGACGCGCTGCCTGAGGGTTTTGCTGGCTGGATTGGGCTGGATTGGTTCCAGCAAAAGAAGTGGTCGCCGCCCTTTCTGCAGCGGGAAACGGTGTGAGCGGCCTGTAGCCCCGAATCTGGGCTGCAGGAGAGGAGGAGGGTGGTGGGCGCAAGCCGCCCCCAGCGCCAGTGCCCCCCGTGGGCTGTGGAGGCTGGAGGCTGGTTCTCAGCAGCGCACGCAGTAGCCGCTCCCACCGGGAGATGGCGCCCTTCCCCAACAGTTGGAATCGGCGGCTTAGCAGCTGGGGGTATCCATCAGGAAAAGAAATCACAGAAACCCCTTCAGCTGGCGCTCTCACACCCAGTCCTCGGGCCAGGATGCTCAGGGCTGTCCCTAAGTCCCCTGGACAAATAGAGACGGAGCAGAGAGGTGCTGGACATGGGGAAGGCTGGCTCCTTTCTCCCGACCTCCATTCCCGGGAAGGGAGATGTTCACCCCGGCAGAGAAGAGTGTAGGGGGCGGTGGGGGGAGGGGCGGGGAGGTCCTTCCTAGACGGCTGGGAGCACTTCATGGGAGGTCGGGAGGAAAAGCCTTTCATCTCCAGTGGGGAGAAAGAGGCTCGGTGAAGGTGTTTGACCCAGCCCGCCTGGGCCTCCAAGGAGACTCACGTGTCTTCTCGCTCAAGCTGCAGAGCGCTGGGGGCTGGTGCCAGCCGGGGGTGCCCCCTGCCTGGACTCCCGGACTGTGGCTCCACCCCTGCCCCCAGCCAGCACACTGCTCATGGGTGAGGCTCCTTTAGCGCCACTGCGGCCCGGATACCTGAGCCCCAAACCCAACACGCAGCTCCTGCTCCCTGTGTGCACACCCCTCACACCTGCGCCCAGGAGCCCACGCTGGTGGGTACCGCGAAGGCCAGAAGGATTCCTTCCTCCCAAAGGCCTTTAAGCACCTGGCTGCCTGGAACCCCCTTGAGGGCCTTTCCCGTTTACACCCCCTTCCTTTCCCGCAGCGCTGGGGCGGGGCAGGAGACCCCCGCGAAAGACTGCTTTGGGAGCTGGCCAAGTAGAGGTCGCCCTCCTGGTGCCGGGAGCTTGGAGCCACCTGGGAACTGGGTCCCCAGCAGCTGGGCTGGAGCCGGCCCTGGGGGAAGTGTGGTCTCTGAAGGGCCCCCGGGCCTCACCCAGCCCTGCGGACGGGGAACCGCAGCGGTGGGGTACAGGGGGCAACGACCAGTCAGTGCAGCTAAGGCTGCCGCGCCGCGGGCGGATTATTATGATTTAGGGAGTGGTGGGCTGTCCTCCCTGGTCACCCCGTCGCAACTCCTGGAGACTGAGGTTTGCAGACCTCACAGCCAGCAGCCAGGGGGCGGCGGGGAGCCGGAGCCGAGAGGAAAAATCCACCCATTTCCTGGGCAGATTGCGTCGGCCGTCGCCCGGCCGTGTCCCCGCCTCCCGGCCGCGGCCCCCGCGCGCAGTCTGCCTGGCGCTCAGAGCCAGAGCCGGGCGGCCCTTCCCGGCGGCGGCAGGGCGCGGAGAGACGCGGAGGGCGCGGCGGCACCGGGACAGCGGCGGGGCGCGCAGAGGCCGCGGGAGGCGGCGCACCATGGCCGGGGCGCGCGGGGTGGCGGCGGCGGGCGGGCGGCGGCGGGCCGAGGGGGCGCGGGGACACGGCCGGGCGCCCCTGCCCGCCGCGGTGCCCGCCGCCTGAAGGCTGCCCCGAGGCGCGGAGCCGGCGCCGGCGCGGCGCGGGCGCAGGAGGTGACTCGAGGCGCAATGTCGGTGCCGCTGCTCAAAATCGGGGTTGTGCTGAGCACTATGGCCATGATCACCAACTGGATGTCCCAGACGCTGCCCTCGCTGGTGGGCCTCAACACCACCAAGCTCTCGGCGGCCAGCGGCGGGACGCTCGACCGCAGCACCGGTGTAAGTGCGCCCGCCGCCCGCCTTCGCGGGGGCCCCATCCCTCGCTCCCTCCCGACCCCCAACCCAGGGCTGAGCAGGCGCCCCGAGGGAGATGGATGCAGAGCAAGGGCGCAGGCAGGGCTCAGGAGGCGGCTCCTCTGCGCTGCGGTAGTGACCCTACACCCCACGCCCCCAGCCGGGCCACTCCAGCCCCAGCCGCCCCGGCCATGCTTCCCGGCTTTTGCCTGGTTCCCTCTCAGGGTGGGGGATGCCAGCTTAGGGACTCAGGCTTGGAGTCCTCCTTCAACTAATAACAAGTCTCTCATTGATCAGGTTAGGACATTGAGGCAGGGACTTGGCGACTTGGCCAAGGTCACTCAGCAAGTAAAGGGTGGAGACATAGCCGCTCACCCCAGTCTGGCTGGGTCCCCGCCCAGGGCTCGGAACGAAGCCCGCCCTACTTTGCAAAAGCCGGACTTGACAGGCCTGGCCGCCTGCCGGTGGGCCGGGGTGCCGGTGCCCTCGCCCCGTCCCAGAGTCCCGACGCGCCATTCCCTCCCATCCCCACCCGGAGGTCCGTCAGAAAAGGGTGTAAAGGAGCCCGGGCTAGGCCCTTGGGTGCTGCTCGCTGCGGAGCTCACCCCCTCACCTTCCGCGCCCGCCCCCCCCCCCCCGCCCTGCCTCCCTTCTCGAGGCCTGGGGGAGGGGGGCAAGCGCCGGCCGCTCCTGGGCAGGGCTGACTTAGAAGGTGGCTGAGGGGCTGGAGCCAGGCTGAGCAGGAACCACCCGTGAGCCGCGGGCAGCGCGCCCGAGGAAGGGGTGCGCCCCAGGCGGGTTCCCGGTCTGCTGAAAGGAGAGGTGAAGGGCACCAGGCTCCGGCACCTGCCTTTCTGCTGTCACAGGTTCAGAGCTGTGGGAGGGGGCCTCCCGGGGACCCCCTCCTAAGACCCCTGTTGCCTCACCTGCAGTCAAGAATCGCATGCAGTGTCGGCTTCATAATGACTTCACCCCGCCTCTGGGTCCTGAGCGGCTGGGGTTGGAAATGAATGAAATGAAATGTATCCCCACTCTAGTTGCTCCCCACCGAGCTTACACCCCCCTCCCCCGTGCTAAAAATAGCAGGAGGTGACCTGAGGCGACCAGGCAAGCAGGCAGGAGCCACAGGAGGGGACCCGGGGCTGCTGCTCTCAGGGAGAGTGTGTCCAGCCTCCGCCCTGTGGACCACCTGGCTGTCAGGACCACCTGAGCTGAGCTGCAAGGTGACAGCAGCCATTCACAGCTCTTGTTTCCTGGTGGCCCCTGGGCACACACCTCAGGAGATTGGGTGTGACCCCTGCTCAGCGTGTCACCAGAAACCTGGTGACATCCACCAAATGGCTCGTGGGCGGCAGCTCGTGCCACGCAGAGTTGGGAGCCTGGCATTTTCTGGGGCAGCCTGCGCCAGGTGGCTGGCGGGAAGCTCGCCCGCCGCCAGGGCATTGGGATCTTTACGGCGCCGGCACCGGGCTCGTGGGCTGTTGGGTCCTGGCTGTTAATGATGTGACGGGGAGGGCTTCGTCTCCGAGCCGGCGTCGAGTAGCAGGCGAGCAGCCTGAGGCTGCGTCAGCCCCCCCTGCTTGCCTCCAGGGGAGGAGATCTCATTTCTCAATTATGTGCCCACTGTGAGTCCACCGGCCAGGCCTTCCTGCCTTCCTCCACCCCCCCTTCCCCTTCCAGCTTCGGCCTGCGGTCGCCCCGCCCTCTACCTCACCGATCCATTTGGTCAGATGCCAAAGTCCAATATTCCTTGAATTTAAAAATCCCTTGAATTAAAAAAACAAAAACAAAAACAGAGAGTCATGCCTGTTTGATCCCCTGGCACCCTTGGGGACCCTGACCGGAGATGGCCTCTTTGCCCCCAGGGACCCCTTCCTGCCTGGTGGTCAGAACGGGTGTTCAGATCTTCTCTCTCTGCCTTCCCTCTGTGGTTGGCTGCGGATAGCCTTCCCTGGTGTCCTGCCTGCCAGTCTCACTTGCTCTCCTCCCCCTCTGTCTCCCTCCCCCTCCCCGCCCCTCCTGGCCCCGCCCCCCTCCAGGTGCTGCCCACCAACCCTGAGGAGAGCTGGCAGGTGTACAGCTCTGCCCAGGACAGCGAGGGCAGGTGTATCTGCACAGTGGTCGCCCCTCAGCAGACCATGTGTTCCCGGGATGCCCGCACAAAACAGCTGAGACAGCTCCTGGAGAAGGTGAGTCTGTGCTGGGCGTGCACGTGCATGCGTGTGTGTGTGTGTGTGTGTGTGCGCGTGCGCACATGCGTGTGTCCACACCGACACCAAGGCGTGGCTAGCCTGCAGGCTCTGTCCCAGCTCCATGGCCTCACTCCGTCCCATTGAGAATATTTATGAGTGACTAAATGAATGGAGACTCCCCAAGGGTGGCCCAGGAGGGGATGAGTAGCCCCTCCCCATCACGGTGGGCCCCCCTGAGAAGCCATGTGGGCCAGCTCCCCCCCTCCTCCGTCCCTGTCCAGCTGTCCCTCCCAGCGATGGCCCGTGCGCACCTGCCTCAGGGCCTCAGGGCTCTGTCCCGAGCAGCTTCCTAGGACCTGGGGATGCACGGTCACCAGGATTTTACCTGAGGGGACTTTTTCCCTGCCTCTGAATGGCTGTCCCTGGCCAGTGGCCAGGCCAGGTGTCCCCCACCACGGATACACACCTGGTGCAGAAGCAGATAACACTGTCACCTTTGTCACCCACCTGGGAACAGCGCGGGGCAGTTCACGGAAACATTTTCAGCCCACTATCTCACTTCATTTTCATGAGAACCATGTGACGTTGATGAGAGTTTCACCCCGTTTTTAAGAAGTGGCCATTTGGGTCCAGAAAGGGGTGGACTGGCTCATTCCATGCAAATACTCACACCCTGGGTTCTAGCCGCCCAGCTGGCAGGCGGCCACAGAGGTGGTGGCTCCTGGTGGCACGGCCAGCTCGGTTCCTGGCATATCCCACCCCAAGGACCCTGGACTCTCGGACAGCCCGAGTGTCCGGGTACCCTGGGAGTTACTGAGGGAAGCCGGAGAAATGGGAGGGACCTCCTCTTCCTCTCCTCACCCTCCCGCAGGAAGAGGGGTCCCTTCACAGCCTGAGAAAGCAGAGCCACACCACAGCCACACCGCACACACACCACACACAGGTGCTCACGCACAAGCACACACCACAGACACTCACACGTACCCCACAGAGGCCCACGCCAACACCCACATAGCAGTGAAGCCGTAGCCGTTCCCTCGGTGGGGGAGCGTGAGAGGAGCCTTAGGGTGGTGGGGGGCCCTGTGCTGGGAGGACGGCCGTGCCTGGGCCTGCCCTGGGTGCTGCCTCCGCCCTGCGGGAAGGTGCTAGCGGCCAGTAGGAGGCCCGGGTCAGTATTGTTCCGTCCAAGCCCAGCTCGGCCGCGAGGCCTCCCGCAGCCGCAGGACCCTGGTCTGAGAGGGTCCCATGTGGGACGGTAAGGGAGGGACCTTGTTTCCACAGGCAGTGGGGGGCGGGCCGGTGGGCAGAGGCCGGGCGGTGGCCTGTCCCTGGAGCCTGCCCCCCTTCGAGGGACAGAGTGTCCTATGTTCTCTGGCCGCTGAAAAAGAATGCAAGCGAAATGCGCTCGCCGGATTCCACAGACATTTATTAACAGCAAACTAGACCAAAGCCTAATTGAGCCTTTAATTATTCAGGAACTGGAGAGGAGAGAGGTGGACTCGGAGGAGCCTCGGGGACCTGCTGGGGGCAAGGCGGGGGGGGGGGGAGGGGGGCAGGTGCAACTGAGACCAGGACCTCCCGCTCTGCTCTGCTCTGCTCTGCTCCCGGGAGGGGACAGAAAGCCCCTCAGACCCCTGGGGCGGCAGGCCTGAGAGCTCCCCTTCCTGCCTGCTGGGAGGCCATGGTGTCCCTGCTGAGAAATTCATGGCCCTGTGTGTGTACCCTGGTGGGCGCTGCGCTTTCAGAGGGCAGAAGCCCTTTGCTGCAGGAGCGCCTCCTTCGCAGAGCCTCCCGTGTCAGGAAGCGGAGGGCGATGGCTGTCTTCTTCTGTCTGTCACGTGCCCTCTCTTCTCATGGCGGGAGGGGCTCAGAGGGAGGGCGGGACGAGGCTGGACATCGCACCCGGCGGACCGGGCCTGAGCAGGGGGTGTGTGCTCCCTCTCTGGGGCTGAGACGTGTTCCGTCCAGTTCCACGTCTGCACGGTGGCTTCATGTTGCCATCGGCCTGCCAGCGTCCACTTGGAGCCTGGGTTCCAGGCTCAGACGCTCTGGCTTCCGCTGGCCTGGAGTCCCTAGGAGTCACGTGGGCAGTCAGGGTTGAGGACCACCGGAGACCCTTGCAGAGCGTGGAAGGCAGAGAGGGGGCGCGGGCTCTCTGCTCTTGGAGGGTGCGCACGGCCCCAAGCCCCGAGCGTGGAAGTGTGGGCTTGGGAGAGGCCAGGCCAGGCCCGGCTGGAATCGTGGCTCAAGGGGCTTCACTCCTCCGGGCCTTGGTCTCCTGTGTGTAAAAGAGGGACTCGAAAGAGCGTTCAGCTCCCAGGGTGAGCTAAGCAGCGGGGCAGGCTCCGCCCAGTGCCCGGGACGTTGGAAATGTTCCCTAACGTGTTAGCAGTTAGTTCCCTCAGAGCCAAAGGTGTGCCTGCCCCGGCCCCACCCAGGGAAGGAGAGAAGGGGTGCCCAAGAGGAAGGGGCTGCCGACCTCCATCTTCTCCCCGGTGGCCGGACCCCGGCGGGCGGTGTCACTCAGGCCCGGTCTTCTTTCCTATCAGCCGGAGCTGCCTCAGGGAGACAGTTCTGCGGGCCAGGAGGTCACTGCCTTTGTTGTAAAGACAGCTTGGCATTTCTAAAGTTTGTTTTCTGGATTTAAAATCTAGGGTTTATAGCCTTTTTCATTTGTTATAAGCGTCGCTTCTCTGATGAGATGAGAATCCCATTGTGCTGTGTGCAACCCCCAGTTAGAGGGATGACCCCCCCCCCAAGCCACCCGGTTGGCTTAGTAAACTGTAGCCTGCCTCCAGCCTTCAGTCTGGCCGTCCTATCCCCTGGGGTGGGGGCAGGATCGTGACTGTTGCCACCTTTTGTGTCCCTTCCTCCCGGCCATATGGCTGCAGGGGGCGCTCTCGGGCACAAGGTGGCTGACTCCTGTGCTGGGGTGACAGGGGTTACAGGCGTGCAGGAGGCCCAGTCCCCTTCCCTCCACGCCTCTCCTGTCTGGCAAGGTGGTGGAGGCAGGTGTGCTGGTGACCGCGGTGTGGGTATTGTGCCACCGGGGTGATGGGATGATGTTGTTTCCAAGTGTCGTAGGCAGGCAGCCACTTCTGGCTTGGCTCATCAGGGAGGCCTCCCTGGAGGAGGTGCCGTTTGGGCTGGGCCTCGAAGGGTGCAGGAAACAGAACATGACAACTTTTCGCAAAAAGAAGCGCTGCAGTTATTCAAAGGGACAGGATAGGACAGGTGAGGGGGACACAAGGAGACTGAAGGTAGTGGAGCACATATATTTCAGTTCCCGTGAAACGTCTCTGAGAGAAAGGGCCGGAGAGAGCCGGTCACCCGCAGGAGGTGTTGTACAAGCCGGAATTTTTTCAGCAGAATTTGCGTGTGTTGCTTTCCAATAATGTCATAAAATGCCCGGCAATTTTTAAGTGACAAGATGAGCAATGCCAGGTTTCTTCTGCGGAGCAGCCTTTCGCCTGAATGCTTTGTTTTATTTTATTTTATCTTATCTTATTTGATGTGATTTGGGGACGGGGAGGGCGCGCAGGGAGACGTGGAAACCACGTTACCATCTCTTTGTTTCACTGGCCGGGCCAAGCTGAGCCTCACACCCAAATGATTTTGTTCCTTTATAAAAAAAAAAAAAAAAAAGGAGAGTATTTTCAAAAACAAACCAGCAGAAACTCAGACATGAAGGTTTGCAGGGAGGGAGACACCTTCCTCCCTCACGCTCGGGCCTGATTCTGAGCAAGCACTGCCACGCCGCCCTGACAATCCCGAGCCCCGTGCCCCGAGCCCCGTGCCCCGAACCCTGAGCCCTGAGCCCTGAGCCCCATGCCCCAAGCCCTGAGCCCCGTGCCCTGTGCCCTGAGTCCCATGCCCCATGCCCTAAGACCTGAACCCTGAGCCCTGAGCCCCGTGCCCCAAGCCCTGAGCCCCGTGCCCTGTGTCCTGAGTCCCATGCCCCATGCCCTGAGCCCTGAACCCTGAGCCCTGTGCCCCGAGCCCCGTGCCCTGAACCCTGAGCCCTGAGCCCCGAGCCCTGAGCCCCGTGCCCTGAACCCTGAGCCCTGTACCCTGTGCCCTGAACCCTGAGCCCTGTACCCCGTGCCCTGAGCCCTGTGCCCCGAGCCCCGTGCCCAGAATCCTGAGCCCTGAGCCCCGAGCCCTGAGCCCTGTGCCCTGAACCCCAAGCCCTGAGCCCCAAGCCCTGTACCCCGTGCCCTGAACCCTGAACCCTGAGCCCCGAGCCCTGTGCCCTGAGCCCCGAGCCCTGAGCCCCGAGCCCTGAACCCCGAGCCCTGAGCCCCGAGCCCTGAGCCCCGTGCCCTGAACCCCGAGCCCTGAGCCCCGAGCCCTGAGCCCCGAGCCCTGAGCCCCGTGCCCTGAGCTCCGAGCCCTGAGCCCCGTGCCCTGAGCCCCGAGCCCTGTGCCCTGTGCCCCGAGCCCTGAGCCCCGTGCCCTGTGCCCCGAGCCCCACGTGCATTTGCCTGCCCAAAATCACAAACCTGGTTTCCCGAAAATCAAATAGCGGCGGCCGGCGGCGGCGCGGGAAGCTGTTTTTTCTTTTAAGCTCCCCGGAACCCTGTTGAATATTAAAGTTTCATCTTGAGGCAAGACTCCATCCCGACCTGCCCGTAGGATGTAAAAGAGCGATTCTTCATTTGCTGGGTGATGGATTCCTGACTCTGGGCCCTGAATGCTCATGTTTGCCAAGCAGTCATCTGCCTATGATATTGTTGGGGTGATGGATGGTGTGCAAGGTGGGGGTGGGGAGGAGAGCCCGGCGCCTCACCCGCGCAGGCCCTTGCTCCTTCCTGCCACCCGCGCGTGCCCCACCTGCCTGGCAAGGCTGGGGGGGTGGGGGGCACAGGGGAAGCTCTGGCTGTGCTGGGGGTGGGTGGCCCCACGATGCTGTTCCTCTTCACGGGTGAGGCTGTCTGCCTAACTGATTTCATCCTGCAGTCAAGAGAGTAGGAGTCACTCCCAGAAAAGAAGGGGGGACATTCACCCCCAGTCGGAAGGCTGCAGCTGTGACCTGTGTGTGAGGACCTGGGGGAGTGGGGGGTCCCCTGTCCTGGTGTGCATCCTGGTTGTGAGAGCACCTTCTGGAAGAGGGGCAGAGGGAGTGTTTACCAAACCAGCGTCCTGCGTTTGGGAGCGCGGGGTCCTCAGTCCCTGGTGCCCGTGATGAACCAGTAGAATTCAGGGGTCCCCAAACTACGGCCCGCGGGCCACATGCAGCCCCCTGAGGCCATTTATCCGGCCCCCCGCTGCACTTTTGGAAGGGGCACCTCTTCATTGGTGGTCAGTGAGAGGAGCACTGTATGTGGTGGCCCTCCAACGGTCTGCGGGACAGTAAACTGGCCCCCTGTGTAAAAAGTTTGGGGACCCCTGCGAGTGCACACCGGCCGCTCCCGGCTCCCTCCCGGCCCCTCAGTCTTGTGGAGAGGTCACCGCCACCCCTGTATTAGGAGGCGAAGATGCTCAGCCAGCCAGCGCCCGCCACGGCCCCACCCCTGAACCTGTTGCCTTTTTGACAGGTGCAGAACATGTCCCAATCCATAGAGGTCCTGGACCGGCGGACCCAGCGGGACCTGCAGTACGTGGAGAAGATGGAGAACCAGATGAAGGGGCTGGAGTCGAAGTTCAAACAGGTGGAGGAGAGCCACAAGCAGCACCTGGCCAGGCAGTTCAAGGTACGTGTCCCCCCCCCCAGGCTGGGTCTGTGTGCCCCCCAGGCGGGCCTTTCCCCTCCAGAAATAGCGACGGGGGGGGGCGGGTGGGAAGCCCAGCAAGCCTTGCTCATTGCTGTTCTTGGAAACAGAAGGAACCTGCCCTCGCCTTGAAAAGGGGGGGCTCAGGCTCTGTGGCCCCCCCCCGTTAGCCTCTCAGACCCGGGGGGTCCCAGGTCTCCCGAGCTTCCCTAGCTGAGTCACAGGTGAGCTGGGAGGGGACATCACCGGCCCCCGCCATGCCACCACTGCTGCAGGTCAACCGCCTTAGCCAAGGAGTAGCGTCAGTGATTAGAGCCGGTTCTCCGACCTGATTTAGCTGTGACACGGCTTCCTGTAGATCCACAGGGGAGAGGGGGAGACGCCGACATCTTTCTCCCTCGCTGATAAGCGTCCCTTTTCTCCAGCACCTCTGGGCCTGAGAGCTAGAGGTGGTTTGACCTGAAATCCTATCTATATACACATATGTCTGACTACATATATATATAAATACATACACGTATATATATATATCTATCTAGAGTTCACGCAACTTCAGAATTATTAAATTGAGGGACTATATGCACCTGAATTAAGGTATACATGCGTGTTCATTAGAACTGGAGCCCAGATGTAAACGAGCAGGTCAGTGACACAGCTCCACCCCCACCCCCACGTGACTAGAAATTGCTGACGCTGTCTTCCTGCCCATGCTCCTGCTCATGCAAGCAAGAAAGAACGCGCTTTTAAAAAGCGATACATCCCGTAGGCCAAAGGGCGGCGGGCCGACGAAGGCAGGCGGATCAGTCCATCTAGATGGTAAATAAAACAGCAGGCGGATCAGTCCATCTAGATGGTAAATAAAACAGCAGGCGGCCCGATCCCGGGAAGGAGAAAGCGGGTGGTCACTCTGGTCTGGAGTCAGGCAGACAGATGGAGGACTGTCCTCGCTGCTGACATGTCACCGTGAACTCGCCCAGGAAGAGCTTTTGACCTGCCTGTCTCTTCTGTGGGAGGCCAGCGGCCTTCCCTTCTCGGGGCGCAGGGGGCGGGGAGAGAGTCAGATTCCTCTATAAAGAGGGGTCTTGGGCAGCCAGAGTAGCTAGCTCCCGCTTTGCAAGCATCGTCCACACGGCCACCTCTCTTCCCCGTCCCCAAAGTTGGGGCACGGTGGCTCTGGGTGTGTATGTGGGGAGGGGACAGAAAAGCCACCCCTGCCTTTTACCCTGGTCCTTTCATTGCTTTAAAAACCTCAACAGAAACTGTTGTGCAGGAATCCATTAGACCTGTCAGGGCAATCTGTTTGGACTGTCTCTAGCACGGAAGTGTGATTTTTATTCTTTTTTTTTTTTTTAACGTGACCATGAGAATTTGTGTCTGTGAGTGGCTATCTGCGTCAGGCAGGCTAGTAAGATAGCTCTTCAACGGTATTTCGTTTTCTCGCTTGCAGGGCTAACTTAAAAGCGGTCTTTTCACATGCCGCAGTGACGGAAGAAGCAGTGTACCTCCCATGTAACCATGACAGAGGGGCCAGACAGCTTTTTTTTGCACCTTGCATTTTTACGATTCTTTTCCAGTACTTAGCACCCTTTCGCTAAGGAACCTTGAACCCCAACCACGATCCTCTTTTGCATGTGACTGTAGATGCATTTCATGAATACGTTGGACCCTTTGTCAATGCATATATTCTTTTTTTTTTTTTTTTGAAAAAGAAAAAGGAAAAAAAAAAGAGAAACTTTGTGTATGTGACTTGAAAGCATGTAACCTTAAAGATGTTGCAATTCTACCTGACAATAATAAAGGCCTTTCCCAAATACGATGGTGTTCTGAAGACTTGTGTTTCCTGTGCTCTCCTAACTCCTCTTGGACCAGACCATAAATAAACCCATCAATGAGGCCAGAGCGGGCACTTCACGTCTGCCCTCCCCCCTCCCCCCACACCCCGCCTAGGGAGAAGCCAGGCCAAGGCAGGGGTGTTGCAAGTTTTTGCACGCATCGCACTGAACCCGGCTTATTTTAACCTTGCAGGCGATAAAAGCGAAAATGGATGACCTTAGGCCTTTGATCCCTGTGTTGGAAGAGTACAAGGCCGATGCCAAATTGGTTTTGCAGTTTAAAGAGGAGGTCCAGAATCTGACGTCAGTGCTTAACGAGCTGCAAGAGGAGATTGGCGCCTATGACTACGATGAGCTGCAGAGCCGAGTGTCCAATCTTGAAGAGCGGCTCCGTGCGTGCATGCAAAAGCTAGGTAGGCCCAGCACCCTGCGGGGGCGGGGCGGGGCGCGGCCCCGCCCAGCGCGGCCCAGGCCGGCCCAGGGAGCGGTGCTGAAGTGGACAGCACTCCCACCCCACCCCCTCCCCCACCCGCAACCCCCCTACGCCTTGGCTTCCGGAGCTGATGGCTGGATAGGGCTCCTTGGGTGAGGGCCACCCAAGGACAGAGCCTAGGTGTGGGCAGGGTGCACCTGGGTGTGCCCCATGGTCCCACCCCTGTGCAGAGGCCAGCTCACTGACCCCGCTGAGTTGCACATCTGGAAAAAAAAATAGGAGGATGTTAGACGTGCCAGAGCATCTCAAGAGAGTAGGTGGGCGCGCGCGTGCGCACATGGGTACATTGGGTCAGCTCTTAAGACACTGAGTTGCTTAGGGCTAGAAACGTCCAGCTGAGAGTTCCGTCCAGGTTGAGGACACAGCGGAGGGGGGAGCCCCCCCCCCCCAGATACCGCACCATTGCATAGGGAAGGGGCAGATGCAGGCACGCGCAGTGGAAGGAGGTTACCGCTCACAGCTGGGCGCCCGCGTGCTGGGCGGGGCAAGCGCCCTCGCGACAGCCTGGCAGGGTGGACCCTGTGAGCTCACAACCTCCTTGTGTTTTCTAAAAGGCCCGCACACAATGTGTGGTGACCCCCTTCGAGTTCTTACTGGCAAGTGAACCGCCCACCTGCCTTATCACCCCTGGTGGTGTGTGAGGGCACAGGGTCCACTTTTAAGGAACAGACTTTAAATCCCAATTCCACTTTTTAGGTTTTCTTTGGTAAAGATTAGCTGGTCCTTCTCACCACCCGGTTTTAAACAAAGGTTGCTCATTGTCAGAGTGTGTGTGTGTGTGTGTGTGTGTTAGAGTAACTCAGTTACTTTATGAGGAATCTATCCTTTGGTTTTCTCTGATGTTGTGACTTAGTTTCCTTTTTTCTGCCTCCCCTGCCCCCCCCACACACACACACCACACACTCTCTCTCTCTCTCTCTTTCTTTCTCTCTCCACATACCTTATTATAAGCTGTTGTCGGTGAACGAGAACTTGCAAAGGGCAGGGAAACTGAGTCAGCCAACCTTTCATTTTAACAGTTTCCCACATCTAGATTACTTTTTTTTTTTAATTCAGTGAGAGGAGGTAAGGCAGAGAGACAGACTCCCACATGCGCCCTGACTGGGATCCACCCAACAAGCCCACTAGGGGGTGACGCTCTGACCATCTGGGGCTGTTGCTCCATTGCTCAGCAACTGAGCTCTTCCTAGCACCTGAGAAGAAGTCTGTGGAGCCATCCTCAGCACCCAGGGCCAACTCGCTCCAATGGAGCCGTGGCTGTGGGAGGAGAAGAGAGAGTGAGAGAGAGAGGGAGAGAGAGAGGGAGAGAGAGAGAAGTGAGAGGTGAAGGGGTGAAGGAGCAGATGGGTGCTTCTCCTGTGTGCCCCGACCTGGAATCAAATCTGAGACATCCACAAACCCGGCTGACACTCTACCACTGAGCCAACTGGCCAGAGTCTAGATTATTTTCAGAGTTGCACTAGGTACCCAGTGAAGGCACACACTTTTCAGTCCCCCTGTCCTGGAGAGAGGCTTGTGATGAATGGGCATGAAGAATGAATCTGTGTTCATGTGTACACTCTTGCTGTGTCACATGAGTGAGTGTCTCCTGCGTGTTTTCAGTGACGTGCTTCATGGTGCCCACGTCCCCATGTGTCACCGGCTGGGTAACTGGGGACAGTCCCAGGAGGGGTCTGGGGGTGGACAGCCTCTGCCAGTTCATTCCATTTAGACATTCCAAGAGGGTGTGTGATGTTTAAATGTTTAAATGTCACAGAGACACTAATGACGATGGGTCTCTGTGATCATTTCCGTCGGGCACGGTCTTTGGGTTTATTCCCATGATGACACTGAGCTCACTGTTGTCTCTCTCTCTCCAGACCCTCCAAACCCTCCCACTGGGGGGGGGTCTCTCTTGGTCTCTGGAGAAACCAGAGCGAGGGGGTATTTTTTCTTTTTCTTTTTCCCTTCCTGGTGTATGAGCTGTGTATACCAGGGAGAAACAAAGATAGAAGAACCCACATTTTTCTTTATTTTTTTTTTTCTGAAGTGAGAAGCAAGGAGGCGGCAGTCAGACAGACTGGATCCACCCGCATGCCCACCAGGGGTGATGCTCTGCCCATCTGGGGCGTTGCTCTGTTGCAACCAGAGCCATTCCAGTGCCTGAGGCAGAGGCCATGGAGCCATCCTCAGTGCCCGGGCCAACTTTGCTCCAATGGAGCCTCGGCTGCAGGAGGGGAAGAGAGAGACAGAGAGGAAGGAGAGGGGGAGGGGTGGAGAAGCAGATGGGCGCTTCTCCTGTGTGCCCTGGCCGGGAATCGAACCCGGGACTCCTGCACACCAGGCCGACGCTCTACCACTGAGCCAGCCGGCCAGGGCCAACCCCCCACATTTTTCAATAAACAGATCAAGGAGCAGAAGAGGAATTAGGGGGAAATGGTACAAATGATGAGATGCTCAGGGCCTTTCCGAGGGGGATGCCACTCTCCCCAAGATGAGCAGTCTTCCCACCTGGACCCGGTTTCATTTCAGAAGCTGGATGAGTTTACCTTAGAGCTTAGGAACTTGGGGCTGTCCCAGGGTTACCCTCAGCGGCTCAGTGTCTCGCTTGGGGGTCAGGAGAGGATGACCAGGTCCTCTGAGGCTGCATCTTCCTCGCTGGAGAGCAGCGGCGTGAGCTCACCTCTGGTTGAATCCTTTCTTCAAAAGACCTTGACGTGTCGATGAGACCCGCTGAGTCAGGGTCTGCCGGTGGGACCCGCTGAGTCAGGGTCTGCCGGTGGGACCCGCTGAGTCAGGGTCTGTCGATGAGACCCGCTGAGTCAGGGTCTGCCGGTGGGACCCGCTGAGTCAGGGTCTGCCGGTGGGACCCGCTGAGTCAGGGTCTGCCGGTGGGACCCGCTGAGTCAGGGTCTGCCGGTGGGACCCGCTGAGTCAGGGTCTGCCGGTGGGACCCGCTGAGTCAGGGTCTGTCGATGAGACCCGCTGAGTCAGGGTCTGCCGGTGGGACCCGGCGGTCGGCGTTGACCCAGCACCGGGCAGATGCGGGTGACCCAAACCATGAGACCCCGTCTGAGGGAGGCTGTGAGTGTCACTGATAGCTGTGGGACTCTTCCAAGGCGGTGGCCAGCTCGGGTTTCAGCCTCTCTTCATCTGAAAATAAAGGGGGAGGCATCCATGTGCCCTGAAGTGACAGTGCAAGTCCATGGGTGCCATTTACATTACGATAGAATAGGTAGATGATTGATAGATAGATGAGAGATAGAGGATAGAGAGATGATGAATTGTATAAATAGATGACAGATGGCCAGATGGACAGAGGATAGACGGACAGACAGACAGGTTTAGCAGCTGCTGCTGCTCTCTCTTCCCAGGTTTTCGTTCAGCTCAGTAACTTAAGGACACGGTTAGTATCCTGCGGCTGCTTAATTTATTCTTTATTTTAGCCTCGCCAACAGGCACCGTCTTAGCAGACCTGTTTCCTTGCTGGGAGGTTGCCAAGGAGCATCTAGAAAAGGAGGTGGGGGCTGCCCTCTGCAGCGGAGCCAGCGCCAGACAGCTGTCCCGAGGTGGGGGGGGGACCTAGGTCTCGTGGCCGCCCTCCGTTCCCTGGTTCCTGGGAGGGGACGTCTGACGTGGTTCCCTGGCCTCGTGCACAGGGTGTGCGCCCTGGGGCTCAGCCTCGAGTGAGACGCACCTGCTCGGGCTGCTTCCCAAGCCTCCCCGCCCCCCTCCGCCCCACCGCACGCCCCTCCCCCGCACGCACGCACCCTGAGCCCTCGTGATGAGGGAGGGGCCCGCTCGTGGACTGAATGCGCCAGCCCCGCACTGCGCGGGCTCCGCCGCCAGGCTCTTTCCGATCCTGTCAGTTCCGAGGTCTTGGCAGAGCCGGTCTGGATGCAGAACCAAAAATAACTCCCTGACTCAGGCAGGGCGGCCTCCAGCCCTCCCCCCGTGCCCCCTGCTGCCAGCTGGTGGAGGAGCGGGCACCCAGAGCATCTGGACCCTCCCCTGCCCGCTCTAATCCACGGTCCCCGGCTCCTCCCGGGGAGCGGGGGGCTGGCAGGCTGGCAGAGGGTTGTTGGCGCTCCGCCCGCGCTCCAGGCTCCGGCTGAAGGGGGCGGCCCCCCCGCTGGGACACAGCCAGGCCGGCACTGCCGCTGGCCACACCTGGACCTGCGACCTGTTTCCCCGCGGCCGCTGGCTCTGCTTCTGTGCAGCCCCAGGCCGGAGGGGCCTGCACGGGCAGGACAGGGCAGGGCAGGACGCAGTGGGGCCGTCCGTGGCAGCCACCCGACCTGGACTTGGCTGACGTGAACCCCGTTCTGTCCGCCAGCTCAGGTCGGACCCCTAGTGACGATCAGAGCGCGGCCTCCGCCCAGCGCTTGGTTCCTCCGCGTCAGGCCAGGCGCTGCTCCAAGGTCTGCGCCGCTTACCCGCCCTGACGCTCTCGGCCGCCCTCGGAGGAGGGTCGTCCCCGTAGAGGAGGACAGCCGTCTCTCCGTGCCACCCTCTGCCGCCACGCCCTCCCCCAGCCCCCGCTCCTGGGACAGACAGGGAAGCGATAGCCTAGGGAGGACTTTCCGAGAGATGGGCAGTTTCCCCTCTAGGTTCCTGAGGGATGAGTCGCTCCCTCGTTCACTCTGGACCCCTCCCCAGGTTCCTGTCTCGGGAAGACAGTCAGAGCACCAGGCCTCTTGCCTGGAACCCTGAAGACCCAGACGCTCCTGTGTCTGTGGCCCCAGGAAATGTGTGGTCACTATCGCCGGGCAGTGAGGGCAGGAGGCGGTGTTCCGAAGGGGAGAGGTTTCTGGGAAGAGCCACAAAAGACAGGTGGGAAGGGGGTGGGGTGGGTGGGTGGGTGGCGTTCCAGGTCGAGAAGCAGCCAGAGGGAAGGTGCGGGGGCAGGAAGAAGGGGCCCCACAGCCAGACCCGGAGCCGAGTTGGGGTGCTGACCCTCCACCTCCGTCTTGGGAGTGTGACACGGAGGACAGAGGTCTGGTCTCCTGGCCTGGAGGAAGGGAGGATGGTAGAGAGGGGATCGCGCCCACAGCGAAGCCACCCACCTCCCACCGAGAGAGAGAGAGAGAGAGAGAGAGAGAGAGAGAAGGGGGGGAGGGAGAGAATTCACCCCTGGGGCTGGGGAACACTCCGCCCTGGAGGCTGGCTGAGGTGTGGTCACTCTGCCGGACTTCAGGGGCTTTGCACACAGGTCGGCGGCAGGTGGGAAGGACCCATGGGTTTTGCACAGTGTAGTGGCTCCCCCGGGGCCGGCCGGAACCGGGTCAGAACTGCTGGGATCCAGCTTCCGCAGTGCCCACGTGGCCGTGCGGCCCAGAGAACTGTCTCCAGCCTCCGTTTGTGAGGTGGGGTTGGGGCACATGGCCACATCCAGGGCCCCGTCCGTCCTGATGCTGCCTGACCAGCCAGTGACCTCCGAGCCCCAGCTCCCGGCCTCTGGGCTCCTCCCCCAGACGGGAGAAAGTCTTCACCCCGCAGGGAAAGCCCGCAGACGGTGGGTGGGTGGGTGGGGAGGGCGGCGGTCCGGCTGCTGGTCCGGCTGCTGGTCCGGCTGCTGGCCCGGCTGCTGGTCCGGCTGCTGGCCCGGCTGCTGGCCCGGCTGCTGGTCCGGCTGCTGGCCCGGCTGCTGGCCCGGCTGCTGGTCCGGCTGCTGGTCCGGCTGCTGGCCCGGCTGCTGGTCCGGCTGCTGGTCCGGCTGCTGGCCCGGCTGCTGGTCCGGCTGCTGGCCCGGCTGCTGGCCCGGCTGCTGGCCCGGGGCCTCCGGCACCTGAGGGAAGGAAGCGGGATGGAGAGCTGTAGTGAAGCTCACGCTGCTCTCGCTCCGTGGACCGAATGTGGCTCGCCCGGACCGCGTCCTGCGTGGAGCCTCGCCACCTGCTGCAGCGTGCAGGGCGGGCCCAGTGCACTCTCTCTAGCCTTAGGAGACCGAGCTGGAGCTACCGTCCTCCCCAATCCCCAGAGGAGAAAACCAAATCTTGGCAGACTGCCTCCTCCCTCTCCCCCCCTAGAGGAGCTGCTCGCTGGGGCCGGCCCCCAGCCCCACGGGGAGGGGCAGAGACAAGCCCGGGACGGGTGCTGCTCGCTGGGGCCCGGCCCCCAGCCCCACGGGGAGGGGCAGAGACAAGCCCGGGACGGGTGCTGCTCCTCCCTCTCCCCCTAGAGGAGCTGCTCGCTGGGGCCTGGCCCCCAGCCCCACGGGGAGGGACACAGACAAGCCCAGGACGGGTGCTGCTCCTCCCTCTCCCCCTAGAGGAGCTGCTCGCTGGGGCCTGGCCCCCAGCCCCACGGGGAGGGACACAGACAAGCCCAGGACGGGTGCTGCTCCTCCCTCCCAGCTTCCTGCCCTGGCCGCAGTTGCTCTCTCTGCCGGGAGGCGTGGCTCCCCTGGGCCTCGGTGTCTCTCGGGGGAGAGCCAGGGCTGAGCCGCCGTCTAGCAGCCGTCCCAGACCAAGGGGGGCAGAGGGGACCCTGCGTCCTCCACCGTGTGCCTGTCGGGCCAGCCAGGGGACTCACTCTCCTCCTGTGCTCTGACTTTCTTCCAGCCTGTGGCAAGCTGACAGGCATAAGCGACCCTGTGACCATCAAGACCTCAGGCTCCAGGTTTGGGTCCTGGATGACGGACCCTCTGGCCCCAGAAGGTGACAACCGGGTAAGTGCCCCCACCTCGTCGGGCCTGGGTCTTCCCCTGCCCCGTCCCCGGGGGTTGTTTGGGCAAAGGTGCCCCAGGCGGACCACCGGGCGGTCTCCACCCCCGTGCGTCTGCTCTCACAGGGGTACCGATGTGCCCACCTTGCCAGCAAAGCGCTCCAGGGCCTGCAGTCTGAGCAGAGGTGGGTGCCCGGGGGGTTCGTCACAGACCAAGGGGACCCACGGGAGGATGGTGGTGGCCCGCCCCAGGCGTGTGTCCCTCGGGCTCGGTGGGCGCCCAGAGTCTGAAACCTTTCAGAAGGTCCCACCCTGCCTCTGCCCACCCCCCCACCCCCCAGGAGGAGGGTCTGTTAGTCCCTTCCTGTTTGAATGACTTCTCCTTTGTATTTCGTTTGCCATTCCTTTCATGGCTGAGGAAACTCGTGTCCCTTTTGATTTAGGAAAGAGGCCGTGATCTTCTTAGACCCCCTCACGGCCTTCCTCCCGGGGGTAAAAACTCAAAAACAGCAAGCACAGAGAGCACCACACTTGTCCTGGTCAGGGAGGGGCCTGGGGCCTGTCGCTGGGACCCCTCAGGGGAGGGGAGAGAGGAAGGCTGGTGGGCTGAGAGCCGGGGACGCCTGGCCCACCAGCCACGCCGGCCTCGGTGACAGTGACTTTTGGTGGCCTTCCTCCGCAGGAAGGTTCCGTCCAGGTTCTCGGTGGTGGCTGGTGGCGGAGGGAGGCTGTTTGGGACTCTCCGGCCTTGGGCGTCTACCAGCCTTGAGCACCGTCGCCCGCACAGCCGGCAGTCAGGGGCACTGGCCAGCTCCCTCTCCTTCGGCAGCTGGTGGGACGTTTAGAAAGTAAACACTGGGGGGAAAGACACAAACCACACTTGCTCTGGGCCACACTGAGGAAGGGGCTGAGGAGTCCGAGGTCCCCGAGCCGCGCCCCTCTCCCCCGAGACATCCACCCTCTGCACGCCCCTTCCCGCCTCCGACATTTAGAAGGCGGCCTCCGTCGTGACCTCGTGTGTTCCAAACGCAGAGTGGCGCCTGCCCTTCTGGGAAGACGGGCATGGGGACAAGGACCAGCAGGCTTCCGGGAGCCTGCAAATCCGTCTTTCTCCACAGTCCCCAGCGGGAGGAGCCCCCCCCAACCGGTGTCCCCCTCCCTGAGCGGGGAGTGGCGTCTCCCTAGACACTCACCCCAGCATTTGCGGGCAGGGTGGGGGAGAGTTCTGGAGGGGGCTGGCTGCATTCTGCACACCCCGGATGCAACGGGGGGGCTGGGTATTCGGGGAGAGGGAAGGTTTGGTGGCAGTTTTTTTTCTACATTGTGACAGTGAGCTGGGGTTTAGAAGTTTTCTAACAATTTAAATTGGCTGTCACCCTGACTGTTCCTTGGTCCACGCCCATCTGGAGAACCTCCTCTGTTCCGAGGGCAGTTAGAGAGGTGCTTTCGTCAAAGATGTTGGAGACAGACAATGGTGGCAGACCCCGGGGAGTCCTGCTGAAGCTCTCTGTGTCTCTGTGACGTCAGCACCAGAGACAGTGACGGCACCCGCAGCCCACCCCACGGGCCCAGCCCTCAGCTGAGCGCTTGCCAGCCTGTCCTGGTTCGGCTCGGTCCTCCAGGGACCCTCCAATGTGGTGTCACCATCCTGTCTGTTGAGCTGATGAGGAAGGCCAGGTCCAGAGGGGGTCACGGGACTTGCCCAGGGTCTGGGAAAAGCCAGCCGGTGGTTTTATTGACAAGTGTTTACGGTGGGCACTGACGTTCCAAGCTGAGTCTCCTAACACCCCACCCCCCGCCCAGGGCCATTGCTCGGGCCGAGCTGGTGGGACCCGGGAGGTGGGCCCTGTGACCTTGGCACTGCAGAGGCAGACGAGGACCCGTCTGACACCGAGGACTGGCCCCTTGGCCCTGGTTTGCTCTCAGGGTGGCTTTGTCACAGAGAGCCCTCAGATACCGGGTCTCGGGGCCCCCGAAGCCCGCACAGCAAGGCTGTCTGTCCGGGTGGTGGTGATGGACGCCTTTGATAGTTAGACGTCTGTTTTCTGCTTGATGGCTTGCTCCCCCCAACCCCCCACCCAGGAAAGGCAGCCCTGGTGATGGACAGAGGGCTTCGTGGGGACGGAGGAGAGAGCGAGCGGGGCCAGCTCGGGCCGTTGGCAAGCCGGGCTCGGGCTACTCCTGAGCCACGGGCACAGTACAGTGGCCTCCAGCTGCCAGCCCGCTAAGTGGCACGTCCCCGCTAAGTGGCACGTCCCCGGGTCCTGCCATTGATCCAGGAGACTGTTTTGTTTTGTTGATCTTTTCCATTCTCCCATCCAGTTTTGATTACACACACACAGGAGACCAATACTCACTCCAAAAAAGAAATCAATGTCAGCCCCAGTGCGGCGGCCGCTGAGGGAGGGGGGCCGGGGTGGGCGGGCACCTGGCCAGAGAGCTGTCCTTCAACACTCAGCACCTGCACTGATTTCTCCCACCTCCCCCCTAAAAACGCTGCAGTCTCCAGAAGTGTGGCTGTGCCCTGGGTCCCCCGGGTGCCCATGGGCAGGAGGAAAGGCTGTTTGAAAACCCTTGGTAACTTGATGCTAATCTCACCCAGTGCTGCCCACAAGGAGGGGGTCACGCTGGACCCTGGGGTACCTGCTGGGTCCCATCAGACCCCGCCCCACTATCGAAGGCCTGGCTGTGGAGGAAGCAGACGTTTGCACATACAGAGTGCTCAGGTCGCTGAGAAGGGGGCCGGCTCGGGGAGGGGGTGGGGAGGGTGCATGTGGTGCGGGGCGTCGTTGGAAACTCTCTCGGGAGAAGCAGTGAGGCCCCCTTCTCAGGAGACTGCTAGCCAAGCGGGGAGGCAGGCAGGAGGCCCCCTTCTCAGGAGACTGCTAGCCAAGCGGGGAGGCAGGCAGGAGGGCCCCCTTCTCAGGAGACTGCTAGCCAAGCGGGGAGGCAGGCAGGAGGCCCCCTTCTCAGGAGACTGCTAGCCAAGCGGGGAGGCAGGCAGGAGGGCCAGTCTGGGGGCAGTGGGGCCGTCGAGGGAAGAGGGGCAGACCCCACATGGCCCTGTGTCCTTCCTGCGCCTCGCAGCCACCGGGCACCCGCCCGCCCCCTCCTAATCCGTGACCACGTCGCTGAGGCTAAAAATACCAAAACCCTCAAATGGGACCCAGGTGTTTTTATGCTTGTGAGGTTTTTTTTTTAATCTCTTTTAAAACAGAAAACACATGTGAGTGGATGTCTCAGGAACAAGGGACTGATATTTTAAATTTCCAAATGCACGTGTAAGGCCGCGTCTGTGAGCCGCGGGGCGTGGCCGCGGTGGGGCAGCAGCTGCTGGGTTGTAGCTGCTGCACAGACCAGCCGTGCTGGCAGCCGGCAGCCGTACCGGGCCCTGGCTCTTCCCGACTCACTGCACGGGCCTCTCTGTGTTCCCGTGTTGACTGAGGATTACTGGAGCATTCTGTACCAAGTCCACACGGCTTCGAGCCCATCGGCATTTGGCAGGAGTCAGAAATACTCACCCTCCATGCCCCCCAAACGGGCCACGTCTGTAGCAGTTCTCCGGGTGGCTTTCGGCCGTCGGAGCCTCTAGAAGCTCGTGTCCTCCCTGGAGAGGAGGCAGTGTCCCCTCCCCATACACCCCGGGGTGCCGATGGGGAGAAGGGGCGGGGACACTCGCCACCTCCCCCAATGCCAGGCTGTCGTGACAGCAAGAGGACCTGGATGATGGGTCAGCACTGAGACACGCCCTGCCCAGTGCCATGTCCTCGTCCAGGGCCAGGTGGCCGTGCCCTTCACAAACCTGTCTGGCCGGCCTGGGTTTTCACACAGGGATGGAGTTCCTTCCTTCCCCAGATAAAGTAGGAGCGCTTACTGTGCGCCCGCGGCCGGGAAGAGAGCCGTGACAAGCAGGTGTGTCTGTGCACCCACAGCCCAGGTACCCCATCGGAGGACCTGGGCATCCACCGTGCTTTTCCTCGTCCCCCGGAGGAGACTCGGGTGCCCCGGGCTGCTTCCTACACCCCCTCCCCTGGCCTGTCACTGTGCCGGAAGCTTCTTTGTCCAGGGGGGAAGATTAGTCCCGTCCCCTTTTGAAAGGTGCCCGGAGGTTTGGGAAGAGGGCACGCATTGCTCAGTTTTAATCATTCTCTCTCCTGGTTCTCTCAGTGCCTGGGGGGGGGGCAGGTCTGAGAGGGCCCCCGTTGCCGCCCAGGAGCCGCTCACATCACGGTCCGCTCTCTCCGCAGGTCTGGTACATGGACGGCTATCACAACAACCGCTTTGTGCGCGAGTACAAGTCCATGGCGGACTTCATGGCCACGGACAACTTCACGTCGCACCGGCTCCCGCACCCCTGGTCCGGCACGGGGCAGGTGGTCTACAACGGCTCCATCTACTTCAACAAGTTCCAGAGCCACATCGTCATCCGCTTCGACCTGAGGACCGAGAGCATCCTCAAGACCCGCAGCCTGGACTACGCCGGCTACAACAACATGTACCACTACGCCTGGGGCGGCCACTCGGACATCGACCTCATGGTGGACGAGAGCGGGCTGTGGGCCGTCTACGCCACCAACCAGAACGCCGGCAACATCGTCATCAGCAAGCTGGACCCCGTGTCCCTGCAGGTGCTGCAGACCTGGAACACCAGCTACCCCAAGCGCAGCGCCGGCGAGGCCTTCATCATCTGCGGGACCCTCTACGTCACCAACGGCTACTCGGGGGGCACCAAGGTGCACTACGCCTACCAGACCAACGCCTCCACCTACGAGTACATCGACATCCCCTTCCAGAACAAGTACTCCCACATCTCCATGCTGGACTACAACCCCAGGGACCGCACCCTGTACGCCTGGAACAACGGCCACCAGGTCCTCTACAACGTCACCCTCTTCCACGTCATCCGGTCCGACGAGTTGTAGCTGCCCCGCCCCCCCTCGCCACCGCCTGGAGGCCGAGGCCGAGGGTCCCCGGGGGCCCTCACCCGCGTGGGAATCCCCGCCAAACAGCTGCCAAAATCACTAACGACTCTGAGCCACGCTGGTTTTGGGAAACTCATCAGCATCGCGGGCGACGGCACGACCCTCCCTGTGTTCCCCCAGCTCGGGCCGGAGGGGGGCGACGGATCTGGGAAGGAACCCCGACTTTGCAGCTGGAACTGCAGCCCAGGGCTCCCCTCCCCGCCCCGCCCTGTCTCGCCTTTTCCGTCACTCATGTACTTAAAGAAGTCAGGCGACGTCCGTTGGCCAGTTCTCGCCCGAGGACAACCCACTGTTAGGATCGCATGGACCCTTCCTTAGATCGCAGCCGGTGCCAGTGGACGGGCTCATCGTGTCTCTCGTGGAGCGCCCCCCCAGCCCTGTCCCGCCCCGTCCCCACCGCGCCCAGCTAGTGCCCGGCACCCGGAGGGGTGGACGCAGGCTCATCTAGCTCGTACCTTATCACTGCTGCTTCTCCACCTGTGTTGTGTCCTAGATTAACGTGCTGAGACCCGGTAGCCCGTGGCCCCCCCCTGCCCCGCCCCGCCCCGCCCCGTGTCTAGTAGCCGCCGCCAGACGGCCGGCGTGAGCGGCACGGACCCTCGCGGCGCCCCGCCGCGCCACGTGCCTGCCCCGTAGTGTATCGTGTGCCGACGTGTGTCCTTGTTTCTTTGCGGTGGTGACTGTGCGTTCGGTTTATATGCCCATGGATGTCGTGATGCAATGCCGTAGTTTGGATCAGTCAAGTGGATGGTTCTCGTTGCTAAAAAAAAAAAGAAAAAAGAAAAAAAGAAAAAATCATAACCAGTGTTCATCCTTGTAGAGAGATAACCAAGTTCGTGTTGACACTAATCAAAGGGATGAGTTCTTTTCTTCTCCCAATTAGCCGAACCTCGTACCCATGGATGGAAGGGCTCACCCCAGGGGTGGGGGGTGGGGGGGCGACTTCTGTTTCTGGCGGGAAAGGAGTTAGTTTCCGAGGACGTCGGTATGTGCAGAAAGTACCTTTTTTTAAGTAAAACAAAACAAAACAAAAAACAAGAGGGGACCTTTGTACTCTCCACTTATCTAAGAAACAATAAACATATTAGGAGAGGTTTCTGCTTCACTGGTTATTTCTGAGGGGTTTTTTTTCTAATGATCATCCTTCCAGACCCTTGCAGGCCTGGTCCAGAGGGCGCGAGTCCCTTGGACGGGGAAGGAAGGTTCCTCCTTTCGGGTGTTGACAGTGGACACGTCCCTTTTGGGTCTCTGACCAACCATCCCCCGAAAACCGAAACCTGGAGACCATCTCAGAGTTCCCCACCCCCCACCCCCCTTTAGGTGAATTGGAATCACCATTCCGGCTCCACCCCTGGGAACCCCACCTCACCCCTGCCACCCCCACCTGCCAGGATCCCGAAGGTCATAGCTGGAAGGAGTCAGGCACCCACGTTATACCTGGCAAGGGGGCACCAGCAGAGACCCTGCCAAAAAGTGGGTGAAGGCAACCCCAGACCATTTGCACTGGTGGGTCCCGGAGATGAGCAGCTGGCCCCTCTGGAAGCTGGGCTCCCAGGCCTTGGAGATGGAAACCTCAAGGCATGCAAGAAGCCCAGGCCACCATGGGCCACACCATCAATGCTGAGTCGGGCCCTGGCTCCGGGCAGTGCTGAGGTTTCCACAGGACGGGCCCTATCTCAGTGTCGCGAGCCCATCGTGAGTGTCCTGGGGCTTCGTGTCAGCCAGAAAAGGGACCCAGTAACTCCTCTCACACAACAGCACTCAGGACACTCCGGGGTGCGACGTGGCCTCCCTCCCCTCCCCTCGGCCTGGGGACAGGTGGCACCTGGAGCCACGACAGCCGTGCAGGCCCTGGGAAATGCCGGGAGCCCCATGAGCCTGGTCTGGTAGGCATCGCCCTCAGCCCCGTGAGCAAAGGAGCCCACCCAACACGCTTCCAAAACGGTCTTCCCGAGTCTGTCGTCTGTCCTGGAGTGACAGCGGGGCCAGCAGCCAGGCGGGTTGCTGGTGGCACTGAGATGGGGACAGAGCTGACAGCCACAGGGCTGCATACACATGGAGTCGGTCTGAGAATGTCCAAGAACCTGTGAAGCCGCTCCCTGGGCCCATTCGGAGGCCGGAGCCCATTGAGACGAAGGCAATCAGGGGTGAGGTCACAGTAAGGGCCGTTGGGATCGGCCCTGACAATAGTTGGGAAAACTCAAGATGAAAATTAGGGCAGAGGCTCCCTGGCTCCCCCCCCCCCCCCGACCGCTCCCCTGCTGGTCAAGAACTGCAGCTGCAGGAGCGAGGCTGCTGGCCGCGGCTCACCCACCCAGCAGGGCCGTGTGGGCCAGTCCTCGGACCGCGGTCAGCTCCCCCGATGGAAAACAGCAAGTCTTAAACCACTGGGGGTCGGGGGGCAGGAAGACTCTGGAAACGTGCAGGTGGTGGCTGGCCAACAGGCCCTGATTCCGCATGGGGGCCACTCTGGGACCCTCCTCCCCCCTGCCCAGGGCCACGTCTCTATGCCACGTGGGGCCCCCAGCTCCTGGAACCCGTGGCAGGAGGACAGTGCCGCCTCTTGCCTGGCACAGGCCCTTCCTGTCTGCCCACTCCCTGCTGTGCCCGCCCAGACCCCGTCACGAGGTCTCCACCTCCAGACACGCTGCACTCAGCAGCCCCACGGTGCCCTCCAGTGTGTGCCCTCCACGGTGCCCTCCAGTGTGTGCCCTCCAGTGTGTGCCCTCCAGTGCCCTCTGCGGTGCCCTCCGTGGTGCCCTCCAGTGCCCTCCAGTGTGTGCCCTCCAGTGCCCTCTGCGGTGCCCTCCGTGGTGCCCTCCGCTGCCCTCCAGTGCCCTCCACGGTGCCCTCCAGTGTGTGCCCTCCAGTGCCCTCTGCGGTGCCCTCCAGTGCGTGCCCTCTGTGGTGCCCTCTGTGGTGCCCTCCAGTACCCTCCGCTGCCCTCCACGGTGCCCTCCAGTGCCCTCCGCTGCCCTCCACGGTGCCCTCCAGTGCCTTCTGCTGCCCTCCATGGTGCCCTCCAGTACCCTCCGTGGTGCCCTCCACGGTGCCCTCCAGTACTCTCCGCGGTGCCCTCCACGGTGCCCTCCAGTACCCTCCACGGTGCCCTCCAGTACCCTCCGCGGTGCCCTCCGCTGCCCTCTGCGGTGCCCTCCAGTGCCCTCCGCTGCCCTCCATGGTGCCCTCCGCAGTGCCCTCCTCTGCCCTCCGCGGTGCCCTCCTCTGCCCTCCACAGTGCCCTCCCCACCATCCTTCCGTCCCTCCCCCAGCTTACATGACAAAGGTCTCACCCTCCGGAAGCGTCTCCTTCCCACCTCCGGGGAGAAGCCACCACGTCCTCCTGGGCTCCTGGAGGGGCTCCCTGCTCCCCGGAGTCTGTGATCCCTCATACCCACAGATGCTTTGGGAACTGCCAAGCCCAAGACCAAAAAAGATCCAAAGATCCTTCCTTGTTTCCCGTTGCTGCTGGCGACCACGACATCAAGGTGTGTCCAGGGCGGGGGACGGTGGGGAGGGCAGTACCTGGTCCCCCAGCAGAGCCTCGTTGCTCATTAGCCAGAGCCCCCCCTCCAACACCGCCGGACCGGCCGACAAGTAAAACGTTTGGCAGTGGGGTGCATGTCCACACACTCACGTTTACAAATTATCTAGGGCTGAGACGGCCTGTGACAGACAACTCCCTCTCCTCCCCCACCCACGAGAGAGAATGGCAGCGGCGGTTCTCATACGAAGGCTCGGTTTCGGCCACACAGTCCACACGGCCACAGGCTACTCCGGTGCGAGGGGACCCGGCCCCGGTGCCATCAGCGGGACCGTCTGGTACCGGCAGCGGCAACGACAGGCCGATTTCTCTGTAATTCCCCCTAATGACCACGGGGAAAGCAAACGGACACACACCTGTCCTGAGTCACCAGAAGACCAGACAGAGAGAGGCCCGGCGGGGCCGGGACGGACTGGCTGTCTCGGGCTGGTCTTGGCCGGAAACCATCCCTCCAGGATGTTAACACGCGAGAGAACGCTCTCCCCCCGCCCGCGAGCAGATAAAGCAGCCGGCCGGTCCCTAAGTCTCCCGCCGTCCAGTCACTGGACGTCTGGGCTGATGGCGGACCATCTGAGGACGGGTTTTTTTTTATCTGGGAAACGTCTGGTCCGAAACGAAAAGCTCACCCTCCTTCTGGGTGTTCCGAGGCCGGAGGGGCGTGAATTCACTCAGTTCCGTTGCAGCCTGGGCCGGGAGCGACCCTCAATTTCCATGGGTTTCTGTTCCCGAAGGAGCCCCTGCTAGGTGAGCCGCCCAGCGCCCATCCGTGCAATTCCCCTCCGGCTCCCGGCCAGTCACGATGCCCGCGTGGGGTTTACGGGAGGCGTGCGTGCGGAGAAGGTGGCTTTTCCCGAGCCGGCTCCTGCGAGGGAGCAGGGGGGGGGGCACCCTCGTGGGCGGAGCAGTCACCTCTGGGGTCCTTGCAAAGTCCAGGGCCGCTGTGCTGGTGCCAGGCTCCTCCGGTGTGGAGGGAACGGAGGGCCGGGGGGTCATTTCAGATGGGGATCCAGAAGAGGCTGCTGTCCCCTTATTGCAGCGTCTCACGTGATGCCTCTGAAAGTTTGCGAAGGAAGCTTGAGCACAGACGACGCTCAGAAGCCGTGCTAGCACCGTTCCCTGCCCCCCCGTGTCCCTTTGACCTCACACTGCCATGCAGGAGAGGCCCCAGGCTCCCTGTCCTCGGATGGGGACACTCCTGACCCGTGAAGGAGGGTCCGCATCCACAGGTGGGCGCATGGAGACGCCTCGGGGACGTCCTGGGCCCTTGCGGGGCAGGGCAGAGGTGAGCCCAGGTTTTGGACAAGGGTTTCCCCTAGGTGCTCATGGGCCATGAATCCCCCCAAGGCAGATCCTAGGGGATTTGGGAGGGAGGGGTTTGGGGTCCCATCCTTGTGCAGCCACCAGCTGTGGGGACCCCAGGGCCGGAGCTGGTTGGGGTCCCGATGCCTTGCGTCACTGGGCCCGGGCAGAGCAGCCTCCGTGTTGTGGACGGGACACATCTGCTCACCATGAGAGCCCATGTCCCTTCCCTGGCGGCCCAGACCCGCGGCCCAGAGGACAGGCCCACTCAGGAAGGGTTTTCGCTTGGTTTCCTGTGGGTGAATTGTTTCTGAAAGGGCTTCTTATATTTAACAAGTCCACTGTTAGAGATTACTTTCGCAGGCTACTACGAGAGGGAGACACAGGGTCCTTCGATGGCGAAGATGCCTGCGCCCCACGTCGCTCACACGAGAGGCCCCTGCTCGCGTGCCCCTCTGCACTGCTGCTTCCACGGAGCAGCTTCCTGCAGTGGTGACATTAGGAGCACGGAACTCTGCCTTCTCCTTGGCGTGGCCCTGTGGTGTTTTCCGCTGTGTGGATGTGGCACAGAGCGCATCATCAACGCCGCCCCTGCGGTATCCGAGGTGGGTCTGATACTCTGTCCCTTAAGAACAACCTTTGTGAGTGGCCTTGTCCAAAGCCGCCCCCGTGTCTGCACGTGACAGGTGTCCTTTGGCAGACGCTCCTGCCACGGTGCCCAATGTGGCTGGATTCCGTCCCGCTGGGGCCGCACCAGCCCGCCTGGCCTTCTGGCAGCGCCCCAGAGCGCTGGCCTCCCCCCACGGGGCATCTGCGGAATCTCTGGGCGCTTTCCAGTCCGGGAGGTAAGACGTGGCGTCTCCCGGCAGCTCCCGGCGGCGTTCGGGTCACGGTCAGGGCAGAGCGGAGGCGTCTCCTGTGTACGCGCCGGGCCCCTTCTGGCTGGGACTTCGGTGCCTGTGGGGTTATGAACGGTTTCATCTCTCTCCCAAAGGCTGCCCAGCTGCCCCACACTTCCTCCCGCTGCTGAATCCCACGCCGATGTCCCCTGGACTCGGGTCGCGTTGCCAGGCTCTTGGGGCCTGTGACGCTGTCACCGGAAAGGGCCACTTCCGTACAGGGTGGGTGTGCCCGCAGGTGGCTGACTGCCCGGGGCCTCTCGGGCCGGCCCCGCTGCTCCGCTCCTCCAAGCTCTCTCTTTAAAAGGCGCGTGCACGGGGACACCCACCCCCGGGACGGCGAGGTCCCACTCAGGGTCGTCACAAAACCCTAGTGGGATTCTTGCCCTCCGCCACGTGTGGCTCGGGGGTAACATGACTCGGAGGAGTTCTGTGTTCTCAACAGAACGTGGAGACCCCCGAGACCCCCGGGACTCTCGCAGGAGGGGAGGGCCCGCCCCCTGGGGGGGCGTCTTCGGGAGGGGGGACCCCTGGTGCTCAGTTCTCTCCGCTTCACCGAAGTCCCCGCAGGGAGAGAGAGGCCGCGCGGCCGGGCCCGCTGGTCAGCGGCAGGCGGCCCTGAACCCACGGGCTGTTCTTCCCGCCCTCGCCGGCCCATTGGCACGCACGGCGGGTCCTCCAGCTGGTGAGTCACCGGACAGCAGGCAGCAGAAGGTGCCGGAGCACTGAGCCCGGCAGGGATCCGGGCCCGTCCCCCAGCCCCGGCGCTGCTGAGTCACCGAGGACGCCGGGCGCTGAGCGGGGCGGCGGAGGGAGGCGAGGTCCCGGCCCAGGGAGGCCGAGGCGGGCGTCTTGTTCCTGCTCCTGCTCGGCCCTCGCCGACCTTTTCCTCTGCGTGCCCTCCATCCCACTGCCCTGCCGCGCGCATGCGTTCACACCCTACGTGCACGCGCACGCACACCGGGGTACGCCCCTACGTGCCCGTGCACGCGCACGTACACCAGCTGACCCCAAGCCGCAGGCCAGGTGCAGAGCAGCGGCTGGTAGGCAAGCGGCCTCGGAGCCGGCTCCTTTGGGGTTCAGCCTCCTCCCTGCACAAGGAAAGCAGAGATCTACCCGCCTGCTTCTGGGGAGACTTCTGCTGCAGAGGCCTCGTCCCTGACCTGGGCCACCGGGCCTTCCAGGCCCTGCCCCCCTGTCCAGCCCGAGTCCCGCGTCATTGCAGGAGGGTGAGCCTGGTCAGGTGTGAAGTCGCCAGCCATGGGTTCCTACCCTGTCTCCACAGTGCACACCCCGCCTGGGGTCCCAGCTTCCCATGCCCCGCCTTGCTCCCAGACCGGGCTGGAGAAGTCCTGGGGGGCATTTGGTGATGGGGGTGGATGGCCCCCATTCTTAGGGAGCTGCTCACGGCTCTACAACACCTCTGCCCAGGCCGGCGGGAGCACCAGGCTTCCCTGTGGCCCTCTCCACCCTCCCACCGCTGCTTGGTGTCCTGTGTCCTCAGCCCTTCTCTCCACCTCAGCCACCGCTGTCCCCACCCCACAGGTGAGAACAGAGAGGCTAGTTAATGCCCAAGCAAGTTAGCACAGCATGTCAGCACAGCTAGTCAGCGGCGGACCCGGGGTTCTTGCTGAACAGAGAGCGGGTTTGGAGAAAGCATCCACCATGGACGCCACCACCATCTTCTATATAAGCGGCCAGTTTCCAGAACTGCTGGTCAGACCGGGCTCTCCGCAGCTGCGGCAGCAGCAGCAGCCACCGGGCCCCGGGAGGGAGGTCCCTGCCGGCTGGCTGCCGCTGTGAAAAGAAACAGTAATTTCCTTATTGATCTTTTCCTTCCCGTGCGCAGGGCTTGAAAACAAGGTCGCGGAGGATGATGTTGCCGGCGTGCTTCATGGTCGCGTTCTGTTTATTGAATTCCCGTGTCATTCCTGGAGGGCTCCCCTCCTCTCTCCACAGCAGCTCCTCGCTTCAAGGACACCGATGGCCCGGCCCGCTCGCACAGCCCTCCCGGAAGCACGTCCTGTACCCAGGACGGCGCACCGACCCCCCTTGGCTGTCCCCTGAGGCAGCCTAAGGCCACAGGCGCCCACCCCTGCCCCCTACTCCGGGCTCTGGCTCCTGCAGCCACCCCCTTCCATTAGCTAGACCAGCTCCTGCCTGCACATGTCACTTACACGCCATGTCCCTGCTAAATGGGCTGTGGCAGGCCATAAGAAAGAGGAGACAGCGGCTGTGCCAGGTCAGCCGGAGGGGCTGATGTTAGCCCAGGCAAGGCCGGCAGAGGGGACATCCAATTAAAGTTTCTCTGCAGCCCGGAGGCTGCAGGCCTGGCCTGTGACTCTGAGAGCTTCAGAAATAATGGACGGGGGCCAGGACAAGAGCGTCCTCTGTCCTTCCTCCCAGACGGCTGCCCGTCTACATGCGGGTCCCGGGAAGACCCGTGTGAGAGCCACCCCAGGCGGTGACCCCGTCATCCAGTTCTACAGATGTTTGCTGTGCGCCCAGCTCCGTGCTGGAGGGCCAGACACAATGCCCAGCCCTCGGGGGTCACTGTCCAGCAGAGGCAGAGAGGGACAACCCCAGAAGGTGTCCACGGGCCTCCAGTTCTCGGATGCAAGCCGGCAGCTAATCTCCCTCATGCAGCTGCCATGAAATAATGGAAGAACTTAGGCGGCCTCTTGAACCCTTTTAACGAAATCCAGGCTTCAAATAATCTCTGCAAGGTGACGTTCTGTGAGAAAGCCCGGTCTCCGCCCCTCACCTCCTCTGCCTGGCACGGGCTCTCGAGGGGAGGGGGCACTTCTTGCCAAGGAAGTCAAAACAGGCACACCGATTTAACCCCAAGAGGGTCTCTGTGGACAACAAAGAGGGGGAAGGTGGATGCTGGAGGTCAGCGTGACCCGGTCAATCCCTGCTGCTGCGCTTGCCAATGGTGCAACAGTGGCCACTCTGCTGACCCTCGAGGGGCGTTGATTCCAAAGCTGTAGAATGAGATTCGCACGGGACCCGCCCTCAGTTCACCTGAGGAACACCGGAGCCAGCCTGGGAAAGCACAGGGGTGGGCAGCCAGACCTGAGCACTGGAGCTGGGGCCGTGGGGTGGGGAGGGCAGGGCCCTGAGATGTGGGCGCTGGGTGCTGCCCGGCCTGCCCGCCTGGTGCTCAGCATGTCCGGTTACTGAGTGCACAGTGCCGGGCTCCAGGCTGAGCCCCCGTGGTCATCCCTCATGTTTTCACGGGCACCCCTCCTGTGCAGGGCGGGAGGTCAGGATGTGGGTGTCCAGGAGACCTGCAGGGGACCTCGGGGGCAGGTTGGCTGTGCTGCCCACCTTGCGGTGCTCACCGACCAGCGTCAACATCCCACAGAGCGATGCCCAGAGGGGTGACCCCACGGCAGAGACACGAGGCCGTGCACTCAAGAAGAACCTGCACAGGCCAGGTTCCCCCCCCCCCCATGCTGCCTCCAGCGTCACACACTGAGGGGCCTCACTCCCTCATGCGGCTGCTCCTCTGCCTGGCGTGATTGCCCCCGGTGTCAACACGTCCACGGGTCCATCAACCCGTACGTCTGTCTGTCTGTCCTGTGCCCCATAGAAGACAGCACTGAGGGACACGTCTACCTCTGTGCGTCCCTGGGCCTGGCTCTGCGCCCACACATAGTGGATGCTCAGCAAACACTTGCGGCATCAAAGCATGAGCAGGTCTGGCTGGTTTCAGGAAAGCCTAGAGAAGAATGCCCATTCACGCCGGAACGGGCCTTCAAAACACAAATCCATTCTCCATTCCAACGGCACCAATCTTTGCAAGCGCCCTCGGAGGTGCCCGCCGGGCGCTGAGCCCCTGGGAACCAGAAAAGGTTGTTTGCCACCCCCCCAATGCACACTGGTCTCGTTGGGGAGCCCTTGGGGGTCCTTGGGGCTCCAGTTGTGATTCTCTGCGACACACAGGGTGAGTCTCGGCTTACCTGCTTTCTGCTTCTCAAAGCGAGAGATGGGTCTCCACACAGATAGGAGCAGAGGACCTCAGGAAACCCTGAGTTCTTGGGAGACGTGGGGGCCTGTCACTCACCCTCTTTGCCTTTGCCCTGATTGGGGGGGGATGACCAGAAGCACACTCCCCCCAATCAGAGACGGCAGCAGGAAGAAGCCAGCGGGCTCCTTCCCTGGCCCCCCACAGCCCTGAGATCCTCGTCCTCCAATGTTCAGACATCTGGGCAGCAAGCGCAAGACTAATTCGACAAGTGAAGTATTCAGAGCAGCAGAAACACGACAGGAAGAAGGACCAAGGCGGAGGCAGCGGGTGTGGAGACAGAAACTCAGACAACAGACCCCCTCACCCGAGAACACTCATCAGATCTCAAAAACAAATTAGCAGTGAGTTATGGAAACATTGTTTCATTAGATGCAACCAGTCGTTTCAAGAACAATACTCATAAATTGTTTTCCTGCAAACAGGGTTGTCCTCGCTGTTCTGCCAGCTTGGCTGACCCCTGCCTTCCATTCCCCACCTCCTCACTCCCCGCCCCACCATGCAAGCTCCTGGAGGGTACGGACCCTGGGACTGACCCACCCGGGGTCCCCTGGGCCTCACACCATGCGGGTGCATTCTTGACGCCCAGGAGATCGCCCTGGGTTGAGTCATATTTCCAGGGGTCTCACCACCATCTCAGCAATGAGCCTCAAAGCAAATCGCTCCAACGAGTGGGGACAGGTACCTGCTTGGAATCATGTGATCTCCCTTACTATACAATTATCCCTAATGGAACGCTGCTGGCTTGGGGGTCTGCAGCATGCTGGGGGGCCACCCGCAAAGACACGCTCCTTTAAGCTTTGCTGTGACGGCTCATTTTTGCCCTGAGACAGAGGCACCCCTGTGGGAAAACGGGGAGCAGAAGGGGTTGTACAGATATGAAAACTATTAGGTAGCAAACCCAGCAAACGACTCAAGGTTCTAGAATTTTTCCTGCTTGTCGATCAGGGCTGCAGGGCCACTGGGTCTGGCCCTGGGGATATGGGCAATGATCCTACTCTCCTCAGTGCTCCTCAGCCATCTTGCCTGGAAAATCTCTCCAGGACACCAAGCGAGAGACGGGCGTGCCCAGGAGCTGGGGCTGTGGGTCGGGCTGACCCACCTTGGACAGGCTTGCTGACCGGGGGCAAAGCCATGCCTCTCCCCCCACTGCCCCGCTCTGAGCAGCCGGAATGTTGAGCTCACGGACCCACGGCCCTTGCATTCTGACACCCTAGAGTTCGATCAGCGGGTGCGGCTGCACTGAAGCCTGTACCGGAGCCACGGGGAGCACAGAGACCCCTCCCCCCACGTCCGCACTGAAGCCTGCACCAGAGCCACGGGGAGCACAGAGACCCCTCCCCCCACGTCCGCACTGAAGCCTGCACCAGAGCCACGGGGAGCACGGAGACCCCTCCCCCCACATCCGCACCAGAGCCATGGGGAGCACGGAGACCCCTCCCCCACATCCACACTGAAGCCTGCACCAGAGCCATGGGGAGCATGGAGACCCCTCCCCCACGTCCGCACCAGAGCCACGGGGAGCACGGAGACCCCTCCCCCACGTCCGCACCAGAGCCACGGGGAGCACGGAGACCCCTCCCCCACGTCCACACTGAAGCCTGCACCAGAGCCACGGGGAGCACGGAGACCCCTCCCCCACGTCCACACTGAAGCCTGCACCAGAGCCACGGGGAGCACGGAGACCCCTCCCCCACGTCCACACAGAGGGCCCCGTTATTCTGTGCTGTTCCTGTGTCAGGGGATGAGGGTTGGCCGTGTCTTCCCACGGCAGACTGTGGGTTCAGGGTTCAGGGGCTTCTTAGCAGAACCAGGAAGCGGGGGGGGGGACGAGTTCGTGGGAGTCTACGTGGGGAGGGACAAAGGGAACCGAGGCCAGAGAGAGACCCAGGACAGAAGAGTTTAAGGAAGCGGCTGTGGGCAAGGCCAGCCTAGCCAGGTGTCCCCTGGAGGAGCTGGGCTGGCCACCTCGGGTTAGTCTCAGCCATCCGGCCTCGCTTCTGGATGAGGAGAGATGAGCTTCCTTCAGCCTCAAGATGTGGACCCAGCAAGGGGGCTGGTCCAGGGACTCAGAGTCCCAGCTGAGGCAGGAACAGCCCTCCTGGGGTGGGGAGCTTCCGGCGCTGGCGGGAGGCGAGCAGAGGGCTGGAGATGACCGGTGGGGTCAGCAAATCGGCCCTCTGTGTGCAAGGCGGGGCTGGGTCACTCTAGCGACCTGTGTCCCCCCTAGTCCCTGGGGCGTGGAAGTCTGAGTCTGCAGGCAGGCAGGCCCTGCCGGTGCCAGCTCTCTGGGTGTGGAGCCGGCGGGTGTCTGCACCTCCGTGCCTCGGCAGCAGGACCGAGAGATCTTTCCGGCTCAGACAGACCTCCCCCCAGTGCCAGCTCCCCACAGACGGCTGCACCCCCACCTCCACGGCCACATGCCGACCTCGGCCTCGGCCTCAGCCTCCGGAGTCTCACTGACAGGAGGTGCTGGGCAGCCCGTGCTCCACCAGCGCAGGGCAGGCACGTTCCTGTCGCTTCCTAAACGAGCTGTAAAAGGGACTGCGCGCGTAAAAGGGCGTTGTCATAAAACACGGGCCGCGCCGAGCACTTCAAGAGCCCGCCGACTGCGTAAATCAGGGACGTGAGCTGACAGGGACGCTTGGCCTCCTTCCTGGATGTAAAGCGGTGGCTTCTAAATCAAGAGAGCAGATTTCTGCCGGGTGTCGCGGAGGGGGGGGGCTGCTGGAGGGCGGGGACAGCCCCAGCGAGGGGACAGTGAGGGCGTGTGGAGGTGGAGCGTGGAGACCCCGTGTCGCCAGCCGCAGGGGCCCGAAGAACGTGGCTTCTCCTGCGGAAGCGGCAGCAACCCCTTCTGGCTGCTGGTCGTTTCCAGGAAGCCCCTCGTTACAGATTCAGAGACACCCCCCCCCCCCCCCGCCACCCATGTGGAACAGCGGTGTCTGCCCCTCTGGGGGCCGGAGGTGTTTCTTCTGATTCTGTCCGGTGACAGCAGAGAGCCCGGCCTTCCCACCCTTTCTCTCTCCTCCACGAGGCGTGCGGGCACCCAGCCGTCCCCGTTCGCGACCCTCAGGGTCTTCAAAGAAGCAGAAGGCAGCCGTGCGGGTTCGAAGCTGCCTCCGCGTCTCACTGGCCTGTGCGGGTCTCCTGACCCCGACCTGTGTGCGTGCAGGGGAGGCTGGGAGAGGTGGTGGCATGGATTCTGGAGAACGGAGAGTGAGGGGGCAGTGAAGGGGTCAGTCCTTTGTCGTGGCTAAATAAAGTGCCTTGCCCCCCCCCCCGGAAACGCTGCCTTTGGCTTCGGAGAGGTGGGGGCGCTGTGCGGAGTGATCTCACGCAGGCGACCGACCCAGCCCCTCTGAGCTCCCAGCCTCCTTTCCCCAGGGCAGAGGCTGAGCCGGGGGCAGGGCTGGGAGGATTAGATTAGCCCGGCCCAGGGCTCGGCCCCACAGAGCTCGGCCACGCTGCAGCCGTGGTAGCTGGTACATTTTCCCTGCACGCCGGCAGCCACGCGCGCGGCACACAGGCCCGGCTCTGCGATCCGTCATCCCTAACGTGGCCGTGGGATAACCGCCTCCAATCAGCACCCACAGGGGGGGACTGACCCTCCAGACAGCAGGCGGCCTTTCTTAGGGACACCAGCAGCGTGGTGTGGGGCTGGGCCTGTGACGGACGCTGTGCCGTTGCGTGTCCTTGGTGGGGGCGTCCTCGCCGGCAGGACTTCCCCGGCCGCTGACGGACGCACCTCGGGGCGCATCAGCCTCAACACCTGTGAGCCAAACGCAGCTGCTCACTGACCGGTTTCCAGGGGAATGCGCCTGGGGGGGTGCAGGGTTAACCCCCGGGGTGCCCGGCGTCGAAGTGGCCGGACCCCACGGGAGGGCAGTGGGCGCCACTGAGGGCTCTGAGCAGGGACAGGCCATGCTGACGTTTCTGAAAAGACGGATCTAAGGCTAAGGAGGCGCGAGGGCGAGGCAGGCAGCCTGGGCGCACCCCCCAACTCCCACCCCCCAGACAACGGAAATTGACTGGCTCCTGAGGTTCAATCAGGAGAACTAGGGTCTCCTGCTGGGTGGGGGTGGGGGGTGCGGCGGGGGAGGAAGACTTGACTTGGGGTGGTGAACGGCGCGGTGCAGTGAACAGATGATGCAGGGCTGTGCACCTGTTACTAACCAGAGCCACCCCAATAAATTCCGTATACAGAAAATAGGAAGGTGGGAGGGGCTCAGGCTGGGGCCCCCACAGCGGCAGCCCACAGGAGCGGGTGGACAACGGTAGACCCCGGCTAGGCAGAGGAGGGGGCGGGCGGAGCAGGCTGAGCTCAGACCCCGACGGGGACACCCTGGGGTCCTGGCAGAAGACCCAGCCCCAGCGGGAGGAGCTGGGGAATCGAGCCAGAGACCCCACCCCGCCCCCTGCCAAGGGCGCACCAGCAGCCCTCTGTCACTGCCTGGTCCGCCCCTCATCTTGGCTGTGGCGGTGCTGATGCTGACACGGGTGGCCTGTTTGGAGCATCGGGCCGTATTATTCTGTCGCTTAATGACGGCGGGAAAGGCAGGGAGTAATCGCCCGTGTTAACGTGTAATTTATGCTCCATCCGTAATTATGTTACCCCGCCAGTAATGAAAGTGCGCTGCGCTTCCTGCTCGGTGGGTGGCGGGCGGCTGGGCACCCCACGCCTGAGCGAGGATTGGCCCTCGGACCCCCGGGGCGGGTGGGCACCCCAGGCCTGAGCGAGGATTGGCCCTTAGAGCCCCGGGCGGGTGGGTGGCGGGCGGCTGGAGTCCCAGGCCTGAGCGAGGATTGGCCCTCGGACCCCCGGGCGGGTGGGCGGGCGCCAGTCAGAGGCGCTGTTCTCAGGCCAAGCCGACGCTGGGATGACAGGGGCCAGGCTGGGTCACACGCACAGGCAGAGAAGAACAGCCCCTCAACCATGCCCGCATCCAAATCCCCGGGACCTGTGACTACGTGATGTTTACACGGCCGAAGGGACTTTGCAGACGTGATCGAGTTAAGGGGTTTTACGACCGAGATGATGCGGTGGGCCCAGTGCCACCACAGGGGTCCTTACGGACAGAGGCAGGAGGTCAGAGTCAGGGAGGAGACGTGAGGACAGAGCAAGGGTCGCAGCACAGAAGACGCCGCTGCCCCGAAGCTGGAGGGCGGGGCTGCGAGCCCAGGAGTACAAGGCTCTGGTCCTGGGGAAGGCATGGAGGTGATGCCCCCGGAAGGGGCCAGCCCCCAGGGGAACCAGCATCCAGTGGGGACCAGCCCCCAGGGGGAACCAGCATCCAGTGGGGACCAGCCCCCAGGAAGAACCAGTGTCCTGCAGGGACCAGCCCCCAGGGGGAACCAGCATCCAGTGGGGACCAGCATCCAGGGGGAACCAGAGTCCAGTGGGGACCAGCATCCAGTGGGGACCAGCCCCCAGGAAGAACCAGTGTCCTGCAGGGACCAGCCCCCAGTGGGGACCAGCGTCCGGCGGGGACCAGCCCCCAGGGGGAACCAGCGTCCAGCAGGGAACCAACGTCCAGTGGGGACCAGCCCCCAGGAGGAACCAGTGTCCAGTGGGGACCAGCCCCCAGCGGGGACTAGTCTGGCTGACACACTGACTTAGGACTTATCTCGGACCTCCAGAACTTGAAGAGCTTTGTTTAAAGTCACCAAGTTTGTGTCATTTGTTCCAGTGGCCACGGGACACTCCTACAGCTGCCTCTGTGTCCAGGTCGCTTTGGGACCTGGGGGAGGAGGTGGTGCAGACAGACAGACCGGGGGGACGGAGAAGGAAACAGAAGGAAAGGTGGCCTCTGTCCAGAGACACAGCAACGTCCCCAGCTCGACGCCTGCTTGGGGCTGCCCCCTCCGAAGAAGGGGAGCCTGGGCTCTCCCTCCTGCCCGAGCAGCCCCCACTCCCTACGGGGAGGGGGTGCTCTGACTGTGCAGAGAGGGGGTGGGTGTGAGACAGCAGGCACGGGGGGCCGGGTCAGGCTGCAGGGGTCTCCCTCACCATCCAAGCAAACCTGGAACAACACATCACCCACGTGCGGGCCCCTGAGGTCTTTGCTCACTGCTTGTCCCAAGGACTGGGGGGGGGGGACGTGGGGGACAGCTCCTCCCCCACGGACCCTCCACCTTGCGTCCAGGTCAGAGAGCATCACCGGGAGGCTGCTTACAGCTGGGCCTGCTGCTCTCTGCTGCTCTGGTCCCCGGCCCCAGCACAAGGCCTGACTCAGGGAGGAAGGGAATGGAGCAGGGGAAGGGACAGATGGAGAGATGGAGGAGCAGGGGGGGCGCTCCTGGCCTCCTCCGACCCCTGGCTGCTCTCTGGTGAAGCCCCAGTGAGGACAGAGGGACCGCCTGCCCTTAACACCCCAGACGCCCCAGCAAAGCGCCCGGGGCTTTTCATCAGGTTGCTGACGCTGGCCGGTCGATGGGGCCGTGACAGTGACCTTGTTTCTCAACTTCCAGCAGCTGCTGGGATGGAGTGCCCCACCCTGTGCCCCCTGCAGGAGGAGGGAGGAACTCTGGACGGAACCTCAGATGTCTGTGACCCGGCCCCCCCCAGCCCCCCCTAGGGAAGCCACCTGGCCTGGCCAGGAGAGAGGACGCGGCAGGACCCGGCCTCAAAAGCCCGAGGAAGCAGCCACTGGAAGCCCGTCCGACCTGTGCTAACCCCGTGATCTCATTTCCCCAAAGACGGGGCTAAAGGACACCTGGGGGAGGCTGGCAACAAACTCAGACCCGCAGAAGTGCCGAGTCATGCCGGCCTGTTTGGAAAACAGAGCTCGCTAAGTTACTGCTGGGGAGGAGGAGGCGGGCCAAGGCCGCAGGGAAAACCTGCTGAGCTCTCCAGTGGGAACCGAGCGGGAACGTGAGCGTGAGTGCCCCAGGGCCCCCCTCTCGGGACCTGGCAGAGGCCTGGGATCCCAGGGAGGCCGGGCATGGGCAGGAGGTCCACAGGAGGGCGGAGCCCAGGGCCCCCCCCTCCCCACCAGGACCCCGCACCAGCCAAGCCTTGGACCAGGAGCCCCGAAGGGGGGCGTGTTGGGTGTTTCTTTGGAAGGCTCTCAGAGCCCACATCTTACCACACCCCCGCAGTTCATTCGCAAGGTTTGGGGAGCAGGGTGGGAGGGCGGTTAGCACCAAAAATGTCCCTGCAGGAGGCAGCTGCACAGAGGCCTCAGGCCAGAGCAGCAGAGCGCTGCCCCAGTGATGTCATTCCTTGTTGGGAGGGAGGGCGGGGAGGGTTGCCATGGCCTGCCAGATGGACAGTGTGTCCCCAGAGGGCAGGCCTGGGGACACTGAGTGGGGGCTGCAGGAAAGAGAGGCTGCCGGCTCCCCTCCCGAGCCTTCCGTCTGGTGGCCCACCGCGTGTCCCCACACCACGGGCGGGTGCACGAGGCCTCTGTCCTCTCTGGAGCCTCCCCTGGAGAAAGGCAAGCTGAGGGCTGCCGTGGCCCACCTCCAGTCCTTCCGCCACCTCGCTCGGCCTGGCCCGCCTCCACCGAGCACCTACTCTGAGCCGAACCGTGCCAGGCACGCGGCCACAAATACTCCACACACGCCAGGGGCTCGGAGACCCGTCAGCCCAGCCTTCCCTCCTCACCCCTGACTCACATGCAGTGGCCTGCCTGACATCTGCACGGGGATGTGTAGTGGAAACGTCTACTCGGCATGCCCTGAGAGGCAAACACAAATGTGTGTGGGCGTGCCAATGTCCTGGGGCCACCAACCACCAGACGTTTGTTCTCTCCCAGCTCTGTAGGCCAGACGATTGCAGGAATCAAAAGAGGACCAAAACGCCCAGACAACTTGATGAAGGAAGTAGGATTTACTTAGCTGGCGGAGCAGCGTGACCCCAAAAGAGGCAACCGAACACGTGCTCCCGAAGTTAGACTTCCTACCTCTTATATATCTTTTATAGAACACAGGTTTTCACACAAGGGGCTCATGATCTCTTTGTCTAGAGCAGGGGTCCGGAACCTATGGCTCACGAGCCAGATGTGGCTCTTTTGATGGCTGCACCTGGCTCGCAGACAATTCTTTAATAAAAATAATAATAACGTTAAAAATATAAAACATTCTCATGTATTACAATCCATTTTCTACCGCTCATGTTCATGGTTGCAGGTGGCTGGAGCCAATCACAGCTGTCCTCCGGGACAACAACAAATTTTTATTAGATAATGCGTAAGGTACACAGGTCGTTGTATGGCTCTCACGGAATTACATTTTAAAATATGTGGCGTTCGTGGCTCTCTCAGCCAAAAAGGTTCCCGACCCCTGGTCTAGAGGTGTACACGTCACTCACAGGACTCTAGGATGGGAGGGTGAGTTTAGGTGAGGTCAGAGAAGAATTGTTGGAATTTGTAAATTAAGGTCTTAAAACCTTTTAAGAAGGAGGAGAGGACAGGGTTTTTCAGATAAGTTCTGTCTTTCTTTCTCAGTGTAGCAAGTGGCCCAGGCACCCTTTCAGAGAACCATGTATAGGAAGTAGTTAAGCTAACTGGCTGACTCAGTCGCCCCTGCAGCCTCCCTTCCCCTGCATTCTTCTTATTTCTTCCTCCTCCGTGGAGGAGGGGCAGGGGGGGGTCTGAGGACGTCTGAAGTCAGGGTGTCACAGGGTCATGCTCCCTCTGGAGGCTCCCCTGGGCAGGGGCAGTCTCTCCTGCCTCTCCCAGCTTCTGGTGGCCCCAGGGGCCCTTGGCTTGTGGCCACATCCCTCCAGCCTCTGCTCCATCCTCATGTGGCCTGTCCTCACCTCTCCCCCCCTCCTTCCCTTCTCTTACAAGGACACCGATCACTGGATTCTGGTGCCGCCTCAGCCGGGATGATCTCCTCTCGGGACCGTTCACTTGGTCACATCGGCAGAGACTCCTTTCAGGGAAAGCCACAGCCACAGACTCCGGGTGGGCCTATCTTTGGGGGGGGGGGCACCATTCACCTCACTACAGAGTGCTTTTTTCCTTCCCATTTTCTAACATCTCTGGGCCAGCAACGGCTTTACCTCCCCCACTAGGCGGCAGTGCCCACCTGGTGGCCTTTCCGTCTGTCCTCCGTACCCGGCACAGGTGGGCACCGGCGGGACCCTCTGCAATCCCAGGCAGGGTACGAGTACGAGTGAGGCGCAGGCGTCCCTGCTGGGCCCCCATTTCCAGGCCAACATGAACCCAGTGTGAACATGTTTACAGATGGGACCGAGCCTCCCGCCCACAATCTCCACTGGCTCTGTCGTCCGTCTGTCTCAGCGTGACCCCAACAAATAACTCTGGAGGCGAGAAAGCGAGACCCACCAAAGGACTTCCACGTCGGCCTGTGGCAGATGTCCAGGCCCCCGCTATGGAAACTGCAAGCAGGCTTCGGAACACAGAGCCAAGACGGCACCCAGAGGAGGCCTGCGGGCGGGCAGAGCCCCCCATCAGCGGCTCATTATTACAGCAGCTCTGGAGGCAGCCTGGGGGTCACGCTCACAGCCCTGGCGGGTGGGCCACGCACTCGGATCTGACCCATCACCTTTTCACAGAGGTTCATGCGGGACCAGGCGACGGGCCTGTGACCCACTTCTGCTGGCTGGCGGCGCTGACACTGGCAGAAGCGCTATGGCAACCAGACGCACGGACTCAGTCACATCATCAGCCCACGGCGTTTCCTCGCGGAGATCGGGGAGAGCACGCACCCTCACCTCCCACAGTCAGGGAGGAGGAAGAAAAGCCGCTCTGTTTACGAGAGGAGCCCCTGGCCACCCCGCCCTCCCCAGCCGGGTGTGCCCACAGACCTGCCAAGAGCCCAGGATGGATGGGGCCATGAATCAGAGCCGCGCCCGCCCTCCTCTCCCGGTTCCCGGGGTGCCGTGCCAACTGGCCCTCTGGCCATGTGACAGCCACCTGGTTTGGCCGGATGGCCTTGCTCCTCCTGATGGCCACCCGCCCACCTGGCCTCGGAGCAGGCACTGGTTGACGAGACGGGGGGCCTCCAAGAGGGGGCAGGCAGGGCACTTAGGCCCCCCAGGAAGGGCAAGAGGAGTAACCCACACATGCCCATGAGTGGGGGCCACTGTCCTCTGTCCCCAGAGGAGGGGACAAGGGCTTGGAGCAGCCTGAGTCTTGTCTCTTACCCAGAGTGGGGCCACAACCCAAATCCCCTTTTTCTTACCTTGTCTTAAAGTATAGCCTCAGTTCCCAGTAAAAATGACATCAACCAACTTGACTGAACATTAACCATCTCCCGTCCCTCAGTTTGAGGGCTGACCCAGCTCTGCAGCAGAGGAAGGGCCCGGGTGTGCGCGGGGGGACAGTCCGGGTGTGTGCGGGGGGACAGTCCGGGTGTGCGCGGGGGGACGGTCTGGGTGTGCGCGGGGGGAGGCCCCGGGTGTGCGCAGGGGGAGGGCCCGGGTGTGCGCGGGGGGAGGGCCCGGGTGTGCGCAGGGGAGGCCCCGGGTGCGCGGGGGGACGGTCCGGGTGTGTGCGGGGGGACGGTCCGGGTGTGCGCAGGGGAGGCCCCGGGTGTGCGCAGGGGAGGCCCCGGGTGCGCGGGGGGAGGGCCCGGGTGTGCGCGGGGGGACGGTCCGGGTGTGCGCGGGGGGACGGTCCGGGTGTGCGCGGGGGGACGGTCCGGGTGTGCACGGGGGGACGGTCCGGGTGTGCGCGGGGGGAGGGCCCGGGTGTGCGCGGGGGGAGGGCCCGGGTGTGCGCAGGGGAGGCCCCGGGTGTGCGCAGGGGAGGCCCCGGGTGCGCGGGGGGACGGTCCGGGTGTGTGCGGGGGGACGGTCCGGGTGTGCGCGGGGAGGGCCCGGGTGTGCGCAGGGGAGGCCCCGGGTGTGCGCAGGGGAGGCCCCGGGTGCGCGGGGGGACGGTCCGGGTGTGCGCAGGGGAGGCCCCGGGTGTGCGCGGGGGGACGGTCCGGGTGTGCGCGGGGGGACGGTCCGGGTGTGCACGGGGGGAGGCCCCGGGTGTGCGGGGGGACGGTCCGGGTGTGCGCAGGGGAGGGCCCGGGTGTGCGCGGGGGGGGGGGGGGGGGCGGGGACCCGGGTGTGCGCGGGGGGACGGTCTGGGTGTGCGCAGGGGGAGGCCCCGGGTGTGCGCGGGGGGGGGGGACCCGGGTGTGCGCGGGGGGGGGGGGGGGACCCGGGTGTGCGTTGGGGGACGGTCTGGGTGTGCGCAGGGGGAGGCCCCGGGTGTGCGCGGGGGGGGGGGGGGACCTGGGTGTGTGCGGGGGGAGGGTCCGAGTGTGCACGGGGGGAGGGCTCCGGGTGTGCGCAGGGGGAGGGCTCCAGGTGTGTGCAGGGGGACGGTCTGGGTGTGCGCAGGGGGAGGCCCCGAGTGTGCGCGGGGGGGGGGGGCCTGGGTGTGCGCGGGGGGAGGGTCCGAGTGTGCACAGGGGGAGGGCTCCGGGTGTGCGCAGGGGGAGGGCTCCAGGTGTGTGCGGGGGGGACGGTCTGGGTGTGCGCAGGGGAGGCCCCGGCTGTGCGCAGGGGGAGGGTCCGAGTGTGAGGTTGGTTGGCAATGGGGGAAGGTCATGTGGGGAACCAGGCCCGGGAACTTTGGCTGGAATTGCCCACACCTATGCTCACCAAAGAAACTTCCCAGGAGCCCCTTGAAAAAGAGCGATGGTCTGACAGCCAATGAAATTTCACTACGGTCATATCTACTCAACCCCCACCCCAAACGACCTTATAAATCACCCCCACGTGGAAGGATCCGTGCGATTTCTCTGGCCCCCGTCCCCTGCACCAGAGAACATCGTCCGGGAGGCGCTCTGAATAAAGCTTTTATTATTCCACACTCCGTGGCTACACCTTTCCTCCGTAGGGAAAAATACCTTACACCACAGGGAAAGGGCCCGGGTGTGCAGGAGAAGGACGCCCTCCTCCCCGATGTCCCCTCCAGCCCCCTCAGGACTGCAGCCCTCAGAGCCGGGAACCCCCCCTGAGGTCACAGACCCACGGGGCCCCAGCCAGGCTCCCTCAGGGTTCACGTGTTTGTCAAAATAACGGATCAGGACGCCTTGGGTCCTTCGAGGGCAGAGCTCCCAGGAAGCTGCCGTCTGCTCCCCAACTGGGTTTCGGGGTGCTTCCCCTGAGGTGACATCACACCCTCTCCAAGCGCAGGTGTGGCTCTGGGGACACAGCCCCTGGCTCCCCTCTCTGAGAGGGATCCTGCCGGCTTCTGCTCTTCCTCCATGACAGGACTAACAGGAGGAGGGAGGCACCGCGGTGGCTGCGGATGCGGTGAAGGCGGGGCACGTGTGCACCCACCTGGCACTGGGGCCTAGTGGCCTGTCCCCGGGTCCTCCCTGCTGTCCCAGTCACCCCTGCCTGTCCCGCCACACCCTCCCTCGCCCTCCCTTTCCTTCGTCCTCAGTCCTGCCCCAGACTAGTCTGCCGGCAACGGGCAGCTGTGCACATCGGCCCTGCACAGCGGGAGGTGTAGGGGACTTCCTGGGAAGCACAGGGACCAGTGGCCCGAGCACAGCGTGGGTGCCAATCCAGCTCCGGCCAGGAGGTGCCGTTGGATGTCGGGTGACTCTTCTCTCTGAAATGGAGCTGATTCTACAGGGTCAACAAAGATCATGTGGGCAGAGACGTGCACTGTGACTGCATCAGGATCAGCGTTACCGTCACAGCCAGGTGAGACCCTCAGAGGCTGGGGGTCGCCCAGGCCACCCTCCAGCCCCCAGGCCCTGGGCACCCCTGGTTCTCTCCTCTGCCCGCATGTCATTCCTGCATTTGCAATTCCCCTGACCCGTCTCCCACCCTTTTGTCTGACATTGACACAGTGATTCTATGGTCATGTGTCTCCCAAGGCTGGGGCTGCATTGAGGTCATCCTGGGATATCTATGGCCTCGTGCAGGTCAGGGCCCAGTGTGCTGAGGCAGGAGTCGTCAGGCCTGGGACACTGAGGACCCCACATCCCGCTGTGTGGCCCGGGAAGCTCAGTGCCCTCTGAGCCTGCTCCCTCCCTAGTAGAAGGGACTCGGGAAGGTGACCTAGTAGAAGGGACTGGGGAAGGTGACCCTCTTGAGATCTTCTGAGGGTTGGAGGTATCAGGTGTCCTCAGGGGGCTCTCAGGACCACGGCCAGCACCCCTGCTCAGGGAAGGGAGGTGGCCCTGGGTCCCAAACCCAGCCCCTCACCAGCCGGAGCCTCCTCCACACCTGGGTAAGGCAGGGCGGCCGGACCCTGCCTCGCGGGCCGTGGTGGCCCCAAGAGACGAGGATGTCAGGTTTCCAGCTCAAGGCTGAGCACCTGGAGGAGACGCAGCCGTTGTCCCCAGAGATGACTTTGCTAACTGCCCAATAAAACACGTCCTGATGGACTTCACTGTCAGCAGCCTGCTCACAAGCAGGGGGGCCGGGGATGGGCTGGACACACGGATACACACACACACACACACACACACACGCGCGCGCGCGCGCGCGCTCAGAGGAGGGCACAGAGGAGGCGCTCAGAGCTCTCAGCGAGGTCAGGGCCAGCGGTGGCTGATGGATCTGTGGCCGGCGGCTGACCTGGAGAGGGAAGACGGATGGGCTGCCTGCTTGCCTGAACTGCAGGGGCAGCAGTTTGCCTTCCAGCCGTTAATGTCGGTTTCCTCCCAGGCTGAGCCACCCTCCGGGGAAGAGGGAGACGCCCCGGGGGGCCAGCTGTGTCAGACCCACGTGGGAGGGGCTTCGGGATGCCGGACCTACTTTTCCCAAGTGAGGAAGGAGACCGGACCAGGTCGAGGGGCGCGGACACTGCGGAGTGGGGAGGGCTCCCCTGGGGAAGGGGTGGGCCGTGTTCACACTGTGTTCTGACCCGGAGCGTCTGGCTGGTCCGGGAGGCCAGCTCCGACCCCTCCCACCCAGGGATCGCGGTGCGGGTAGCTCCCACCCACCGTGGGGATTGCTCAGGAGCTTCCAGGTCAGACGTGGAGCCTGCCGTTTCTGGGACGGGGAGTGGGGTTCCTGGCAGGCCGCCCAGCACCGCCTTCACCCCACGCACACACCTCGGAGCTCCGGGACAGGCTGTCTTGTCCTCCGTCCTAGAAAAGAACTGACCCGAACTGTCCGTCCCCGTGAACACTTCTGAGGCCTCGTCACATACAGACCCAGAGAGGGTGCTTACAGGGATTCCTGCATGAAAGTCTCGGCGAGGCGGGGGGCCGGGGCGTGGGGGGGGCCCAGGGGGTGGGGGGCCCGGGGCGTGGGGGGGCCCAGGGGGTGGGGGGGGCCCGGGCGTGGGGGGGGCCCAGGGGGTGGGGGGCCCGGGGCGTGGGGGGCCAGGGGAATGGGGGGCCCAGGGCGTGGGGGGCCCAGGGGGTGGGGGGCCCGGGCGTGGGGGGGGCCCAGGGGGTGGGGGGCCAGGGGAGTGGGGGGCCCGGCGGTGGGGGGCCAGGGGAATGGGGGGCCCAGGTCGTGGGGGGCCCGGGGCGTGAGGGGGAGGGCGGCGGTAGCCTTCAGCTCTCAGTCACGGAAGCCCGGCCACATGAGTTACCCAGATTCCGGTTTATTTTGTTTCACTTGACCCGGTGGTCAGTCCCAGAGGTCTGCGTCAGGGCCCAGGGGCGACGCCACAGGGACATCGGGGCTCCGCGCTCAGCCTGTGGGTCAGCGCATGGCTGCGGCAGCCCCAGGCCTGATGCATGTTTCGCGCACGGAGGAAGAGAGAAGGGTGAACCACAGGAGACACAGCAGCTGCGACCGCGTCCTGGGACCAAGGAAACGGCTTTTCCGGGAGCTCCCGCAGCGGGCGTGAGCTCGATCTCCGCCAGCACCAGCGGGTCAGTCGGTCGTGGGAGGTGGGGGCGTGAATACCTCGTGGTCAGGGCGTTGCTGTGCCAAACGGCGTTCCTGGGCGGTGGGGGTGGGGAGGGGGTGGATGTCCAGTAAGCAAGTCGCAATGCCGGCCACTCCAGCGCAGGTCACCCCCACGAGGCAGGACGGGGCGGCTGGAGAGGTCTGCCTCCAGCGGGACTGGGGGCGCTTTGCCCTGTGGAGAGCTTCCGAGCGCAGAGCAGTTAAGGAAACCCGACTGCCCTTGTTGGCCGCAGAGAAAGCCGCAGGTCCTGGTGCTGTCTGCACAGCTTCGTCAGTGACGTGTGTGTGTGTGTGTGTGTGTGTGTGTGTGTGTGTGTTAGAGCTGGCCACGGGGGCTGGTGTGCGAGGTTCTCAGAGCCCGGCACTCGATGGACAGGGTGGCATCCAGGGCTCCCACCACCCACCCTGGCACTGCTCGGGGTGTGGGCAGAGACCCCGGGGACGCGGGCCCTCCAGACACAGTGCACCTCCCGCCCCGGCCTTGGGAGGCCTTTCCCTGCGTGTCCTGGAGAAACGGTGATCTCTCCACTGGGTTCCAACTTCCCCCAGCTGCCTTGGAGGGGAGAAAACTGATGCAAAGGCCGGGGGCTGGCGAGCAGGTGAGGCCGCCGCCTCTGTGGGCACTGGCCACTCAGGGGGCTGGCGAGCAGGTGAGGCTGCCGCCTCTGTGGGCACTGGTCACTCAGGCCCCTCTGCCCTGCACTTGCCTGCAGGACCGTCTTGCACAGGGGTGGGGGGTATCACGGAAGCGTCAGGCCCTTGGCAGAGCTGACGGTCAGCCTGGGGCCTGAGAGCAAAGGCTAGAACCACTGTGGGGCTGGTCCCGGCTCTCCCTCTCCCGGACGGGTACTCCAGAGGTCAGCCTCCAAGAGGACGAGAGCTCCAACCCAGTGGAGCCCACTCGAGGGTCTGAGGGGAGGGGAGGGTTGGCTTCTCCCTAAGAAGCCGAAGTCGGGGATGTTTTCTCGTCTCTCCCTCCCTCCCCGTCCTTCCTTCCTTCTTTCCTTCTCTGTGAAAACACCCTGAGAAGCCCTGGCCAGTTGGTTCAGTGGTAGAGCATCAGCCTGGTGTGTGGAAGTCCCGGGTTCGATTCCCGGCCAGGGCACACAGGAGAAGTGCCCATCTGCTTCTCCACCCCTCCCCTCTCCTTCCTCTCTGTCTCTCTCCTCCCCTCCCGCAGCCAAGGCTCCATTGGAGCAAAGTTGGCCCAGGCGCTGAGGATGGCTCTGTGGCCTCCACCTCAGGCACTAGAATGGCTCTGGTTGCAACAGAGCAACGCCCCAGATGGGCAGAGCATTGCCCCTGGTGGGCATGCCGGGTGGATCTCGGTCAGGCACATGCGGGAGTCTGTCTCTCTACCTCCCCACTTCTCCAGAAAAATACAAAAAAATATTTTTTTAATAAATAAAAAGAAAACACCCTGAGGAGCTACCGCCCTCCCAGCAGGAACTGCTCCAGGGCCCCCAGACCCCTCCTGTGTGGTGTGCCCCACCCCGTGGATCTTCCGGACACCCCCGGGGGTCACTGTGGTCACCTCCTCACATCACAGACCAGGAAGGTGGGGTTCGGGACGGCCTCGCAGTGCAAGGCTGCAGAGCTGACAGGTGGCCAGGCCAGGGCCCCAAGTCTGAGCTGACGTCCATCTCGCTATAATATACCTTTCGTGTTTCTTCTCAGTTCTGAGGTGGTCATTGGAAAATGAAAAAAAAAAAAAAAAAGAAAACCAGGAAAAAAAAAAACGGGCTAGATTCTTTTTCCAAAAAACACAAACCCAGAACTTAATTAGAAAGGCAATTTGTTGACGGCCGTTCTCGTTCTCATCTGTCTGGAGCTCAGCTTGAAGGCTGTCGGGGGAGGGGGGGGTTGGGGCAGAAGACTGAGGTGGCCCGGGCCCAGCGCCCGGTGGCTTTGCTGGCCGGTCCCCACGTTGGCGGAGCCTCCAGGTGTCCGGAGGCGGGGCTGGAGCGTGCAGGGCTCCTGGGCTCTGGTGAAACCGGCCCCATCCCCCCTCCAGCAGGAGAGCACCCCTGAGCGAGGTGCCTTGACGGAGGAGGAGGTCTGAGAGGGTCCGGGTGAAGAGCAGGGTGGTAAACGAGGACACTGAGGGCCGATGAGCTCCTCCCGGCGCCGGCCGGCCGCTGACCAGGGAGCCGGTGACTAGCACACGGGCGCACGTCCAGGCATCGCACACAGGGGCACTCCACGGGGCTGGGGGGTGCCTTCCAGGGCTGCGGAAACCCCGTTCTCTCTGCTCACTCAGCAGAGGAGACCAGAGCCCCGAGACGACAAGGCTCCGTCCCCCAGCTGGCCCTCTCCTGCCCAGGGCAGCGCCCCGGGACATGACTCCTCCCAGACAGAGATTTGGGACTGGGGTCTGCACAAAGACAGAGGAGGCCTGCCCCGGGGCCTGAACAGCCCTGGGGAGTTGGGCGATGGCACAGGGTTGTGGTCACCTTGCTCCAGCTATCCTGTGGACATCCAGACCCCGGCAGAGAGCTTGCTCCTAATCCTGAGGAGGAAGGACTGGCCCCCCACCCCAGCGGACGTGAGCAGCATCACCCTGAGGAAGAGCAGAAACCCGCTAGCCACCGATAAACCTGCGAACGCTGACTCCCCGGACTGCATGCTCTGCACAGCCCGTGGGGCTGCGTCACTGGGCAGCGTCCCCTTGGCACCCTGCGCCCAGCACGGCAGCCTCTGCACCGCCTGCCCCGTGCCCAGCAGATCCTGCCACGGTGCAGGGAGCCCAGAGAGGAGTGACCCCACCGTGAGGCCAGCTCCGCCGCAGCCAGGATGTAAGCTGCGGTCCCTGGGGAGGTGGACAGAAAGGGGCAGGTGGGCAGCAGAGGCCTGGGTGCCCGCCTCCCACATCTGCGGTGGCACCTCTCCACGCCGGACTCCGGCCAGCCAACTTGGGGTGACACTAACCTCCTCCGGGCCTGCGCACGGCGGCGACCCAGGGCCCAGTGGAGACGTGTGGATAGAAAAGCACTTCGCAAACAGCAGGGTTTGGCGGGGGCAGGGGGGCCTGCGTGACAAAGAGGCCACGGAGCCCGATCTGCGGCCAGCGTGGTGCCCTCTTGATGCTCTGTGGGGTCCAGGAGGCGGGGCTGCCTGGCGGGTCATGTCTCCTTCTTAGCCACAGGCACCTGGACACAGAAGCTGAGGGGCCCCAGGCTCACATTAACTACAGGTGGGGGAGGGGGGGCGTGCCTCCAGCTCTGAGCACGTCACTCCCCTCCCCTCCCCTCCCCTCCCCCTCCCTCCTCTTCCACCCGCTGCGCACGCCCTTCCCTGCTTCCTCCCAGGTCCTCTGGGTGGTCAGTCTGGGGTTGTTGCGTGGGGACCACGGCCGGACCCGGGAGGAGCAGGTGGGCTTAGAAAGCCTTGCCACTTGTGTTCACTGCCCTCCGGAGACTTCCTGCAGCCCCACGGCTGTGGCTCCAAGTGACAGGCCAGGGCATTTGTTTCCGGGGCTGGAGCCGTGTTTATCGTTGCTAACGTGTTTTCTGGAGAGGGAGGCGAGGAGGTAGTAGCAGTGTCTGTAAGCGGAGGCGGCGGCGGCAGCGGCGATGGGTCTGTGACCATGGATGGAGTCGGATCCCTCCGCTGAGCGCGGAGGGAGACAGATCTCCTGCACGCCACCCAGAGGCAGCTCGTTTGTTTAGGGGTGACGCGGGGACAGGCAGGGGACTGAGCCTCCCCTCTGACCGAGGGCGCAGCAGAAGCTTCCTTGCCCCCTGGTCCGGGCTCCGGGAGCCTGTGGGGTTGGGGGCTGGGAGAAGCCCGGTGCAGGGAGGCGGGCAGAGGGGAGGGAGTGGGGGTCCCAGGGTCCGAGGGAGGCAGCAGCAAGGGGCCTGGCATTCAGGACATTGGTTCCAGATTCGGCCCTCAGCCCTGACCGGGGAGTGGGGGGAAGAGCAGCCCCTGTGGTTAAAGACCCGGAAAACTGCGGGATACCAGGTGGAGGTGCTGCTGGAGCAGGTTGGGGTTCTGCAAATACTCCCACCCCCAACCCCTGCCCTTACCCCATGGGAGGAGCCACTGCCCCAGACACCACCGTGAGCGTGCCCAGTGGAGCGTGGGCAGAGGTGACAGCTAGCACCGGCCGTAGAGGTCTCCCGTGTTCCATCCGTCTGCTGGGATGCACCTCACACCCCAGCTGACCGCTGCCCTCCCGCCTGGCCTTGGAGCTGACCCAGAGACACCTCACACCCCAGCTGGCCGCTGCCCTCCCGCCTGGCCCTGGAGCTGACCCAGAGACACCTCACACCCCAGCTGGCCGCTGCCCTCCCGCCTGGCCCTGGAGCTGACCCAAAGACACCTCACACCCCACACCCCAGCTGACCGCTGCCCTCCCGCCTGGTCCTGGAGCTGACCCAAAGACACCTCACACCCTGGCCTCAGTTTGCTCAGCCAGAATGGGGGATGATGCCCTCTTGCTGGGCAAAGCTGTACCACATGCCTGAGCAGCCCTCGGACCGGGTGGCTTTCCTACAAAGCTGCCCCCACCTGGGTCCCCTGTGCGGACTCCTGGCCCCGCCCCAGCCAGGGCCCTATTCCCATCTACCTTCTCCATATTCTGTTGTTGCCGTGGGCGGTGGACCAGCAGGATGCGTTTACACGCCCGGGGGTCCGTGAGCACACCGATGCGGGGAGCTCTGCTCTGCGTGGTGGTCCCAGCATGGGACTTTCTGGTGGCAGTGCCCCTGTCCACGGTGGCCCCGGGGCCTCTCGCTCAAGTCCAGTTCGTGTGGTGATTGCCAGGTGACTGGAGTTCCCACTAAGGGAGTCACAGCGCCCTTGGCTGCTGGACTGGGAGCCCCTTGTTTATTTTTCTCTCCCCCCAACCCCACCCATCCTGACCAGCCCAACAGGGGTGACCTCAGAGAGGCTCCCCAAGCCCCGATGATGGGGTGTGAGTGGCTGTGGGGGAGGTGGCCCTCACACCTCTGCTCCCGCACTACGCCTGCGCCCTGGCAGGGGTCGGGAGTGGAGGACTTCTCAACCACATCCTGGGACATTCTCCCAGGGCTGGATGCCCCCCCACCCCCACCCCTGCCTATGCTTTAGGTGATGGGATTCCAGGACTCAGCTTTGACAACCTGGAGCCTCTCTAACATTGCTAATTAGTATTTCCATGTGGCTGCCTTCAGGAATGTCACAATACACCCTTCCTGGTGACACGCTCAGCCTTCCCCCGGAATAGGCTTGCTATGTGGCTCCTGGAGATGTCCCACGGTCTGGGGGGGAGGGGAGTACAGCAGGTGCCCCCCACACTGGACCCAAGCGACACCACACAGGGCCAGCAGGGAGCAGCTTGCCGCTGAGAGGGCAGAAGGTCTCCGGGGGGCCCAGGTATCACTATGTCCCAAACAAAGGCTCCCAACTGGGTGCCTTAGAAACGGCGCAGGGAGAATTCGCTGGGGCTCAAGGAAGGGAGGGCTATTTTTTTTTTTTTTTTTTTCATTTTTCTGAAGCTGGAAACAGGGAGAGACAGTCAGACAGACTCCCGCATGCGCCCGACCGGGATCCACCCGGCACGCCCACCAGGGGCGATGCTCTGCCCACCAGGGGGCGATGCTCTGCCCATCCTGGGCGTCGCCATGTTGCGACCAGAGCCACTCTAGGGCCTGAGGCAGAGGCCACAGAGCCATCCCAGTGCCCGGGCCATCTTTGTTCCAGTGGAGCCTTGGCTGCGGGAGGGGAAGGGAGAGACAGAGAGGAAAGCGCGGCGGAGGGGTGGAAAAGCAAATGAGCGCTTCTCCTGTGTGCCCTGGCCGGGAATCGAACCCGGGTCCTCCGCACGCTAGGCCGACGCTCTACCGCTGAGCCAACCGGCCAGGGCAAGGGAGGGCTATTTTTAACAAAACCTACATCTCTGGAAATTCTCATACTTTCTGGACGGCGTCTCTGGTCCGTGAGCAGCTCTGTGTGGAGCTAAGAGGCAAGGGAGGTGTCCGCCGGCTTCACTCCCTGCCTCAGTCTCCCCCTGCTGGGACCTGCAGCGCGCAGGCCCCCTGCCGGGACTCCCACGGTGGGGACAGGGGCTGGGGCGGGGCTGGTGGCAGACCTTTGCCTGGCTGGACAGAAGTGGGGGGTTCTGAGTCAGCCCGGGAATGACGTGTAGGAGAAAGTGATTCTTAACCAAGAAACGTTGGAACTGGAGATCCTGGCAGAATTTCCATCGGGTTTCTCTCCTGCAGGAAAGGAGCCGGATTCCGAAGTCACGGAGCTGCCTGGGGCGCAGAGAGCACCTTACACACACACACACACACACACACACACACACGGGAGCAGAGCCCTGGGCAGAGGGGAACCACAGTGCCAGCTCCCCCAGATTTGTCAGGCTACGAAGTATCCTAAGTTTCCACGCTGGTGCCAGTCAGAACCAGAAGAAACACAATGTTCACTCTCAGCAAGTAACCACTGTTACACTGTTACACGTGACAAGTGAACACCAGTTTGGTGGAGGAGTGTATCATGTTCGACAAAGAAAGGAGTGAGAACGCGTCCGTAGGTTTCGGGGGGGTAGGGGGAGATGGTTTTATTTAACAAGAAGGAGAAAGGCCCCCTGCAGCCTGTTATTCCGAGAATCCTGCAGGCCCAGGCCCGGTGAGGTCTGTCTAAGGCCCCTGGTTTCCCGCCCACCTGTTCAGGGGCAGACCGGAAAGAGGTACAGGTGAGGACGGGGGTGGGGTGGGGGGGTAGGACCAGGATCGCACAGACGGCTCCTGAATCCAGGTCGCCTACACGATGATGCTGAGTCTTTGTGAGCCACGGTGGGCGTGGCACGGAGAGGGATGGTGCAAAGTGGTGGATACCAAGGCATGTGTTTCTGGTCCTCCCCTGCCCCCAACAGATTATAGAGTGACCCCCCCCCAAGGACTGGGAGGAGGGGCACAGAAGCTGGAGCAGGCATCAGCCCGCCCCTGGATACAGACCCAGTCCCGTCAAGGTGAACCTCGGAACTCACGTCCCACCATGACAGGAAGTGGCATGCTTGCTCCTCCTGGATGGGAAGGAGGGGACGTGAGGACAAGGGGTGGCTCCTGGCAACCACGCTGTGACCACGAGGGCAGCCAGCCCAAGGACGAAGCCGACGCCTGGGAGAGGGCGGAGCCAAGAGGAAGGCGAGGGACCCAGAAAGCCTCCAGGCGCCTCTGTTAGGAGAGGAGATACATCCTCGTTGTGGAAACCAGCTGGAGTTAGAATTTAAGTCTCCTGCTAACCACAGCCTCCTGACCAACGCAGATCCCTGCTCCCGAGCCCAAAGTGAACACAGGCTCGACAGGGGCCTCACACACCGGATCCCGTCCATCCCGGTGGTTGGCCTGTGTGCCCTGGGAGCCCCCTAACTTCCCACTTTACAGATGAGAGGACCGAGGCCTGGGGAGGCTCAGCGTCACGCGGGGGTCGTGCACCCGGGGCGCAGAGGAGCCGGTTTGGACGTGGGTCTGCTCGGTGCCAGTGTTCTGACTCTGACTCACCCCTCCTCTGTCTGGAGCGTGAGCGTGGGAGCCCGAACCGTCCTTGGGGACCAGAGGCAGGAGAGAGCCCGACAGGCGTCCCGACCCCCGCTTCTCTCCCAGAATCCTCAGCAGGTGAGAGGGGAAGGGAGGCCAGCCTGCAACCACGCCCCTGCTGCTGACCAGAAGTCACCTGGTTCCTCTGACTGCCAACTGGACAGTGGCCGCCAGGGAGCGTGTGTGCGTGTGTGCGTGTGTGTGTACGTGTGTGTGCGTGTGCGGACGTGTGCGTGTGTGCGTGCGTGTGTGCGTGTGTGCGCGTGTGTGTGCGTGTGTGTGTGTGCATGTGTGTGTGCGCGTGTGTGTGTGTGTGCGTGTGTGTGCATGTGTGTGTGCGTGTGCGGATGTGTGCGTGTGTGCGTGCGTGTGTGCGTGTGTGCGCGTGTGTGTGCGTGCGTGTGTGTGCATGTGTGTGTGCGTGTGTGCGTGTGTGTGTGCGGGCGTGTGAAGGTGAGGGTGTTCATGTCAGGGACCGGGACGGACACACGGGCACCTTCCACATACGGAGCAGTAACGAGGCTGCTTGCCCGGCAGAAAAAATGAACCTGTCTCCATCATTCCTGCAGAAATGCTCAAAAAGGTGCCCTTTGGGGAGCAGAGCCGGTTTCCAGCCGGCAGTGTCCAGGGAGGTGGGCAGAGACAGTCCTCAGGGTGCAGCCGTACGGGGGTGGGGGTGTCCCAGGGCTCCGCAGAGAAGGGGGCCTTGGAAGAAGCAGGTGGTGTTCAGACCTGACTCAGGGGTGGTGGGGGTTGAGTAAATGCTGTTCCGAGTTCAGGTTCCCTCCGACCTCTCCCAGAGCCTCAATGCAGCGTGAGCACCGCGGGACGTCCTGTGACTCAGAACCCTACTCTGTGACCAGCTCACCTAATCCCTGGCCAGCGGCCAGGGCCACCCCTGACCTGGCAGGCACCCCTCGAACACAGGACCCCCCAGTGAGAGACACGCGGAGGGAGCCTCTGGGACTCGCACCAACAAGCTGTACCACCGACCGGGCTCTCTGCTGACACCAGCAAAGTCAAGGACAGGCGGCTGTAGGGGTCACAGCACAGGTGCTGGGCCCTCCCTCGGGCTGCGAGTCTGAGCAGTCAGGGGTCTGGTTGGAAGGGGTCTGGGGGCCTCGCCTCCCGTCCACGGCCGAGGAAGAAGAACCCCCGCCCTTCTCAAGGGCCTGTGGGTGGAGACCATGTGTGTGGCCAACGGCACGCACGTTGCTGCCTGGGCCTCCCCCCCCTCGCTGTGTGCGTGACTGCAGAGCCAGAATTGTCGGCAGCGAGTGGGCCCCCGAGGAGGTGTTGGGGAGGTGGTTCTCTTGGCCCAGTTTTAGAGACGGATTTGTTAGATCCTTAGCAGCAAAATCGCACACTAGCTGGGTGAGCAAAATCAGAGCAAACGTGTGATAAATAGAAGTCCATCTGCGGGGAAACAGGACATGTGCTTCCTCCTCCTGGTGGAGTTCAGAGCGAACCCCGACATCACAGTGGCTGGGTGGGGGTGGGGGCAGACCCCTGGCCAGACCCCCCAGGGCCACGTGTGGCCCCTTCCAAGTCCCAGAATCGCCTTTTGTTCAGTGCAGCTGGAACTCGGAGAGGCTTCCTCGCTCGGGGGAGATGTGGGGACAGCGTCCTCGCCCTGAGGCGTGCCTGGGTCCCAGTGACCGTGGTGGTCGCCAACGACGTCGTGGGGATGTGCTTCCCAGGAGCGGGGTCCAGGCAGCAGTGGTGGCTTAGCGTGACCGTGTGGCCGGACGGCAGAAGAGCGAATGGTGGCATCCGGGGGCTGTCTGGGTTTCCACGGCCAGCAAGACGACGGGGAAAGAGGCCAGGGACCACTCGCCACTGTTGTAGAAGGGCAGCCCCGGGCTCTGGTCAGAGGAGGCACTGGCTCTGAGGGGCTCTGGCCCCGTGTGGCTCCAGCTTGGTATGAACCCAGACCATGGGCCCCCTGTGGGGGATCCCCCGGGCGGGGAAGGCACCTGGGTGGGACTCATGGCCACCAACCAAAGTCTGGGGGTACCTCTCCCAGCGTGGGGACTGGGGACAGTTCTGCGTGGACAGAGCCTGAGCCCTGCTTCCTCGTCTCTCACACTGGGGACATCTGAGCCAGACGCACAGTGTGGCCGCAGAGAGTGGTTCTGTCCCCTTCGCTCTATCTCCGGGTGGGTGGGAGTGACAGCACCCCAGGCCTGCCAGGGGCTGTGGGGTCCCCCTCGCGGACCCTGTGGGTGGTGCCGGGAAGCAGACCCCCTCTGCAGCAGCCCAGTCCCCACGCGTGGCTCGCAGAAGCCGGTGGGTGGCCAGTGACACCGCTCGTGTTGCAGCAGAAACCCACTCCCAGCTTGCTTTCATGTAGGACTCCTTCTGCGCATGGAAATTCACCAGATTCCTGAAGCCACGGATGACTTTTAATATGACGGGACTCCTCCATTTTTCTTACCGATTTAATTTCTGGGGCTATTAAAGGGAGCCCGAAGACACACCATCTGCTGAGTGGATGATGGACTAGGGGAAGGCGTTTCGGCAGCAAGACTGTAAATTTCCACTTTCTCAGGGGCCCTGGTCTCTCGGATCAATCAGGGTGGGGGGTAGGGGGGAGCACTGGAAGGCTCGCCACCCGGAGAGTTTCTCGATGGGGGGTGGAGTGGGGGTCAGCTCCTAGGACGTTTTCCATTTCAATCAATCAACCCCGGACGTCTCAGACCTGAGAACGGCTCGGACACACGCATCCAAGCGCATTTCGAAATGGCAAGAAGAGCCACCATCGGAAAACAAAGTATCTCGGGGGTTTTACTTACTTATATTGATAATCCAACAGGCCTGGCTGCACTTGTGTTAATAACAACTGGGCACATTCCTGCTGGGAGAAGCACCCCCCACACACACACCCTGTTGAGTGAGCTGGTGCCCTCCAGGCTCTGGTCTGACCACGTGGAAGAACGGGCCGGTCGGGGATCCGGAGGAGCTGGGCTGTGCGGTTCTGACACAGGCAGCCCCTCCTCCTCTGAGGACTTGTGGCCTCTGGGGTCCTTCCTGCTCCATCAGCAGTGATGCGGTAGGCGCCCACTGTGTACCAGGCACGGAGCCCCGGAGCGAGGGGGACAGAGCCCGGCCCCACGGAGCTCACGGCAGGCAGGCGGGTGCAGACAGGATGCCCACACAAAGGTGCCAGGCAGGGGGCTCGAATGCAGATGCTGAGCCCAGCCTGGCATGGGCAGGGGCGTGGGCGTGGGCAGGAACGTCCCGGCGGGGTTCTTGGGGTTGGGAGGACCCCTGGGCTGAGTGTGGGAGGACGGAGGGGGTCTTGCTGTGAGAGGGTGGCCCGCGCTCAGACCCAGCCTGGGCCCGCACAGTGGAGGCTCTCGCGACCCGAGATGACAGCCGGGTCAGAGAACTCAGTTTGTAACTCTGTGACCCCACCCCTGTCGCACAGAAGCAGCCGGGGCCCCTCCTATCCCCCGCCCCCACGTCCCCCGGAAATCTGCAGCAGAGGCACCTGCCCTGGGGTCACAGAGCTTTGTGCCACCGTGACTCAGACAGGTCCTGGCTGCAGCCGAACCCCCTCCCTGGGGTCACATAGCTTTCGTGCCACCGTGACTCAGACAGGTCCTCGCTGCAGCCGGGCCCCCTCCCCTTCTTGAGCAGCTAATTATGTCCACACCCAACACTTCTGTCATGCTCTGGGCCACCTACTCTGCCCTGATCACCCTGGAGTCAGGCACCCGGTGGCTACGGGCAGCCCCCAGACCTCAGAGCCTGTAAATGGTCAAATGAGCCAGTGCCTGGGGGCCTGTGAAACCCACTAACCCACCCAGCCAGCCAGACAGAGTCTGCAGCTCCACATGTGCACACACACACACACATACACACACACATACACACATATACACTCATACACACACATACACTCATACACATGCATACACTCATACACACGCACACATGCATACACATGCATACACTCATACACACGGGCACACACATACACGCACATACACTCGTACACATGCACACACTCATACACATGCACACACATACACATGCATACACTCATACACACACACGCACATACACATGCATACTAATACACTTGCATGCACACATACACACACATACACTCATACACACGCACACATGCATACACATGCATACACTTATACACACGCATACACACATACTCATACACACTTGTACACACATGCACATGTATACACTTATACATGCACACATACATACACACATACACACGCACACATACACACACATACACACGCACACATGCATACACATGCATACACTTATACACACGCATACACACATACTCATACACACTTGTACACACATGCACATGTATACACTTATACATGCACACATACATACACACATACACACGCACACATACACACACATACACTCATACACATGCACACATGCATACACTTATACACATGCATACACACACATACTCATACACACTCGTACACACATACACATGTATACACTTATACATGCACACACACATACATACACACATACACATGCACACACTAATACACACATACATGCATACACACTCACACGCATGCATACACTCATACACATGCACACACGCACATACTCATACACACTGGTACACATGCACACATGCATACACATGCATATACTCATACATGCACACACGCACACACATGCATACACTCATACATAAGCACACACGCATACACTCATACACACTCACATGCATGCACTCATACACACACATGCACACTTACACACATACTCATACACTCACATATACTTATACACATGCGCTCACACACACATATGCACACACACGCACACACCAATCACACGGCAGGGCCCCATCCTGAAGGCCTGCAGGCATGGCCCTGTCCCTAAACAGGGTTCTTGGTGCCCCTGCGAGAAGGACCCGAGTCAACCCCCCAGGGTGAGGAAGGAGAAGGGCTCTCTTCCCAGGGGCTCATCCCCACCCAGGAACCCAACGCGCCCAGTGGGCTCCATGAGAAATGTGGTCCCTGCATCTGGCCTGTGAGCCTGCCTCCCTCTCCCACTGAAGCCCCAATTCCCTGTCACCCACGCTCCACCATCCCCCAACTCTCCTGGCTCCAGCCTGCCTTTGTTTACACAAACCCCGCCTGTCCTTCCTGGGTGAGCTCGACCCCTCTGCCGGGAAGCCCCCTTCCCCGTCACACCCGCTCTCTCTGCACCCGGGGTCCTAGGTCCCAGGTCCGAGGTCCCAGGTCCGAGGTCCCAGGTCCGAGGTCCCAGGTCCCAGGTCCAAGGTCCCAGGTCCCAGGTCCGAGGTTCCAGGTCCCAGGTCCCAGGTCCCAGGTCCCAGGTCCCAGGTCCGAGGTCCCAGGTCCCAGGTCCCAGGTCCCAGGTCCGAGGTCCCAGGTCCCAGGTCCGAGGTCCCAGGTCCCAGGTCCGAGGTTCCAGGTCCCAGGTCCCAGGTCCCAGGTCCCAGGTCCGAGGTCCCAGGTCCAAGGTCCCAGGTCCCAGGTCCCAGGTCCCAGGTCCCAGGTCCGAGGTCCCAGGTCCCAGGTCCCAGGTTTCAGGTCCGAGGTCCCAGGTCCGAGAGCCCAGGTCCCAGGTCCCAGGTCCCAGGTCCGAGGTCCCAGGTCCCAGGTCCGAGGTTCCAGGTCCGAGGTCCCAGGTCCCAGGTCCGAGGTCCCAGGTCTGAGGTCCGAGGTCCCAGGTCCGAGGTCCCAGGTCCCAGGTGCCAGGTCCGAGGTCCCAGGTCCCAGGTCCCAGGTCCGAGGTCCCAGGTCCCAGGTCCCAGGTCCCAGGTCCGAGGTCCCAGGTCCCAGGTCCCAGGTGCCAGGTCCGAGGTCCCAGGTCCCAGGTCCGAGGTCCCAGGTCCCAGGTCCGAGAGCCCAGGTCCCAGGTCCCAGGTCCGAGGTCCCAGGTCCCAGGTCCCAGGTCCGGGGTCCCAGGTCCCGGGTCCGAGGTCCCAGGTCCGGGGTCCCAGGTCCGGGGTCCCAGGTCCCAGGTCCGAGGTCCCAGGTTCCAGGTTCCAGGTCCCAGGTCCGAGAGCCCAGGTCCGAGGTCCCAGGTCCCGGGTCCCAGGTCCGGGGTCCCAGGTCCCAGGTCCCAGGTCCCAGGTCCGAGGTCCCAGGTCCGAGGTCCCAGGTCCCAGGTCCGAGGTCCCAGGTCCCAGGTCCCAGGTCCGAGGTCCCAGGTCCGAGGTCCCAGGTCCCAGGTCCGAGGTCCCAGGTCCGAGGTCCCAGGTCCCAGGTCCGAGGTCCCAGGTCCCAGGTCCCAGGTCCCAGGTCTGAGGTCCCAGGTCCCAGGTCCGAGGTCCCAGGTCCCAGGTCCAAGGTGCCAGGTCCCAGGTCCGAGGTCCCAGGTCCGGGGTCCCAGGTCCCAGGTCCGGGGTCCCAGGTTTCAGGTCCCGGGTCCGAGGTCCCAGGTCCCAGGTCCCAGGTCCCAGGTTTCAGGTCCCAGGTCCCAGGTCCCAGGTCCGAGGTCCCAGGTCCCAGGTCCGGGGTCCCAGGTCCCAGGTCCCAGGTCCGAGGTCCGAGGTCCCAGGTCCGAGGTCCCAGGTCCCAGGTCCCAGGTCCGGGGTCCCAGGTCCCGGGTCCGAGGTCCCAGGTCCGGGGTCCCAGGTCCGAGGTCCCAGGTCCCAGGTCCGAGGTCCCAGGTTCCAGGTTCCAGGTCCCAGGTCCGAGAGCCCAGGTCCGAGGTCCCAGGTCCGAGGTCCCAGGTCCCAGGTTTCAGGTCCGAGGTCCCAGGTCCGGGGTCCCAGGTCCGGGGTCCCAGGTCCGGGGTCCCAGGTCCCGGGTCCCAGGTCCCGGGTCCGAGGTCCCAGGTCCCGGGTCCCAGGTCCGGGGTCCCAGGTCCCGGGTCCCAGGTCCGGGGTCCCAGGTCCGGGGTCCCAGGTCCGAGGTCCCAGGTCCCAGGTCCGAGGTCCCAGGTCCGAGGTCCCAGGTCCCAGGTCCGAGGTCCCAGGTCCGAGGTCCCAGGTCCCAGGTCCCAGGTCCCAGGTCCGAGGTCCCAGGTCCGAGGTCCGAGGTCCCAGGTCCCAGGTCCCAGGTCCCAGGTCCCAGGTCCGAGGTCCCAGGTCCCAGGTCCCAGGTCCGAGGTCCCGGGTCCCAGGTCCGAGGTCCCGGGTCCCAGGTCCCAGGTCCCAGGTCCGGGGTCCCAGGTCCCGGGTCCCAGGTCCCAGGTCCCAGGTCCGGGGTCCCAGGTTCCAGGTCCCAGGTCCCAGGTCCGAGCTCTGAGGTTCATGGTCCGTGGCTGTGGGTTCTTGTCTTCAGCTGGGCCCACTTTTGGCGCTGAGAACAGGTGGGTCTTTTTTGATTAAAAAAAAAAAAAAAAAGGAACCAAGAAACAGAGGTGGCAAGGGTGGGGCAGCTCTCTGGGCAGATGGTGGCTGCGTGTCCAGCCTCCACATTCTGGAAAGCTCTGAACTTTGTTTTTTTCTGTGATGCCAGGAACAGCAAGGGGACAGTTATCCATGAAAGGAAGTGGCAAGGAGGGGGCTCCGAGGTCTGCCCTGCCCCACCCCCCTCAAGGTCAACCCCGCAGTCCTGAATGGCTGCACACTGCCCCCTGCCCCCGCCCCCGGGAAGCACGGGCACTCTCGACTGCCCAGCAGACGTTCCCAGACCCCAAATGCCGCATTCTGAAATAAAGAACACGCGCACGAGCTGCCCCCCACCCCCACGGCGCTGAGGGCCCCCCACCTGGGAGTGGCTGCCCCCACCCTTTCACATCCCTGGGCTCCTGACAGTCAGCCCCCGCCCCGAAAGATTAATGCAGGGGGAGGGCTGGGTCCTCAGGTCTCGTTAGCCGCCGTCGTCGGCGAACTCTTCTATTATCTGGAGTAACCTTCGTGATCAGCTAATGCCTTTATTAATAGTTACCACCTGTGCCAGGCAGCAGCCTGCTGGGGGCAGCTGTGGGCATGGTGGCGTGACCGCCGGTGAGAGAGGCCGGGGGTGTTCACAGAGGATGGCAAGGGGTCTGGGGCCTGGCTGGATCCGAGAAGCCCCCCGAGGTCGCTGGGAAGCCAGCACCTGCTCAGCGGCCATCCACTCCCGTTTACAGGGCACTGTCCTCGGTGAGCCCCGGTGTCTCTGTGACATCAGGGGCGGACTCGCTCCGTGCAGGGACGGATAGGGAATGTCTGGGGCCTGCTGGACTTTGGGGCTCTAACTGTACAGGGACGGATAGGGAATGTCTGGGGCCTGCAGGACTTTGGGGCTCTAACTGTACAGGGACGGATAGGGAATGTCTGGGGCCTGCAGGACTTTGGGGCTCTAACTGTACAGGGACGGATAGGGAATGTCTGGGGCCTGCAGGACTTTGGGGCTCTAACTGTGCAGGGACGGATAGGGAATGTCTGGGGCCTGCAGGACTTTGGGGCTCTAACTGCGGCAGAAAGCCGGGATATGTGAGCAAGTGGACACAGCCAAGCAGCCAATAAAACTTTATTTACAGAAGCAGTTCCGGGCCCAGGAGCGGTCAGCCTGGAGTTGTTGTGGCCGCTGCCCACGGCCACTCCCAAGTCTACAGAAACCCCATGACGTGGCCACACGGGCGTCCTCTAATCTGGGGCTCCCTGGCCTTGGACACTCCTCTGCCTCTGGTCCCTTGTCAGGCTGTGATCGGGAAGGGGGCTCTAGGGGACCTGAGGACGGGCAGCCCCAGAGGGGCCCTCGAGCTGCGCCTGTTGTGGGCACGTCTTCCTCCAAACCTCATCTTTGGGACGCATGGCCACACCCATTTCCCGACGTACCAGCCCGCCCAAGGGAGATGTCCCAGAATCCCTCACCTGGTCCAGCAAGGCCGTGGTGAGCCCGCGGCCGGCCTTCCTGCCCCGGAGCCAGCCCCTGGCAGCAGAGCAGCCCGCCTCTCCTCGCCAAGAGCCAGAGTTTGAAGTGTCAGGGGCCTCTCTGGACAGAGGCGTCGTGCACGCCAGTGGAGATGGGGCAGCATGGTCACAGGGACGGAGGCCTGTGGACAGGAACCTGAGACGGTGCCCGGGAACCAGAGATGGGGCAGTGTGGTCACAGGGACGGAGGCCTGTGGACAGGAACGGGAGACGGTGCCCGGGAACCAGAGATGGGGCAGCGAGGTCGCGGGGGACAGAGGCCTGTGGTCAGGAACTGGAGACGGTGCCCGGGAACCAGAGATGGGGCAGTGTGGTCACAGGGATGGGGGCCTGGGGACAGGAACTGGAGACGGTGCCCGGGAACCTTTCACATCCAAGTGGTTCCTTTTGTCCGAAAACATAGTGTCCACGGAACAGTCCCTCCTGAGATGTGACGTCCAAGCGAGTACCTGGAACGAGCCACCTAGAGCCACAGCGAAAGGAGCAAAGTGGGGGCTCAGGCCCCTCCCCCGCGTGGACCCCGAGAGCCTCGCTGGGCCACCGAGGAGATGCCAGCCGTGGTCTCAGGGGCGCACGCTGCCTGGCTCCCTGCTCCGCAGACTCCCCGGGGTCCCCCCTGCTGCCAGAGGCGTCCCCCCTGTTCCCGCGGCCCGGAGCCACTGCCCAGCCGGGCTCCTGTCCCCCATGGCGTGTCTGTCCAGGGTCCCCGACCTCGTTCATGTTGGGACGAGGTGCCTGACACACACTGGAGGGCAGGGAGGTGGTGGTGGGAAGTGGGGGTGATGGCGGGAAGTGGGGGTGATGGCGGGAAGTGGGGGTGGTGGCGGGAAGTGGGGGTGATGGCGGGAAGTGGGGTGATGGCGGGAAGTGAGGTGGTGGCAGGAAGTGGGGGTGATGGCGGGAAGTGGGGGTGATGGCGGGAAGTGAGGTGGTGGCGGGAAGTGGGGGTGATGGCGGGAAGTGAGGTGATGGCGGGAAGTGGGGGTGATGGCGGGAAGTGGGGGTGGTGGCGGGAAGTGGGGGTGATGGCGGGAAGTGGGGGTGATGGCGGGAAGTGAGGTGATGGCGGGAAGTGGGGGTGATGGCGGGAAGTGAGGTGGTGGCGGGAAGTGGGGGTGATGGCGGGAAGTGGGGGTGATGGCGGGAAGTGAGGTGGTGGCGGGAAGTGGGGGTGATGGCGGGAAGTGAGGTGATGGCGGGAAGTGGGGGTGATGGCGGGAAGTGGGGGTGGTGGCAGGAAGTGGGGGTGATGGCGGGAAGTGGGGGTGATGGCGGGAAGTGAGGTGATGGCGGGAAGTGGGGGTGATGGCGGGAAGTGAGGTGGTGGCGGGAAGTGAGGTGGTGGCGGGAAGTGAGGTGGTGGCGGGAAGTGAGGTGGTGGCGGGAAGTGGGGTGGTGGCGGGAAGTGGGGGTGATGGCGGGAAGTGGGGTGATGGCGGGAAGTGAGGTGGTGGCGGGAAGTGGGGGTGATGGCGGGAAGTGGGGTGGTGGCGGGAAGTGGGGGTGATGGCGGGAAGTGGGGGTGATGGCGGGAAGTGGGGGTGATGGCGGGAAGTGGGGTGATGGCGGGAAGTGAGGTGGTGGCGGGAAGTGAGGTGGTGGCGGGAAGTGGGGGTGATGGCGGGAAGTGAGGTGGTGGCGGGAAGTGAGGTGGTGGCGGGAAGTGGGGGTGATGGCGGGAAGTGAGGTGGTGGCGGGAAGTGGGGGTGATGGCGGGAAGTGGGGTGGTGGCGGGAAGTGGGGGTGATGGCGGGAAGTGGGGGTGATGGCGGGAAGTGGGGGTGATGGCGGGAAGTGAGGTGGTGGCGGGAAGTGAGGTGGTGGCGGGAAGTGGGGGTGATGGCGGGAAGTGAGGTGGTGGCGGGAAGTGAGGTGGTGGCGGGAAGTGAGGTGGTGGCGGGAAGTGGGGGTGATGGCGGGAAGTGAGGTGGTGGCGGGAAGTGGGGGTGATGGCGAGGGTGGGGGGGACTCTCTGCTTTGCCTTCTCTCGAAGCCCCTCTCTCTCTTCCCTCTAAAAATCAATCCATCAATTTCAAATAATCAAACGGACCTGCTGGCAAGCTGGGGGGGGGGTCAGAACAAACCTTGGGGCTCCCTCTAGAAGGACAACAGAACCCCGACTCTCAACGCCACACAATGCCCAGCATGCAACAAAAATGACTGGACGTGTGAACCATCAGGAAAGTGTGGCCTATAAGTGGGGGGTGGGAGGGGGAACAGCTGAAAGGGACTCACCCCGAAAAGACCCCCACGTTGGACATCGCAGCACGGCGTCAGGGCGGCTGACGTGAGTAGATTGGCGTGCTCACGGACTCCTGGGCACCCGAAGTGGACAGGTGGGAAGTCCCAGCGCACGGATGGGGCCTGTGAAAGAGAACCAGGTGGAGGTGCCGGGGTGTTAGGGCTCCCTCAGCCTCTGCAACGGGGCGGCCGCCGGACGGCGTGAGCGGCAGACGGAGGAGGGCCGGCGGGTCAAGGAGGGGAGGCCCCAGGGAGTCTGCTCCCGGCCAACAGACAGAAAAAATAAAATAACACTAAAGATAAAACGAGCAGAGAGCCTCCGCCACCGGTGAGGCGACACCATGAGGTCTGACCGCCGTCTCCGCAGGAGGAGGACGGGCCAGAAACGAGAGGTTAGAGGGACGGACGAGCCGAAATTTCCCCCGATTGTGTGAAGAACGGAAAACTTGCGGATTCCAGACGCTCAGCAAACTCCAAGGAGAAAGACTTTCCAAGATAAACTCCTCGGGGGCACGTGGTCATCAAATCACCGATCCTGAAGGGGAGGGGAAACTCGCCCACGGGGGCTGGGATAGATGGGGGGGGGGGGGCAGAGAGCATGGCATTAAGGACGCTGCCAACCCAAAGTTCTACATGCGGTGACAATGTCCTTCGGCAACGAGCATGAGAGGACACGCATGGATTGAGAGGGTCCAGCACCTGCAGGGACGTTTTTAACAAGAGACAATAAAGAAGGTCTTTTGGGGGATGAAGCAATTGATTCCAGCTGGACGTTCCATCGGAAGGGGGCAGGAGGAGCAGACAGGAAATGCGTTTTTTCTTCTCTCTGTTTCCTGGAAAGGCAACACGGACCCCTGAGATGATGTACCTTCCTGGGGGGTGGGGGGGGCGGAGGGGACAGGCACCCGCCAGGATGCCCCGCCCACCAGGATGCCCCGCCCACCAGGATGCCCCGCCCACCAGGATGCCCTGCCCCGCAGAGCAAGCTCACCCAGGAACCGTGCACCCGTGAACACGACTGTCTCCCGATGTTGGCCGTTGCTCTGGGACTCTGACTCTGCGAGAACCTGTCCTTGTGCTCAAGAAATGCACCCTGACGTACTGAGGACGAGGGGCTGGCCACGAGGTTCCGAGCTGCCCTCAAACCCTTCCGAGACGGAGGAGGGATGCCCGTGTGCGCGCGCGTGCGTGGGGAAGGGTGGGGAAGGGAGGCAGCGGCGTACGGAAGCACCTGGTCCTGCTCACGCCAGTTCTCTGTAACTGTGACGTGAACAGGTTTTTCTCCTTTAATGATCATTCAGTACAAGCTAAGGATGAGGGCGGGGGCGGGGAGATAGCTGTTTAGTGTCTGTTTCTTCACTCTGTGAGTTCTGGGAAAGCAGGGACCCAGCCCAGTGGGGTTTGTCGGTCACAGAGCCTGTAGTGACTCTGGGGGTGACCTCAGTGGTTGAGGAAGTCACCTGACATTCCAGGTGAAGGCTGGCTGGGAGCCCAGAGACTTGGTCCCAACTCAGCTGCCCAATGCCGGAGAGACCCTGGGTCTCTCACTGTGTCCCCCACCCTTGGCTGTCTCCACCTCTCTGTCTCTCTGGCCGTCTGTCTCTCTTTCTGGAAGACAAGCTGTGCCCTTTGGGGCTGGACAAGTGAAAGGCCGTTGTCATGCACCTTTTTGGAGGACTATCAAAGCACAAGTGAGTCATCAGTGGACTTCCGTCCCCAAAGCTCTGACCGGGGACAGCGTTAGTGCTCGGGACACCATGTGATCTCAGGGCTGAGCTGGGATGTCACTGCTCTGGGGACATGCTCAAGCTGCCCCCAGTGGGTTCCCAGGGCTGAGCACGGGCTTAGTCATTGCCACATGCCTCTGAGTCACCTGCATGTCCGATGTCTGCAGGGGGACAGAAGCCCCCCTGGGGGAGAGACCACCCACCACTCACATCCCACACAACCTCCTCCACCCTGGGGACAGGGTCCGGGCTCAGGGGTCCCAGGGGCTGAGTGACCAGAAGCAGCCAGAGTGGTGGACCTGAGACAGCGGGTCCAGGTGTCGGCACACAGCCCCCTCCCCGCCTGGCGCTGGAGGACACCGCAGCCTAATGGGGTCCCAGAGTCACACTTCGGATGGACAGATGGACTGGATGTCTTGTGCTCGTGACCTCACCCTCTGCTCAGGAGAGGAGGGGTGACCTGAACACTCTGAGCTTCCTGCCGCGGCCACCACGTGCCCGACAGCTCTGCCTGGGCTCCTATCTGCAGGGCGTCCGTGAGAGCCTCCTCTCGTCCCCACCCACCCGGGGACCTCCTCTCGTCCCCACCCACCCGGGGACCTCCTCTCGTCACCACCCACCCGGGGACCTCCTCTCGTCACCACCCACCCGGGGACCTCCTCTCGTCACCACCCACCCGGGGACAACTTGAAGACAGGCCTGAGAAGCCGGGGAGGACACTGCGACAGGCTGAGTACTGTGAGGAGGGGCCGCACGGGGGGGGGGGGGGCAGGCGGGGCTCGGGGTTCTGTCCAGCCCTTCCAGAGCGCCCCAGCTCCGGACCTATGCCAGCTGCTGCCCCAGACTTGCGGAGCTCGGCTGGGCTGTGGCACTGGGGCCCTTGGGACCCTGCCACGGACCCGCTGGGCCAGCGGGCAAGTCCTCGCCTCTCCTGACCTCCCTTCTCCCACCTCTATAGGAAGCCTGCCACGTGGGGGCGGGGTGCCCGTCGGGAGCCAGAGCAGCAGCGAGCGTGGGCGGGGTGAGGACATCTGTGACACTCTCAGCAAGATGCTCTGGACAGGGTGACACCAAGGAGGGGGGACAGCCCCTTCAGCGGGCGTGCGCCCCTGCCCGCTGCTCTCACCACCTGTCCCCATCACAACACCTGGCAGGCCTGCAAGGAGCCCAGCGGAGGGGCTGCAGGACACAGTGCTCTGGGTCACGGGGACGCAGGAAAGCGTCCCCACCTGTCCCTCCCAGCGAAGTCCTTAATCCTTGGAGGGGGGTGGGTGCCCTGTCCTTGAACACCTACTCCTGGCCATCTGGCTCGTGTCAGCTGTGGCCACGGGGGACGGGAGGGGAGGGGAGGGGAGGGGAAGGGAGAAGCCTCTAGCCAGAGGCTGAGGATCGCTTTTCAGGGCTCGGAGCAGCAGGGGCCTCGGAGGCTGAGTGGCCGGGGACTACACGGTGCTACTACTCCGTGGTGGGCAGGATCTCAGCCAGGGAGCTGCTGGTAGTGTGACACCCCCCCCCCCACAAACACATAAACACAGCGTGGGGGAGATGGATGACTCAGAGCGGCGTTCTTAAGCTCTGCTGGAAGAGAACATTCCAGAATGAAGATTCCAGAATGAGGCCTCAGCCAGGACTCCTGTTGGGAGAGAGGGTTTGCCAGGGTCCAGGATCCCTCTCCCCAACTTGGTGATGGGTAGTGGGAGAGGTGGCTGAGAGACGGCGGCTCTGGGCAGTGCAATCCCCTGGCTGGAGACACACCTGCCCTCGGTCTCTAGTGCCTGAGAACTGACCACCCATGACTCCACTGACCTCTCCCTGACCACCATGCCTCCCTGCCCCCCCCGGAAGCCCCATTCCCTCCACACCAGAGCACAGGGTGGGTCGTTAGCAGACATCTGGGAAGGGCACGGATCAGGTTCAGGGTCCCCACACCCAGTCCGTGCCTCGGGGCAGAGAGCCAGGCACGGGAGGCACCCCCTCTGCCCCTCCAGCCACGGGACATGGGGAGGGGGCGTCTCTGATGGCGTCTGTGCGGCAGCACCGGCGATGACCACCTGGCGGCTGCCTGTCGGGTTCCAAGATCAGGCCGTAACGCACACTCCCCAGAGTCCAGTGGACAGTGAAGACCAGGTCGGGGGGAAGGACCCCTGCGGGCTGGAGGGACAGGAGGTTCGAGGACGTCCTCGAGGACGCCCGGGGTGACAGGTGAGCGGAGGGTCAGCAGGAAGGAAGCTGCAGACCAGGGGCACAGACAGGTGGGGGGCCGAGCGAATGGGGGCGAGAGCGGGCTGGGTGTGTCAGCAGGTGGGCGCATAGAGGGCCAGGGGAGGGTGAGACCCCGGGGGGCAGCTCGGGCGGGGGGCCGGGCTCGGGTGACCAGGTGGGGCTGCTCCCGCCGCCGGGTTTGCGCCCACGGCACCGGCTGACCAGCCTGAGCCGTCTTCCCTGGTGTCCACGCTCTGCCGTGCTCACCCGTCCGCCTCCAGCCGCCCTCCCCACCATGGCCCAGAGAGAGTCGGGGGGGCTCGGTGGCCGTGCAGAAGGAAGGCCAGCATCGCACATTAACCTCAGCGGCGCGTGGCGGCCGTCGGGCCTGCTCGCACAGGACAGGGGTCAGCCCGGGCACAGCAGACACTACCACCCGCACCACCCGACCGCTGGGCAGACTGCCCCCGGGCACACTGGCCCTGACGCATCCGGTGCGACGGCAGCTGAACGCTGACGGTCCAAGGGGGCCCCCCTTCATAATTCCATTAGACCCCCCGCCAGGCCCGAGAGGGAGGAGGGGTGAGCGAGGCCCGGGTCCAGCGGGGCTGGAGGACCCGCCGCCCTGAGCTTGTGCTGAAAGCCAAGGCCAGGGCCCAGCTCCCAGGGAGGCGTGGGCGTGGCCGTGGCCGTGGGCGTGGCCGTGGTGGGGCTGAAGGCCAAGCCTGGGGCCCAGCTCCCAGGGAGGGATGGGTGTGGGCGTGGGCGTGGGCGTGGGCGTGGGTGTGGGTGTGGGCATGGTGGGGCTCCAGCCTTGGACCCGGTCCCCGCAGGTTAGTGGCTGTGTGACGTGGAACACCCGGATGAGTACGGGAGCCCGGCGAATTCCGAAGTGCGTGCCCGCGCTCAAGGCCGCTGCCAAGAGCTTCCCCCTCATCTTACGGAGTTTGCTGGTACAGAAAGCACAGCCAGCGACGTCCCTGGGGGGGGAGCCAGGACCCGCGACAGAGGTGGCCACCCCTTCCGCAGGGTCAGCCACCGGCCGGGCCGGGCTCTGGGCGCCTCACGGCAGCCTGGGCCCCAAGAGGCCATGTCCCATCTCAGCCTCTCTCCTCCGACACCCAGAGGCTGGCCTCCAGTTTCTGGCGACCGCCTCTCCTGGCCTTGCAGCTTCCGAAGGGCCGTGTGGTCCAGCCGAGGCCAGAGCCGCTGACCACCCAGTGCCTCCCGGCGAGCCCCCCCTCCCGGGGCTGCAGGGCCAGGGTGCACATGCTGGGCACTGAGGGACACTTCCAGAGAGCAACGTCTGACATTCTCTTTATTTTTTTTCCCATTGGTTTGAGAGAGAAGCATCAATTCCCTGTTTCATTTAGTTCCGTTTGGTGGTGCACTCGTCCACTGCTTCTCCGATGGGCCCTGACCGTGGGAGGGGTCAAACCCGCGACCTCTTGCACACTGGGTTGCCGCTTTATCCACGAAGGCACCTGGTCATTCTTGATCTGCTTCCCAAACATTCAAAGTTGTATTTGAGGGACCCAGGGACCCAGCGTCCTCTCGCCCAGGAAATTACCTGAGAGCTGAGACAGCCAAGTGAGCCACGACCTCACAGCAGGGGCGGCCACCACTGGGCTTGAGAGGAACACTGGAAACAGTTCGGAGGCCTTGCATTGATCGCGGGGTCTCCTAGCCCGTGCTGGGGACTCACAGCGGGGGTTAGGGTGGGGAGTGGGGGAGGGGCAGGAGGAGTGGTGCATGGAGGATACAGACCAGGCACAGGGTCTGAGCAAAAACCCAGGTGCAAGAGAGCTTCGTCTCCCTGCAGCCTGCGACCGGTGCTTTCTGAACAGAAACCTGAGGCTTCCTCACCCCAGGCCACGCCCGGCCTCGTCCTTAGCTGGGACTCTGTATAGTCAAGGATGCAAGCACACGATGCAACACTTATGGACGTGGACGGGTGTCCACAGAACTCTAAGTGGAAAATGGCTGGTTACAAAGGTGTGAGAGCCCCGGCCGGTGGTTCAGTGGAGAGTGTCAGCCCGGCATGCGGACATCTGGGGTTCGATTCCTGGTCAGGGCACACAGGAGAAGCGCCCATCTGCCTCTCCACCTGTTGGGCAGATAAAATGTATTATGCTCACTTTGTTAAAGAGGCCGTTGCCCAGGTGATATTAATGTGTGTTGAGAATTGTTGTAGCCTGAGGCTTGGTTTTGGGATTAAGCCTGTCCCACCCTTTTTGGTGTGAGGTGGTACAATCCTATCATGCCTCAGAGAAGTGACTTTGTATTAGAGACTTCCCTATTATGTATATTGGATTAAGGGTTTGGATTTCTACACTATAAAATAGGAACGGAGAGGGAGTTTGTCGCTCTTGGTTCCTGGGATTAGCGTTAGAGAGCCGAGCAGAGAAAGGCCACGTGGAGGAGGCCAGGGGAAGCAGCCAAGATGGTGGAGTGTTGAATGAGATGCCAGTTTGTGCAGTTTGATACTGGAGAAGGAAGGAGATGGGGAACTGAGGAGAATAAGGTTGATGAGCTAGAAACCTTTGATTCTAGGAAACTCGGATAAGTCAGTGGCTTTGTGAGCACTGAATGTCATTGGGTTTTGGAGCCCAGTGTGTATTTTTACTTGCCCGCCGGGTGCAAGCTAGGATTAAAGACTATGACCCACCAGTTTTTGGCTCCACTGTTTCCTTACCGACTGTCCGAATCCAATGCAAACCTGCATGGGCCAGAAGGCTGCTGTGATAGTGGCCCTGGCCTTGGCTTCTGGCTTTACACCACCCCTCCCTCCCCTTTCGCTCCGTCTTCCCCTCTCACAGCCGGTGGCTTGATTTAGTTCAAGCATGGCCCCGGGTGCCAAGGATAGCTCATTGGTCTGAGCATCAGCCTCACACACTAAAAATAGCCTGGTTGATTCAAGCATCAGACCCAGATGGGGGTTGCCAGGTGGATCCCAGTCGGGCCACACGCAAGAGTCTGTCTCACTATCTCCCCTCCTCTCACAATATTAATAAAAAGAAAAAATAGGGTGAGCACAGACCCATCTGACTTGTGCAAATAGGCAAGTCTTTCTGCATAGAAACGGTGGTCACCAGAGTGGAGCAGGGGGGTCCAGATTCCTTCTTCAGACTTTCCGGATTTTCTGAACTTTGTTTTGCAATAACAACAGATTAGTTTTATAACCACAAGAAAACAACACAGCTATTTTGAGGCTGGCCATGGGCACCTCGGGAAGGGGAGTATGTCAGGTTATGATGAGTCACCTGGCAGCTAAGGGGCTTGGTGTCCCAGGGGTCAGGACGGCTCCTGCCTGGGTGGACCAAGCCCTTACCAGGAGTGGAGACTCCAGGCCCATGTCCTCCTCCAGGAGGGGCCCAGACAGAGGGGTGTAGGTAGCAGGGAGGAGGGTGCTGGTCCCTGACAGACATGAGACAGCATTGTCAGAAACCAGTAGCCCACACTTGAAAACACACACACACACACACACACACACACACACACACACACGCGCGCGCGCGCACGCAACACCTCTCCCAGGGAGGGGCGGTGGGCGGGGACAGCAATGGGGGAAAGAACGCAGGCTGCCCTGGAAGGGACGGTTCTGTCCTGTCTTCCAGACAAGGCCCTCGTCTGTGGGGGTCTCTGTGGGGGTCTGCAGCCCCTACACAGCCCCAGGACGATGTGGCCCAGCAGGGACCCAGGGCAGCAGCTGGACCCTGTGAATAACCCAGCTCTTCCCACTGAACGAACCAGCCAGGCTCAGGCGCTGGGGGCCTGACCAGGGTCTTCCTCCTGTTCTGCAAACTCCTGTCTCCGCGCCCTCCCACCTCCCCTCCCCCAACAATGGAAGAAGCCAGCGCGCCGACCTCCCAATCTCCCCCACCCCCCTCGTCTCTCCCCCACCCCCCTCGTCTCTCCCCCACCCCCCTCGTCTCTCCCCACCCCCCTCGTCTCTCCCCCACCCCCCTCGTCTCTCCCCCACCCCCCTCGTCGCCCTGATGGATGGACAGGGCGTGGATAACGACAGGACTCAGGTTTCCGCCAGGCACGGCGCAGACGGGCCGGGAGGCTGGGAAATTCAACCGGCCCCCTCGGGCCATCCATCATTGGAGCCTGGCTCCCTGCCCCCTGCGGGGGGTCAGCCACGCTGCTCCCTGAGCAATCTGAGCCATCTATCAGCCGGGTGGGCCTCAGCGTCACAAGACAGCGTCTCCTCTCTCAAGGGAAGCCCGGGTCAGCCAGGCGCCCAAAGCCCGGGGCGCTCTGCGCCGTGACTCAGACGGGCCCTCGGAAGCTCTCCTAAGCGAGGGCGTAACTGAAGTGCAATAAGGCCTCGGATGTGGGTGTTAAAGGACAAAGAAGCTCTCTCGGAACCACGCGTGGTTTCAACGGGCACTTGGCTCTCTCCGCACGGCCCCGCCCCCGCCCATCCGCTGGCTCGTTCATGGTAAATGAGAGGCAGAGAGTCCTTTGTGCTCCCTGGTCCTCCTTCCGGGCCTGGGGGTGGGGGGCAGCCTCCTTCCTGGCCTGGGGGTGGGGGGCAGCCTCCCTCCTGGCCTGGGGGTGGGGGGCAGCCTCCTTCCCGGCCTGGGGGTGGGGGGCAGCCTCCTTCCCGGCCTGGGGGTGGGGGGCAGCCTCCCTCCTGGCCTGGGGGTGGGGGGCAGCCTCCCTCCTGGCCTGGGGGTGGGGGCGGGGCCTCCAGGTGGGGGATCATGTGACCCGTTCAGGCTGATGGGATGGGAGCTGTCTTCCCAGGTGGAGGTGCTGGCTACCACTCTCAGGTGTCTCTCTTCCCTGGCAAGGGCAGTCACCCTGGAGAGGGGCCTGGGCCCAGAGCCGGCTCTGCGTGTGGGAAATGAGCCTGCGTCTGTGACAGCACCGAGGACGGGTCACTGGCCACCGCAGGGGAACACAGCTCAGACGAACGCCCCGCAGGAGGCTCTCCGGCGGGCAGGGCTGAGGACTAGGGGCAAATCAGAGAGGACGTGGGTCCTGCCCCTGTCGGCCTAGAGGCAGGAAGAAACCTCAGAGCCGCTTCCAAGGTTTCCATGTTGAAAACGAGCGGCTGATTTCTGCGGAAGGAAGGTCAGCCCCAGCTGACCAGCAGCAGGTCCTGACTTGCACCTGCTTGGTCCTGGAGCCCAGGCTGCCAACAGCCTCAGGATGAGACGTTTTAGGGTCTCTCGAATTTCAGGGTGGCCTGGGAGAGCTCAGATGGAGCCCCTGGGCACACGGGACCAGCAGGGGTCAGAGGTGAGAAATCCTGGCATCCCCGTCTGGACATCTGGTGTTTTCTGTAACGTCATTGTCCCCTGAAGGTGCCTACTGAGGTCATTGTCCCCTGAAGGTGCCTGCTGAGGTCAGGACTTTCTCGTGAGCAGAGCGAGCCCGGTCACGAATGCCCGTCTGGTGAGCGCCGTCTGAGGTGGATGCGCTGGCGTGGTGGGGCCGGGCAGGCCTGGGTGACCTTCCTGAGACACTCACCAGGGTTTGTCAAGGGCGGGAAGTCTTTCAAGGAGCAGGTGGGGACACCTCACTCGGCGCCCTGGACCCTAAAATTGTTCTGAAGCCAGGCGGAAAGGCAAGAGAAGTGGACTTTTTTTTTTTTGGTGGCAGAGTATAAGTTCAGGCTCTTATGATTAATATTCTGTCTTCTTCTCAGGGTCCCCAAAAGCCTGGGCCTATCATGGACTTCGAGGGCTCTCTGGTCATACCCACCCCACCGCCCTGGAAGATGCTCAGATCTCCAACTGTATTTCCAGGAAAAGTCAACGCCGGCTTGGCTCCCGAGCACCTGAGACAGGCTGCTCACCTCCTCCGACGGCAGCCAGGGCCACTGTGGGCCTCCGGGAGCGCTCGGTGGCACGTCCCGGAGTTCAGTGGGTGCCCTGACGGGGCGTGGTGTTCACGAGGGCCGGCTGCGCACCGGGCCTGTGTGGGCCCCAGGTGGGAAGCGGGGGGGGGGGGGGGGGGGGCTCTGGCCCTCAGGACACTCCCAGGGGCGTCCTCCTCCGGGCCAGGGGGAGTCCTCACCTCTGTTCTCGAGGGAACATGTCTCAGGGACTCAGCACCCCCACGCTCTGGCATCCAGAGTCCACAGCCGGGGAAGCCACCGCCCCCTCACCTGCCCCTGGAACCCGGGAACAGCCCCCCGGGAGACAGGAGTCCCCGTCCGTCCTGCTCCCCAGACATCAGAGGTCAGCCAGCACCTCACTGGTCTGCCAGGGCCCCCCCCTTCCCGCCCCCATGAGGGCCCCCTAAGGAGCCGGGACGCCTCCGCACGGATAGCATCTTTGTCAGTTTTCAATGTGAAGAATAAAAAGGAAAATCGCAGAGGTGTCAGCTGGCTGGTTAAAAATAGTCCCATCTATTAAAAGGTGAAACCGTGGTGAGAAACTCAGGGGCCGGGGGTGGGGGACCAGCGTCTCCTCTCGTCTCTGCCCCGCCCGCTTTCCGGGAAAACCAGTGCCCCCCAGACTCCGGTGCCCCGACCAGAGCCCTGACCCCCACGGCTGCCTCCAGGCCGTGCAGGCCGGTGGGGTGGATGTCCCCATTGGACCGCGCAGGCCGGTGGGGTGGATGTCCCCGTCAGACCCGGAGGGACGCCGGTCCACCCCTCCGTGCTGTCGTGTGGACACAGATCAGCCAGAACGTCAAGGGCTGGAACGTCCCAGGGAACTGGCGTTGCGAGGGACCGTCTACTGCCTGGAAAAGGAGAGAAGGTGGTTCCGACTCCCTGCCACACACTCGGATCGATCCTGTTAACTGAGCGTCGCCGGTCCATTCTCTCTGTGGAGAACCCTGCCTCTCTCTCAGGCCAGTGTCCACGCCAGCTGCACCATCCCAGAGCGAGTACCAGGACGGCCGTGCTGACAGGGGGAGGGGACCGCCCCCACCCCACCCGACAGCAGAGGCCAGGGGGGGCAGCATGGGTGGGGGCGGGGTGGTGGTGGCTGGGAACAGCTAAGCCCAGATGCCCTGGTCACCATAGTCAAGTGGTTCCATGGGGCCTGGCGGCTGGTCTCACCTTTACCAGACAGGAATCATCACAGTGAGCGTTTCGAACCCTCGCAGGCCCTGGACTGAGCGACGCCCGTGCCCTGCAGCCGGGGAGGCTGGGGAACCAGGTCTGGACGCTGCCGGGGGCCAGCCTGCGTTTGCTGACCGAGTCCTGCGCTGTCCACGCGATCGCTCTGAGCAGCAGCGCCCAGACTCTGAGGGGGCCACACGGGAGAGCGTCACGAAAGCCAGTGCAGGGGGCCACAGACACCCGTGCGGCCCCGATCTCTGTCTCCTCCTCCCCCCTCTCCGGCTCCGGTTTCTCCTGCCGCCCCTGTGCTCAGCCCTCCGCTGGCCCCAGCCCCACCGGCCGGCTGGAGGGGAAGCTGGTGGAAGGACGGCTGGGGAGCCGGCTGCCGGGAGCCTGGGCGTGACGCCCGCCCGGTGCACTTGAGCCGCACTTAGCTGCCAGCTGTTCGGAAACCGGAGGGGGGGATTAAACACGAGCGAGCGGAATGGCTGAGTGGAAGCATCAGCAGCCCCAACGCGGGGACTAATTCAATCTTCTCCTCCTGCTCCGGAGGGAATGCTCTCGATCAAGAGCCGGGCTGCTACACGGAGGCGGAGGGACACGGAGCGCCCCGAGCGGCCCGCCACCTTCACCAGCGACCCTCGTGACCCCTGCGCCGGCCAACAGCGCCCGGCGATGCCCCTCGCGGAGTCAGCGTCCGCTCTGGTAATCGCCCCACTTCCCGGCTACCCTGGAGGGACAGAGAGAGACAAGCCTCGCAGAGGCAGGCAGGCAGGCAGGGGTCTGTGGACTCTCATAGATCACGGGGTACAAGTCTGTTTGTACCCAGGTAAAGCAGGGGTGCAAGCAGGGGCTGAGGGATGTAGCCTGTGCCGGCCTCAGCTCCCCCCTCCACTCTCAGCTCCCGCTCCCCTCATGGGGGCCGAGGAAGGGGGCTGGTCCTCACTCTGTTTCCCCAGCACGCTCACAGTCACAGAGTGCCGGGCCGTGGAGTTCACCTCCCTCCATCTAATCTCTCCGCCTGTCAGCTCAGCCCAGCTGAGTGTGGCCTGCCACATCAGGACATCTTCATTTTGTGTTCAACAATGACTTCATTGGTGTCTTTTCACCCTGACAGCCCAGGACTGGAATCTGAAATCACACTCCTGGGTTCCTCTGTTGGCAAGGTGATTTGGCCACAGAAGGGAACTGTTGGACAGAATCAGGAGGGTCCCTGTGACCTAGCGTAGGGAAAGAGTGCCACATCAAGGTCAGAGGCTGACACTGGGCAAGTCCCTTCTCTTCTGTGACCCCACATGCTTCTCAGTAAATTGATGATGATGGTTATACCCAAGGGCAGCAAAAAGGTATGATGAGACCACCTGGGGGCCCAGTGCAGGCCTGTGGGTCAGTGGACTCAGGGATTCCTGGAGTGTGCCCTGTGGACCAGGAATGTGAGCAAGCCTCCTCTCAGACACTCAGTAAGTCTGCAGAGGCCCTAAGAAACCTCCACACCGGTGGGACTTTGTGTAACCTAACATCTCCCAAGTGCCGTGACCAGAATCATTTATAGGCACTATATGGTATCATCTGGGCTAGGCCAGGTTGTGCCCCAGCAAGAACGTGACATTGTACCAGTCAGGCTAGATTCCAGTAACAACGTGACACTGTATCAGTCAGGCTAGACTACGATAACAGTGTGACATTGTGTCTGTCAGGTTAGACCATAGCAACAACGTGGCATTGTATCAGTTAGGTTAGAACACAAGAACAACATGACACTGTACCAGTCAGGCTAGGCCCCAGTAACAATGTGACACTGTATCAGTCAGGCTAGCCCCAGCAACAACGTGACATTGTGTCAGTCAGGCTAGACCACGATAACAGTGTGACATTGTGTCTGTCAGGTTAGACCATAGCAACAACGTGGCATTGTATCAGTTAGGTTAGAACACAAGAACAACATGACACTGTACCAGTCAGGCTAGGCCCCAGTAACAATGTGACACTGTATCAGTCAGGCTAGCCCCAGCAACAACGTGACACTGTATCAGTCAGGCTAGACTACGATAACAGTGTGACATTGTGTCTGTCAGGTTAGACCATAGCAACAACGTGGCATTGTATCAGTTAGGTTAGAACACAAGAACAACATGACACTGTACCAGTCAGGCTAGGCCCCAGTAACAATGTGACACTGTATCAGTCAGGCTAGCCCCAGCAACAACGTGACATTGTGTCAGTCAGGCTAGACCACGATAACAGTGTGACATTGTGTCAGTCAGGCTAGCCCCAGTAACAACGTGACATTGTGTCAGTCAGGCTAGATCCCAGTAACAACGTAACATTGTATCTGTCAGGTTAAACCCCAGCAACAACATGACATTGTGTCAGTCAGGCTAGACCACGATAACAGTGTGACATTGTGTCTGTCAGGTTAGACCACAGCAACAATGTGACATTGTATCAGGCTAGATCCCAGTAACAACGTGACATTGTGTCAGGCTAGATCCCAGTAACAACGTAACATTGTGTCTGTCAGGTTAGACCACGGCAACAACGTGACATTGTACCAGTCAGGCTAGATCCCAGTAACAACGTGACACTGTATCAGTCAGGCTAGGCCCCAGTAACAACATGACATTGTGTCAGTCAGGGTAGGCCCCGGTAACAACGTGACATTGTGTTCATCAGGCTAGATCCCAGTAACAGTGTGACATTGTATCAGTCAGTGCAGGCCAGGTTTTCCTGTGGTAACAAAGAGTCCCCTAATCCCCGTGGCTTGATAAGTACAAGCCTATCCCTCAGAGGTCCTTGTGCAGCCTGGCTGCAGAGAAGTACTGTCCGTTGGGCCCCAGGGACCCTGGGGATGGAGGCGCCCTTCTTGCTAGCACTTCCTCGGCCATCACAGAAGAGGGTAAGATGGCCCTCTGGCTCTTCAGGGGACTTTCCAGAAGTGACTGCTGCCTCCTAGCCTGGTGTCTCACTGGCCACAGCAAGACACAGAGCCACGCCCACCTGAAGGCAATGGGCGGGGCCTCACCTGTACCCAGAGGGAGCAGAAACCCGTGTGACTGCACAGCTATTAATATCTGAAGACGACCCCAGAAACACACCTTCGGGAAATGCTACGTTTGTTTCTTAATGACTCCAAAAGGGAGACATGTCCTTCTCCGAGATTTAAACCGAGCAACTCGGGGAGCACAATCAGCCAACATGAAAATATATAGTGTTGTTTTCTGTTTTTCCTCAGGCACATTTCTACCCGTTTTCGCACTTTGGACTCACGTATGAAAGCTGTTTCCCAGCCAACCATGACATTTGGGGACTGAGTCACTGTTTCCATTCATTCCAACGTCCCGCAAAAGACAGAAAACATTAAAAAATATATATATTATGGACACTGAGTCTGGCTTGTGTTTCCTGGAAGCAATTTTTTAAATTAATGACTAACATGAAATAAAAATTAGTAAAATAGAAGCCTGTCCTCTCTCCCAGGGAGCAGGAAGAGCGACTCCCTGCCAGTGCTCAGTCTGGGGACATTGGAACTGATCGCTGGGTCGGCCCAACACTGCTGCCATCGGCCACCTCCCCGATGGCCTCCTGTCCCTCCATGTCCTGTGAGTCCGTCAGGGGATCCTCGAGGGATCTCTGCTGCCCTGGCGGTCGCGTGTGGTGTCGGCTTCCCGTCTGTGGAGTGGGAATGGTGGTGCTCACCCGTGTTTCCCTCCTCTGCTCTCTGCTTATGGACACCCTTCCCCCCCTCTGGGCACACACACCGTCCCTGCTGTGGCCATGTCCTCCTCGCCCGGGCCTTGCCGTCCTCTCTGCTCCTTGAATGCAGATCGAACTCCCATCGTGGGACACAGAGAGGCGGGGCCGGAGACCTGGACATCTTGTCACTGAGGCCAGCTACACTGCCTGTCTGAGCACAGAGAGTGACAGCTGCTCCTCACCAGGCGGGCGGGCGGTCACAGACCCCACTGTGGAGGGTGGGCGGGTGCCTGGCAGTGGAGAGAAGACGGGAGAAGCTCGGGCGGGGGCCCCCTCGGGTCTTCCTATCAGTGCAGGGCACACCTCACTTGCTCACTCGGCAAATCCCTGCCGGTTCCTGAGGCCACCTGCCCAGAGCTGCCCAGCCTGTGCTCCTCTGCACCTTCACAGTATCCCAGCGGCACCGGGCGGCCTTCTCGGCCCCACCTGGCTGAACGACAGCCCAGTGGCGCCCTAATGGGGCACATGGATGAGGAGCAACATGGTGTGAGTTCAGGTCCCCGCCCCTTTTCCTTCCAGGCGGGCACCCTCACCTCTCTGAGCCTCAGTTTCTTCGTGCAGAAATGGAGAGAAGTAGGAACCAACCGCCAGGCTTGTCCAGACCTCCCCTCCTGGGCCCACACATGCCCCTCTCCCTGGAGAGAGGTCCCCATCCATTTCCTTCAGAAGGTCTGCCCGGGCCCTGTAATCCGATTCCCACCCCCTCCCCAGCGTGGAGACGGCATCTCCCCGCACCTGCCACGCTGGAGGCTGAGTAAGGGCTGCCCAGGGCCACGTAGGGAGGCCCTGCAGCCACACCCTGCCGAGGCCGCAGCCATTGGTGCAGAAACCCCTGGACTCCCAGGCCTCCTGGTCTACCCACAGCACCAACGGAGTCATCCGACCCCAGTGAAAGGAAGCCGGGGGCCTCGGGACTGCAGGCGGGAGCAGAGCAGGGTGGAGGCAGGCGCCGCGGTCCATAACTCCCCGGCCACTAAATTAATTACCACGGCAGACGCGGGGGCGGGGGGGGGGGGGGGCGCCGCCATCTCCTGGAAACCGGCGCCAGCTTCTACAGCGCTCGGACGTGTTAAAATATCGAACCTATTCAGGAGAAAATGGAAAAAGCCAGACAAGAGGCGCTTCATCCTGGCGCGGGGGCAGGAGGGGTGGTGGCAGGGACCTGTCAGGGGAGGACAGATACATTCCGCCGGCCGAGGGCGGCCCAAGATTAATGACGCGAAGGTCTGGAGAAGGGCGGCCTCCAACCGCTGGCCTGCGCAGAGCCCGGTGAAATACGATGTGCTGTGATCCGCGCACTGACCGTGTACATGCGCGTCCTGACAGGGCTCTTACACGTGTCTGGGCCCCCGTGCAGAAAGCCCGGAGAGCCCAGCAGAGAGGGGCATTCATCATCCTAGGGGAGGGCTCTTCTGCGCAGCCCTGGGTAGCCGCCGCCGTCTGCCCGGGGCGAACATGGCTCGCTTCCCGGTAACGGGTCTGAATGCCGGGCCTTCGGGGGTGAGCAGGATGTCTGGCCTCGGAATCAGAACCAGGGATGTCTGTCTGTCTGGCCTCAGAGTCAGAACCAGGGATGTCTGTCTGGCCTCGGAGCCAGGACCAGGGATGTCTGTCTGGCCTCGGAGTCAGGACCAGGGATGTCTGTCTGTCTGGCCTCGGAGTCAGAACCAGGGATGTCTGTCTGGCCTCGGAGCCAGAACCAGGGATGTCTGTCTGTCTGGCCTCGGAGCCAGAACCAGGGATGTCTGTCTGTCTGGCCTCGGAGTCAGGACCAGGGATGTCTGTCTGTCTGGCCTCGGAGTCAGGACCAGGGATGTCTGTCTGGCCTCGGAGCCAGAACCAGGGATGTCTGTCTGGCCTCGGAGCCAGAACCAGGGATGTCTGTCTGTCTGGCCTCGGAGTCAGGACCAGGGATGTCTGTCTGGCCTCGGAGTCAGGACCAGGGATGTCTGTCTGGCCTCGGAATCAGAACCAGGGATGTCTGTCTGTCTGGCCTCGGAGCCAGGACCAGGGATGTCTGTCTGTCTGGCCTCGGAGCCAGAACCAGGGATGTCTGTCTGGCCTCGGAGTCAGGACCAGGGATGTCTGTCTGGCCTCGGAGTCAGGACCAGGGATGTCTGTCTGGCCTCGGAGTCAGGACCAGGGATGTCTGTCTGTCTGGCCTCGGAGCCAGAACCAGGGATGTCTGTCTGTCTGGCCTCGGAGTCAGGACCAGGGATGTCTGTCTGGCCTCGGAGTCAGGACCAGGGATGTCTGTCTGTCTGGCCTCGGAGCCAGGACCAGGGATGTCTGTCTGTCTGGCCTCGGAGCCAGGACCAGGGATGTCTGTCTGTCTGGCCTCGGAGCCAGAACCAGGGATGTCTGTCTGTCTGGCCTCGGAGTCAGAACCAGGGATGTCTGTCTGTCTGGCCTCGGAGCCAGAACCAGGGATGTCTGTCTGTCTGGCCTCGGAGCCAGAACCAGGGATGTCTGTCTGTCTGGCCTCGGAGCCAGAACCAGGGATGTCTGTCTGTCTGGCCTCGGAGCCAGAACCAGGGATGTCTGTCTGTCTGGCCTCGGAGTCAGGACCAGGGATGTCTGTCTGTCTGGCCTCGGAGTCAGGACCAGGGATGTCTGTCTGTCTGGCCTCGGAGCCAGGACCAGGGATGTCTGTCTGTCTGGCCTCGGAGTCAGGACCAGGGATGTCTGTCTGTCTGGCCTCGGAGTCAGGACCAGGGATGTCTGTCTGTCTGGCCTCGGAGCCAGAACCAGGGATGTCTGTCTGGCCTCGGAGTCAGGACCAGGGATGTCTGTCTGTCTGGCCTCAGAGTCAGAACCAGGGATGTCTGTCTGTCTGGCCTCGGAGCCAGAACCAGGGATGTCTGTCTGTCTGGCCTCGGAGTCAGGACCAGGGATGTCTGTCTGTCTGGCCTCGGAGTCAGGACCAGGGATGTCTGTCTGTCTGGCCTCGGAGTCAGGACCAGGGATGTCTGTCTGGCCTCGGAGTCAGAACCAGGGATGTCTGTCTGTCTGGCCTCGGAGTCAGAACCAGGGATGTCTGTCTGTCTGGCCTCGGAGTCAGAACCAGGGATGTCTGTCTGTCTGGCCTCGGAGCCAGGACCAGGGATGTCTGTCTGTCTGGCCTCGGAGCCAGGACCAGGGATGTCTGTCTGTCTGGCCTCGGAGCCAGGACCAGGGATGTCTGTCTGTCTGGCCTCGGAGTCAGGACCAGGGATGTCTGTCTGTCTGGCCTCGGAGCCAGAACCAGGGATGTCTGTCTGGCCTCGGAGCCAGAACCAGGGATGTCTGTCTGTCTGGCCTCGGAGCCAGGACCAGGGATGTCTGTCTGGCCTCGGAGCCAGAACCAGGGATGTCTGTCTGTCTGGCCTCGGAGTCAGGACCAGGGATGTCTGTCTGTCTGGCCTCGGAGTCAGGACCAGGGATGTCTGTCTGTCTGGCCTCGGAGCCAGAACCAGGGATGTCTGTCTGGCCTCGGAGTCAGGACCAGGGATGTCTGTCTGTCTGGCCTCAGAGTCAGAACCAGGGATGTCTGTCTGTCTGGCCTCGGAGCCAGAACCAGGGATGTCTGTCTGTCTGGCCTCGGAGTCAGGACCAGGGATGTCTGTCTGTCTGGCCTCGGAGTCAGGACCAGGGATGTCTGTCTGTCTGGCCTCGGAGTCAGGACCAGGGATGTCTGTCTGGCCTCGGAGTCAGAACCAGGGATGTCTGTCTGTCTGGCCTCGGAGTCAGGACCAGGGATGTCTGTCTGTCTGGCCTCGGAGTCAGGACCAGGGATGTCTGTCTGTCTGGCCTCGGAGTCAGGACCAGGGATGTCTGTCTGTCTGGCCTCGGAGCCAGAACCAGGGATGTCTGTCTGTCTGGCCTCGGAGCCAGAACCAGGGATGTCTGTCTGTCTGGCCTCGGAGTCAGGACCAGGGATGTCTGTCTGGCCTCGGAGTCAGAACCAGGGATGTCTGTCTGGCCTCGGAGTCAGGACCAGGGATGTCTGTCTGTCTGGCCTCGGAGTCAGGACCAGGGATGTCTGTCTGGCCTCGGAGTCAGAACCAGGGATGTCTGTCTGGCCTCGGAGTCAGGACCAGGGATGTCTGTCTGGCCTCGGAGTCAGGACCAGGGATGTCTGTCTGGCCTCGGAGTCAGAACCAGGGATGTCTGTCTGGCCTCGGAGCCAGGACCAGGGATGTCTGTCTGGCCTCGGAATCAGAACCAGGGATGTCTGTCTGTCTGGCCTCGGAGCCAGGACCAGGGATGTCTGTCTGTCTGGCCTCGGAGCCAGAACCAGGGATGTCTGTCTGGCCTCGGAGCCAGAACCAGGGATGTCTGTCTGTCTGGCCTCGGAGCCAGAACCAGGGATGTCTGTCTGGCCTCGGAGTCAGAACCAGGGATGTCTGTCTGGCCTCGGAGTCAGAACCAGGGATGTCTGTCTGTCTGGCCTCGGAGCCAGAACCAGGGATGTCTGTCTGGCCTCGGAGTCAGAACCAGGGATGTCTGTCTGGCCTCGGAGTCAGAACCAGGGATGTCTGTCTGTCTGGCCTCGGAGCCAGAACCAGGGATGTCTGTCTGTCTGGCCTCGGAGTCAGAACCAGGGATGTCTGTCTGTCTGGCCTCGGAGTCAGAACCAGGGATGTCTGTCTGTCTGGCCTCGGAGTCAGGACCAGGGATGTCTGTCTGTCTGGCCTCGGAGCCAGGACCAGGGATGTCTGTCTGTCTGGCCTCGGAGCCAGAACCAGGGATGTCTGTCTGGCCTCAGAGTCAGAACCAGGGATGTCTGTCTGTCTGGCCTCGGAGTCAGGACCAGGGATGTCTGTCTGTCTGGCCTCGGAGTCAGGACCAGGGATGTCTGTCTGTCTGGCCTCGGAGTCAGAACCAGGGATGTCTGTCTGGCCTCGGAGCCAGGACCAGGGATGTCTGTCTGGCCTCAGAGTCAGAACCAGGGATGTCTGTCTGGCCTCGGAGCCAGAACCAGGGATGTCTGTCTGGCCTCGGAGTCAGGACCAGGGATGTCTGTCTGGCCTCGGAGTCAGAACCAGGGATGTCTGTCTGTCTGGCCTCGGAGTCAGAACCAGGGATGTCTGTCTGTCTGGCCTCGGAGCCAGGACCAGGGATGTCTGTCTGGCCTCAGAGTCAGAACCAGGGATGTCTGTCTGGCCTCGGAGCCAGGACCAGGGATGTCTGTCTGTCTGGCCTCGGAGCCAGAACCAGGGATGTCTGTCTGGCCTCGGAGCCAGGACCAGGGATGTCTGTCTGTCTGGCCTCGGAGTCAGGACCAGGGATGTCTGTCTGGCCTCGGAGTCAGGACCAGGGATGTCTGTCTGGCCTCGGAGTCAGAACCAGGGATGTCTGTCTGTCTGGCCTCGGAGTCAGAACCAGGGATGTCTGTCTGTCTGGCCTCGGAGCCAGAACCAGGGATGTCTGTCTGGCCTCAGAGTCAGAACCAGGGATGTCTGTCTGGCCTCGGAGCCAGGACCAGGGATGTCTGTCTGTCTGGCCTCGGAGCCAGAACCAGGGATGTCTGTCTGGCCTCGGAGCCAGGACCAGGGATGTCTGTCTGTCTGGCCTCGGAGTCAGGACCAGGGATGTCTGTCTGTCTGGCCTCGGAGCCAGAACCAGGGATGTCTGTCTGGCCTCAGAGTCAGGACCAGGGATGTCTGTCTGGCCTCGGAGTCAGGACCAGGGATGTCTGTCTGTCTGGCCTCGGAGCCAGGACCAGGGATGTCTGTCTGTCTGGCCTCGGAGCCAGGACCAGGGATGTCTGTCTGGCCTCGGAGCCAGGACCAGGGATGTCTGTCTGTCTGGCCTCGGAGTCAGAACCAGGGATGTCTGTCTGTCTGGCCTCGGAGCCAGAACCAGGGATGTCTGTCTGGCCTCGGAGCCAGGACCAGGGATGTCTGTCTGGCCTCGGAGTCAGGACCAGGGATGTCTGTCTGTCTGGCCTCGGAATCAGAACCAGGGATGTCTGTCTGGCCTCGGAGTCAGAACCAGGGATGTCTGTCTGGCCTCGGAGCCAGGACCAGGGATGTCTGTCTGTCTGGCCTCGGAGCCAGAACCAGGGATGTCTGTCTGTCTGGCCTCGGAGCCAGAACCAGGGATGTCTGTCTGGCCTCGGAGTCAGAACCAGGGATGTCTGTCTGTCTGGCCTCGGAGTCAGAACCAGGGATGTCTGTCTGTCTGGCCTCGGAGTCAGGACCAGGGATGTCTGTCTGTCTGGCCTCGGAGCCAGAACCAGGGATGTCTGTCTGGCCTCGGAGCCAGGACCAGGGATGTCTGTCTGGCCTCGGAATCAGAACCAGGGATGTCTGTCTGTCTGGCCTCGGAGTCAGGACCAGGGATGTCTGTCTGTCTGGCCTCGGAGTCAGAACCAGGGATGTCTGTCTGTCTGGCCTCGGAGCCAGAACCAGGGATGTCTGTCTGGCCTCGGAGCCAGGACCAGGGATGTCTGTCTGTCTGGCCTCGGAGCCAGGACCAGGGATGTCTGTCTGTCTGGCCTCGGAGTCAGGACCAGGGATGTCTGTCTGTCTGGCCTCGGAGCCAGAACCAGGGATGTCTGTCTGTCTGGCCTCGGAGTCAGGACCAGGGATGTCTGTCTGTCTGGCCTCGGAGCCAGAACCAGGGATGTCTGTCTGGCCTCGGAGTCAGAACCAGGGATGTCTGTCTGTCTGGCCTCGGAATCAGAACCAGGGATGTCTGTCTGTCTGGCCTCGGAGCCAGGACCAGGGATGTCTGTCTGTCTGGCCTCGGAGCCAGAACCAGGGATGTCTGTCTGGCCTCGGAGCCAGAACCAGGGATGTCTGTCTGTCTGGCCTCGGAGCCAGGACCAGGGATGTCTGTCTGTCTGGCCTCGGAGCCAGGACCAGGGATGTCTGTCTGTCTGGCCTCGGAGCCAGAACCAGGGATGTCTGTCTGGCCTCGGAGCCAGGACCAGGGATGTCTGTCTGTCTGGCCTCGGAGTCAGAACCAGGGATGTCTGTCTGGCCTCAGAGCCAGGACCAGGGATGTCTGTCTGGCCTCGGAGCCAGGACCAGGGATGTCTGTGGGCCCCCGGTGGTGAGGGAGCTGGAGGGGGAGCTGAATCACCCCGAGCGGTCGTTAGCATGGCCGGGGGTTCGCAAGCTTCTTCAGCCCGTCTTCCGGCGTGTTCTGTGGATAAGAGCAAGAGGCAGCTGTTGAGAGCTGTTTGGGGGGGGCAGAGATGAGCAGCCCCCAGGCTTCCGATCGCCCGGTCCTGAGCAACAGAGACAGGAGTTGTGACCGGTCTCCCTGAATGATCAGCCTTTCCTGGGGGGCCTCTGGGAAAGCGGGGTGCATCCCGAGTGAGGGAGACGGGCCGGTGGCCAGAACCAAGGGTGCGGTACCTGACAGGTGGGCCGTCACTCCCCGCGCGGCGCCCACGGCAGGCGTCACAAAGGAGTCTGACACTGCTTCCTGCTGAGTCCAGCCAGGACGGCAGGACCCGTCACGCCGCTCTGTGGTGGCCAGCGACAGAGCCGACTCGGACCACATAACCTGACACAGTCGGCAACGGATCTGCTGGGCGGGACGTGAGCCGTTCACAGCGTCCGAGGAGCACTGGAGAGCCGGGCTCAGAAAGGGCAGGAACTGGGGCAGCTCCAGGGACCTCGGGAGCAGGGACCCCTCTCCCAGACTCTCCAGTGGAGGGGTTCTCACTGCTGCAGCCTCCTCTCCGGCCATCACTGACCTTAGTGTCTGTCTACTCCTGTCCATTCTGGGGAGCGGGAATGGGGTCAGCCTTGCTTGGACCATGTACTCCCCCTGGCTGGGCAAGGGCAGCATCTTGACCAACAGACCCAGTCAGATGGGTTCCAGAGGGAAGTAGCGGTCCGAGGACACGGTCACCAGCCTCTGCCTGGCCCTGGACATTGAGCAAAGCCCCTGTGCCCTCCTGTCCTAGGTGAGAGCTCCGGCTGTCCACACTGGCAGTGTCGGGAACCGCGTGATTGACAGGCACTGGCAGGTCTGACTGGGAACCGGATGAAGGGGTGTGGGCAACCGTGAGGCAGAAACCCCGGCTGGCAGAGCGGGCACCGCAGGCTAATTGCTGCAGGTAGTCCAGCCTGGGGCTCGGACCTTGGCCTTGGGCGCCTTGCATTTGCCCACCGAGTCGGGGAGCCTTTGAGAGCCAGGGCTACGCTCCCACAGGACCCAGCACAGCCCTCCCCGCGCCTCCTCCCGCGAGGACAGGAAGGTGCTCCTCTCCCCGTGGCCCGGGGGAGGGCTCTACACTTCCAACGCGAAGGCCACACGAACGGTTGAAGGAAATGCCAACACCTGAGCGTAACACGATGGTTTCCTTCAGTGACAACTGCGCGGAAACCAAGATCTTGACATTGTTTCTGCAGCTGCTAATGACATTTACCTTTGATGTTCGTATGTACAATGTACGAATATACTAGTCACAGTGTAGAGTTGTTGCAGTGGTAACAAATGTAACACACTGGTGCTCCACGTTACTAGGGGACAGGGCAGGGACACTGCTCTGTGTGATGCTGTCATGGTGGGTTTGGGACATCAGGTATTTGTCCAGACCCACTGGCTGTACAGTGACCCCCTCGTGTCAGCTCTGGCCTCGGGGTGATCATGACACGTCCCCCTGTGTAGGTCCATCATGGTAAGAGGCGCGCCACTCTGGTGGGGATGTGGGTCACGGGGGAGGCTGTGCATGTGTGGGCAGGCAGGGAGTCTAGGGGAAGCCTCTGTATCTTCCGCTCAATTTTGCTCTGAATTAAAACTTTTCTTAAAAAAATAAATAAGGTCTAATTTTTTTTTAAGTGGGAAAAAATTCCAGGAAAGCAAACTCTTTTTAAAAATAACAATAATAATACTCAACCAAGAGGGAAACCGTAGGTAGAGAGGTGTTTGGGAACTCTACTATCTGCTCCATTTTTCTATATACCTAAAACTTCTCTAAAAAAAAAAAAAAAATCTATTAGTTGAAAGGTGGGTGGGGGCGGGGGAGGCAGTTCAGAGCCTGGGTTGCTTTGGGCCCCAACCAGACCGCGAACGGCTCCGAAGCAGCAGGTCTGACCGGTGTCCTATGAAAACAGCAAGTTCCGTTATTAGACCTTCACTCTTAAACTGCTCTGATTTTTAATTTTAAATCATTTTGCTTAATTTGAAAGAAGGGAGGAGACCGTGGTCCCACAGAGGGGGCTGCGATCGCGAATTTGGCGGGAGGCCCGCGGTGCGTGCCGGGACAATGGCACCACGGAGGAGTGTCTCACTAAGCAAGGCAGAGATCCTCTCCGTGGGTTTCAGCGCTGTGCCCTGTGGGGATTCCTCTGGGGCATCAATCTGTCAATCAAAGCTTTTGGGATCCCTCCGCGTTGATGAGTTGACTCTGGTTCACACGGCGCTGCTGCTGCTGCCGCCGCCGCGGAATGCTCCGGTGCGCCAACGCCCGCCCCGGTGCGCCAACGCCCGCCCCGGTGCGCCAACGCCCGCCCCGGTGCGCCAACGTCCGCACCGTCTCCCTCCTCCGCTCGGTGCGCAGAGCAAGTGCAGAGCGGAGAAATCGGCGCAGGCGCTGGGACGGGGGTGCCCCGGGTCCCAAGCCTGCGCGTGCACCCACACACGTACACACCCTTTGAGTGACGCCCGTGGGAGTTTGCCAGGCCGGGTATGACGGGAGCGGCTGTGGGAAGCTCGTGTCCCACTGGAGAGCAAGCGAGCGAGCAAGCGAGCACTCAGCCGGGCCGCGCTGCGTGCGTTCCTCGTGGGCTTTGGGCGCCCTTGTATCTTCCATAGAAAAAGTAGGCCAGCCGGCTTTTTAAAGCCTGTAATGCGCTTACAAAACGTGAAACCGCGTTGGAGCCAAGCCCCAGGCACACGTGACGCCGCGGCAGCATCTGGTGGTTACACATCAGTGTCAGCTGTAATCAGCTCGGCTCACAAGCACGCTGCAGATGGGGGCGGGGAGCCCCCTTCCCATGGGGCCTGCGGGGCGGGCGGGGGAGCCACGCCCTCAGGAGGGCACCGGTCAGTCCTGGGACGCTGGCACAGCAGGGCAGAGGCCTCCACCCGCCCCATTGACCCCGGTCCAGATGCTCTCACCCGGGTCAGACGGTGAGGCAGGGACGGTGGCCTGATTCGCTGTAGGAAGAGATGCCAGCCAGCCCCGTCATCCCTCCCTGGCCTGTGCCAGGGCCACCACCCTGGTCCCTGTAGCACAGGGCCTGCTCAGTTGCCTTAGGAGTCGGGGAGGAGCAGAGCTGCCCCTTGTCCCTTTCTGTCCCTGCCTGGTTTCTTCCCTCCAACCCCATCAACCTTCCTCCCAGGTGCCCCTCCCCCTGCCCCATCCTCAGCTCACTAAGGCCTTCCAAGGACGAAGATTATTATTATTATGATTGATTGATTGATTGATTGATTTTTAGAGAGACAGAGAAAAGAAGGGAGGGAGGGGAGGAGGGGGAGGGGGATGGAAGCATTCATTTGTTTTCCACTTAGTTACTTATTTGCACAATCATTGGTCGCTTCCCTTATATGCCCTGACTGGGGATGGAACAGGAGCCCACAACCTTGATGTTTCAGGACGACATTCCAACCAACTGGGCTAACTGGCAGGGCCCCAAGGACGACACTTCGGCAGGTGCCTTGTTGAAGCTGTTGGGGTGCGTTTGGAGGAGCAGGGCCCCTGAGGACACCGGCAAGGCTCTGGTAAGGAGAGGGGCATGAGCGAGCAGGAGACTGTCCCCCCGGTGTTCGTTTCCATGTGACATTACATATGCGCCAGCTTAACGCACTCATGTCAGAGCAGATAAACGTACTTCGAAACAACACCCCCCCCAGTGTCACTCCACCACCCCCAGTGTCACTCTACACCCCCATCTCGCCCTGCCCAGTGGCTCCACGCCTGGGGGCGCCCACAGTCTCACATCTTCCTGATTCATTGTCCTGCCTTCCGTGTGGCATATTCATGTTCCATCAAAAAGTATTTCATCACTTATTCTTGAAGGTCTTATTTCATCTTTATTCAAGAATGTGTAATCCTGAGAAAAAATAATTACCTCTGAGATCAACAGTGAAGCTCTGACCTGAATTCACAGAATCGTGAGATCTCAAAACCAGAAAGGGAAGGTGGGGCTCCCTCTCGTTTCAAAGGTGGGGGAAACTGAGGCCTGGAAGAAAGGAAGGAAGGACTGTGGCTTACCTAACAGGTCAGGGAGACTGTGCCAGAGCCCAGGCCTGGCACTTTGTTCTCCCGGCACCCATCCCAGAATCCTCAAACACCAGGTGCAGGGGGGGAGACAGAGGTTTTCACGTTGGTCATCTCATAAGAGAGCAAGCTCCCGGACCTGGAGGTGATTCAGCAGACCAGACAACCACCACTCAGAGGTGCTGAACACTTTAGTAGCATCATCCTCAGCTGGACGGGTTTGTCACCATGCTACAAATGAGGAAACTGAGGCACAGAGCATTTTGAAAACTCGCCAAGGCTGCACAGGAAGTGAGTGAGCTGTTAGGACCTGCACCCAAGTTCACCGGTGCCCACGTTTGTTCTGTCCAGCAGGATGCTACCCTGCCACAGGCTGGCTACTGCCCTGGGCAGTGGGAGTCCATGCGGCTCTAAGAGCCTGCAGAATACACAAACATGTCACCCTGGCTCTTCAGTGTAGCCACAAAGGACCGTTGTACGAGTAGTATCATCTATTGTCCCAGGACCTAAACACGGTGCAGATGTGTCGATCCTGACAAGGAGCGCCGGGGGGTTCTGGAGGGTGTGGGCGCTGTCTCCATCCACCCAGCACGTAGCTTTCCGCGCATGTGGAATGACAGAGGCATCTCCTTTGGATACAGGCTCTGGCTCTGACCTCGGTTTCCCCACCAGGAATGGTCGTCGTGAGCCCGCAGATCTCTGGGGCCTCAGCCCCCTGCCTGCTGGTTCCCCACGCGGAAAACATGGCCGCCCCGTGGACCACCTCCCCAGGGACATCGCTGGGTTTCAGAAGCTGGGCGGCTGAACGTGCCTCTCCTGAGAAGCCGCCCCAGGGAGGTAAGTCCAAACAGCCCAGGCAGTGTGAGCCCTGGCCCCCTGTCCGCACCTCAGTGTCTCCCACCCTCCTCTGTGGTTGTTGCTTCTTGGGGGCTGCAGACCCCTTTCAGAAGCTGTTGAAACTGGTCCCTGACCCCCAAAACAGCAGACACACACACACACACACAGTCTGCCTGATCCCAGCCGATGCCAGACCCTGCATTGGCTGGGCCCTCCCGGAAACCCCATTTACAGACCGGGGTGGGGGTGGGTGGCTGCACCAGCCGGTGGGTACCCAGCGGGAGGCAGTGGGGGTGCTATGATCACAGCCTGCGTGGAGGAGGGCGTGGGCAGAGGTGCTGGGAGTACGGCTCCCAGATGGATTGCCTGACACGCTCTTAACCCTGCACCTCAGAGAAGCAACAAGGCATTTTGTTAGTGTGAGTCCCCTCGAAGTTGCCTGAGACATACTGGTACTGTTGTGTTGACATTCAGACTTCCCGGGGCACCCCCTGTTGTGTTATTTTGTTTTCTTGCTAAATCTGGCAGCCCTGGGAGGGAGGGAGGGAGGGAGGGAGAGCGTGTGTGGGTGGTCGTGGGGGCTGGGTAACATTTTAATGTTATCTAAACACCAAGCCTGGTTTTCCCGTGACATTTCTCAACCAAGATAAACAAACACTAGAACTGGACACATTTAAACCTACACAGAGACAACAAGGGGCCGATGGCCGTTCCAGGGGCCCAGAAAGCTTCCGGAACGCTGGGTTCCGAGGGGCAAAGTGCCTGTGCGTTCTGCGCAACCGGCTCTCGGCAGGACCTTGGGCTTTTGCGAAAGCCTGTTCTCCACAGACGCCACCCTGCGGCCGGGGGCCACCTGCCCACAGGAACACCTCGCTTCCTGGTACGACCCCGGGACACGCTGGTCGACCGGCCGTGTCTGGAGAGCAAATCCAGAAACATGGCGAGCAAGCCAGACGTCTGCGTGGCCGTCCTACGTGCAGCCCTCAGCCTCCCTCCCCGCCCTACGCCAACCACCCCAGACGCCGGGCTGGAAAGGGGGATGGCGGCTGACGGCCGTGAACGCCTTCTCTCTGGGGAGTGAGGGCCTGCCTGGGAGGTCTTCACATTTTGACTCTTCTCTGACCGTACTTATTTACTTATTTACTTATTTACTTATTTACTTATTTATTTGGACAGAGACAGAGAGAGGGACAGACAGGAAGGGAGAGAGATGAGAAGCATCAATTCTTTGTTGTGGCACTTTAGTTGTTCATCGATTGCTTTCTCATATGTGCCTTGACCAGGGGGCTACAGCAGAGCAAGTGACCCCTTGCTCAAGCCAGCAACCTCGGGGTTTTGAACCTGGATCCTCCACGTCCCAGTCCGATGCTCTATCCACCGCGCTAACACCTGGTCAGGCTCTCTGACCAGACGGACCTTTGAGCACTCAACCACGAGCCTGAGTTTCCTGACCCGTCCACACTTCTGTCCTGCACTCAGCCTCCTCCCATCTTCCTCCTCCTCCGGCCTCATCGCCTGAGCTTCTGGGGGTGGCCAGGAGTGACCACCTGGACGTGGGGGGGATGGGTCCAGGCCGTCAGATCCAGCTGTGAGGAAGGCTGCGGGGGACCACTCTGCCCAGAGTCCAGCTGCAGGGAGAGGTGGACAGCCGGGGGACATGCTGGAAACCCAGCTTGGGGACCACCACGGTGAGCATCGCCCGCTGTCCCCGAGGGTGCCAACCAGCCGCCCCACCCCCACCCCAAATGTCGCCCAGCCCTCGGCTCGTACCTGCAGCCGGGGGACAGGAAAATCCAGGTGGCGAAAACTGCCTCCTGGGGGCCCTCCTGCTGGGCGCTCACTCGGTCAGGCTCTGGTCCTTGTCCGCTGGCCTCCCTGTGGGAACCCGCGGTCACAGGTCAGCCCATCACCTGCTATAAAACACTCAAGGGGCTTCTCGACGGGAGGATGCTGCCGTGACCTGGAGGGTCCGGGGCACATGATACGAAATAAAGTATCGCATAAGGTCATGGCTGCGACGGCCTGGCACGGACAGCTGGGCGGTGACACTGCCCTCAGCCACGGGGGGCAGCTGGGCAAGAGGAGGACCAGCCACCGCAGCCCAGCCAAGGGCTGCCCCCACGTCGTCCCCCCCCCCCCGTCTCCATTCTGCCACCAACCTTTAGAATCCAAGGCCAAGCGCAGCCTTCGGGGAATGTTTCTTGTTTCGAAGGGGGATTTATTTCATTTAAGACCAAAGTGCGTTTGGTGCCACTTACGCTGGTACTGGTTGTGCTCCTGCCGTGACCCCGAGTGGCTGGGACTTGGGGGCCGGGGGTGGGAGTGGCTCTGGGGTTCACACGCCTCCCGGTGCTGGGGACGCCGGGTCTTTGACTCACAGTCTGGCTGGAAAAGCTCCCCAGCCGGTGCCGATGGATTCAGGAAGGTCTGACTCCAGGCTCAAAGGACCCAGGTCTCAGGGAGAACAGTCGGAGAAAGAGGGCGAGTTTGTCACGTGTTCCCCGTGCTCAGAGTTTTCTCTCGTTCTGGGGCCGCTGGTCAGTGGCCAGCCTGCGGTGGCCGGGCTGTGGTGGGCGGGCTGCAGCCGCCTGCCACCCCCCGGGTCCAGAGAACACTGAGGGCCACCGAATCCTTGCCGGGACACACTGGGGACCGGGACTTGTTACGGAGAGATTTACAAATGCCCAGTGCCCGGCTGCACCTCACCTGACTCATCCGTGTGAGTTTCCGTGCCCGGGGAGATTCTGGCGTTCCAGGCGGCTCAGCCTGAGCACCCCCATCCACACTCTGTCTCCTAGGGTCCCAGAGCAAGGGCTGGAGGGTGCCAGGGCCCCTGTCCACACTCTGTCTCCTAGGGTCCCAGAGCAAGGGCTGGAGGGTGCCAGGGCCCCAACACTGTGGCCAGGGCCCCACAGCTGACTTCCCCTCCTCCAGAACAGGGCGGTGCACCAGAGGCCAAAACACAATCTTCATGAGCACCGGGAGCCCTCGCCTTAATGGATGGGAGGCATTTTTGTAGCGATAAAAATAGATTTAATAAACCAGATAGCAAAATTATGTGTTGTTTTGTTTTTTTTTAAGAAAAAATGATGCTCCTTGTGAGATAACTGGGGTCATGTATTAAAAATAAATTAGAGGCCCTGGCTGGTTGGCTCAGTGGTAGAGCGTCGGCCTGGCATGCGGAAGTCCCGGGTTTAATTCCCGGCCAGGGCACACAGGAGAAGCGCCCATCTGCTTCTCCACCCCTCCCCCTCTCCTTTCTCTCTGTCTCTCTCTTCCCCTCCCACAGCCGAGGCTCCACTGGAGCAAAGTTTGCCTGGGCACTGAGGATGGCTCCACGACCTCTGCCTCAGGGACTAGAATGGCTCTGCTTGCAATGGAGCAACGGTCCAGATGGGCAAAGCATCACCCCCTGGTGAGCATGCCGGGTGGATCCCAGTCGGGTGCATGCGGGAGTCTGTCTCTGCCTCCCTGCTTCTCACTTCAGAAAAATCCAAAAAACAAAAAAGAATAGATTGGGACACAGACACACACACCCTCAACAGCCTTCCGGGACCCACGCTCTGTGACAAAAAGCCATCCTCTGAGCCAACCCTGGTCCCCTCCCATTACGTCCATGAGCAGGCCCCCTCCCTGCCTTTTTCGGGGGCCTGCTCTCCCCACCACCACCGACCACTGCTCTGCTCTGCTCGGCCCCCAGAACCCGGGGGGCTGCTTCAGCGAGGATCCGGGGAGGAAGCTGCGTCCAGACCGGGGCTGTTCCACCCGGGGTCGTATCTCCAGCCTCCTGCCCCTGCCAGGGCCGACCGTGCCAGCCGGCACTTGGAGCTTTTGTTTTAAGACCAGCCAGCGCCTCCCCGCTCTGGAAGGTGCTGAATAAATTTCCCTTGATTAGCCGCAGATTTGCCCATCACGCCCTCGTTCCCCTCCTCTCGTTACTCCTGCAGAAGCACCGGCGTAATGGGCCTCGAGTCCCCTCCCACATTCAGAATCCCGGTCCCTGAAGGAGCCAGTTGCACGTGTCTCTGTGCGTTGGCAGGAAGGCTGCCGGACGGAGCTGGGTGGGCGCCCACTCTGCTCACCCCCCCCACCCCCCAGGCCGCCCTTGCAGCTGCACCAGACCCTCCAACTCACCAGAGACAAGGAGGGGAGGGTGTGTGCCCCTCATACACGACCTCGGCACAACAGGGCAGGGACACGCAGTAAAATGCATGCCGGCACAGTTCCTGCTCACGGACAAGGTTGTTCAGGTAGGAAATCCTACAAAGAGCTACTGTATCTGATACGTTCATTTCCCAACCTCACGGGGACACGAGGGAATACCATCAGTTTCGCTTCTATAGATGAGCAGCAATCAGAAGTCGACATTTCCTTTTATTTTTTTTTTTGTTTGTTTGTGTGTAGTTTTGTATTTTTCTGAAGTTGAAAACAGGGAGGCAGTCAGACTCCCGCATGTGCCCAACCAGGATCCACCCGGCATGCCCACCAGGGGGCGATGCTCTGCCCATCTGGGGACGTCGCTCTGTTGTGACCAGAGCCATTCTAGTGCCTGAGGCAGAGGCCACAGAGCCATCCTCAGTGCCTGGGCCAACTTTGCTCCAATGGAGCCTTGGCTGCGGGAAGGGAAGAGAGAGACAGAGAGGAAGGAGAGGGGGAGGGGTGGAGAAGCAGATGGGCCCTTCTTCTGTGTGCCCTGGCCGGGAATCGAACCCGGGACTTCCACACGCTGGGCGAATGCTCTACCACTGAGCCAACCGGCCAGGGCCAACATCCTTTTAAACACCATATCAAAATGTCAAAAAGCATCCGTGAAATATCCGGGCACCAGTTCCGCAAAGCATGTTGAAGACCTGTATACTGAAAATGACAAAATAGCGCGGAAGAGATTCAAGAGACGAAAGCGGGGTGCAGAGAGAGGCCAGGGTTAGGAGTTGGAGGACTCCGTAGTGCTAAGATAGCCATTGTCCCCAAATCGATGTGCAGGTTCAGTGCAGCCCCCCTTGAAATCCCAATATGTGTTTTTTTTTTCATAGAAATTGACAAAAATATTCTAAAATGTATATGGAAAAACAATTTTTTCCCCTGAAACAGCCAAAACAATTTCAGGAGGAAATAGTCCAACATAAAGAACTTCCATGGCCTGGCTTCAAGACTTAAATTTTTAAGTTAGAGCCATTAAGACAAAGAAGAACTGAGATAAAGACAGATTCATGTGCTTGACCAGGCGGTGGCGCAGTGGACAGAGCGTCAGCCTGAGATGCCGAGGACCCAGGTTCGAGACACAAAGTTGCCGGCTTGAGTGCGGGCTCACCAGCTTGAGTGCAGGGTCGCCGGCTTGAGCGTGGGATCATGGACATGACCCCATGGTCACTGGCTTGAGCCCAAAGGTCACCGGCTTAAGAAAGGGGTCACTCCCTCTGCTGGAGTCCCCTGGTCAAGACACATATGAAAAAGCAATCAATGCACAACTAAGATGCCGCAACTACGAGCTGATGCTTCTCATCTCTCTCCTTTCCTATCTCTCTAAAAAAAAAAAAAAAAAAAAAAAAAAAAAAAAAAAAAAAGATTCATGGGACAGAATGGAGCTTTCAGACATAGAGCCAAACATATGTGGCCATTGGTTTTACAAATATATACAGCCAGTACAATGGGAGAAAAGATAACATTTTCAACAAATAGCATAGACACAACTGGCTGCCTATATGAAGAAAGAAATTAGATCTCCACATACAACCATTCAGAAGAAACTCAGGAGAATTAAAGAGCTCAGCATTTTCGAAACCCTGGAAACTTTTAGCAGAAAACAAAGAAGTACATTTTTATCATCTCTGGGGAAGAATGTGTGTATAAAGGAAAGCATGCAACCAGGAAGCCGTTACGAAGACGACAGGCGTTTCTCTGCTTATAAACTGTTTGTGTTCTCCGTTTGACCGAAGACACTATTTTTAAAATGTAAAAGGCAGCATGCTGGGAGGAAACATTTGCACCCCTTGAATACAAACAAGAAAAAAATGACTACTTAGAAAGCGTGAAGAGTTCTTAACGTTAAACGAGAAAATTGTTATGACAAGCCCAATAGAAAAAGAAGCAAAAAAAAAAACATGAACAGGCAACTAACTGGCAGGGTGGGGAGAGAGGGGGCAATTAGCATCCAAGAAATTCAAATTAAAGCAGACAAATAATAATTTGTCTCTAAACTGATAAAAATTTTAACCAGTAAAAATGTCCAGGGCTGGCTCCAGGGTGGGGAAGCAACCGTCAGCAGACCATGTGTAATTTTGCATCCATTTGTAAAGTTTATTTAGTAATTAATTTTTCAATGTAAATAAAAATCGCAAGTGAACGTACCCTTTGATTGCACACGTTGGTTTCTAGAAATCTAGCCTTTAGAAAGTCAGACAAGCTCCCAATGGCACATTAGTCTCCTGTTCCTGCTGTCACAAGTGTCTATAAACTTCAGTAGCTTGAAAAGGCAAAGGTGTTCTCTGACAGGCCGCAAAGTCCAGAAGTCTAATACCAAGGTGTCGGCAGGGTTCTTCTAAGGACCCTGTAATTACATGGAGCCCACCAGAGAATTCAGGGTGCTGTTTCCACTTCAAGATCCTTAACTTCATCATATCTGTGAAGTACCTTTTGCCACACAGCAGGGAACGCGTCCACGGGTTCTGGGGGTTAGGACGTGGACGTCTTTGAGAGGGAGAGTCATTATTCTGTCTGCCACGCTAATCACAGCGTGGTTTGCAAAAGTAGAACAGGGAATGACCCAAATGTCCCTCAACACGGGAACGGAACCCATAAAAAGACAAAATCTGCTCCACTACAAGGACATGCTGGGCAACCACTAAGAAAAACTACCCTTACCTGTACTGACTGACATGGAAGACTCCTGAGACACATGGTTAGCCATGAGATATGGATAGCATGATCCCACTGTGTAAATAATCATGATGGTGATGACGGCAATGGTGATGATGGTGATGATGATGGTGATGATGATGGTGATGATGATGATGATGGTGATGATGGTGGTGATGATGGTGGTGATGATGGTGGTGATGATGGTGATGGTGGTGATGGTGGTGATGGTGATGATGATGGTGATGATGATGGTGGTGATGGTGATGATGATGGTGGTGATGGTGATGATGATGGTGATGATGGTGATGGTGATGATGATGGTGGTGATGGTGATGATGATGGTGGTGATGGTGATGATGATGGTGATGATGATGGTGGTGATGGTGATGATGGTGATGGTGGTGATGATGGTGGTGATGGTGATGATGGTGATGATGATGGTGGTGATGGTGATGGTGATGATGATGGTGATGATGATGGTGGTGATGGTGATGATGATGGTGATGATGGTGATGATGGTGGTGATGGTGATGATGATGGTGGTGATGGTGATGATGATGGTGATGGTGGTGATGATGGTGGTGATGATGGTGGTGATGATGGTGATGATGATGGTGGTGATGGTGATGATGATGGTGGTGATGGTGATGATGATGGTGGTGATGGTGATGATGATGGTGATGATGGTGATGGTGATGATGATGGTGGTGATGGTGGTGATGATGGTGGTGATGGTGATGATGATGGTGATGATGATGGTGATGATGATGGTGATGGTGGTGATGATGGTGGTGATGGTGATGATGATGGTGGTGATGGTGGTGATGATGGTGGTGATGGTGGTGATGGTGATGATGATGGTGATGATGATGGTGGTGATGGTGATGATGATGGTGATGGTGGTGATGATGGTGGTGATGGTGGTGATGATAGTGATGATTATGATGGTGATGGTGATTGTGATGATGGTAATCATGGTGATGGTGATGATGCTGATATTGATGATGATGGTGGTAGTGATGGTGATGATGATGATGAAGGTGGTGATGATGGTGTGATAGTGGTGATGATGATGCTGATATTTATGATGATGGTGGTGGTGATGATAGTATCAGACAGCCCTCATTTGTAAATGTACAGAAGGAGGAGACACATGTCAAAGGGTAAATGGTTAATGATGGTTTACTTGGAGTAAATGGCAAAGAAAAGCAACTTCCAAATTTCACCTCTACAGACACGTTCACCTGACTCTCTCAAGATAAAAGCGTGTATGTTGGCCCTGGCCGGTTGGCTCAGTGGTAGAGCGTCAGCCTGGCGTGCAGGAGTCCCGGGTTCGATTCCCGGCCAGGGCACACAGGAGAAGTGCCCATCTGCTTCTCCACCCCTCCCCCTCTCCTTCCTCTCTGTCTCTCTCTTCCCCTCTTGCAGTCAAGGCTCCATTGGAGCAAAGTTGGCCCGGGCACTGAGGATGGCTCCATGGCCTCTGCCTCAGGCGCTAGAATGACTCTGATTGTGGCAGAGCTACGCCCCAGATGGGCAGAGCATCGCCCCCTGGTGGGCGTGCCAGGTGGATCCCGGTCGGGCGCATGCGGAAGTCTGTCTGACTGCCTCCTCGTTTCCAGCTTCAGAAAAATACACACAAAAAAAGCCCTCCTGGGCAGAGACCATGTCAGGGAGATCACACAGCCTGGGGACCCTGGTGCCAGGTCCCACTGGCCATCTGATCACTCCGCGGGCGATGATGTGAGCACCCTGGAAGGTGGGTCTCCAGTCCTTTTCAGTGAGAACACTGTTGCCAGTGTAACCACAGTATTTGACACCAAAAGGTTACCCGGCAGGGTAAGCAGCTGGTTTTCGTGCTCAGGAAAACTAAAATTGCTGGGGGTTTTTACGTTATAAAATCTGTTCATTGAACCAGGTGCTCAGAACTGTCATAGTCTAGAATCCCAAATAATTAGGTCTGAATTAATGAATGTTTACTCCACCTGGCTTTGGGCATTTCTGTCCTATGATCTGAAGCATTTTATTATCAGAGAGCGGGGGGGGGGGCGGTTTATAAAATCTTGAGCACCTGACTGCCCAGCAAGCTGGCCCCATCATTCTGCTCAAGTCCCCACCCCCCAACTGAAGTGGGGGTGACATAATGCAAAGTCAGACATGCACTCAGTTCTGCTGGGCTCACCTGGAGACTGATGCTGGGTGTGGGGTTGGGGGCTGAGAGCTGGGTCCCTAACAGGGGTCCAAGCACCGGATGTGATGCTGTGTGACTTCAGGAAGAAGTCTCCTGTCTCAGTTCCGTCCCTCCAACTTTCTCCTCAGTCTCTGGTCCCTTCGCCTCTGTGGGGCCCTTGATCACACCAACTTCTTCCTGCTGCTCGAACCTTCTCATGTGTTGTTCCCTCTGCATGGAGACCTCTTCCCTGCTCATTGCTGAGAGAACTCCTATTCACCCACAAAGCCTCAGGTAAAATGCCCCTCTCTGATCGACCACACAAACCCAGGGTGCCTTGTCGTGTGCCCTTCTGGCTCATTGCAGTTTTCTCTCTCTTAGCATGTCACGATGGTTTATGAGTGAGACTGTCACTCTGTCCACCTCTGCCGCTGGACAGCAATGTCATTCTGAGCGACGACGTGTGGAACCGGCCTGTGGCATCTCTAGCACTCGGCAGAGAGCCCGGCTCGGGGCAGGACTCAGCATCCATGAAGACTCGGCCGCCTTTAGCACCTGGAGGTTCCCCAGGAGACACAGAGCACCCCCCTCCCAGCCTGGAAACCATGGCACACCTGCTCCCGGCTGGAGAGCTGGCCTGGGTCAGGGTCGGCTCTGCCACAGAGTGGCCAGGGGCCACTTTCTAAGGAGCAGGAAGCTGTTCTCTTAGAGAGATTGCTGGCACCAGGAACCAGGCAGAGGAGATACTGGGGGGTTCGGAAGGGACCTCTCCCCAGAGCCTGTGAAATCGCTCCGAGGAGGTACCCACCCGCCTACCTAAACATAAAGCCTGTACCAGCCACCCCCCCCACGTGGGGCTCCAGAGGGAAGCGCCCACTCTGTATGTAGCCTCCCTCCCGACCCAGCCCTCTGCTGAGAGCCGCTCGGGCCACCTCCTGACTGCGTCCAAGGCCTGAGCTGCGTGGGATAGGGTGGGGGCCTGCGTAGAGAACGGACGGTGTGTCCGTGAGACAGGAAAAGCACGTGAAATCAAGCCGTCGGTGGCCCAGGCCTGTGGCACCCGTTTGGAAGCCCCGGGTCCTCTGCTCGATGCCCTTTCTGGGGTTTACGGGACCCACCCCCTTCACGTCACGGCTCCAGGGACACTCAGTGTCACCTGGTCCATCGTTCTGTCAGGGAAAGGAGCCCAAACATCAGACCCTCAAGGGCTGGGGCTCCAGATCAGCCCCTCTCCCTGACGTGCGGCTCTGGGCGCACTGCTGTCTTCTGTGCCTTTCTGCTTTCTCCCCTGGCGTTTGTGGGGACCGTGGCCCGGCACACGGGAGGCGCCCGTAAAAACCCCCATGGGGAAGAGTGCGCTCCGTGTGACGTGTCCAGCGCGACGTCCTCGCAGGCCAGTTTACCGGGAAGCCGGACTCGTCGGGGCTGCATCGCCGTCTCAGCGCCGTCCAAACGGGACGCTCCTGTCTCTCAGGCGGTCTCCGGGCCAAGATGCTCAGCTGCTCCGCTGAAGGGGAGGCGAGCTGGCTGCCAGGTCGCGCAGCCCACACCCCAGGCGGGAGGCTGGGTCGGTGGTGGGAGGCGAGGGAAAGGGGGAGACCATGCAGTCCTGCATGAGGTGGTCCACGCACAGAAAACGGCAGTGGGCGATTCTCCGTAAACCAGGACCCCCGTGCAGCCGAGAACACGGCAGAAGCGAACGCCGGCGTGTGAGCCGCAAGGAGAGCCCTGTCTGCCCGGCCGGCCGGGGTGCCAGCCGTGGTCAGGGCAGCGGCCACCGCCAGGGGCCGCTCTGCCTGCCACATCTGACCCAAGCCGGGAGCGGAGCATCCCCAGGACTCCGGGTCGCGGAAGGTTCTCAAGGACAAAGTGAATGTGTCTCTGTTTCCCACCGAGCAAACAGCCTGTCGCTCTCAGAGGGGAGTGTGACTGCTGCCGTCTGGGTCTCCACCCAAGACGAGTGACCCACGCGGGGGGCTCTCGGGCCACGCCTGGTGCCCGGAGACGAGCCGGCCCGTGTGTTTTATGTAACTCCTCCTTGAGGGCGCCACCGAGCTGCACGCGTTTGAGGCGTGGCTGTTCCTCTCTGGGGGCTTCGGGCGGGCGGGCCTCTGTACACAACTCGGTTTTGTTTCTCCTTTTCCGAAACAGACTTGGCAGAAGGGGGGGGACATTAACACGGACGGGACCCCCCGAGGCTGACTCGACCGGCACTGCCCCCAGCACCGCGGGAGGGCCCAGAAGCCTTGTTCCCTGTCCCCAGCCCCCGGCCCAGCGCCCGGTGAGCGCCATCAGTGACCACCAACCAGGCGGGATGGCCCTGCCCTGCCGAGTGGAGTCGTGACCCCCGGGGCTGGGCAGCGCCTTGTCCCCCTGCCTCCTGATGGGGAGCCAGCCAGGCTGCCCTGGGGTGGACTCCCCGGGCTGGACTCCCCGGGCTGGACTCCCCGGGGTGGACTCCCGGGCTCTGGCGGACACAGGTCGAGAATAGACACGAACGTGAAGGGCGATCTGCTGGGCTCACCCTTCCTGCAATTCAGGGGTCGACTTCCCAGGGGAGCAGATGAAGAGGGGGGGAGAGCAGAGACAGCTCCTCCAAGGCCGTCCCCCAAACCACAGCCCGCGGTGAAAATAAACATTCCCACATCAGTCAGCCTGCCGCCTTTCAACCTCCACTGCCCGCCGGCCGCGTCCTGGAGATCGATCGAACCGGGCTCTGAGGCGTGTTTCTGATCCGGCTGTTTGGGAATCAGCCCCCCATGCGGGTGGACACGGCAGCTCCTTCGCCCTGCAGTGTCTCGGTGGGTCCTGGCCCCCCACCCCCGGCTCTCCGTGGGTCCGCAGAGCTCGCCCCGGGGCAGCACGGCCCCCTAACGGAGAGGTGCCGAGGCTCCCAGAGAAAACCGGCAGCGCGACGTCCGACCTCAGCTACCAATCTGCTCCCGAGAAGCAGGATGGGGCGGAAGGGACAGCCCGGACCCGGGAAGGCCGGCCCTGCGGGTGCCCTGGCCACACCCTGCCGTGAGCCCACAGGGCGGGCAAGCCTTCGGCCAGGGAGCCAGGCTCTGGCCTGTGCCCAGGCTACATGTGGGTTCTTCAATGCCCGCGCTGAGCAAGGGGGCTCCCTGCCAGGTCATGATGTCTGTAGAAAGCTGCCAGAGGGGGCTGAGTTCGAATCTCCCCACCACCACCACCGCCACCGCCATCGCCAGCTGAGTGGCAGCCTGGCAGGAGCCGTGACCCAGCTCCCCAGTGGAGGGGCGCACGGAGTCGGCAGAGAGCTCTTGGCTGGCACGCCGGTGCTCTCACTCTCTCCAGACCCTCACCACACACGAGTTGGAGGGAGATGCTGACAGCACCCCGCTCTGCCGACAGGCGGGCTGAGGACCAGGGTGTCACGGCTGTCCCTCGGCCAGTCGGAGGCAGACAGACCCCGTGCGCAGTGAGCTCTCAGGGTCTGGACGCCCACGGGACAGGGCAGGGGCGGCCCGTGCTCTAGGCCTGGGGCGCCAAGTCCGTGTCACCGGGGGCCCTCGTCTGACATGGCCACAGCCAGCACCGGGGCTCGGTGGCTGGGTCCCTCGGAGAGCACACCAGCTGTCACGGTGAGCTCAGGGCCCCCACAGATCACAGGCGCGTCTACACGGCCGCCTCGCAGAGCTGGGGCTGCGTGAGGAACACCCCACACCCCCTCAAAGGGACCCGCTGGGCAGGAAGACGATTCTCCCGCTGCCGACCGGAAACACCTCCCTGAGCAGACAACCCGCTGTTCCCGGGGCCACACGAGCCCCCGGTGACAGTTCCCAGCCGGGGTCAGAGCCGCACACGGCTCCCAGACCTCCACCCAGGTGCAACCTCAGCCCCTTCGCATGAAGTTCCAGTCACAGCTGCTCACCCAGCTCCTCCCCAAGTGCACGCACACACGCATGCACACACATACACACAATCCTTGTGGACATTCACATGTGTGCATACATCTGCAGGGCTGCATGGATGTACTCGTGACATGTGTATACATGCATGTGCACGTGACATGGCACACCAAAGGGTATGTGTCCCTTGCATGCGCTGGAACATACTTGTACATGCATGTGTACATTCTCACACATGTGTGTGACACACATGCATATACACGTAGGCACATGATACACTCACAGGCACATCCCCCTGCTCCCCCACACGTGCTCACACATGAATACTTCTTCCTGAGACCTAAGCCACCCCTGGGGACAGCACTGGCCTCCGTGAGACCAGAGGTGGCCTCACCCCCGTGTTGGTTTGCATGGAAAGCACCAGAAGACTTATACCCTGTTCCCAAGCCCAGGAAACTAGCAGGACCCCGGGGGCACAGGGAGCCACGTGTCTGCGCTGGGCCCAGCCTGGCAGAGTCGGCTCTGTCTGGTCCTGTGCCCGACCGTCTGGCCTGGCGAAGGGAAGAGTGTTTGATCAGTTTGGGAGCAGTGCTTGGCAGGCCCAGTGGGGTCCTGGCGAGGTCTGGCCAGGGGATCCCCACAGCCCCACACCCCTCTGATCAAAGACAGGGCACTTGGTGGCTGTCAGCCACTCAGCAGGCCCGTCTGCCCCGGAACAACACGGCGCGGGACCACAGATGCCCTTGGAAACCCACCTCGCTTCCCCTCCCTGTGCCCACGGCCTCGTGTTCACGGAGGGCTCCCTGAGGTCCCATCGCCAGGAGCAGGGGGTCGGCCTCCTTCTGTTGACAGGTGAGCAGAACTTCCCAGGGACTGGCCCTGGCCCCACCTCTGCCACACCCCCAACCACAACCACCCGCCCACCTCACCGGAACCAACCTGGGGCGTGTCTGGCCGGCGGAGACCGCTGACACGCAGGCCACCGTCGGTCACCAGCCTTCCAGAAGGAGCCGGCCGTCCCCCACAGTGCCCCTGACCCCAGCCAGGCAGCGGAGACACAGTGATGAGAAGAGCTACATGGGCCCCATTCTCAGGGGTGGGACAGAAGCCTCATGGGTTGGCATTGGCACAGAGGACATCGGGCAGCTCCCAGCAGCCCTGCGGAGCCCGAGAACCAAGTATGGGGAGCCACCTCCAGGAGGGGCTGGTGGAGCCAGGCCCACCCACACCGCGGCCGGCCTGCAGAGACCCCCACGGATGTGGTCTCCCACAGCCTCACACTCATCAGGCCAGGAACCTGCGTCCAAGCTGCCCCCCTAAGACACTGCGGCCACCGACGCCAGCGCACTGGCCAGAAGAAGGACCTCGCCTGCCCACCTGGGCCTCCTCACCCCCCTGCCGCACTCGGCTCACACGCCTGCCTCCGATTGGCTGAGCTGTGTCACGTGACCGCACCCTAGCTGCAAGGGAGTCTGGGAAGCATCTGGGGAGGGAGGGCTCCCGTGCAGGACCCACCGGCTCTTCAAAAGATGGCGGGCAGCTGTGAACAGCAGGTGTGCCTTCTTCCGACAGGTGCGAAGGGCCGGGCCCCTGGCGTAACCTGAGTCTCTCTCTGTGTAACCACCACGGTCCCCAGGTTGGCCCCGGTCATCCAGCTGTTGTCCCCGCTGCCGGCCCTCCCAGGTCGGGCCACCAGTCCTCGTTCTCGTGCTGGGCTTCCATTCCCTCCTGGTCAGTGTGGCCAGCTGAGAGCCTATTCCACTGACTCGATTCCGTCACCGTGAGAGAAAGGGGTGAGTTAGAGGACCCTGGGGGCTCCCGTCCTGTCTGGGCCGGCCAGAGAACCAGGGCGGTGCGTCTCGCCATGAGAAACACCCAACACAGCCAGGAAGCGCACCCCTCCACCCCACACAGGGCTCCCCCAGCACCTGCAGCCTCCAGCCGCCTCCCCCTGGACGGCGGGTCAGTCTCCCCGTGCAGGCCCACCCCCTAGGCGTGCTCCCTTCCGCGCCAGGACTGACGCGGGAACACCGAGAGCTGGAAGCTGGGCCACACGCCCGCACCCCCCAGTGGGGGCGTCTCCATGTCGTTATATTTTACGTGGAGAAGGCAGAGCTCAACGTGCAGGAACACCAGAGGGAGGAGAGCCCGTTACGGCCAGAGGAACCTGGCTGGATCCTGCAGGGACCCTCCGGGGAACCGTGAAGAACTTTCCATCTAACTTGCCCTACGGAGGGAAACAAAGGCTTCCACTGATTGGGTGAGGCCCACCCCAATGGGCCACGGGCTTGATTCAGTCTAGAGATGTAACTGTTTGTCTCATCAGGAAACCCCCAGAACAATGTTTCACTAGCTCTCTGGGCAGCCCCCGCCCCAGGGCCCCACGACGTGGACACAGGAAGTCCACCAGCGTGAGAAACAGTCACCAGCGCAAGACGGTTAAACATCATTCAATTCCCCGGTCCTGCCCTGTGCCGTCCCCGCACGGGGACATCCGAGTCCGAGTCCGAGCTGCTGCCAGGTCCTCTGGGAACCGGAAGAGCAGGGCTGGGGGTGGGGCCCTGAGGCAGGCCGCTTCCCCCCGGCCTTCACGGGCTCGTGCACCTGCCGAAGAACTGAAGGACCACCACTCTCCAATCAGTCACAGGCCGGCTGTGACGGGCGGCCCAGCGGAGACCCTCACCCCGACCAGCGCTGGGCCGGCCGGAGGGCGGGCGGGCGTCTGGGGGCTCCAGCTGGCCCCCCTCTCAGCTCCTGACCAGCAGGGAGGAGGCCCCAAGTCCAGGGAGAGGACACACGTCCTGCATCAGGTGGCCTCTCCTGTCCCTCCCTCCCATCCCCGGAGTCCAGGACGCTGCTGGCGAGGGGCCTGTGGGAATGTGGAACGACGTGGGCCAGGAGCCGGGGCTGCTTCCCCTTGACACGCACACACGTGTGCACGACATGCTAAGGCACACGTGGGCAGGCACGCACGTGCACACGGGGACACCTCAGTCCCCCGATCCCATGGTCCACGGGAAGGACCGGTGTAGAAAGGAAGCCGTTCTGGGGGGCCGTGGAGCAGGTCCCCGTCGTGTGAGGCATCCACGCCAGCACGAGATGGTCCGAGCCGAGGTCCGGCCGGGCTCAGGAGGGAACTGTCTACACCCCAGTTGTTCCCATCACCACGCGGACTCAGGGCTACCCCCTCCCTCCGGAGTGATTTCCTTCCCCTTAGTGCACCCCAACCTCAGCCACCACCCAGACTGCCTCCTCCCGGAAGCCTCTCCGGATTGGAATCTTCTCTCCCGCCCCAGAGCTTGCTCGACCTTTCTCCCAGGCCCCCGGGGCACTGACCTCCCTGAAGGACGGTACTCGGCCTCCTGTCTGCCTCGTTGCATGTGGGGATCACTGCCTTGTCCTGGCCGGTGCTGTCCCCAACCCCGGCCCCTGGAACGGCACTGAGTGGACAGCTGAAACTTCATAAATGCTGCTGCCTCGGCACACGCCTGCGTACCAAGAAGGTAACGGTCTGAAGAGGGAGGGAGTCACTGGCCGTCACAAACCCGGACCCCACCCAGCCGGGGTGGGGCATGATCTGAGCGAGGCCTCCCTGGGCGAAGGTGACCGTGACCTTGGAAGGCGTAGAGTCACAGCCTGAGCAGCAACGCCTGCCCTCCCTGCTGCTGGTCACACCTGCCCCGCACGTCCCGCCCCGCCCTCCCTGCTGCTGGTCACACCTGCCCCGCACGTCCCGCCCCGCCCTCCCTGCTGCTGGTCACACCTGCCCCGCACGTCCCGCCCCGCCCTCCCTGCTGCTGGTCACACCTGCCCCGCACGTCCCGCCCGCCCTCCCTGCTGCTGGTCACACCTGACCCGCACGTCCCGCCCGCCCTCCCTGCTGCTGGTCACACCTGCCCCGCACGTCCCGCCCCGCCCTCCCTGCTGCTGGTCACACCTGCCCTGCACGTCCCGCCCCGCCCTCCCTGCTGCTGGTCACACCTGACCCGCACGTCCCGCCCCACCCTCCCTGCTGCTGGTCACACCTGACCCGCACGTCCCGCCCGCCCTCCCTGCTGCTGGTCACACCTGCCCCGCACGTCCCGCCCGCCCTCCCTGCTGCTGGTCACACCTGCCCCGCACGTCCCGCCCCACCCTCCCTGCTGCTGGTCACACCTGACCCGCACGTCCCGCCCCGCCCTCCCTGCTGCTGGTCACACCTGCCCCGCACGTCCCGCCCCGCCCTCCCTGCTGCTGGTCACACCTGCCCCGCACGTCCCGCCCCGCCCTCCCTGCTGCTGGTCACACCTGCCCTGCACGTCCCGCCCTGCCCACGAGCCTCTGCACCCTCGGGCATCCACTCTGTGGACACGGCAGCTGAGGTCCCACCAGCCCCTCACGTGCCCCGGGCCTCACGGGCAGGGGTGGGTGACCCGGAACCAGATCCCCGCGTGGTCCAGGGCCTTTGCCGCTGCGGCTCACGGGGCGGTGCCACCAGCCAGTGCAGGGACTGACACTGTGTTTGAAAGACAAGCACAGTCTCATTTCTCGGCGGGGGGCTCCTCCTGGCACTGCAAACCGGCATCTGTCACACAGAGGTCAGCAGCCCTGAGCTGTGCCAAATGTAGCAGCTGAGCCCGCCCGGAGTCCAAGCCTGGGGCCCTTTCCAATGTCCCCAAATGTCAGCAGCCTACGCCAAAGGCTCCCATCGGAGGCCACACCTGTGGAGGCCACGTGTGAATTACCCCAGCCCTCCCTCCCCACAGGTGGGGGCCACCATTTCCATGACATCGGGACGGACCCAGTCCCCTCCTCCCCTCCACCAGCCCCACAGCACAGATGCGTCCTCCTGGCTCAGCCCGGGGAAGGTGGCCGTGGGGACGCCCGTAATGGTTAATTAGACACAGTAGGCGAGGCGCCCGCCCGGGCACCAGCGATGATAACTGTACGGAGAAGTGGCATAATCACCACTTGGATCTAATTCAAGAAAAATGGATTTGACTTTGGCGATAGCGTGCCAGCTCCGGGGATGGGGCGGGGGCTCAAGTGCCTTCTGATGGCTCTTCTGCGAGCCGCCCGATCGCACCCACGTGCCTCCAATTAGCCAGGGCCACAACGGCGTGGCCAGGCTAGGGGACCTGTGCCCCTTGCGTGTTGAGAGGGGTGGGCTGCCCCCCCTCCAGGGACGCTGTGACGTGTAACTTCCCCAAGGAGGGTGTCTCAGAGCTGCAGCCCCCCCTCTGCAGAGGGTGAGAGTTGGGGGCACAGGGACCCTCTTCCTTCCCCTCTTCCCCAGGGAGGGTGTCTCAGAGCTGCAGCCCCCCCTCTGCAGAGGGTGAGAGTCGGGGGCACAGGGACCCTCTTCCTTCCCCTCTTCCCCAGGGAGGGTGTCTCAGAGCTGCAGCCCCCCTTCTGCAGGGGGTGAGAGTTGGAGGGGCACAGGGACCCTCTTCTTTCCCCTCTTCCCCAGGGAGGGAGTCTCAGAGCTGCAGCCCCCCCTCTGCAGGGGATGAAAGTCGGGGGCACAGGGACCGTCTTCTTTCCCCTCTTCCCCAGGGAGGGTGTCTCAGAGTTGCAGCCCCCCCTCTGCAGGGGGTGAGAGTCGGGGGCACAGGGACCCTCTTCCTTCCCCTCTTCCCCAGGGAGGGTGTCTCAGAGCTGCAGCCCCCCCTCTGCAGGGGGTGAGAGTCAGGGGCACAGGGACCCTCTTCCCCAGGGAGGGTGTCTCAGAGCTGCAGACCCCCTCTGCAGGGGGTGAGAGTTGAAGGGGCACAGGGACCCTCTTCTTTCCCCTCTTCCCCAGGGAGGGTGTCTCAGAGCTGCAGCCCCCCCTCTGCAGGGGGTGAGAGTCGGGGGCACAGGGACCCTCTTCCTTCCCCTCTTCCGCAGGGAGGGAGTCTCAGAGCTGCAGACCCCCTCTGCAGGGGGTGAGAGTTGAAGGGGCACAGGGACCCTCTTCTTTCCCCTCTTCCCCAGGGAGGGTGTCTCAGAGCTGCAGCCCCCCCTCTGCAGGGGGTGAGAGCTGGGTGGGGCACAAGGACCCTCTTCTTTCCCCTCTTCCCCAGGGAGGGTGTCTCAGAGCTGCAGTCCCCCCTCTGCAGGGGGTGAGAGCTGGGTGGGGCACAAGGACCCTCTTCTTTCCCCTCTTCCCCAGGGGGGGTGTCTCAGAGCTGCAGTCCCCCCTCTGCAGGGGGTGAGAGCTGGGTGGGGCACAAGGACCCTCTTCTTTCCCCTCTTCCCCAGGGGGGGTGTCTCAGAGCTGCAGTCCCCCCTCTGCAGGGGGTGAGAGTGGGGGGGGGCACAGGGACCCTCTTCCTTCCCCAGATTCCCTTTGGGGCCCAACAGCACAGCCTCCGAGTCCGGCGCCCACGGCTGACTCAATAAGAATACAAGCTAAGGGCTGTGCTCTGTCTCGCCGGCTCCTCCTCCTCGGGTTAGGGGCCCAGACGCGAAACCCCTGGAATCCACACCTCACTGCGGGCAGTCTCCCAGCTGGGCACTCGCGGGCAGAGCCCACTCTGCACCCTGACGGCAGCCAGCTTCCAACCAGGCCCGGCCACCAGGAGGGACCGAGTCCTCTCACACGGAGCAATGTTGGTAATCACTGCATTAACCGCTGACGTCTTTGCTCCAACGCCGCCCCGTGCACCGGGGGACGTCAGCGCCAAAGCAAACGGCATTTCTCTGGGCGAGTGCCTCGCCCGGCGCTGTGGCCGCCCGACCAGCACAGGGGTGGGCACCCGCTGCCTAACGAGGCCACGGGCATGGGTCAGCCCCAGGAGAGCTCCGCAGGGTCAGGGAAATTTCTCAGATAGCCAAGAGGACCAGGACCTCGCTGGCCTAGGGGAAGCAGGCCCCGGACGTCCCGACCGACAGACAGCTACAGGGACGCGGGAATCCCAGGGACCGCCAGCCCCCATGCAGGGCGGGGGGCTCTCACCCCAAGTCTTTCCACCTGCCGTGGGCATGCTCCGTCCTAGTCTGTGCTCTGAATCAACTCAGTCAGGACATGCTTGCCAAGGCTGTTCCCACCATGGTGTCCAGCCCTGAGCCCGCTGGCCTGGGGACCACAGAGTGGACATGTCCCTGCCCCACCGGGGCTGATCACAGCCAGGATTCCTGCTGTCCTAAGAGTCTTCTTGACGCGCGGGGGCGGGGGGGGAGCCCTGGCTGCCATGCAGAATGTCCCCTGCACAGAGGGACATCTGGGGAGTGTCCATGCTTCATCCAGAAGGGGTCAGCTCGGTCAGCCCCGAGGCAGGGGGCACTGGGAAGGCAGCCCGGAGGAGGCCAGGCCAGGGGCGTGGTGACCAGGGGGACTCGCCCTGGGGGGCTCACAAGGGACCCCGAGACTCTGAGAAACAGCAGGAGAGACCTGTCAAGAGGACTCAAGGGTCCCTGAGAACGGAGCGGGTAGGTGACAAACAGACAAATCCTGGTGACAGCTGTCCATTTCAATGTCTGGTGGACAGTGACGCCCTCTTCGTGTTCCCAAGGGACTGAATGAGCCGTATGAGGTGCATGGGTGTCCCCCATTTTCTCACCACAACCACATCTACCCCATCTACACCCCACACACGTGTTTCTGCACGCACAGGCACACCCACGCATGCACACACACATGCGCTCACGCAAATTCACCACACACGCCCACACGGCACCTACGCCCCGCATGCACACACAGACACACCCCCGTACTGAAGGGTCACTCGTTTCCTGCTGCCTGGACTGGACACCACCTGGCTCCTTGGCCTGCGGGAGACACAGCTCAGATTAGGATGTTTCAGGGGTGCTTGCCGTGGTCTCTCCTGTTCCACGCTGCGTCTGCCTCCCCCCCAGCTCCCTGGTGCTTCGGTGTTCCACTCTGCACCCCAACCCCCCACCCCCGCTCACCCCGATCTTCACAGCCTGGCCGGCGTTCCTTTCATCCCTAACGGCACTGCTCACGTGCTCACGGAGCCATTGTGTCACCGCTGGCCTTGGAGCTGGGCTTTCACAGGAACAAACGCCGAGGAGGGAGGAGGCCCCGGGAGGAAGCCGGTATTTACAGCCCAGACCCAGGGCCGCGGCCGAGGCCGGGCGCTTTCATCTCCAGCGCGGGGCCCGTCCGCCCACCCCCAGAAGAAAGCTCCCAAACTCACTTTGCTTGATCTCTTGGTAGCAATTTTGTTCAAAGCCTCCTTTCTTGTTACATCAGCTCTTCGGGGCTCTTTCTGCCCACGGTGACCACTTTATAATCAAGGGATCAGGAGACCTGCCAGGATTCCAGGGGCCCGCCCGCTGCACTCTATACGGCCGGCCACGGCAGAGCCTCTCCAGAGAGCGGCCGGAGGCCACAGGCTCTGTCCGGAGCCCCTCGCCAAGGGCCGGAGTGCCTCCTGAGGCTGACCCACTTCTCCTGCTGGGGGGGGGGGGCTGTCCCTTCCTCCCCTCCCCTCCCCCGAGGACCACGCCTCGGCAGGCCTCTCCTGTCTGCCCCTGGAGGGGCCGGCCTGGATGGCAGCCCAGAAACTTCAGGAGGATGAGGAGGACCAGGGTCGTGCCTGGGGACACAGAGTCTCTCTTCCAAGAAACCAGGCCTGGGCACCGAGCTCCACAGGCTCTCCCACGCCCTCTCGGCTCCCCGGGCAGGGCCGCCGCCCCGTCTGGACAGTGGACAGCATCGGCCAACTCCGCTCGGGACACTTACACTCACGCAGAGCTGTGACTCCAGGGTTGCACATTCCCTCCTGAGTCTGAGCTCAGAAAAAAAAAAAATCTCCAAAATATGAATTATGTATTAAAAATCCAGGCAGAGCAATCACGGGCAATAAATAATTCCACGCTACAGACACATTAGTTAGCCGTACAATCCACTTACAGCCCGAACAACTGTCTCATTAGCCCCGGGCAGGAAGGAGAGGGGGCCCGGCGAGCGCGGCCCTGCCCTGCGCACAGCTGGCCGGACGTTCCTCGGTGTCATTCCCGGGGACACCAGTCAGGGCAGGCGCGCGGTCCAGCTCACTGCTCGGGGACCCAGGGGGCCGACGGGCTGGGGACGTCACAGCGTCTAGACTCGGTGTCATTCCCCGGGACACCAGTCAGGGCAGGAGCCCGGTCCAGCTCACTGCTCGGGGACCCAGGGGGCCGACGGGCTGGGGACGTCACAGCATCTAGACTTGGTGTCATTCCCCGGGACACCAGTCAGGGCAGGAGCCCGGTCCAGCTCACTGCTCGGGGACCCAGGGGGCCGACGGGCTGGGGACGTCACAGCGTCCAGACTCGGTGTCATTCCCGGGGACACCAGTCAGGGCAGGCGCGCGGTCCAGCTCACTGCTCGGGGACCCAGGGGGCCGACGGGCTGGGGACGTCACAGCGTCTAGACTCGGTGTCATTCCCCGGGACACCAGTCAGGGCAGGTGCGTGGTCCAGCTCACTGCTCGGGGACCCAGGGGGCCGACGGGCTGGGGACGTCACAGCGTCTAGACTCGGTGTCATTCCCCGGGACACCAGTCAGGGCAGGAGCCCGGTCCAGCTCACTGCTCGGGGACCCAGGGGGCCGACGGGCTGGGGACGTCACAGCGTCCAGACTCGGTGTCATTCCCCGGGACACCAGTCAGGGCAGGAGCCCGGTCCAGCTCACTGCTCGGGGACCCAGGGGGCCGACGGGCTGGGGACGTCACAGCGTCCAGACTCGGTGTCATTCCCGGGGACACCAGTCAGGGCAGGCGCGCGGTCCAGCTCACTGCTCGGGGACCCAGGGGGCCGACGGGCTGGGGACGTCACAGCGTCTAGACTCGGTGTTATTCCCGGGGACACCAGTCAGGGCAGGTGCGTGGTCCAGCTCACTGCTCGGGGACCCAGGGGGCCGACGGGCTGGGGACGTCACAGCGTCCAGACTCGGTGTCATTCCCGGGGACACTAGTCAGGGCAGGTGCGTGGTCCAGCTCACTGCTCGGGGACCCAAGGGGCCGACGGGCTGGGGACGTCACAGCGTCCAGACTCGGTGTCATTCCCGGGGACACCAGTCAGGGCAGGAGCCCGGTCCAGCTCACTGCTCGGGGACCCAGGGGGCCGACGGGCTGGGGACGTCACAGCGTCCAGACTCGGTGTCATTCCCCGGGACACCAGTCAGGGCAGGAGCCCGGTCCAGCTCACTGCTCGGGGACCCAGGGGGCCGATGGGCTGGGGACGTCACAGCGTCCAGACTCGGTGTCATTCCCGGGGACACCAGTCAGGGCAGGAGCCCGGTCCAGCTCACTGCTCGGGGACCCAGGGGGCCGATGGGCTGGGGACACCACAGCATCCAGACTCGGAAGCCGGGGCGTTTACAGGAACACTCCTCGGTCGACAGGGAGCCCGTCTGGCTGCACGGACGCGTCTCACGTCTCAGAACGCGTTGTCCTCCGAGGACGCCCCCTAGTCGGGTTGCAAAGGGTTCCGTGCTGGGCAGATAAGACCTCTCTTGAAATCGGGGCTTCGTTGATTTGTGGTTCTTCCTGTTGGACACTCTTCAGGGCTCCCCGGGCGATCTGCCCTTGGAGCTGTTTCCGCGACGACCCGGGCAGACTCACTCACAGGCATCGCGTGTTTCCCGTGTGGGGAAAAACGACTTGCTAAGTCAGCAGAGGTCGACCTTGACCCCGAGCCACCAAATAACCGCCGTCAGCAGGCGTGTCCTTCCTGGAGATAGAAGTGGGCGGGCTGGACATGAACACCAGAGGTGTCCTCCTCGGGTCCCGGGCGGAAGGGGGAGCAGTTTGGAGAGCGGGCTGGGAGGACCCCATCTCTGTCATCGTCCCCGCCGGCAGCGTCCCGTGTCCTGTTCTGTGGCGCACCAGCTCGCGGCACGTCATTGGCGTGATTTCAGGGTGTTTCCTCGGGCCAGACCCTGTGCCGTTCCTCACATGGGTTATCTCTCTGGAACTCAGTGATGTTACAAAGTCACCATTGTCATGACCCCTCTATACCCATGAAATGGGGGAGCTCAGGGTCCCGGGACCGGTGAGAGGAGGCAACCACCACACCTGCCCCACCCCTGAGCCTCTGAACCATTCTGGTCCTGTCACCCTGCGGGGCGGGGCTGACACCCCCCTCACCTTTACATACTCGACATATGAGGAAACGGGGTTACAGGGGATGATGTCATCTGTCCCATCACGTCCCTGGTGCTTGGCAGAACCAGGACAGGGTCCAGATGCCTGACCCAGGACCAGCCAGCTGCCTGCAGGTCACCGTGCGTGCGTACGTGCGTCCACTGCCCTGGAAGACCGGGGGTGGGCAGGGAACCTCTCTCAGAGTCAGATCTGTCCTGCAGAAAGCCCCACCTCCTGCTCTGAGGGCCGAGGGCCAGCCCTGGGCCCACAGAGCCGCCACTGGCAGGGCGCCCACCCTCGCCTCGCGCCCAGGGCCGCAGGCAGAGCGCGCACAAAGGACTCTGGACAGCCAGTGGCCTCCACCGCGGCGGCTGGAGAGCTGGCTAGACTCCTGTGCGCGCGCGCTCTCTCTCTCTCTCTCTCTCTCTCTCTCTCTCGTCCTCCAGTTCCGGGGTCGCTTAGCAGAGACAGTTCTCATTCATCACGTCCTGAAATCACAGCCTGTGGTTGGTGACCTTGCCTGCAAGAGAGCTGTGCCCCCCACCACCGCCTCCTCCCACTCCGCAGAGACGGTGCCCAGGAGACCGCGCCCGGGCTGGAAGCATCTCTCCCGTTGAAATTCATGCCGGTCCGTCCAAGCGCCTCTCGCGTTTTAGTGCTTTAAAAGCTTCAGCTTTCGCTCTGGGTCAATGTTCCTCCAGCAAAACATTAAAATTGAGCTTTGAGAGCCTGCTGCCGCGGTCGTGAGCCAGGCCGGGCGCTGGAGCCCCACGCCGCATCTGGCCGCGTAAATATTTAAATAGACGCCAGGGAGCAAAGAGCTCGCGGCAAGAGGCGGGGGGAGGGGTGGCCGAGAAGGTCGTCTGAAGGTGTGGCCGAGGACGGGGACCGGGATGGGGACGGACACAGGGACGTCAGCAGCACTTGGCAGGGTGCTGTCCGGACCCCCAGGGTCGCTCCCGACACCAGACGTCAGAACCCGCAAGGGGGGTGATTGCCACACCGGGTGCCGGGGGGCAACATCGAGTCCTGTCTTCTCGGGCCGAGGAGGTGGGCGCCATGATGGACCCGACTTTCCAGAGGGGGAAACTGAGGCTCAGAGTTGTCCGCAGAGAGGTGGGGGAGAGGGAAACCGGGTCAGATTTGGTCTCTCAAGCATTCATTCATCCATCCATTCATCCATCCATCCATCCATTCATTCATCCATCCAATTGCTCATCTCACAGACGTGCGTGGCAGAGAGCAGATCCTCGATTAGTGAGCAAGACGGATATCTGCTCAGCACCAAACACGGCACTGGACACTAAGCACTGGACACTAAGCACTGGACACTAAGCACTGGACACTAAGTACTGGACACTAAGCACTGGACACTAAGCACTGGACACTAAGTACTGGACACCGGTCCAGCGAGCGCAGTGAGGAAGACAGACACACGGTGACCCCGGCCCGGGCCAGGTGCTGGCAGAGAGGGGTGGTGGGGTGGGGACGATCCGTCACTGTGCCACTGAACGCGGAGCTGCTGGCTCCATCCCTGAGCCCAGACGGCCTGGGGAGGGGTCCCGCACAGGGGCCGCCAGCGGACGGGAGGCCACTCCTGGGCGGTCTGCCAGTGAACGGTCCACAGGAACAGGGACAGGGCGGGTCCGTATAACCACGTCCAGAGGGCACGGGCTGCCCAGAGAGCACATCGCGGTCCTGGGGACAGTCCCCTGTCTGGGAGCGTCTGTGCCGCGCGCTTGGCAGGCGTGCAGCTTCCGCGAGGGCGTGCGGCAGGCGCGTCTCGAAGCTTCCCCTCCGCCCGCCCACGCGCCTCCCTCGTGTTCTCGCCCTCACAGGCCGTCCTGGGAGCGGCCCACGCCACACGGCGCGGCACAGCAGCACCCGGGCTGTACAAACGCGCCCGGAAAAGGAAGGATTTCAAAACCAGGGAGGAAGGGCAAATCGGGTCAGCAGGGGCCCCGGGGTGCTCTCCGGGGAGAAGCCTCCACACAGGGACTCCTTCGCCAGGACCGTGAAGGGTGCAAACCAGGATCTTTTCCAGGCAAGAGGCCAGGTGGCCTGCAGCCCCCACCCCCTCCCCACCCCCGCCAGGCTAGGGGAAGGTGCCAGGGGTCCTTCTCTTTCAATCAACACAACAACAACAGAGCTTCTGGGAGGTCACTCCCCGCTGACCTAGCTGTCCCAGGATGCCACTCAGGGCTGCACACCCCCTGGCAGGTGGCACCTGTGCCCTGCCCGGGTCTGTCTTTGTTCTGGCCGTGCCGTTGGGGAGCTATGCGGCCTTCCTCCCGCCTCCAGGCCTCAGGGTGGCCGCAAGGTGCACCCTAGCGGGGTCAGTGTGAGGCGGGGACAGTCTACATGAAGGTCAAGGCAGAGCTATGAGTGACACACGTGGGGTTCAGGCTTAACACTGCCCCTCACAAACCCCATGGGCCTAAACAAGCCCCCAGTGCCCATCTGCAAGGTGGAGTACTGGGGACGGGCGTGGACGGCTGTGCAGAGGGAAGGAAGAGCCCATTCCTGCCACACTGTCCCTGTCCTGTCCTCGCTGGGTCCCACCTCCCTGCCAAGGCCATCTGAGCACGGGGCCCTCTGTCCTCTGGTCCTCCTGGGTCCCAGGAGGCAGAGAGAACTGGGGAGGGGGCGGTCACAATAACAATAACCGTTACGGCCCTGGACGTGAGGGCGGCCGGGCAGCCGCGGGCAGGTTCGGGCCGGGCCGCGGACGCTCGCTTCCGTTTCTTCCTAAACAGCGCTCTGGCGTACAGAGAGACTTCCAGGAAGACGATGCCGAAAAGCCGCTTTTTCCCAGCGTCAGCTCCGGGAGGAGAGGAGGTTGCCATGGAAACAGCATCCGGCCTAGTCCTGGGGTTTTAGAGATGAGAGACGGATGAGAGAGATCAGCAAACTCCCAAAGGCGACAACGAGGGGCCTCCGGCGTGGTGAGAGGGGTCGAGGGGGGGGAGAGGGGGTGCTCTGTAAACTCGGGGGACAAGCCACCCGGGACCTGTCTGTGGCTCTTCCACACCCAGCCGCCCAGACCGGCCCTGACCGCTCTGTGGCCACAAGGCAACCTCGCTTGTTTGGCCCTGTGGTGAGCAGAGCAGCCGGGTGAGGCCAAGCTCTCCCGTGCTGGGTGGCCAGCTCCCCTGGGCCTCTGGCAGAGACGGGAGGGCGCCTTGGTACCCAGGACTCTGGGCCTCACGTGATGCCCGCCCACCCACCCCACAGAGCGCTGGGGGAGGGGACTTTGCAGTGAGTTCTCTTGTGCCCCCGTCACATAGGTGCTTAGAACTTATTCAAAATACAAAACGGTTATCTGCTCGGCTCATGTGTGTGTGCGTATGAGCTCACACACGTATAGGAAGTATTTCTCAGTGACAGTCACAGTTTACCTGCAGGCCAAGCTCTGTGCCAGCTGCCGAGAGAGGGGCAGAGAAGCACCCGGGCGGCTGGCTCCTCAGGCAGGACAAGCTCCAAAACCGGGGAGCTGCGGGCTGTGTGAGCACAGGAGAAGAGCACCTTGTCATGTCCTGGGCGGCAAGGAAGATGCCGGGGGGGCTTCCTGGAGGAGGAGGCGTTCGAAATGAAAAGCTGTGTGAAAAAGGGGCAGGTTGAGCAGCAGGCAGCAGAAGGACCTCACAGGGAGGACCTGCATGATGAGCAGCCTGGCTGAACCGTGAGAGAGCCAACACGGCTGAGGGGCTGGGCAGGCCTGTCCTCCGGCCTCCGTGACAGGAAGGCCTTTGGGGGTAAGCCCATCCCTACCGGAGCGCGCTGCCCCATGGGGACAGGGGGTGCTTTTCAGCAGGGAGGACCACCCCCGGCTGCCTGGTGGGGTCCAGGGGTCCCAGGGCTGGGGCTGGAGCCGACACCAGGCGGAGGCGGTGGCTGGGACCCAGGAGGACCGGAGGACGGAGGGCCCCGTGCTCAGATGGCCTTGGCAGGGAGGTAGGGCTATTGGCCACACTGGCCGCGGCCAGTGGAAGCCAGCGAGTCGAAGGGTTAGGGGGGGTAGGGGGGAGCCAGGACAGCCAGAGGGTGGACCTCCCCAGGAAGGTCAGGGGTGCACGGAGGTGCTCACACACAATTAGAAACCTGGAAAACATCCTAGGGCCTTCAGAGGGAACGGGGTGGGGGTGGGGTCCTCAGGGAGCAGCAGGGCGTGTGAGCTGGGACTTCCGGGGTTCCCACTGGGCTGGCGGGAGGCTGAGGCCAAGGTCCCCCGGGGCACAGGGCGGGGGGGGGGGCTTTGGAGGAAGAATGAGATGACTAAGGTTTTCTGCAGTACACCCTTGTTTATATGCAAATGGAGCTGTATTAAACTGCATTTATTTCGAAATCTAATTTGGTAAGCCATATATATATTGTATATATCCATCACAGAACATCACGGGATGTGTGCGTGGGGACCCCCCACCCCCAATCCCACCCAGGCGTGAGTGGCGGGCAACGCGTCTGCCCGCGTCCCTCTGTCCCACACGCAGAGGGGCTGTCTTCTCACCCACACGGGATTGTGCCTCTGTCCCACACGCAGAGGGGCTGTCTTCTCACCCACACGGGATTGTGCCTCTGTCCCACACGCAGAGGGGCTGTCTTCTCACCCACACGGGATTGTGCCTCTGTCCCACACGCAGAGGGGCTGTCTTCTCACCCACACGGGATTGTGCCTCTGTCCCACACGCAGAGGGGCTGTCTTCTCACCCACACGGGATTGTGCCTCTGTCCCACACGCAGAGGGGCTGTCTTCTCACCCACACGGGATTGTGCCTCTGTCCCACACGCAGAGGGGCTGTCTTCTCACCCACACGGGATTGTGCCTCTGTCCCACACGCAGAGGGGCTGTCTTCTCACCCACACGGGATGTGGGGCACAGTGATCTGGGCTGTTCTTCAGGGCATCTCCTGGGCACACCAGGCACCCTGGGGGGACCAGGAAGCACTTGTCACTGTCACCCCATTTTGGGGGGCTGCCTAAGGCTGTGCTGTGTGAGCAGTCACAGAGGCCCAGGGGCCGGCTCCCGACCAGGGAGCCCCGAGAGGTCCTGTCCCCTCCCCTGCAGAGACAGACCCGCAGACGCAGAAGGGGACATGGGTGTCTGCACCGGACCTGCTCACCGACCTCGGGTTGGGACTAACCTAAGTAAGGTGCTCCCCAAGGGACCAGAACCGACTTTAGTTCTGAACTAAATGGCCTCCTCAGAACCTTGTAGCTATCTTGCATCTAGAATTCAAATGTGGGTGCCCGAGGTCTGGTGTGAGCCCCACCCCACCCCACCCCACCCCACCAGAGAGACTGTTTTCCTGCGGAAAAGCTGGGGAATAATTATTGAGTGTTGCTGCATAAATGGTGCAGGAAGTCGCCCCATCCTGCTTACTCCCGATGTGGGCATCGATGAGCCAGAGTCCACACCACAGCTTTGAACCCTCTAGGCTTTTCCGGAGTCTAGGAACATACCTGTCGTGCATGCCAGACCTTGGATAAGGTGTGCCCCGAGGGTCTGCGGCGAGAGGCATAAAAACAGACAGTCCAGCCCTGGTCAACTGGTTCAGCAGTAGAGCATCGGCCCAGCGTGTGGAAGTCCCGGGTTCGATTCCCGGCCAGGGCACACAGGAGAGGCACCTATCTGCTTCTCCACCCCTCCCCCTCTCCTTCCTCTCTGTCTCTCTCTTCCCCTCCCGCAGCCAAGGCTCCATTGGAGCAAAGTTGGCCCTGGCACTGAGGACAGCTCCATGGCCTCTGCCTCAGGTGCTAGAATGGCTCTGGTTGCAATGGAGCGACGCCCCGGATGGGCAGAGCATTGCCCCCTGGTGGGCTTGTCGGGTGGGTCCCGGTCGGGCACATGCGGGAGTCTGTCTGTCTGCCTCCCCGCTTCTCACTTCAGAAAAATAAAAAACAAAACCAGCCGGCCCCTCTGCAGAGGTTCAGAGACAGTCTCATTGCAGGTGATTAGCACAATGTCAATTCTGTCCATCCTCCCCGTCCCTGTCAGATCCGTTCTGCTGAAATCTTGACAGTCCTCCTGTCCGTCCACCAGCCAGCTGGTCGCAGAGAGCAGAGAGCCACCCAGAGCGTGAGGTTCGCACAGGGCTTCTCAGGCTTGGCGTTGAATTACCTTCTTTCTGCATTTGTGCCCGGCGGGCAAGCTGTCAGCAGGGCGAACCTCCAGTCGCGAGGCCGCAGATGAATGAGCGAGCATCCAAAGGCAGTGGGGAAGGTGGCCTGTCCTGAGGCCTGGGGGGGTCCTGGGACCCTGCAGTGGCTGAGAACCCGGGCAGCTACCCAGCCCAGCTCGGCCTCTCTGCACAGCCTGTCGCCGGTGATCAAAGGGGCCGTCCGCCTGACAGGCCCCCGCCCTCCACCCTCCTGCCAAAGCCTCTAAAAAAATCTTTTTGATTACGAACTATTTCAAGTCCTCAAGAACATTAAAAAAAAACAGCACCCATGGACCCACCACCCCGATTTCACAGAGCCTGACATTTTGTCATGTATTCCGGAACGGTCCCGCTTTGGAAGAGAAGGGTCGCTGGAGCCCCGCCCGCCAGTGTCCTCCTGGCTCTCTGAACCGGCAGCTCCCCCGGAACAGCGGGCGGCTCCCCGGGAACAGCGGGCGGCTCCCCGGGAACAGCGGGCGGCTCCCCGGGAACAGCGGGCGGCTCCCCAGGAACAGCGGGCGGCTCCCCCGGAACAGCGGCCTCTCGTCCCTCCGGGGGCTTTGTGTCTTCTCCACACGGTGGCTGCGTCCATGTGGATGCACAGGGCTCCCTCGGGGACCGTGACGTGTGCACAGGCACCTTCCCTGGGGGAGTGCCCCGTGGCTGTCCCGCCGCACACTCAGACCTCTGCTTCGTGGTTCTTCCGGGGCACGTGCAGTGCTGGGCGCGGGGGCCTCCTGAGCTGGCCCAGCCATGAAAGCACCAGATGGGGAGCCATTTCCTGGGGGACTCCCCAAAGGGGTCGTGGTGGTACCCGCACCCTGAACCTCACCCTCGTCAGATGACTCTGTTCTTGCCAATAGGCCGGTGTCCTTTTAGCTGTTTGGGGTCCCCTCTGCACGACTGGGGTGAGTCTCCACACCCCTCCCCTCGTGAGTCTCCATGGGTGTCCCCGCCCCACCCTTTAGCTGTTTGGGCCCCCCTCTGCACGACTGGGGTGAGTCTCCACACCCCTCCCCTCGTGAGTCTCCATGGGTGTCCCCGCCCCACCCTTTAGCTGTTTGGGCCCCCCTCTGCACGACTGGGGTGAGTCTCCACACCCCTCCCCTCGTGAGTCTCCATGGTCATCCCGCCCCCACCCTTTAGCTGTTTGGGGTCCCCTCTGCACGACTGGGGCGAGTCTACACCCCCCCCCCGGTCAGTCTCCATGGTCGTCCCCGCCCCCACCTCTGCGCACTTTCTGCTCCCGTGCTGCCACTCAGGTCCCCCAGCAGGAAGCAGACGCGTGGACAAACTGGGTGATGAGGACAACTTACGGGCCTGTGGGCAGGGCTTGTAGGGCCGCCAGGGAGGAGTGCCGGAGCCGAGGCCGTCGAGCTGCAAAGCCAGAGGGCTCGGAGCGCGGGGAGGTGCCCCCGAACCAGATGGGGGTATGGACTTAGGACAGGGCACAGCCGCCTGCGTCCCCCCAGCAGGAAAGAAGCCATGAGTGGCTCCCACTTGATCGCCTGCAGGGTCCCCCTGGACAGCTCACCCCGAAGTAAGGGGTGCAGGGGGCCCAAAGGGAGTGTTTCCTACAGACCGGCACCCTCAGGACACAGGCAGGGCGTGGGGAGCAGGACGGGGCCCCTAACTCCTACCCTGGTCTGCTTTCAGCAGCGGGGTCAGGCTGGAGTGCCGGGGTCACAGAGAGCAGGGTCAGAGCCTTACGTCCCAGCTGATACCTTGCGCTTAACTCTCCTGAGCCTCAGTCTTTTCATCTGTGAACTGGGGAGAACAGGACCGCCTGCCTGGTTTGAGGATAAGGAGTGAGGGGTTAGGCGCGTGGACGGTTCTGAGCTAACCGAACACCAAAGAACACAACTACAGGTGCCAGCACCCACTCTCGTGGGAGGGTGCTGCCCAGCAGAGTGGGCAGGCGGGCGCCAGGAGGCATTCAAGCAGAGTCAAACCCCGCAGCAAACGGACTAAACGTCCTGGGAAGAACACAGTTCGTGTCAGGCTGGACCACACACGGGCTGCTTATAAAACACAGCAGATAGAGCGTCGGACTGGGATGCTGAGGACCCAGGTTCCAGACCCCGAGGCCACTGGTTTGAGCACAGGCTCATCTGGTTTGAGCAAAAGCTCACCAGCTTGGACCCGAGGTCTTTGGCTCGAGCAAGGGGTTACTCAGTCTGCTGAAGGTCCGTGGTCAAGGCACATAGGAGAGAGCAATCAATGAACAACTAAGGTGTCGCAACGAAAAACTGATGATTGATGCTTCTCATCTCTCTCCGTTCCTGTCTGTCCCTCCCTCTCTCTGACTCTCTCTCTGTCCCTGTAAAAATAAATAAATAAATAAATAAAACACAGTCTCCAAAACATGAAGTATTGGGCAGCAAGCTGGAGGGGCGAGGGACAGCCACCACCAGACGACGCCATGGCAGCGACACCAAAACCAATCACCATAAGCCTCCCAGCCGAGGCACATCTGGAAACACAAAGGATACCGTGTACGGCAAAAAAGGTAATTTCATCAAGAAGAAGCTGGGACACGTCCGACACTACAACCCAGGAAGCGAACACTGAGCACCGTCCACAGAGAGCGGGGGAGTCCGCCGGCCATCTCACCGCTCATGTCATTGACAGACCGAGTTCATCGCGAAATCGGGGAAGGGCACGGAGGCTCGGATGAACCCAGTTAACACGCACCAGCTCACGGACGGTTAACCGGCACCCCAAAATATCGCTGCATGGTGTTTCCTTTCTCAGCACAAAAGGAGACGTTTTTAAAAATTCATGGCATGCTCGGATGAAAACAAGCTTCAGCAAACACACTAGCTTTAAAAACACCCAGACCATGTTCTCTGTGCACAAGGCAATTAAGTTGGGAATTAGCAACCAAAAACAAAGGGAGGGAGGGAGGGAGGGAGGAAGGGAGGGGGGGAGGGAGGGAGGGAAAGAAAGAGGAAGCGAAAGAAAGGAAGAAAGGACAGAAGAAAAGAAGAAAGAAGGAAGGGAGGGAGGGAGGAAAAAGAAGAGAAGAGAAAAAAGGAAGGCTAGAAAACAGTTGGGGAAAATCAAGAGAAATAATTCTCAATCACTCAGGGTTCAAAGAAGGTATCAAAATGGAAATCAGAATGTATGTAGTCCCGGGAGGTAATAAAAATGCTATATGTCAACACTGGAGAGATGTAGCCAAAACAATCGTTACAAGGAAATTTACGACACTCAATGATTATTTTAGAAAAGCTGAAAATGTGTGAGTTGCGCATCCATCTTAAAAAAAAAAAAAAAAAAACTAACAACAGACAGAAACACAGTAGCACAAATTAAATAATGAATGAAGAGAGAAAGCTACATCAGAGAGCACTCAGAAAAATAAAAAAATGAATAAACAAAACCAGCTCATGGAGGACGGGGGAGGGGTAGAGAGACATCTTTGGACACATCCATCAAGAATAAAAGGAGATAGGCAACAACGACAAAAAAAACCATTCGGAATGAAAATGTAATTACACAGGGAACCACGACACAGTAGTTCAGGGAATATTGTATCAATAAACAGAAGTTTCATGTCCACTCCTAAGTGCAATTGACAGATTCCCTAGATTGAAACAAACTTTCCAAGAACTCTGCAATGAATAGAAATCCTAAATAGTCTTATAACGGTTCAAGGAAACTGCATCCATAATTTAACATCTTCCCCCAAAGAAAACACCAGGCCCCAGACATTTTCATCCAGAGCCTTGACAAGTTTTCAAATGAAACGTCTGAGACTTAAATCAAATCTGAGAGACAGACCGAGAGAGAGAAACAGCTGAGACCAGAGAGGAGTGGGGGTGGCGGGTGGGGCGTTGGGGGCAGGCACCCCAGCACGCCCGCCAGGTTCGGCCCTCACCCTGTCCCCTGCTTCTCCCTGGAGCTGAAGCCGGACTAGCCAGTTGGACTTCATTTGAGCCTGCTGCATAGGCATGGCGGTCACCCCTCACGCCCTGTCCAGCCCACTCAGGACAGCTCATGGGCTGCCCTGGTCTCAGGTCACTCACAGATGAGGAGGAGGAGACCTGGGGTTCTAAGGTCTTGCTTTTTTTGTGTGGACTTCTGCCGCACCCCCAGGCCGGGGCTCAGCCCTCCCCTGTGTGGCAGGCTGACCCCCACCCTCCTTGCCCTTTCTCCTGCCCCGATGCCAGCTGCCCGCCCCCAGAGAACCGCCAGGCTGCCCCGAGTGAACAGGGCAACTTCCAAGGGAGGGGATACTGCAAGCCTGTGGCCCGTGGTAACCTCACCCCTGGGGGCTTCAGTCCTGTCCTGGGACCCGCCTCTGGGGGCACCCGGTACTGGGTCTCACCGGCCGCTGCCCATGAGGACGCCCGCACCCCGCCCTTCCCTCTGCGCCCTGTGGCCACGAGCTTGTTCTGAGCAGTGAGGACAGAGGCTGGCATGAGGTTGATGGATTTACCGGCTTAATTTAATTTATTAAGCAGCCGGAAGGCAGGCAAAGGGCGGATCCCTGGAAGCCATGTGTGCCGTGCCATGCGTGTGTGTGTGTGTGTGTGGTCTGCCCACGGAGCCGCTAATATAAACTTGCTCAGCTGTGACAGACACAGGGCTGTCTGGCGGGGAAGAGATAAATAAACGTCTGGCCCGTCACTTTCCTGCCCACAGAGCTAAGTGCTCCCCGGGGACAGCCTCCGGCGACAGCACCAGGCTGCCCGTGCCCCCCTCCCTGGGGGCCCTCGGTGGGCTGGGGGGGTCTGGCCTCAGTTTGAATCCAGCTCTGCTGCTCACTGGGCTAGTGGCCTTGGAGCCCTGCTCAGGGCTGCAGCGTTCTCACTGCAGACTGAGGGGAAGAACCCTGCCCGCCTGCCTGCCTGCCCGCCCCTCCTGGGTGCTGGGGATTAGATGAGGGGGGGAGAAAGGGAGGGAGGGTTCCGGGCCAAGGGAAGCATGCGGTTCCAGGCAGGACGGCGGGGAAGGGCAGTGCCAGGCCGCCAGGGCTGAGCTGGCCAGGCTTTGGTCTCCATCCGGGCAGCGGGCAGGGGCAGGGGCAGCTGAGAGAGCCGCCGCTCAGCGGGTGGCCGCGACATCTCTATCAGAAGCCTGGAATGTTCTGGAGCCTCGGAAGCACACGGAGTGCAATGCAGTCCACCCGGGAGGGGCTCCTTCCAACCCAGGAGGGCCCGGCCCTGCGTGAGGCCCTCACTCCCCTACGTGACCTGCTTCCACCCCATCAGATGGGCCTGCTCTTCCTCACTGTGAGGGAGGAAGTGAGGCCGTGTCCTCGGGTGCAGGCGGGCGGGGGCCCGAGGACCCCTGTGCCTGCCCTCTGGCCTGGCCGCCCCGCCCGGCTGGTCTGCCTCGGGCGCCCACGGGCTCAGGGCCGGCAGCACGGCCCCCAGGGAGCGCCCGGCAGTTTCCCGCGTGCCCCAGTCGGACAAACCTTATTTATGTGTGTTTTTCTCCTTGCAGTGGGTTCTGTCAGCGCGGCTGATAGATGGGCCCGTGCTGATGGATTTTTCAATCTGCTAACCATAAAAAGATTGTATTTTGACTGGTTTAATGCTTTGTTGTCGAGTGTGCAATCCGGGCGTGATAATTACTGAATAAATATCTACAGTCCCCGCGAGGCTGGGAACACAGAGCCCGCGACACCCTCAGGGTCACTCCCGTCCCCCTCCCTGGAGTCCACAGCGCAGGCGTGAAGACCCGGGACCCAGAGGGCAGGGGCGGCGTGGCCTCGCCCGGTTGTCAGAGCTGGCGCAGCGCCGCCCCGGCCGAGGCCATGGGACGAGAGGGGCTGTGGGCTGGAGTGGGCGGGGATGGACGAGATGCCCGGGCCAGGACCAGGTGTCACAGCGTGCCCTCGGATCTGCCCAGCGGGCGGCCTGTGGTTCTCACGGCCCAGACGGAGGCCCTGCTCGCAGCACGGGGACGCACCGGACTGCAGTGGGACGTAAACCCTGAATGATGGCCACACACAGCCCTCACTCAGACTCTCGCAGGCCTGGTGAAACATGGGCGGCCAGGGGAGGAACAGGGCACATGCACACACACGTGTGCAGAGATGCACCCACTGACACACCCATACACCAGTACTTACACACGTGCACACAGACACATGCATGCAGACATATGTGCACACATATCCACACACGCACAACCATGCCCCTGCATGCGTGCACAGACACACACATCAACACACGTGTGTACCGATACTCCCACACATGCACACACATACACAGAGGCACACGCCAGGGGGCCCAACAAAGCTGAGTTCCCGGGTGCCAGCTCATCTCATCCTCTGGAGCCAACAATGTGGGGCCCCCCCCAGGACCCCTCCGGGCTCAGAGGGCTGAGCGGTGACTGTCCCCCCATGGCAGACCCTGGAGGGCTGGATGGGAAAGAGCCAGTCCTGGCCGGGAGGCAGGCCTGAGCGATGGAGGGGCCGGGCTGGAATGGGGGGTCTCCAGCCGGCGGGGGTGGGGGCGCACTGGTGGTCCCAGCCGGCGGGGGTGGGGGGCGCACTGGTGGTCCCAGCCGGCGGGGGTGGGGGGCGCACTGGTGGTCCCAGCCGGCGGGGGGTGGGGGGCGCACTGGTGGTCCCAGCCGGCGGGGGTGGGGGGCGCACTGGTGGTCCCAGCCGGCGGGGGTGGGGGGCGCACTGGTGGTCCCAGCCGGCGGGGGTGGGGGGCGCACTGGTGGTTCCAGCCGGCGGGGGTGGGGGGCGCACTGGTGGTCCCAGAATGCAGCCGGGACAGGACCAACAGAACTCGTGCCGGACCGGAGACCCGGCTCAGGTCGCCCTGTACTGCCCGGTGACAAAGGTGACAACGGGGAGGAAGGACATCAGCTCCCCTGTGCCGACTCCCACCCGGGCCGGCAGAGCACGGTACACAGATGACATTTCTTAACCCTCACAACAACCCGAAGGGGTGTAGACCGACATTACGATCATCCTCCTTTTGCAACAGAGAAAAAGGAGGCGCAGAGAGGGTAGGAACTTTCCCAAGAACACAGAGCGTAAGAACCAGGCAACCGAACCCAGGAATTTGTAAATTCCTGCACCGGTAAATTGGTAAAATGTCACAGGACTTTGGGAGCGGCCACACTGCCCCCACGCAGAGATGAAGCCGCAGTCCTCCTGAGCTCGGAGCAGGAAGCCCCTGAGGAGGAGTCCTCTGGCCCCCGCCCAACTAACTGCCGGAGAAAACTCACATGGCCAGGCTTGCTTGCTGTTCCTGAAAACCCCTGGTGGAGCGACCGGTGACTAAGGGCTGGACTGTGGGTCCAGCCCGGCCGAGAGCTCCCCCAGCCAAGGGCCACAGTTACCCCAGCCAGGCAGAAGCGCCGGGCGCCCCTCCCCCAGCCCCTGGGTCCCAGATCCCAAGGCCCCTCTCTCCACCAGCCCGCCCCCACCAACCGCTGGCAGGCCAGCCTGCAGCGGGGCTTATGTGTACCGCGGGTGAATAATTTATCGCCCGTGCACAAGCCGGGGGAAGGGTGTGTAAATACCCACATCCATGGGCACGGGCGAGCACGTGAGTGTGTGTGTGCCTGCCTGTCTTTAAACCTTATAAACTGCTCCTCTGATCTAATCCAGAATGAATTATCCATAATGAAGGTGGCAGGTTTGCCTGCCGACACTTTCAATCCTACCATCGCCACGAGAAGGGGGGCTGCTGGCATGCAGGCTTCATCCGTTATCATTCGGAGCAGATTGCTCATGTTTTTAATGCAAAAAAAAAGAGAGAGAGATTTATTGCTTTAAAAAAAAAAATCACAGTGTACCAGGGTCTGGGCATCCTGGGGGAGGGGCAGGTTCACCTTGTGGCTGTGTTCTGAGGACTTCTCTGGACCGCAGTGCTGGGGGAAGGTGCTGTTGGCCAGACGCCCTGGGAGAGACCCCTCCCCCAGCGTTGCCGGGTCCCGCAGCCCTGGGCTCCTACAGATCCTTCCAGCCATCCTGAGCCCTCATGCTGATACCTGGGGTCCCACTAGGAACCCCGACTCTAGACCCACAGATCAAACGCTGCTGTCCCAGTTCCCATGTCCACGGAGCCTTGTGCCTAGTCCCCGGGCCCCCAGGAGGGAGGAGGGGGGCTTCCCACTTCGTGCCCGTTCACCAGAAGCATCAGGAAGCAGAGGGTCCCAGACCGAGGGCCCCACATTAGGACGGGACAGGCTCTGCTCACGTCAGCAACCCCAGGGAACCCGGTGGCTCACTCCCCAGCTGGTTTCCCGATCTCTTCTTCTTAGAAGGACACCTGTCCAGCTGGATTAGGACCCACGCACCTGACCTCATTTTCACCCAATCCCAACTTTCAAGACCCTCACGTCAAACACAGTCTAAGGTCCTGGGTTGGGACTTCAACACGTGAATTTTTTTTTTTATTATTTATTCATTTGAGAGAGGAGAGAGAGAGAGGGAGAGAGAGAGAAGAGAGAGACAAGGGGGAGGAGCTGGAAGCATCAACTCCCATATGTGCCTTGACCAGGCAAGCCCAGGGTTTCGAACCGGCGACCTCAGCATTTCCAGGTCGACGCTTTATCCACTGCGCCACCACAGGTCTACACGTGAATTTTTGAGGGGGCGTAATTCAGCCTGTAACAACGCTCTGTACGTGTCTGCCGAGTACATGAGGACGATGACGATGACGATGACGACAGTGACGATGGAGGGTCCCCCGCGAGTGGACACTGAGTTGGTGCCTGGCCCCCAGGCTGAGCACCTTAAATACAGCACCTCATCTGACTGTCTCACCCAGCCTTGAAGAGGTGGAACTGCCCTCCTTCCAAATAAAGAAACCGAAGTTCAAAGATCAAGAACCTACCACAGGTCACCAAGCAGGAGTCACACCCATGACACACCCAGGCCCGCGTGACCCCGGTCCCGGCTCTTCCATGCTAGAATCTATCACACTGGAACACCTCCAAAAGTTACTCAAGCGACCCCACCCAGGACCATCGCCTAGCACTATTCCAAGTCATTCACATTGTGTGTTTCAACCACCAGTTCGGAGGTTAGCTCTTTCGTGGACCGGCACTGGTCCGTGTACTGATGGTTGAAAACCCCTGATTTATACCCTTCACACCATTTCAGGTAATCTTCATAACAATCGTGTGAGAATGACATCTTCATTCCTTTTTCACTCATGAGAAAATTAAGGCCAGGGAGATGAAGCAATTCAACTAACTGCTTAAAAGATAGATGGTGGATGGATGGAAGGGCAGATGAATGATGGATGGATGGATGGGTGGATGGATGGGTGGATGGATAGATGGTTGGATGGTGGATGGATGGATGGATAGATAGATGGTAGATAGATAGATGGTGGGGATGGTGGATGGATGGATGGTGAATGTATGGATGGATGGATGGTGAATGAATGGATGGATGGATGGAGGGTGAATAGATGGATGGATAGATGGTAAATGGATGGATGGATGGGTGGTGGATAGATGGATAGATGATGGATGGATGGTGGATGGGTGATGGATGGATGGTGAATGGACAGATGGATGGTGGATGGATGGCTAATGGATGATGAATGGACGGATGGATAGATGGATGGATGATGGATGGATGGATGGATGGATGGATGGTGAATGGATGATGGATGGATGGTGGATGGATGATGAATGGATGGTGGATACATGATCAATGGATAGGTAAATAATTGCCTCATCGGACCTACACCCTAGCCACAGAAGATGGCAGTGAAGGTGTACTGAGGTGAAGTTGATAGCACCCCTGACCAGCCTGAAGATATTTCTGGGTCCAGGTTCCGGTTCGGCTGGCCAGCCCTAAATACCTGCCAGACAGATGGCCGGCCGGCCCCCTCCTTTGTGCTCCCACCACCCTTTGTGCGTCTCGCCTGTCTTGGGCCCCTCCCCCGTCACATCGTGGTGATGGGTTTACAGGACTGCCCCTCGCCCCTCTGCCGAGATGGAATCACTCCACAGACTAGCTCCTCGTCAGTGTTGTTGCCCAGAGTGCCAAGGACAATCACAGGAGGCATGACGGGCCAGCCTCGCGTGGCTGCCAGTAGGGATGGATCCGAGAGCCCCTTCCTGGTCCTGGGCCCGGGCCTGGGGCAGGAAGGTGCAGCCACCTGAGGACGTGGCCACTACCTGGGGCGTGGCAGCCCCCCGTTCCTCACCCCTGCCACTTGCACTGGGCCACATTCTGGGCTCGAAAATTAGAAGAAGCGAGTGAGTGAGTGAACGGGTCAGCTTCAGGCTTTCCCTGTATTCATACAAGTGACTCCGGTGCTCAGTTCAGCCAGGACGTCTCTGCCCCGGCTCTCAGCGCTGGTAGGGAAGGCAACGCCTCCCATCCAGAAGAAACCCCGGACGGTCCATCAGTGCCAACGGGGGACAGCAGGGTAGCCCCTGGCCTCTTCCACTGGCCGCAGTTAGCAGCCCTGATGGATGACCCACGGCCGGGCCGGGCCAGGGGCCAGGCGGACATGGAAGTCTTCCCAAAGCCGCCCGTCCCGGAAGGCTGTGCGTTTTCAGCGGCTGAGCCCACGGCTGTCAGTCACCCTTTCACAGATGAACCCGACCGGAGACAGCGTGCTCAGTCAGCACCGGGGGAAACAGCAGCAGGCTTGCGGTGTCCTGGACTCTGCCTCCACGGACGCCCACGGGGGTTTATCACGGGCCTCGGCGTGGGCGCTGGTCACCTGCAGGGCTGCACAACGGGAGGTCTTTCCGTTCCCCTCTCCCGCCCTGCTCCCCGGCAGCTGGTGCCGACCGGCCCCTTAATAAACGTGCGATGCTCAGTGACCAGACAGTGAAGGCGCGAACGGCTCTCTTAGAATTCACCACCACAAGGTGGGCGTTCTCCATCTCAGAATCACCGAAATTTGGCACAGCACGTGAACACAGTAAATGTGGAAATTCTTCATTTCATTTCAGCTGAACAGACCAGCCTCTTAAAGGAAGGGAGGAGATAGTATTCATGACTGAAAAAATATTTAAGAAAAAACATTTTTTTAAATAGAACCGGGAGCCCCTGGGGCAGCGGCTGAGGGGACGCAGGAAAGGCCGGCTTTTCCTAATTCGTATCTTAAAAGCCTGACTCACCATCCCCCGTGTCCTCGTGGTTAATTAAGAGTTTCCGTGAGGCACTGGCGTCCACTGCCCGACGCGCCTCCCAGGCCCTCGTTCTGAGAGCCAGGGACACTCAGCCAAAGCCCCCGTGGTCCTGACGCGGCTGGGGCTGGAGACCGTCCGGGCGGCCTCTGTGCTGTGTGAGGACCCTCGGGTGGAGGGGAGACCCCTCGGGCGACGGGCTGAGCTGTGATGTGAGAGGAGCCCGTGTAGAGACGGAGAGCTGACCTCGCAGGGTGGACGCCCCCTAACAGCGTCCCCTGGGGAACTGCCAGCTTCACACTGTGCTTTGTGTGCACGGGGGGGCGTGCCTGTGTTCACAGGGGTGCACGTGTGTGTGGGTGGCACGTGGGGCATGCCACGTGTGAGTGTGAGGGCACAGCTGTGGCGTGTGCATGCGTGTGCATACGTGTGCGCCCAAGTCCAGCCTCCGCCCGAGCTGCGCTTTTCCCGCCCGTCACGCAGACAGTGCGGGCTGAGGCCCGGGGAGGACGCCCCCACTGGCAAGGACAGGAGGGACAGGCCTGGAAGGGGTGGCGGGCGTGAGGCGGGGGGGGGGGCAGGTTCACGAGCCGTGTCCCCAGCGACAGAGACTCGACTCGGCCCCAGAAGACCCTCGCTCCTCATCCAGAGCTTCAGCTCAAGCGGGGCCAACGGCTCCCAGACCCGCGTCCACCTCACCGAGGCGGGCAAGGCAGACAGAGAGCACACCGCACCCACAGCCAGCAGCCACACCCGGGGCGTAGGCGCGGTCCACCCGCGCAGGCACCCTGCCTCTTCCAGGACGCACAGCCCCCGCAGGGGCCACGGGGACCTGGAGGTCCTCCCTGGCCAGCCCTGCCCAGCCGGCCACCACCGCGCATAGCCCCAGGTGACGCCGTCACACCGAGTGCGCCACCCGCACATCTGGACAAGGGAGGCCTGAGACCAGCTTGTCCCCACCCCTGCAGCACACCCTGGTCAGAGAAGCCCCTCGCCGGCCATCTCCCCTGAAGCACACCCTAGTCTGAGGGGCCCCTCGCCGGCCATCTCCCCTGCAGCACACCCTGGTCTGAGGGGCCCCTCGCCGGCCATCTCCCCTGCAGCACACCCTGGTCTGAGGGGCCCCTCGCCGGCCGTCTCCCCTGCAGCACACCCTGGTCAGAGAAGCCCCTCGCCGGCCGTCTCCCCTGCAGCACACCCTGGTCTGAGGAGCCCCTCGCCGGCCGTCTCCCCTGCAGCACACCCTGGTCAGAGGAGCCCCTCGCCGGCCGTGTCCCCTGCAGCACACCCTAGTCTGAGGGGCCCCTCGCCGGCCGTCTCCCCTGCAGCACACCCTGGTCTGAGGCCCCTCGCCAGCCATCTCCCCTGCAGCACACCCTGGTCTGAGGCCCCTCGCCGGCCGTCTCCCCTGCAGCACACCCTGGTCTGAGGCCCCTCGCCGGCCATCTCCCCTGCAGCACACCCTGGTCTGAGGAGCCCCTCGCCGGCCGTCTCCCCTGCAGCACACCCTGGTCTGAGGCCCCTCGCCGGCCGTCTCCCCTGCAGCACACCCTGGTCTGAGGCCCCTCGCCGGCCATCTCCCCTGCAGCACACCCTGGTCAGAGGAGCCCCTCGCCGGCCGTGTCCCCTGCAGCACACCCTGGTCTGAGGGGCCCCTCGCCGGCCATCTCCCCTGCAGCACACCCTGGTCTGAGGCCCCTCGCCGGCCATCTCCCCTGCAGCACACCCTGGTCTGAGGCCCCTCGCCGGCCGTCTCCCCTGCAGCACACCCTGGTCTGAGGCCCCTCGCCGGCCATCTCCCCTGCAGCACACCCTGGTCTGAGGGACCCCTCGCCGGCCGTCACCCCTGCAGCGCACCCTGGTCTGAGGGGCCCCTCGCCGGCCGTCTCCCCGGATCTGAGCAGCTCCAGGCACCTCCCTGCACCTCCAGAGACACCGTGGGCCATCTGCCCGCTCGCCGACTTCCAAAAACACAGTGGAAACTGGAAAGAACCTAGTCTTTGACAGAGGAAGAAGGATCGATTGGCTACGTGAGCAACGGTGCTCAGGAAAAGTCCAGAAGGCTCCCTGCCAACCCTGTCCCGAGGCCCTGTCTGGGCAGAGGGGTTTCCAGGTGACTTTCCTTCCTTTTTTCCTCCCCTCACCTGCATTCTCCACGAGCCGACTGGCAGTGGAAAACCACCAGCTTGAGCTACGTTTTAAGATTCCAGAAGGAGGCCCTGGCTGGTTGGCTCAGCGGTAGAGCGTCGGCCTAGCATGCGGGGGACCCGGGTTCAATTCCCGGCCAGGGCACACAGGAGAAGCGCCCATTTGCTTCTCCATCCCCCCTCCTTCCTCTCTGTCTCTCTCTTCCCCTCCCGCAGCCAAGGCTCCATTGGAGCAAAGATGGCCCGGGCGCTGGGGATGGCTCCTTGGCCTCTGCCCCAGGCGCTAAAGTGGCTCTGGTCGCGGCAGAGCGACTCCTCGGAGGGGCAGAGCATCGCCCCCTGGTGGGCGTGCCGGGTGGATCCCAGTCGGGCGCATGCAGGAGTCTGACTGTCTCTCCCCGTTTCCAGCTTCAGAAAAATCCAAAAAAAAAAAAAAAAAGATTCCAGAAGGAACCGGGGTGCGGGGCCCCAGGTCCAGGCATCCCGGGAGCGCTGGCTTGCCAGGGGCCGGCCCGGTGGTAGGAAGCCTTTGGCAGGGACGGCCACATCTGTCACACGGATGACCAACCAGAAGGGCCAGGAGGCCGGCGCTGCCCAAGACTGCGAGCCGGCAGAGGCAGGAGCTGGTGCCCCCGGTCTGTCTCCCAGCCCGGCCCCTGGTCTCTCTGCCAGGTTCCCGGGGGCTCTGGAAGCTAGAGCCGCCCCAGGAGTGAGGAGTCAAGACCGCAAGTGAGTCCTGTACTCACACTGCTCACCCAGACACTCTCGTTCCCCGGGGACAGGCTTGCCAGCCTGTCACCTCACTGCCCACCCGCCACCGCTGGGCATGGACCGTGAGAGCCAAGCTGCCCAAAAGGAGGGGTTTGTCTGAATGCCACCTGCTGTGTGGGACCCTAGGGTCCCCCGACAGGCACACGGGTTCCAGACGTGTGACCCCACGCAGCAGCTGGCCTTGAACTGTCCCCTCACAGGGGCCCAGGGTCTTGCCCAGCCTCAGCCAGCTGCCCGGCTGACACCCTGCAAAAGCCGGGGGCCGCTCTGCCCAGAAGATGAAGGATTCAGACAGCGAACCCACCCTGGTGCTGCTTGAAGGAAAAACCAGATCCGCGCGGGGTTTGCACAGCAGAGCCCCCAAGGCCTGGGCGGCCTTCCTCATTATTTCAGAACAAGCCCCTTCCTCCCCGCCCTCCAGGGGGGTGCCTGCTCCTCCCGCACCTTCTCTGCAGGCTCCCGACCAGAGGGGCAGGACGTGACCACTCTATTCCAGTTTCAAAGGATGCCCTGAGCCCAGGAAGTTGCCTGTCCCCAGAAACCTTTGCCTCCAACCAGTGAAAAAAGGAAAGAAAAGAGACCTCTGCTCTCGCTGTGGCTCCGCTCTGCAAACACCACAGTAAGTTCTGAAGATTAAGGAGAAAGCCCGGGGGCTCCTCCCCTGGTGAGGCCGGCCATGGGCCTCCCGATGTCCGGTTCTAGGCCCCCTCGGGGGTGGGGAGTGGGGGTGGGGTGGGGGGTGGGGGGTGGAGGGTGGAGGGCCCCCCAGGGCCGGCCGGCAAGGTGGGTTGTCTCTGAGCTGAGTCAGGGAGTCACACAGAGAAGCCAGACCCCGGGAGACCTGGCTCCGCGGGAGAATGAGCCACCTGCTCGCAGCGGGAAGACCTTGTGTCTCCTCTGTCTCATACGCAGGCCAGCAGGCGGAGGAAGCCCAGGCAGGGAGCAGGGAGCGGTGGTTTTGTGTGGAAGGGCTCCTCACTTTTACAGAAGGCTCCAGGAGGTGGCTGGTGGCTGCAGGCAGGTGTGGGGACTGAAGGAGGCAGTGGGGGGCCCAGGACCCAGGCAGCAACGGGCACTGATGGACCCAGGTGCAGACAGCCAGCCCAGGGTGCCCGACTGAGGACACCAGGACGGATGGCAGGCTGGAGGGACGGAGGGGAAGGGGAGCCTGGCAGGGCCATCGTTGGAGCGGCAGCCGGGGGCCTCCAGTGCCCACTGCAGTCCATGATGAAGCCTCCGCTCTGCCCACACGCCTGCACCCACATGTTCCCAGAGCGCCACCGACCAGGGCAGAGGGGCCAGGTCACCGGCGGAACTGGCCCCGTGTGCAGGGAAAGCAGTGAGCCCGCCTTCTCCAGAGCCCTGCCCCCTGCTCCCCCTTGCCTGCACCAGCCTCAGACCAGCACCCGTCCCCCAGCGCTTAGAACTTCCAAGTTTCTGCACAAAGTAAAACTCTGTCTCCCCCCCCCACCCCCGCCCTCCGCCCTCCTCTCCGCTGTGCGACCAGGGACAGCCTGCCTGCGGGCTGCACCGTGGGCTGCCTTGTTCCCCGCTGAGCAGCTGCCCAGGGAGGTCCCAATTACACAATGCGGAGACCGCCCGCGGACACAGGCTATTCCGAGGATTCATCCGGGGACCGCTCATGGGGTCTGAACTGTTCCCTGGTGTCCCCGCACGCTCACCCCCACCCCCTCCCCAGAGGGGCACGTTGCCACCCGCAGCCGTGCCGGGGGCCTCGCCAGCTTGTGCACGACGGCTTGGTTCCTTAGACAGGGATCAGTTCAAAGATGGAAAGCTGGTATTCTAGAACATGCCCACGGCTTGTGTAAATAAAACATAGTCGAAGGACAGAAAAAAAACATTCCGAAGAGTTGGCGGCACCCTCCGTCCTGCTTCTCGCTTCCCACGCTCCCCCACGGCCCACTCCAATCTGGCTTCCAGACCTGGAGGGGCTCCTCCCACAATAGCACCCCCCCCACACACACACACACAGGCTCCCCAGGACCTGCTCACCCAGGGACACGGCTCACTCAGCACCTCCACAGCCCCAGGGTGACTGCCCGCCGCCACTCCCCTCCGGAAGCACCCCCCGCTCTGGGCTTGGGTGACGTCCCCCCCCCCCCGTGGGGGTCCTTGCACCTCTCTGGCCCCTCCTTCTCCTTTCCAAGGCCCAGGCAACTCGCCCTCTCACGGCCACCCATCGCTAAGACCATCAGGCTCCCTCCCTAGTCCCCTGTCTGTCCGTCTGTCCATCTGTCCCAGCTGCCTCCTCGCTCAGTTCTGTCCCCTCTCCTCAGCCTGCCTCTGCCCCTGCCCCCTCCGGTGTATCCTACCTATGCACAGAGATCGCTGCCGCACACACCTCATGTGCCCAGTCAGGGCAGGGCACCGCGGTGCTGGTGCCCAGACATTGTGCCTTTTAGGGCCCAAGATAACGCCTGTGCTCCTCCCCAGAGGGCCTGGGCACCAGGTCACATGTCTGCCAACTTCTGTCTCCAACCCCTCCTGCCTCCCAGCCACCACCTCCCTGACAGGGCTCAACCTAGCGGGTACAAACTCCTTCCTGGGTTCAGCTGCCCGCTGCCACCACCGCAGGGTCCGGCTGAGTCTCTGACTCCCTGCAGCCCAGGCCTTTGTGGCCAAAGTCAGGAATCGGGAGGGGAGGCTGGGGGGGCTGGGAGGCACCGTGTCCAGGTCAGGGGCACACTGCTCCCCCTCTCTGGGGCTCCGTCCCCTTACTGGTCCCAAGGGCCCTGCACCCTGTGCTCACATCCTGCCGGCCTGATGTGTGGTTGAAGGACTACGTCCCCTGGAGCATACTAAATGCATTTTGACAGCTGAACTGCGTGCACACAGAGTTTGAGAAGCACAGGTGTGAACGTTCGCCTGGTTATCTCTGTTTCTAGAGAGAACTTTGGCTGCAGCAAGAGAGAGTGGGGTTAGACTTCCAGAGACACGTTCCTACAGCTGGGCTGCCTCGGAACCTCGGAACCAGAGACTGGGGGCAGCTGAGGGAGGCCGTTCCTGCTGGCCTCGGGAGACCTGGCTTCCAGCCTCCTCAGGGCTCCCAGTCACCCCGCAAGGCGTCCTCAGCCTCCTGCTGCAGGCAGGTTCCATTAAAGACACCTGTCTTTGCAACCCTGCAGGCTCCTTCCACAAGCTCCACAGGTGGGAGGCTCCCAGCAAGGCCTGGAGGCCAGGCCTAGGGCCCAACATGCTCGGGCCCCACCTGGGTCCAGGGTCATTCACCTCACCTGGACAGCAGCACCTCTGCTCCGGTGTCTCCTGGAATACTGCCCTGAGAGTCCACCCGGAGGTCACCGAGAGAAGGTAGAAGGCAGGCCTCCCCCAGCCTAGCGCCCAGAGCTATATGCCCCTGCCCAGAGTGCGCCAGTCCCAGCTGCTGCTCTGTGCACGAGAAAAGGGTGACGGGAGCAGCCACCCATTGCCACCCTCATCAGCTCACGGTCTGTGGACAGATGTCCCTCCAGCTGTGGAGATCAGCTGCCCAGAACTGTGATGCACTTGGAGCTGGGCCCCTGTATCATAGCTCACCCCACAGATGTTTGTGAAGCTGGACCAGTTCCCGTTAAACCTACCGCCTCCAGAGGCCACAGCATGACTTCGTCAAAGAATTAATATGGGCCTGACCAGGCAGTGGTGCCGTGGATAGAGCATTGGGCTGGGATGCCGAGGACCCAGGCTCGAAAGCCCGAGGTCGCCGGCTTGAGCACAGGGTTGCTGGCTTGAGTGTGCGATCATAGACATGACCACATGACCCTATGGTCACTGGCTTGAGCCCAAAGATCCCTGGCTTGAAGCCCAAGGTCTCACTCAATCTGCTGGAGCCCCCCTCCCCCGTCAAGGCATATATATATGTCAATATATATATATATGAGAAAGTAGTCAATGAACAACTAAAAGTGCTGCAACGAAGAATTGATGCTTCTTGTCTCTCTCCCTTCCTGTCTGTCTGTCCCTATCTGTTCTTATCTCTCCTTCTCCCTCTGTCTCTGGCACACACAAAGACATTAATATGGGCAGCTCGGAGCTGAGTCTGAGGCTGGGACCAGGGGCTCAGCCTGGAGCTCGAATAGGAAGCTAGCGCTCCCCCGGCTGGGAGGGGGGCTCCCTCGCCCAGAACAGCCAGCGCCCGGCCGCCCACGTGACCCTCCGCGGTGCCGGGAGCAGCGAGATCGTTCCAGCAGCTGCCCGACGACGCCATCCCCATAAGGCCATAAAGCAGAAACTGACTCCGAAATGGCCCTTTTCTCCGCCTGTGTCCTCAGACATAAATTTAAATAAAACGGCAATTTAAATGCCTGCAACACCGAGGAGGTGGCGTGGGGCTGTCTCTGCGGGCCGCGTGGGGAGACGGAATGCAGACCCTCAACCTACCCTCCTGCGCCACGTGGGGGAAGGTCGGCGCTGGGGCAGCGGGGAGGGCGGCCAGGCCCTGGCAGCGGGGAGGCCACCCGGGACCTGCGGTCCGCCCCACGGAGCCCTCTGCTGGTCCCAGTTCCTGGTGGGGGTGCGGGGAGGAGGAGCAGGCTCGGCGGGCACCTTAGGAAGGTGCGGGGGTTTCATTGCCCCGGGTTTCCGCCCCTGGGAAGACGGGAAACGGATAACATCTACGCCGTTCCCCACCCACAGGAAGTGCTCGTCCACGCCCTGCCCGCGTCTCCACCACCGCGAACCACCTACCTGGTCTGTGATGCGCCCCGGACCCAAGTGGGCGGCCGCGCCCAGGGCGCTGGGCCCACCCCCGAGTTTCTGACTCAGCAGGTCTGGGGTGGGAGCCGAGACTGTGCTGTTGGCCGGGGACACGTTGTGCGCCCCCCACCCCGTGCGGAAGGAAGCGTGCGGCCCACAGCCATGGGGGCCGTGGGAGCCGAAGCGGGCAGACAAGGCGGAGGGTCTTGCTGTGGTTCGCCCAAGCCAGGGATGGCGAACCTTTTTATAAAAACTGCCCACTTTTGCAGTGCTGGTCAACCTGGTCCCTCCCGCCCACTAGTGGGCGGTCCAGCTTTCATGGTGGGCCAATCACAGCACCGTTTGGTTGCTATGCCACGCCCACCATGAAAGCTGGACCGCCCACTAGTGGGCGGGAGGGACCAGGTTGACCAGTTCTGCAAAAGTGGGCGGTTTTTATAAAAAGGTTCGCCATCACCGGCCCAAGTGGTGACGAGAGGGGAGGGCGGAGGGGACAAGGCACCATGCCTCAGTCTTGCCCAGCCCCCATGTGGAACCACTGGGTCCTGGTGTCCCACAGCGCGGGGCAGAGCACCCCTGTGGATGCTGCCTGGCCTCGGGCCCCTGCCACCCCCGTCTGCAGCATCTCACTTCTTCTTCATAGCAACAGCCTGGGCAGACCGCTTCACCTACAAGCAGACAAACCAAAGTTCAGGAAGGTGGGGGCCCATGATGTCGCCCCGCCCAGGGCATGGCAGCAGCTTGCTGAACCCAAATCCTCAGCTTCCTCCCCAAACCAGAGTCTCTGCCTAACCTGGGACTCAGTTTCCAGCCAGGTTCCCAGATCCCAGAGGCTGGGAAGGTGTGCCACACCCACGGTGCCCTAATCCAGTCCCAGGCAACCCTGAACCCGTCCCCGCCCCTCCCCGCAGCCCCCGTCCCTGGACAGCCAGGCCACCCTCTTCCTGTCTCCACGGTGCAGCCCCGGACGAGAAAGGGTGTAGGGGGGCGACAGAAGGCAGGTGCATGTCAACAACAGGGAGGAAGGAGACTGGTTACAGTGATAAACTCCATGGGGCCTCAGTGTCCCCAGCCCTGGCTAGGGGTGACATCGGTGGGCACTGAAGGCAGGTGCCAGTTGTCAGAGGGGCTATCAAGCTGGCATTGGGACGACGTGATTGGGGACCCTAATAAGCCATTGAGGAGTAAGCTGGTTTAGGGTTCCCCAAGGAGCAAAGAGCAGATGTGCGCTCACAGACACGTGAGGGAAGGCTTAGGGACTTCTAGAGGACTTCGCAAGTGGCAGAGAGTCATTGGTCACCGCGAAAAGGACCGGCGGGGTCAAGAGCTCAGCTCCGAGCGAAGAGAAGGGTCAGAGACTGACTACACGCCAGGGTCAGGGGCTGCATCTGGATTGGGGAGCAGGTAGTGAGCTGGGGGTGTTGTCGGTCTGGGACCAAGGTCATTCCCCAGGCTGGGGGCAGAGTTCTCAGTAGCTGGGGTCCAAGGTGAAGCTCACGTCAGGGCGGAGCCAACGCCATGGGCAGTGGGTGCTGAGGAGACGGGAGAACTCAGCAGCGACTGTTCGATTGTTTGTGTAGACCAGTGATTTTCAACCTTTTTTGAGCCACGGCACATTTTTTTACATTTACAAAATCCTGGGGCACGTCACCTACCAAAATGACACAAAAATGACACTCTAACACAGTACATATTATACATATAGTTAATAATATAGTTTCTAAATGTGTTTATACTCACTTAGTGTGAAACCTGGGCCTGTTTCGATGAACACAAAAGGGATATCCTGGCAGGAATGGTAGAAAGACACACACGAAGCTCTTCCTCAACAGTTCTCAGTCTCTCTCTGTTTTTAGTTTTTATCGCAGTCAAGCTTGAGAAGCTCAGCTCACATAGATATGTGGTTGAAAATGGGAGCAATGTCAAAATAGCTTTGTTGGCCAGAATGGGGAACTCCTTGGCAACAGATAACCAAAAACTGTCCAAAGGAAGATCAGCAAACTTTAGCTTTAAAGTTAGATAACATTGTGATGCATTGTGATGCATTGTATATCACCCTCTGCAGGGGCCTCTTTTAAGAAGAAAAAGGTCAAATATCTATATACACCATCAGGATAGACATAACCAGCTGAGGCTGAGGCTTCATCTAGTGGTGGCAACATTCACCTCCAGTCCTGACCGGGATTAGAAATCGGGACCATGGGGAGGAGTAGCAGCTTCAACTACTCGCTGTGGCCACACAATGACAAGTGCGCGGCAGCCCAAGCGGGGACCTTCCTGGGTGTGGATGAGAGGCGGCCTACTATTGGTTCATCGCTAGTGGTCGGGATGAATCCTAGAAGGTGATTGGTCAGTGAGCGTTCCCTGTGCCTCCACTCTTCCTGTCGCTGATAGCTGGAGGGATTGTGAGGGGAATGTTTATGTTCCGATGGAGGCGGCTGGCGGCGGGCCGGATAAATAGCCTCCGCGGGCCGTATCCGGCACGCGGGCCGTAGTTTGGGGACCCATGTTTAATTTCCTCACGGCACACCTGACCATGTCTCACGGCACACTGGTTGAAAAACACTGGTAGACAGAGCGCAGAGCTGGCTGAGGGGTGTGGACAGCCAATAGATGGCATTCGCGGGCAGTGTGGGGCCGTGCCTCCTTTTCTTCACCTGCAGCCTGGATAAGGTCGCTGGGATCCCTCCCCGCCCAGGTGCCCTCTCTGAGGGTCTCGGCCATCGGCCAGGCTTCTCTGAGGCCACGTCCTCCCACCAGCCCCCACTGGCCCTCCATGAGCCAAGATAAGGCTCCATCTAGATCCACACTCCATCCTCACCTGCCTGGACCTGCCTTGCTCTCTGCACCCACTCTGCCACCATGACCCCCCGGGACTGAGACACAGGGTAAAGACTGCCCCCTGGTGATCCGGGGTAACACTGAGCAGAGGAGGGGGCATTGGAAGCAGCACAGCAGAAGTTACATCTTCCTCTTCCAGAACCCCCGGGGCCTCCTTGGAGAACAGACCGGTTCTAGGGGTGGAACCTGGCACATCCTGTGGTGTCAGAGAGAAAAGAAGCTCGTGCGTGGGCGGGGGGACATGCTGAAAGGCCACCGAGCCAAACCCAGGGAGCCGCCCTGGACAGGCCGGGACTGCAGAGCAGGAGAGTAGGTTGTGGGCATGCACGTTTAACCCACAACAAAATCTATGTCCTGCAGCCCACACCACACAAACAAGTAACCGATAAATAACGAAACGGGGATGTCTAATTAACACACCTAGGCAGAACGAGGGAACGGAATGGAATGGAATAGAATGTCACGGTAATAGGCTCCGCTATGAAACTGAATCTCAAACCAATGAAGGGGAGTCCAAGGAGAAACAATGTTATTCGCAGAGTCTCCAAGCAGCTCTCCGGAGAAATATATTAATTGGAAGAGAAAAAATAGTAACTTGATAGTAACTTTTCTTGTAAATAAAACAGTAGCTTTGCTGCGGACACCAGTGTGGGGAAGGGACCCAGGCAGGCAGACACCGCCTCCTCCTGATGGGACGTGCTGGGAGGGGAGGGCACCATGTCACTCTCCTCTTCCCGCCCAAATGCATGACCTCCACATCATCGTAAAAAAAAATGTTTGACAAACCCAAATCCGGGGCATCCTCTGAAATAACGGCCAGCACTGCCCCACAGGCAGAGACCAGGACAGAATGAGGAACCGGCACAGACGAGATAGACTACACTTGACAACAAAACACAGAGCGGCCCTGGCTGGTTGGCTCAGCGGTAGAGCGTCGGCCTGGCATGTGGAAGTCTCGGGTTCGATTCCCAGTCAGGGCACACAGGAGAAGCGCCCATCTGCTCCTCCACTCCTCCCCCTTCCCTTCTCTCTCTCGCTCTCTCTCTCTCTCTCTCTCTCTCGCTCTCGCTCTTGCTCTCACTCTCACTCTCACTCTCTCTTCCCCTCCCGCAGCCATGGCTCAAATGGTTTGAGCGAGTTGGCCCCAGACTCTGAGGATGGCTCCATGGCCTCTGCTTCAGGTGCTGAAATAGCTTGGTTGCTGAGCAATGGAATGGAGGCCCCAGGTGGGCATAGCATCACCCCTGTAGGGGGCATGCCGGGTAGATCCCAGTCAGGGCGCATGTGGGAGTCTGTCTCTCAGCCTCCCTGCCTCTCATTTAACAAACAAATGCAAGAGGGCTTCTGAAGAGGGATCCTGGGGCGGGGTCCCTGGTCAGATCCTGGAATGGGGGAAGGGCACCAGCAGAGAACTGTGGGAGCCTGTGAGGTCTGTGGTGTGGTCAATAGCATCGCACACCCATGCTAACACCCTACTCTTGCTGCTGTGTTCCAACTACATGAAACAGGAACAGCAGGGCTAGCTGGGTGGGAGAGACACAGAAACTCTCGGTACCGTTTTGTGACCCTTCTTTTTATTTTGAAATTGTTTTGAATGAATAAAAGCATCTCCTTGGTCACATTTGGGTGCTTGAACTCCCGGCCCAGCCCGGGTGGCTCAGCCCTCCTTCTGCCTCTCCCTTCCCCACCCCCACAAACAACTCATTCCGATGCATCCCGAGTGAAGACAGTTCCTTCACCAAGCGCAGCTCTGACACCAGCTGCAAAGAAGCCTCCCTCAACCTGCGACCTCCCCCAGAGGGGAGCCCCACACCCACTGCCCCAAAGGAACCAGCTCCTGGCCCTGCATGCCGTGTCCCCAGAATGACAATGTCTGCAGTGGGCAGGCCAACCCTGAGCAGGCAGCGCTGTAGCAAGAGGTCAACTCGTAGCCGCTGGTAATTCTATCTGTGCCTGCTTTGGGGTCAAATGCCCATCCCTGGCCAGGATGGCTGGTCAGATGCTACAAAACATGGCAGCCAGCCCTGGCCGGTTGGCTCAGCGGTAGAGCGTCGGCCTGGTGTGCGGGGGACCCGGGTTCGATTCCCGGCCAGGGCACATAGGAGAGGTGCCCATTTGCTTCTCCACCCCCCCCCTTCCTCTCTGTCTCTCTCTTCCCCTCCCGCAGCCAAGGCTCCATTGGAGCAAAGATGGCCCAGGCGCTGGGGATGGCTCCTTGGCCTCTGCCCCAGGCGCTAGAGTGGCTCTGGTCTCGGCAGAGCGACGCCCCGGAGGGGCAGAGCGTCGCCCCCTGGTTGGCGTGCCGGGTGGATCCCGGTCGGGCACATGCGGGAGTCTGTCTGACTGTCTCTCCCCGTTTCCAGCTTCAGAAAAATACAAAAAAAAAAAAAAAAAAAAAAAAAAAAAAACATGGCAGCCTATGCATTAAAAAAAAAAAAAAAATCTTTTCCAAAAAATCACCCACTCAAATAATTCTACCATCTCCCATCTCCCTTTCTAGCTAAGCTCATCTCCAATTTTCTATTTAGAAATGTCTTCCAAAGATTTTTTTTTTTTGTATTTTTCCGAAGCTGGAAACGGGGAGAGACAGTCAGACAGACTCCCGCATGTGCCTGACCGGGATCCACCCGGCACGCCCACCAGGGGCGACACTCTGCCCACCAGGGGGCGATGCTCTGCCCCTCCGGGGCGTCTCCTGCCATGACCAGAGCCCCTCCAGCGCCTGGGGCAGAGGCCAAGGAGCCATCCCCAGCGCCCGGGCCATCTTTGCTCCAATGGAGCCTTGGCTGCGGGAGGGGAAGAGAGAGACAGAGAGGAAGGAGGGGGTGGGGGTGAAGAAGCAAATGGGCGCTTCTCCTATGTGCCCTGGCTGGGAATCGAACCCGGGTCCCTCGCACGCCAGACTGACGCTCTACCGCTGAGCCAACCGGTAAAAAAATCCAAAGATTTTTTTTCCCACATACCCTGCCCCCCATCAGGGGAGTTCGGTCAAAAGAAGACGTCACCAGCGAGCGTCAGGGAAGAGGAAAATGGACCGCTGCCAGCGGTCTCCTGTCCTCCGGGGTCCACAGAAACTCCCCAGAACGGCCGGCCTCCTGCCCCGGCCCGTTGCCCACCCCAGTCCTTTAAGAACGGAAACCCCTAACAGCAAACGCCTGAGTCGTTTGGGCCCAATCGAGGCAGCCGCGGGAGGCATCTGAGAAGCGCTCTGTGCACCTTCACACTGGGAAGTAGATTAATACGCCATTATGATAAGCAGGCTGATCATTAGCGTGAGAATGAGGCTCTGCACCTAATTGAAGCCATCCAGCAAAATGTCACCGCCTTCTTGGGGTATGAAATATTAATTGCACCCCAGCCCCAACGGGAGGTGGAGGTTTGTTGGCACCTTTCTTTGTCTGGCCAAATGTCAGGGTGCTTGACGCTGACGGGGGTCACCCACTGACTGGAGCAGTGGCCTTCGCCAGAGGGGCAGGGCGTTTGGTTACAGATGTTGCCATTCCTTGGTCCATCTCAAGATCAGAAGGAAATCCTTGTGAGTGTCGGGAGGCGCAGCCTGGATTCTTACTGGGTCTCTCAGTAGGGGGAGGGTCCTGTGTCCCTGGAAGGAAGCTCCAGGGACCATGCACCAACCTGGGGGCAATTTGCATGTCATACAGCTGGATCAGAGCCATGCCAGACCCCAAAAGTGACCTTTTGCCACCTGAATCTTCTCCCCATCCCTTGGCCAGAAAGAAGCCCGAGAGCCCCCTCCTCCACCCAGAGGTCCTTCAGCCAGTTCCGGTCACGGTGGGCATGTGGGATGGGATGGCGCCCTGCGGAGTGACCGGTCCCTGTGGCTGATAGTGACCTGTCTCCTGTAAGCCACGAGCCCGTGAGCCTGTCTGCCTGGCAGGGAAAGGACAGCTCCAGGTAGAACGACCCCAGGCGATGTCGGAGCTGTGGGTGGGAACGGGAAGGTACTTCCCCAGACCTTGCTTCCTGTCCGGGGACCAGGTGGCCTGACACTGTGTGTGTGGGGGGGGCGGATGAAGGGGACTATAAGGACAGCTTCTGAGCTTCCTCCTGTTGCCAGAGGAAGGCTGACCAAGGGGAACGCTTGGGGCAGAGAGTCAGGCTAGAGGTGGGGTCCGCATCAGTCCGGATGCGGGGCTCACTGTGGGTCCAGGGGAGGCTGTCCCACCTACCCTAAACCAGGGGGCACAGCGCAACTCCCCAGGAGAGAGGACAGTCTCCCAGCCCCCCTCCCCAGTGTGGTAGCTATGAGTGGTCTCTTCCCATCTGTCATAACAACCACACTTTCTAATCGTATCCAACCCTCTGCTGTGTTTAGATGTCGTGAGATTGACGTTAATTTTTCCACTACAACCACAACAACAAAATCTTCTCAGTACCATGGCATTTTAAGTTAAGGTAAATAAAAATTCCTCTGTTTTGAAGTTATTTTTAAAGGCTGCTGTGACAGCCTGGGGGCATCGCCGACGCCTGGGGCCCTGTCTGACCCCCAGCTGTGACGCCATCTCAACCCAACCCTCCCCCCCACCCCGACGAGACCCCAGTGCCGATGACTCCAACCAGGGGTGCGGACGGGATATCCCGAGACCTGGGAGCTCACGTCTCCTGCTGGGGTCCGAACGGGTGTCGCCTCTCAGCGCTTCCTGAAAGCCTGAACAAGCCACACACCATCTGCAGGGGACATTACCAGGGAATGCCAAGGGATAGAGTCTGGTCCATCTTACAACACAGATGACCTCAAAAGCAGTATGCCAGTGGAGGAAGCCAACCTTCTCCCCAACACACTAGGATTCCAGGAATGCCCAGAGAGGCAAATCCATGGAGACAGAAAGCAGATTTGTGGTCACCAGGGGTGAGGATAAGGGAACAGACATGAGTGCTGACAGCAATGGGGGCGGGCTCCTTTTGGGGGGTTGAAAATGTGGTGGTCCCATAACACTGTGAATACACTAATCGTCACTGGATTGTATGCAATGTGAATTGTACATCAATGAAACAGTTTTTTAAAAAAACCATTGCACGATAATATGTTCAGGCTGAAAACCTTACACACACACACACACACACACACACACACACTCTGACCTAGAAATTTCACTTCTGGGAATTTTCCTAAGGAAATAATTCGGGATGGGCACACATTTTGATACTTTGAATACTTTCAATATCCAGTGAGTGGGCTCTGAATACATTCTGGGGCATGCACTTGCTAGAACCCTACATAAACGGTAACCCACTGTGATGTGGTAGCAATGCCTTTACCGGCATAGGTATGTGTTCGTGGTGAACTGCAGAATGGAACAAACAGGCTGCAGGCAGGCACCGTATGATACTGTAGCATCCACCATATGATATTGTAGCACCCATTATATGATACTGTAGCATCCACCGTATGATACTGTAACATCCATTATATGATACTGTAGCATCCATTGTATGATACTGTAGCATCCACTGTATGATATTGTAGCACCCATTATATGATACTGTAGCATCCACCGTATGGTACTGTAGCATCCATTATATGATACTGTAGCATCCACTGTATGATATTGTAGCATCCATTATATGATACTGTAGCATCCACCGTATGATACTGTAGCATCCATTGTATGGTACTGTAGCATCCATTGTATGATACTGTAGCATCCACCGTATGGTACTGTAGCATCCATTATATGATACTGTAGCATCCATTATATGATACTGTAGCATCCACCATATGATACTGTAGCATCCACCATATGATACTGTAGCATCCGTTGTATGATACTGTAGCATCCACCATATGATACTGTAGCATCCACCGTATGATACTGTAGCATCCACCGTATGATACTGTAGCATCCATTATATGATACTGTAGCATCCACCGTATGATACTGTAGCATCCATTGTATGGTACTGTAGCATCCATTGTATGATACTGTAGCATCCACCGTATGGTACTGTAGCATCCATTATATGATACTGTAGCATCCATTATATGATACTGTAGCATCCACCATATGATACTGTAGCATCCACCGTATGATACTGTAGCATCCACCGTATGATACTGTAGCATCCATTATATGATACTGTAGCATCCACCGTATGATACTGTAGCATCCATTGTATGGTACTGTAGCATCCATTGTATGATACTGTAGCATCCACCGTATGGTACTGTAGCATCCATTATATGATACTGTAGCATCCATTATATGATACTGTAGCATCCACCATATGATACTGTAGCATCCACCATATGATACTGTAGCATCCGTTGTATGATACTGTAGCATCCACCGTATGGTACTGTAGCATCCATTATATGATACTGTAGCATCCACCATATGATACTGTAGCATCCGTTGTATGATACTGTAGCATCCATTATATGATACTGTAGCATCCACCGTATGATACTGTAGCATCCATTGTATGGTACTGTAGCATCCACCGTATGATACTGTAGCATCCATTGTATGATACTGTAGCATCCACCGTATGGTACTGTAGCATCCATTATATGATACTGTAGCATCCACCATATGATACTGTAGCATCCGTTGTATGATACTGTAGCATCCACCGTATGGTACTGTAGCATCCATTATATGATACTGTAGCATCCATTATATGATACTGTAGCATCCACCGTATGGTACTGTAGCATCCATTATATGATACTGTAGCATCCATTATATGATACTGTAGCATCCATTGTATGATACTGTAGCATCCACCGTATGGTACTGTAGCATCCATTATATGATACTGTAGCATCCATTGTATGATACTGTAGCACCCACCGTATGGTACTGTAGCATCCATCGGATGCCTCACTGGCATGGAAGAAGGTCCCTGAGCCATTCAGGAGGCTACTTCCAGATAAGGGGTTGGGGGATTCTCCCTCTTTTTTTCTGTTCTCAGGATGGTCTAGGTCTCTATTGTGACGGGCATCTGGTGTAATAAACCCATCCGAGTTATTCTTTGGAGATGGTGGAAGGAAGGACAAGTCAAGAGCCCAAATGCTGAGAAGAATGGTTTTGCTTTGAGCAGACTGAGGGGAGGAGAGCAGAGCTGTGCCCACCTCCCAGCATAGAGAGAGGGCTCTTGCAGCTCCAAGGACCTGGGTGAGCCCTGCAAGTGACAGATCCCCCCCAGAATCCCAGCTCCCAGGGGGACGGATGTGGGTAAAGGACCGCCAGCTCCACGGGGTCCTTGGCCTCCCAGGCACCCTGCCTGGATGCTGTGCTCCCCCCCAGGGCCAGCCCGTCTGCACTGGGTCTGCTCCCCTTGCCTTCACATTACTTCCTGTGAACCGGCGTCCCTGGGCCCCGGGAAAGGCCAGCCCATCCACGCTGGGTCTGCTGTCCTTGCCTTCACATTACTTCCTGCGAACTGGCGTCCCTGGGCCCCGGGAGATGCCAGCCCGGAGCCCCATCAGCTGCTCGGGGAGCCGCTCCCCTGTTCCGGCACGCTTGGCTGGGTTTGGGAAGGCCGAGCAGAAGCAGAGCTGACAGCCCCATCTGCTTCCCCTGGGCACAGGGCACCACTCAACACCCGGGGCCCACCTGAGCTGGGCAGCATGCCCAGGTGCCGGAGACAGAGCCAGGACCCAGCTCGACACCAGCCGGGGGGGAGGGGAAAGGCTGATGTTCCACCCAGGTGGCGGCACGGGCTCGTGCGGAGCCACAGTGACACCTGGGAGGGCTGGAGCCACAGCTGCTGGTGTTCCTCGAACGCTCGGTTGATAAATACTCTGATGGGCTGTATCTCTCAGCCCTCACCCCCGCCGGGCACCCCCTTTACAGATGAGGTGACTGAGGCTCGGGAAGGGTGGTCGAGGGAGTCGTCTGCAGAGCTAGGCTCAGACTCCATCGGGCCGGAGTTGGGGACTTGAGCTCACAGGTGTGCAGTCCTGGATATCTGAATCCAGGGTGTCACCGTGAGCCCACGGGCTTCCGGACATGCTGGTAGACACCTGGCTCCTTCCCCACAGGACGCAGGGGAAGAGGCTCCACGTGAAAGTCCACAGAGCCTGGCCCAGGGCAGCCTGGGGTACAGGGTGCCCCTTGTGGGAGCATCAGGGGCCTGGTGTGGATGGGAGCTGGGAGCCTGGGCCAGGCCTGCCCTCGGAGGATGGAGGATGCGAGGAAAGGCCTGTCCCAGCTCGGGCTCCCTCTGGGACAGAGGGCAGCATGCAGGTTTCGTGGGAGGGGCCTTGGCATGGAAGGAGCTGGGGAAGGCAGGGTGGGCGGAGGGCGGAGCTGGGCTGCGATAGGAGGGCAGCCTCTGAGGCCTCAGTGGGGGTGTCGTGCTCTCTGCAGCTAAGTGGTCCCTAAGAGTTGCCCCAAATTGAGGGGTGGGGGACTACGACATCAGATCATCACTGGCACAGGCCGCCGGGCCCCCATCTGAAGGGGCAGACAGTCTTGGGCCAAGAGGACCAGTGACCGAGGGTGGAGGGTGACAGCTGTGAGCAGGTACAGCCAGCAGCTGGGGGTGGGTGCTGAGGCCGGAAACGGGGACCCAGGTGGGGCAACGCAGCTTCCCTGAGGGCCTCTGAGGGTGCAAAGCACAGTCCTGCCCAGGGTGGGCAGGGGTCAAGGCCAGACCCCCAGGGCTCCCGTCTGCAGAGGGCCTGAGGCAGGCTGCTGGCCCCACAGGCTCTCCCCCACCCCCCCGCCCCAGCCGTGGTGCCTCCCTGGTCTGGGGAAGCTGAGGCAGGCTGCAGGGGCGGCCGGAGGGGCTTGCAACCTTCCTTCCCTGCCCTGCAGCCAGAGCCTGCTCGCTGCCCTGACCCAGGGCCCCTCCGCCTCCCCGCCCAGCCTGGGCCAGCCCACCTGGAAGAGCAGGCTTTTTCCTTTGTGAGGATAATGGGGCTTGTTTGGGATGTGGGGGGAGGGGACCCAACCCACCACCCTGGGCAGAAAGCACGTCTCCCCAGACCCTTACCCCAGAGAACCTGCGGAAGCCTGCCCCCGCCCCCCCTGCCCCCTCCCCCCCTGCCGCCGCCCCCCCTGCCCCCGCCCCCCCCCTGCCGCCGCCCCCCCCTGCCGCCGGCCCCCCTGCCCCCGCCCCCCCCTGCCGCCGCCCCCCCTGCCCCCGCCCCCCCCTGCCGCCGGCCCCCCTGCCGCCGCCCCCCCTGCCCCCGCCCCCCCCCTGCCGCCGCCCCCCCCTGCCCCCGCCCCCCCCTGCCCCCGCCCCCCCCTGCCGCCGCCCCCCCTGCCGCCGCCCCCCCCTGCCGCCGGCCCCCCTGCCGCCGCCCCCCCTGCCCCCGCCCCCCCCCTGCCGCCGCCCCCCCTGCCCCCGCCCCCCCCTGCCGCCGGCCCTGGGAGGACCCAGAGGCTCTTACAGGACGGTCCACGGTCCACACTGCCCACTCTCTGCTTGTCCCACTCCACAGCACCATGTGCGGGGATATGGGCAGCCAGCCTTCCTAAGGACAGTCGTCCAAACCTCAGTGACCGGCCTGGGGTCCGAGGCCTCTGTGCTGCTGGCCGGGCCTCCCCGGTGGGAAGACAGGTGGACGCCCGCCCCGTGGAGCAGGCAGAGGCCCTGAGCCTCGGTTTGCTGGCCCAGGAAGCAGGGTCGGCCCTGCGTCTTTGACCGCACGCTGTGACCTCGTCCGGTCAGAAAAAGCCCTTGGGGACACGAGGGGCCGGAGACGGCCTGGCTGCAGTCACTTCTTGCCTCAGCCCTGGCCGGTTGGCTCAGTGGTAGAGCGTCGGCCTGGCGTGCAGGAGTCCCAGGTTCGATTCCCGGCCAGGGCACACAGGAGAGGCGCCCATCTGCTTCTCCACCCCTCCCCCTCTCCTTCCTCAGTCGATAGCTATCTCTCTGCTCCAGATTACTTCCTTTCCCCTCCTAGAGCCGTCAGACGCACCTGCTGCCCATCAGCTATGACACTTAAGAGAAATGCTATTGGAACTTCCAGGCTCGGGAGGGTTCTGCCGCCCACTGTTTGCTCAGCCGTCTGGGCAGTGCCAACGGAGAGGGAACAGCAGAGGAAGGGTCCGCACTGCTGAGCGGCCGGGCTCCGGCCATGGCAGGGCGGCCACGGTGTGCACAGGGCCGCAGGCCCCCAGCACAGCCCTGACGGGGCCTTCACACAACCCCTGTCATCCCACAATTCTGAAAACCCATACAGCGTGCCACACAAAGAGTTCCTCTTCCCCCAACCCCCCTGAACTTTTCTGTAAACCCAAAACTGCTTCACAAAGAAACCAACAAAAAAAGGCGATTGATTTTGATTATAAAAAGAGGAACTCGAAAGAAGCCGGAAGTTGCCATTTCAACCAACAGGACGGCCTTCCTCACATCCTGACTGTGGGAGGGTGGCCTGGCTCTCTGCTCAAGACCAGGGCCACCAACTTGGGTCTACAGTGGTTGATTGACCTGGAATGTTTTCAATCAACCCTGGAATGTTTCAATCTGACCACAACAGGACAGAGAGACCTGGAGGTGACAGGTCCTAAGAGTCAACACACAGGTTTCTAAGGACCTTGGCTCTAAGTCAGCATCCATCCATCCACCCACCCACCCACCCACCCATCCCTCCTTCCATCTACCCCCCCATCCATCCCTTCTTCCATCTATCCTTCCATCCTTCCTTCCATTCATCCATTCATCTATCCATCTTTCCATCCATCCATCATCCATCCATCCATCCATCATCTACCTATCCATCCATCCATCCATCCATCCATTCATCATTCATCCATCCATCCATCATCCATCCATTCATCCCCCCATCCATCCACCCACCCATCCATCCTTCCTTCCATCTATCCTTCCATCCTTCCTTCCATCCATCCATTCATCTATCCATTTTTTCATCCATCCATCCATCATCTACCTATCCATCCATCCATCCATTCATCATTCATCCATCCATCCATCCATCCATTCATCATCCATCCATCATCCATCCATTCATCCCCCCATCCATCCACCCACCCACCCATCCACCCATCCATCCTTCCTTCCATCCATCCATTCATCTATCTTTCCATCCATCCATCCATCATCCATCCATCCATCCATCATCTACCTATCCATCCATCCATCCATCCATTCACCATTCATCCATCCATTCATCCATCCATCCATTCATCCACCCATCCATCCATCCATCCATCCATCCATCCTCCCATCCTCCATTCATAATGCTGATGGCACATCACACCTCCACATGTCCATTCATTCCCAGGCCCATCCACGCATTCACTTAGTCATTTTCTTTGTCAAGAAAGAAAGCAGGCCCTGGCCGGTTGGCTCAGCGGTAGAGCGTGGGCCTAGCGTGCGGAGGACCCGGGTTCGATTCCCGGCCAGGGCACACAGGAGAAGCGCCCATTTGCTTCTCCACCCCTCCGCCGCGCCTTCCTCTCTGTCTCTCTCTTCCCCTCCCGCAGCCGGGGCTCCATTGGAGCAAAGATGGCCCGGGCGCTGGGGATGGCTCTGTGGCCTCTGCCTCAGGCGCTAGAGTGGCTCTGGTCGCAACATGGCGACGCCCAGGATGGGCAGAGCATCGTCCCCTGGTGGGCAGAGCATCGCCCCATGGTGGGCGTGCCGGGTGGATCCCGGTCGGGCGCATGTGGGAGTCTGTCTGACTGTCTCTCCCTGTTTCCAGCTTCAGAAAAAAAAAAAAAAAGAAAGAAAGAAAGCAAATAACCTCTGTCAGTCCTGGACAGCGTGGCCGTGAACCCTAATTAGGACTGCCAGGATCACTGAGGTTTCCTGACTCTCATTACGGGACGTCATTTCAGAAGAGCCGTCTGGAGTCCCGTGGTCAGGGCCGTGGGGGTGGGCAGCCCGCTCCAGGAGGGCTCTTCTCACCAGATGCAGCTCAGAGAAGGTCAGCTGGCAAAGAGCCTCAGGAAGGGGAAGCTCCCGGACTCCCCTGGACCCCGGGGCATCGGTGCTGAGCCGAGCACTGGAAACGGGTCTGCCAGCTAGAGCAAGGGGTGACCTGGCAGCAGGGAGGGGTCAGCGCCCTGGTCAGTCGACGAGCATCCAGGCTATTAACAGTTTCCTACAAAGGACATATTTACATCCGGTTTCTCATCTGTGCATTTTAACTAACTTGTTCACATTTCACACACCTCCCCCCCTCCGTCCGTGTGTGCATTCTCCTAGTGTTTAATGAACACCGGCTCCGTGCCAGCCACGTGCATTAATGAGTCGGCGCGGGCACAGGACTCGAGGCATCCACACAGCTGGTCAAGCCCTCAGGTCGCTCGGGGTCTGCAGGGCCAGAGTGCCCAGAGGCTCAGGGGCAGGAGGAGAGCAGGAAGTGCTTGCTGAGCCAGGGGTGCCCGAGCTCCGGGTGGGGACGACGTGGAGCTGCCCAGAGTCGCGCGGGTATGTCCCCCAGCAGCGAGTGGGTCCCAGGCACCGCAACAGCAAGCTGTCCGGGCTGCAAGAGTCAGCAGGCTTGCAGCCGGTCTCTTGGCCATGGGGGTCCAAATCATGTGGGCTGTGGGGCCCACGACCCCCATGCATGGTCAGGACCCGCCTGGCCCGGGCTCACAGTGCCCAGCGACGCACACGCTGCCAGGGCGGCCGGCCGGAGCAGATTGACGATGGAACCGTCGTGGCCCCTGGCAAAGCGGAGCCCTGGCCTCTCAGTCTGGAGGGAAAGACTTGTGGGAACTTGATAGTCGAGTGAGCAATGCTTTATTTGGAAGTGAATTCTGTGGCCGGGAAGAGTCAGTCAGGGTCCGGCCAGCCGGGCCTGATGGCTACCAGACCATCTCTGGTTGCCATGACGTCGGGGAGATGGCTGCTAACGGGGGGAGGGGCCGCCGGCCCTCCGCTGGAGGGGAGCCCATGAAATTTTAACAACATCCTCAGGTTGGCCAAAGAGCATCATCCTCTTGAATGGGGGAGGAGAAGGGTGGGCCCTGTGTGGATCCTGACGAGCAGCCTGGCCGAGCTGCTGGGGGGCCGGGCCAACTGCCCCTTCCTCCCAACCAGCACCCGGCTCTGTCTCCCCACAGGGCTGCCGGGCACCCCCAGGCCACTGCCTTCCTAGGCAGGGCGACCACAGGGGCGTCTCCTAGACTTGGGCTTCCCCCAACCTCCTCAGCTCGGTCCCTGCCTCCAGCCTCTCACTCTCCTCCCCGGGGCAAAGGCGCCCCCCGCACCCCCTCCTGAGGGCCCAGAGCCACCACGCAAGGAGGCTTCACGCCAGAGCCTGTCCTCCTAGGCTGTGCTCTGGGCCACTCGTCCCAAGGACCAATGTCCCTCCAGAGAGGGCCGTCTCCTGCCCGCCTGCCTCTCTGAGTTGCTTTTCGGTAGTAATTTCCGTGTAATGAGAAAACAGAAAAACCTCATTATTCGAGACACCGCTAATTAGGGGTATGTGATCAGGCTGGCCGGGGCCGGCACAAGGTGACATTTGCTTTCTCTGCAGACAGTGCATATTAACAACCAGCCTAGATCGAGCATGGGGACCTTTAAAAAGCAAAAAAAGTGGCTCCCTGGCCAGCAACTGTCAGCCACCAGGGCACTAATGACGGTCTCTCTTTCCGCCTGGGTCACTGCTGCCCCCCGCCCCCTGTAGGGGCTCCTGCATGTCCCCATCACCTCCCTCCCTGGGAGGGCTATGTGGCTGTATCACTCCCATTTCACAGAGGAGGAGACGGAGGGGAGGGGAGGGCTCCCCCAGCTCCAGCTCCCACAGCGAGGACCCCGCCGAGACCACCAGGCTCCACCGCCTCAGGGGCCAGTCCACTCCCCCAGGGAAGCTGCTGGACAGGAGATGCCCAGGCTGGGAATCAGACAGACAGACACACACACACCCATTCTCTAGCTCTGCCAAATCCAGATCCTGGGGGGCCAGGGGCAAAGGGTCCCTTCTCCTCTGTGAACTGGGAGGTCTTGAGGGTCAACAGAGAGGCAAGGCGGGAGGGGAGGGTTGTGTGAACAAAGAGAGTGGGGTGGTGGGAGCCAGGGGGCGCCTCCCCCCACTGAACCCCACAACCGCTCCAGAGGCGGACACCCACAGGCGCTGTGCAGACCTGTCCCATCCCAGCCAGGCCCACAGCGCAGGGGTCGTGATGGGGGCGGAGGGGGTGACGAGGAACCGGGGAGAAGTCCCATCTGTCCCAAGGGGTGGGGGACCTGCTCTGATGGGCGGCTGTGGCCGTGAGGTTCCCTCTGACACCCCCCACCCGCGGTGCAGGCGTAGTGGGACCAGCCGAGAAGTGGACTGAACCCGGCTGAGGGTTAAACGAGGAGGCCTGGGCTGTAAGCCAGGGGCGCGGACAGAGGACCAGAGGGACAGGAGCAGAGGACGGAGAGGTGGGGGGCTCTGAGAAGAGTGATCGGGAAGTTGGAGCAGTGGTCAGACAAACAGGTCAGGGAGGCCCGCAGGGGCAGGCCCAGAGCCGGACGAAAACGCTGGTCCCCGTTCAGGCAGAGGCGCCGTGCGCGGTGTGGACGCCGGAGAGCCAGGCGCTTCCTCCCACCGTCTTCCTCTCGTGTTCCTGACGTGTTACGTCCTGTCGCTCTAAGTGTAAAAACGTGAATTGAAATCATCAGCATGAGTCTTTACTGCTCAGCCTCATTTGTCACCGGATGATTATATCGGGGTGCCTCACGCAGACGTGGAAGGGCTGAAATCACACCGTTTGTGCCTCCCAGCTGGTTCCCAGGGAACGTGACACAGAGACACCCCCCCAAGCCAGACTACGGGAGGCTGGGCGAAGGAAGACACCCCCAGAAAGGAGCCGCCTGGGCGGTGTTCCTGCGGTCACTCAGGGTGAGGGGCAGACCTGCGGCCGCACAGGTGACCCAGGGTTCCCGCGGTCACTCAGGGTGAGGGGCAGACCTGCGGCCGCACAGGTGACCCGGGGTTCCCGCGGTCACTCAGGGTGAGGGCAGACCTGCGGCCACGCAGGTGATCCGGGGTTCCCGTGGTCACTCAGGGTGAGGGGCAGACCTGCGGCTCCACAGGTGACCCGGGGCTCCCGCGGTCACTCAGGGTGAGGGAAGACCTGCGGCCGCGCAGGTGACCCGGGGTTCCCGCGGTCACTCAGGGTGAGGGGCAGACCTGCGGCTCCACAGGTGACCCGGGGTTCCCGCGGTCACTCAGGGTGAGGGGCAGACCTGCGGCCACGCAGGTGACCCGGGGCTCCCGCGGTCACTCAGGGTGAGGGGCAGACCTGCGGCCGCACAGGTGACCCGGGGCTCCCGCGGTCACTCAGGGTGAGGGCAGACCTGTGGCCGTACAGGTGACCCGGGGCTCCCGCGGTCACTCAGGGTGAGGGGCAGACCTGCGGCTCCACAGGTGACCCGGGGCTCCCGCGGTCACTCAGGGTGAGGGAAGACCTGCGGCCGCGCAGGTGACCCGGGGTTCCCGCGGTCACTCAGGGTGAGGGGCAGACCTGCGGCTCCACAGGTGACCCGGGGTTCCCGCGGTCACTCAGGGTGAGGGGCAGACCTGCGGCCACGCAGGTGACCCGGGGCTCCCGCGGTCACTCAGGGTGAGGGGCAGACCTGCGGCCGCGCAGGTGACCCGGGGTTCCCGCGGTCACTCAGGGTGAGGGCAGACCTGTGGCCGCGCAGGTGACCCGGGGCTCCCGCGGTCACTCAGGGTGAGGGCAGACCTGCGGCTCCACAGGTGACCCGGGGCTCCCGCGGTCACTCAGGGTGAGGGAAGACCTGCGGCCGCGCAGGTGACCCGGGGTTCCCGCGGTCACTCAGGGTGAGGGGCAGACCTGCGGCTCCACAGGTGACCCGGGGCTCCCGCGGTCACTCAGGGTGAGGGCAGACCTGTGGCCGTGCAGGTGACCCGGGGTTCCCGCGGTCACTCAGGGTGAGGGAAGACCTGCGGCTCCACAGGTGACCCGGGGCTCCCGCGGTCACTCAGGGTGAGGGCAGACCTGCGGCTCCACAGGTGACCCGGGGTTCCCGTGGTCACTCAGGGTGAGGGGCAGACCTGCGGCCGCGCAGGTGACCTGGGGCTCCCGCGGTCACTCAGGGTGAGGGCAGACCTGCAGCCGCGCAGGTGACCCGGGGCTCCCGCGGTCACTCAGGGTGAGGGGCAGACCTGCGGCCGCGCAGGTGACCCGGGGCTCCCGCGGTCACTCAGGGTGAGGGCAGACCTGCGGCCGCACAGGTGACCCGGGGACCTGCACGGCTTGGGGCCTCATGGCAGGAATGTCCCGGAGGAAGGACGGGGTGCTGCTCCCCAAACTGACACCACCAGGACCCCGGGAAGGCTGCGTCTCAGATTCCAGATGCGGGCGACACGGACACGGGCCTCGCTCTCACCCCTGGTCTCTCTCCCCCCCACCCACACCCCACGCCCCCGCCCACCTCCTCTAACCCGGAACTCCCACGGACAGGGAGCTGGGCGTGCCTGCCGCCCACGCAGAGGGCGACCATGGTGATTGATTTGACTCAGACCGGCCGGGGGGCCAGCCGTTTAATCGAGTCTGGGCAGCACCCACTTCTGGGCTCATCCTGTTGCTAGGAAACCCAGCTGCTGCGGGTCCCGCCCCATCCCGATTCAGAGAGATGGCGGACAGACCCTCTGGTGCCTCTGTGGCCAAAGCCAAGGCTGGGGATGGCTGGGGACTGAGGGTGGCCTTTTAGTCAACTGAGTCCCTGGGGAAAGTGCAGGGCTGATGGAGCTCCCACTGGTGGGGCTGGGGGGCTGTCCGCCCCCACCCCGTCCCCCCTCCCCAGCCCTGCCGGCCACCTCCGCTACCCTCCCGGCCACCTCCCCTTCCCTTCCGGCCACCTCCCCCACCCTCCCGGCCACCTCCCCCACCCTCCCGTCCCCCTCCCCAGCCCTCCCGTCCCCCTCCCCAGCCCTCCCGGCCACCTCCCCCGCCCTCCCGGCCACCTCCCCTGCCCTCCCGTCCCCCTCCCCAGCCCTCCCGGCCACCTCCCCTACCCTCCCGGCCACCTCCCCAGCCCTCCCGGCCACCTCCCCCACTCCAGGCACTGCAGACCGGGCCCTCATACCCACTGAGGCCGCTGCTTCCACACAGACTGGTTTGCCTCCACCTACAGCACAGGGTGCCAGGCGGCCTAGTGACCTCCGTGTCTCTCCACCTATAGGCTGATGCGTGCCCAGAGAGCAGTCCCTGCCCCTCTCATCCGGGCCCCCCAACACCCTACAGGCTCCGGCACTCACACAGTTACGTGCTCGCGGGAGGGAGAGAAGGAAGGAAGGAGAGGAGGAGGAAGGAGGGAGGGAAGGGAGGGTGCTGGTGGACGTGAGTGGGCAGCCCCTGGCGGGCAGAGGGCGGCGGGCAGCCCAGTGGCAGGAGAGGGCCTGACCCGCGGCCCTGCTGCCCTCACGGGGCTGTGCGGGCGAGCATGTTGGGGTCACCACACCCCGCCTGGCGTGGCAGGGCTGTGAGGAGGACGCCTGGCCCTTCCTGGCTCTGGGCATCCCGAGAGTGCAGAGCCCGTCTCTGCTGTTCCCGCTCTTCTCCCTCCGATAATCTTTGCAGCCCGTGTTGTGCAAATAAAGTTATTCTTCTCCCCTCGATGCGCCCCGCCCCCCAAGAAAAGAAAAAAAAGATCATTCTCCAGGCTCAACATTAATTCCCCCGCAATCTGTGGTGTGATTAGCTGTGTGTAACACGGGGCATTAACGGATCTGCCAGCTAATCACCAGTCCTGGGCTCCGGGCTCCTAATTAAATCTACTTCCTGTTTATCCACTTATAGGCTGCCCGGGCACCGCTGTAATAAATCATCCTTTGTCATTTCCAGAGGGCGCAGTTCCACGCGTGTGTTTGCATCCCTCCCCCCAAGGTGGGTGGGCGCAGGAGGCTCCGGGGGGGGGTCCCGGTTAGCGCCTTGTCTGTGCCCCCCCAAGTTGGAGGCTGTGGCCACTGCCGTGGGTTCCGTGAAAACACACTCCTGCCAACCACCAGCCTCCATTAGAGCGGCTCCAGGGTCCCCTGTCCCCCCTGCTTGTCCAGCTCCCCTTTGACAGAGTGGCTGGCTGCTGGGGCCCCGAGGAGGGATTTTGTCACTTCATGAGTGGTCCCTGGGGGACCGGGTGTTTGGAGAGGAGGCATCAGGGACACAGGCGGGGCTCAGAGGCACTCGCCCTGTGATTCCTGGAGGCGTATGAATGCCCCACGCTCCGGCTCCCCCGGGCGGGCGGGTCTGCAGCAAGCACAGGATGGTCAGTCGGGTGGTGGGAGGAGGTGGCAGCCCCGCCCAGGGCCGGCAGATGGGCACTCAGCCCTGCGATCTGCCGGCACCTGCAACCCTGCAGGACGAGGCCTGTCACCCGGCCCTGCTGTGAGCCCGTGCAGAGGCCGAAGGTCAAGCTGCTTGTCCGGCTTCCCGGGGCCTAGCTGGCACCGGCGGACAATGTACACAGACCCGGTCTGAGGAAGCAGATGAACGCGGGGGGCAGGGGTGAGCGGGGACAGGGGGCTGCAGTGGCAGCTGATGGGAACGGGTTTCCTTTGGGCTGAAAGTCACACAACTCTAGACACCGTGGAATCGCCCATCTGAAACAGTGACCTTCACGGTGTGCAGATGACGTCACTGTGAAACGCCGTCTCCTCCGGGAGCCGGGTGCGTGGCGGTGAGGACCGGGGCCTCTGGCCGCTGGTTGACCATCGCCCCGGGGAGCGTGCAGGGTGCGGTCCCGTGTAGCCTGGGCCTGCGTTCTGTTCTGAGCAGCAGAAGGTGGTGGAGAGAGAAAGGACTCATTGGACTCAGGGGACGGGAACAGGAAAGGGCAGGTTCTAGAAAGCTCCCCTGCAGCCAGGACCCAGCTGCCCCACCCACCCCACCCCTACCCCTTGGAGCAGAAGCTGAAGCTCAGAGGCCATGCCCTCTGGGCGGGGTGGCCCCACCCACTCTAGGCGTGGTGGCCACTTTGGGGGGGGGGGGGCTGTCCGCACCCTCCCAGGAATCTTCCAGGCCTGACCATGGCGGTGAGGGTCTCATCAGCCACTGTCCAAGGGATCTCCCATCAGAAGCACCTGCCTCTGCCAGGGGCTTATTAGACGTGGAGGGCGGGAGTCATTGTGCTGGGCACGCAGACTACGCAGGCGCTATGGAAAACAGCGTGTGGAGGGCCGCCCAGAAAATTACAGATGAACTACCTGGTGACCCAGCGATCCCACTCGGGGTACGTGTCCAAAGAGACGCAGAACACTCGATCTGAAAAGATTTGTGCTCCCCTCTGTTCATCGCAGCGTGACTTACAAATGGCCAGGATCTGGAAGCGGCCCAAGTGTCCATCAGCAGATGAGTGGACGAAAAAAAAAAAAACAGAGGCACATTTCACAATGAACTACTATTCCACCGTAAGGGGGAAAAAAAAAAAAGAATGGAACCCTGTCATTTGCGACAGAAGGGATTGTGCCGAGCAGAAGGAGTCGGCCGGAGAATGACAAGCACCCTGAGACCTCACGGAGGTGGAGAGACGAACAAACACAATACACACAGAAACAGACTCGGACGCAGAGCACGGGCGGCGGCTGCCAGAGCGGAGGGCGCTGGGGGGTTGGGGGGGAAGGTGAGGGGATTAAGAAAGACAGATTGGCCCGACCAGGCGGCGGTGCAGTGGATAGAGCCGCGGACTGGGACGCAGAGGACCCAGGGTTGAAACCCCGAGGTCGCCAGCTTGAGCGTGGGATCATAGACATGACCCCATGGTCACTGGCCTGAAACCCAAGGTCACTGGCTTGAGCAAAGGGTCACTTGCTCTGCTGTAGCCCCCCTGGTCAAGGCACATATGAGAAAGCAATCAATGAACACCTAAGGTGCCACAACGAAGAATTGATGCTTCTCATCTCATCCCTCTCCCTTCCTGTCTGTCTGTCCCTATCTGTCCCTCTCTCTGTCTCTCTTTCTGTCTCTGTCTCTGTTACACACAAAAGAAGTACAGATAGGCAGTTACAGAGCAGTCACAGTACAACGCAGGGAAGCTAGTCAGGGACACTGTCACCACTGTGCATGGTGTCAGATGGGTACTAGACTTAGAAAGCGATGGCTTCCTAAGCCATGTGGATGTCTAACCACTATGCTGTACACCCAACATAACATACGCTGTACATTCACATAACGTTTGCTGTCAACTGTAATAAAAAAGATTTTTTTTCAATCACATTGGGTAAGAAAATAAAGAGAGAATGGGCAGTGGTGGGCCCCTCCCCACCCCCGAAACCAGCCGGGATCAGCAGCATGTCCGCCCTCAGACACCGTGTCCTGACCCCTGGGACCCATGAACGTGACCTTGGGTGCGAAAAATAAAACACAACGTCTCTGCGGGTGTGATTTCTGAGATGGGGCGATCACCCTGTCCTAAATGCCACCACGGGTGTCCTGCTAGGAGGGGGGCACACCACAGAGGAGCCACGTGAGGACAGAGACAGAGACGGGCTGATGCCAGGGATGTGATGGGCCCCCAGAGCCGGAAGACACCGGGACGGGCTCTTCCCCTGCTGACCTTGACTTTGACTTTGAACTTCTGTTGTCTACAGCCCCCCACCCACCCTCCCTCCCCAGCGTGTAGCTCCCATCACAGCAGCCCCGGGAGGCTACGGCCCCTCCTGAATCGCAGTCTGGACTTGAACAAGATCCCCGGTGACCGGAGCCCCTTCACGAGCCTGGGCAGGGCTGGGCAAGCGGCCCTCGGGTCTGAGCTCACACTCGGAGGCCAGCACCGGGCGCCGCGCCTCCGCTGTGCCGCCTTTGTCTGACAACCTCTTTAACCCTCGCCACGGCGCCCCGGGAGAGACTCCGCGCTGGTGCTCGGACTGGGGACAGGTCAGCAGCGAGGTAACAGGGCCGGGAGCGCAGGGCCAGCCAGCGACGGAGCCGGGATCTGAACCTGGGACTCCAGCTCTATCTAGAATCTTACGCCGTTGGCTGCAGGGCCAAGCCCCTGCCTTCCTCTCCACCACCAGGGTCCAAGTCCACACAGCTGTGAGGGTGGTGAGGACACTAGTGTCCACATCGGCCGTGTCCGCTCAGACCGCAGTGGACGGGCCGGGAACATGGAAAGCCCGCGGACAGGCTGAGGCTGTTAGAAGAGACTCAGGAGCCACAGGGCGGTCAGTCTCTGTGCTTCTTTGCGCACCGCTGTTGCAGGGGGAGGCAGAGAGAAGTGAGCACCGCGGGTGGCGAGGGAGGCCATGCCCCGGGCAGGTTCCAGGAGGTGGGGACCCGCGGTCTGAGCAGGGACACGGTCCTCTGCTCTCCCCACTCCTTCTTCCGGCCAGCGTCCCCGAGGCACTGCCCAGGCGCTTGAGCTGCCCCATGGAGGCCCCCAATGGCTCCATCCCCTGTAGCAGGTCAGTTCTCTGGACGCCGTCCCTGGGACCGAGATGGGCTGCAGGCGGCTCACTGGGGTCCCTCTCGGGGTGAGTGGCCGGCCGGGGCGCAGGAAGCAGCACCCAGCAGGGGAGCCCCTGAGCTGTGACAGGTTTCACAAAGGCCTCCGCCCAGCCTGCAGGTGCCCGGGGCCAGCCCACACTGCCCGCGCCGCCCCACACCCTCCGCCAGTCCTGGGTGCTGGCTGCCCTCAGAAGAAGCCACGGACCGACAGGGGCCGGGCTGCTCTCAGAGGCCGAGGGCACGGCCGCCCGGAGAGGGTTCCACCGAGGGCTGGCGTGGACCACTGACACGCAGCCGCAGGGAGGGAGCAGCCCCAGAGCCTCTGGCTGACGTTCCCCGTCTAGCACACGCACCGCCACCACCCCTCCCCTCCCCCACCTCCCTCTGAGGCCGCTCACCCCCACACAGCTGCCCGCATGCCACCCTCCAACATGGAACACCCGTTTCCTGGTCAGCACCGAGGGCCTCGGGGGGCCCCCCGCGTGGGGACCCCGGGCGGAGCTCGGGGGTCAGAGCCATTACTCCATTCCTATCTGCCTTGATTGGGGGGTCAGTGGCGTTAATCACCACGGCCCCTGTGGCCCTCCACATGCCTGCTTGAGCCGGGCACCCTGCCAAGCCGGTCTCCTGCAATTTCCTCGCGTTAATAACGCCTCCGCCAGCCCCGTGCGGCAAATCTGTCCCAACCAGCCCCCTTCTGGCCCTTTTTTTTTTTTTTTTACTTTTAATTACGGTCAGATGTGGAATATTGAGCAGTTTGATGCATTTGAGACGTCCACGGAGATTTCTTTTTAATTATGCGATGGTGAGTTTCTAATGGCTCATAGCTCCCTGGGTCGTTACTGAAATATGTACTCGGAGGGGGGTGGGGGGTGCCCCCAGGTTGGACATGTCTTCCCTCAGAGGGCAGGGAGTGTGGGGGGGGAAGCGAGGATTATAGATGACCCTTCCTCCAGCCAGCCTCGGTCAGCAAGTAGCTGCAGGGAAGCTCTTTGTGACACCTGCACCTGACCATCAAGTCCCCTGCAGAACAGCTGTCCACTCACTCCCTCCCCCACCCCCTCACCAGGAAGGAGAGGCGACTCACCCACAGGAGCCGGTTCACCCACCTCGCTGCAGTGGGGACGCTGAGGGTTACGGGGGGCGGGGCTCAAGGTCAGGGAGTCAGGGAGGGGATTCGGCACCACCAGGAACCCTGAGGTCGCTCTCTTGCTTCGGAGGGCGTGTCCTCTGACCACGGGATCCCTAAAACGATCCGACAGACGACGTGGCAGGTCCCTGCGTCCCTACAGGGGTGTCCACCCCCGCCCCCCCATCCAGCTGTGTGTTTGTCTTTCCGAGGCCCCCGCCGTGTGGGTTGCCTCTTGCACACCGTGTCATCGATTTGGGGATCCATACGATACTCTGTCGGGTGTCGGGTGCTGGTGCCTTCACAGTCTCCTGTGACAAAGGACAGGGACGTGAGCGCCGCCCTGGGGGGACACGGAAGTCCACCTTGTCGCTACCCCAGGGGAGAGGGGGCCGTGGGCTGGGCCTGGGCGGGGTGCCTCTCCGCCATGTCTTCCCAACGGCAGGGCAGCCGGACGTCTCACAGGGCAGCCGGACGTCTCACAGGGCAGCCCAGGCCACCCGAGCCAGGTCCCCAGAGGCCCAGGTGATCCTCTGAAGTCACAGCCTCACCTCCACTGCGCTCCCTCGGTGAGTCAGGGGGTCAGGAAGTCGTGAGGACGACCCAGTGGGCGGAGGCGAAGGCAGGGAGAGGGGGGACTTGATGTGACGTCTCAGTGGAGGGGAGAACTGGCCTCATTCTTTGACCACAGGAACTTGGCCAGGCCTGGGTCAGCAGAGCGGTCACTGATGAGTCAGGACCGCCCCCAACACACAGGGGCTCCCTGCCCCCGGGCCTGCATGCACACTCCTGGGGCTGAGATCTCCCCGTCCGCAGGGACGGTGGCCCCTGTCACCTTCAGCGCCACCCAGAGGCAAGAGGGCCTGCTCCCCCACTCGGCCGAGACCACGCGTGCGTTCCACCTCACCTGGGCCGTGAACCACGCAGCACCCGGCCAGGGGCAGCCGCTGCCCTGCGCCCTCCCCCGCCCCGCCCACACACGTCCACTAAACTAGAGCGTCCAGTTAGGCGCTAATAGCGCTCAACTACCAGCCTGATTTATGGTTCTTTCTTTGCAAAAAAAAAAAAATCTGCTGGGTTCCCTGAAGACCCCTAACTTCCCTTCTGCAGATCCATTCATCACCCTGCTCCTCTGCGCCGTGCCGGGCGCCCCCTCCTTCCGGAGCCGGGCTGCCACAGGGCCAGAGGAGCCCAGCCTCCGGCTGTGGGGGCACAGACCCGGGCACCGGCCTCCTGCTTCCTGACAGCTACTGAAAATCCGGCAGTGTCCCCGCGTCCCAGCTGATCCGTTGACCCTGGAGGCATCCTCAGCCGCTGGACTGGACGTTGGCTGCCCCTGAAATACTCCCCGTTTGCCCCCTTTCTGGGGACGGCTCTCTGCGCCCCCCCCTCAGTCCCCTAAACACAACACAGCCTCCACTCGGCCCCCCAGAGCCCTGCCCACGCTGTGGGCGGGGCTTCCACTGAAGCAGGCGAGTGCCCGCGTCCCCCTTCCCAGCTGGACACGACTTCCTTAGGGCTGGTGGCTCCAACGTGCGCCACAGGCGAGGACCACAGCCTCTGTGACCGTCCCAGACCCCCGCACAGCAGAGTCCGAGTGACCTGCACGGCCTTGAGCCAGAGGCTGGGAGAGGCCCCGCCCCCTGCACCTCCCCACCCTGTTAGAAGACCTGGAGGATCCACCCAAGGCCAGAAAGCGGGATGGGCAGCTCCCTGCAGAAAACATGGCGGAGCCCTGGGTCTTGCCCCAGACAGACAGTGCTCCTGTCTCTGCAAGTCAGGCGAGGGGCCCCGGGGATGAGCACCCCCACCTGACACGTCCATGGCGAGGGGCTCTGACAGGAGCACCAGGTGACAATGAGGAGTCGGGGCCACGTCACCACGTTGGAGGGCAAGGACTCCAGTGAGCTTCTCTAGGAGGGAGCTGGGCTCAGGTCATCTTGAAAGACAGCCCTCTCGTGAAGACCACTTGGAGTGGCCAGGTGACCCCAGGAGAGGGGACAATGGGAGGCTGCCAGTCAGCACGCACCCGTCCACAGACGGATGAATGGCAAACAAAACGTGGCTGACCCGGACAGTGGAATATTACACGGCCTTAAAAAGGAAGGAAACCCCGGCCCTGGCCGGGTGGCTCGGTGCCCAAGGCGCTGTCCTCCTGCACTGAGGTTGTGAGTTCACTCCCCGGTCAGGGCACAGGCGAGCAGCACTCGACAAGGGCACAGCCACAAATATCCTGCTCACAAAAACGAGGGGATATATTTCAAAATGAAGAGGAAGCGATAAAAATCCCTTTGGTTTGGTGAGCAGGATCGAGCAACAAGTGGATGTTCCCCTCTCTCTTCCAACCCCCTTCTCTCAAATCAGGAGAACAGTTTAAAATAAGAAGAAGAAGAAACGGAGGAAGGAACTGGTACAACCTTGAGAACGTTGTGCGGAGCGAAGCGAGCCGGTCCCCAAGGACAAATCCGTAGGATCCCATTCAGACGGACAGTGGGATCCAGTGAGACAGGAAGGAGGCGGTGGGGGCCGGGGCTGGTGGGGGCGGGGGGGAGGGGGTGTTTAACGGAGAGGGAGTCTGGGAAGATGAGAAAGTCCCGGAGAGGACGGTGGTAGCGGCCGCACAACAGTGTGAACGGACCTCGCGCCGCTGAGCCGTGCTCTCAGACGTGGTAAAAACGGTATACTTTGTGTATTTCACCATTTTTTGAAAAAATGTTAAATGCGTGCATGATGCATGTATTCATTTTTATCAGAATTTCTCTGGAAACGGGGGCACCGAATGAGGGCATGCACACGTCCGGTCCGGGCTGATGACTGGCCATTGCTGTTCCTAACTTTTCCACGTGAGCACGGGCACCACTGCACTGGGAAACAGTATGCGGCCAATCCTCTGAGTGGAGCCCGAAGTGGACAGGCAGCCCAGCCCGACCATCTGCCCGGGCGGCCAGCCTCGCTCGGGGATGCAAGCTGGCGGACTGACTGCAGCCAGGCCCACGGGAAGGGGTCAGTCTGCCCTGAGTGACCCCATGCGGGATGGGGCACCTGAAGCAGCAGCAGGAAAGGCCGTTTCTGATACTAGAGAGGATGGTGAGGGGCCCAAAGGCGTAGGGTGTCCCCCGGTCGGTCTGCCCCCAGCACCTCCCCCATCCTGTCCCTCCCCCGCCCCCACCCAAAGCAAGAATGGCCTGTGGGCAGAGCTGGCTGTTCAGCAAAAGGGACCGGAGGGGACCCGGCACCGGCAAATCACTTCTGGCCGGCTGAGCAAGTGGGTTCTCAGGCCATCAATAAATGATGAGTGGTTGCTGCGGCAACAGCCCCGCGCTCATGTGTCATCTCCCGGAGACTGGGGAATGCTCGCTCTAGCGAACTGAACGGGAAGGGGCTCTTGCCTCCGCCCCCCCCGCCTTGGCCCTGGCCGGACCCCGGGGGCTCTGAGCATGGGCTAGACGCTCCCGGGTGGATGGAGTTCCCTCAAGAGACAGAAGGAACGGGTGTGCGGCCGGGAGAGCGGAGGACAGCGCTGCTTGGGGTGTGAAAGGGAGCAGAATTCAACCCGGAGCTGACCCTTGCTCTCCGCTAGATTGTCCAGGTCCTGTGACCCCCCTCCTCAGCCTCAGTTTCCCCTTCTGTAAAAGTGAGGCAGAAGCTGTCCCTGCCCCCATCCAGGGGCGCGGAGAGAGGGAGACTGTGGGAGCATGTACAGTGCTCGGTGTGTATCAGCGCTCAATAGTTATCTAAGGTTACGGCCGTGGGTCAGGAGGCTCACGTTATAAGACTAGATACATTTATTTATATCTAGCCACAGGGGTCCGTTTGGTGGTCTGTATTCTGGGCGTAAACCCATCATTCCTACACCGTTCCTTTCCTCCCCCCCCCCCAAAGGACACCTTTCCACGATCTTTGATGTGGTGGTGATCAAAACCTCCCTGCGCTGTGTAACTGTAAAGGAAGATGTGTTTGCTGGGCGTGGAACTCTGGATTGCCGGTTCTTCCCCCGTGCAGCCCTGCGGAGGCCTTGCCCCCACCTCCCCGGCCTCTCTCGCTCCCGACCAGCGGCCTGCTGCGTTCCTCATCCTCGCTCCTCCTCTGAGTGTGTCTTCTTCCATTAGCTGCTTCTCGGGCTGTTTCCCTTCATCACTGGGGAGGGGCGATTTGATCACAGTGCCCCCAGCTGTAGTTTCCTTTTGTTTCTTTCTTTTAATTTTAAGGGGGGGGGGGAAGAGAGAGAGAGAGAGAGAAAGTATCAACTCATAGTGTCAACACTAGTCATTCATTGATTGCTTTCTCATATGTGCCTTGACGGGGGGGGGGGTCCAGTTGAGCCAGTGACCCCCGTTTCAAGCCATTGACCTTGGGCTTCAAGCCAGCGACCTTGGGCGCAAGCCGGGTCCTCCGCATCCCAGGTCTATGCTCTATCCACTGTGCCACCTCCTGGTCAGGCTGCGGTTTTCTTCACACGTCTCATGGCTGGGATTCACTGAGCATCCTGAATGTGTGGGTTTATGGGGGCTTTTTAAATCCAGTTTGGACAGTTAGAAGCTATGACATCTTCACATGTTATTCTCTCCTTTCTCCCCTTCAGGGGCCCCAAGTGCACCTGGGGGGGGCTACCTGAGTGCCCCCACAGCCCTCAGGTGGGCTGTGCATATGTCTGCAGGTGTTTTGTGTCCTCCCTCCACTTCAGTTTGGATCCCTCAAGCTCATCTTTTTTTCCTGCAACGGTTCATCCCCCTGGTGTATTTTTCACCCCTTACTCTGGAACTGTGACCGGGGGTCTCTTTGGCCATGTCTGTGTCTCTATCCAACACGCCGTTTTTCCTCTGGCTTCTTTGAGCCTGTGAACGACCAGCATAGCAACGGCTTCCACGTCCTCGCCAGCCAGTCCTGACCTCTGGGCGAGCGCTGGGTCAGTCCCACGGGTGGGTTTCTCTCCTCGTGGGGGGGAGGTCATCGTCTCCCGCGTTCTGTGTGCCTCGTGGTTTCTTTTTTTTTTTTTTCATCTTTTCTGAAGCTGGAAACAGGGAGAGAGAGTCAGACAGACTCCCGCATGCGCCCGACCGGGATCCACCCGGCACGCCCACCAGAGGGTGACGCTCTGCCCACCAGGGGGCGATGCTCTGCCCATCCTGGGTGTCGCCATATTGCGACCAGAGCCACTCTAGCGCCTGGGGCAGAGGCCACAGAGCCATCCCCAGCGCCCGGGCCATCTTTTGCTCCAATGGAGCCTTGGCTGCGGGAGGGGAAGAGAGAGACAGAGAGGAAGGCGCGGTGGAGGGGTGGAGAAGCAAATGGGCACTTCTCCTATGTGCCCTGGCCGGGAATCGAACCCGGGTCCTCCGCACGCTAGGCCGACGCTCTACCGCTGAGCCAACCGGCCAGGGCTGCCTCGTGGTTTTTGATGGGACGCCCGACGTTCTGGAGGTCACTTTGCCAGGTGCCGAGTATCTCTCGGGCGTGTGCGTACAGTTTTCTGAGCTTTGCTTTGGGACACGTTTATTTTGAACAGTTTGGACCTTTCCGGTCTTGTGTTTAAGTGTTTTTATGCAGGACCTGCCCGTGGGTAACGTGGATTCATTACTCCCCCAACGAAGGTAGACCTTCTGTACCCTCTCCCCAGTGACCCCCGAAACGCGAGGTCTCCCATCCGCCCCATAGGGACAAGCAGACGCCCAGCCCCGGGTCAGCCCCGAGGGCTGTCTCCTCTGGTCCTCTGGGGTGGTGGGTCCTCACCAGGCCTCAGGAACTTAGCCCAAGTGCACACAGAGACTGACAAGCGAGGAGGGGCCCCTCCCAACTTCCCCCCCGCCCACTTATTTCCCTGAACAGCCCCTTCCTCCTCTGCCTCAGGCCTCCCCGCCCCACGCTCCTCCTGCACCCCCTCCCTGCCTCTGCCTGGGAACTCCCTCCAGGTCATGAGCTGGTGCAATCGTGGGGATCACCCCCATTTTTTGTACCTCTCGGGAATCACTGTCCTTCGCTGCCTGTTGTCCGTTGTCTTGAAAACCGCGGTTGCTGAGAGGAGGTCTGGATGTGGGAGGCTGAGGAGGGAGCTCGCTGAGGCTTTGAGCAGATTCCTTCCTCCTGGGGTCACAAGCTGGCCCCGCGCACGGGGGCATCGGGTCCGCCCAGGCCCACATCTGGGCTTCCGCACCCACCGGCCACAGCGTCGCGGTCCCCGTCATCCCCACGTCGTCGAGGGGAGACGAGGGAAAGGGGGGAGTCTGACGCCCCCTGGGCCCCGTCTTCCCACCTGTCTTTATCCGTCTATTCGAAAGCACCTTCTTTATCGCTCACTGTTCTCGGGAGACGATGAGTGACACAGCGTCTGCAGAAATTGTTGATAAACTTGGGAGGCCACGCGGAGGAAGGCGTGGCAGCCAGGCGGGCGCAGAGCGCAGGAATGTGCGTGCCCTCCGGGAGGATGGAGCCCCCTCCCCCCGGGGAAGCTGGGTATCCGCCCCTCCAGAGCAGGGGCCAGGAGGAGGGTCTGGAAGCCCCAGAGGGGACATCTGACCAGGTGGCGATGAGGCCGAGATGCCTGCAGAGCACGGTTCTCACAGATATTCTCCTTGTCCTCAGGTGCAGCTGGCCTGCTCTCCGCCTCCCCGCCCGGCACTTCTGCAGGGCCATGGCGCTGGGACCCCGGCGGTGGCTATCTCTGGACAAGGGTCCAGGCCGCCCTCCTGGCTCCGCCATCCCAGCCTCCTGGGCGTCCCTGAGCCGTGCTGCTGACCTCCAGTGGGTCTCCCCTAATAAAAATTTACCGCCACTTCATGAGATGTTTAAACGTCATATTTCACTATGAAAAGGTGAGATAGAGCCGGCACCTTCTGCGAAAGGATTTCACTGGGTACAGACAGGCGTTTTATATATCAAAGCCATAGAAATAAAATAAATATGACCAGCGAGCCGGGAGGAGCGGGCGGTCCTGTCCAGGGAGCACCTGGAGAGCGCTGGGCATGCGCGGGAGGGGGGGGCAGCACAGGCTGGAGGGGGGCGGGGACGCCCTCGGACCACACGGGGCAGCCTCCCTGCTGGCCTCTCCTCCCCACAGAGTCCGTCACGGCCCAGATTCAGAGCCTCGGAGAACCGCTGGGAACGCCTGTGCCTGCGTCCTGCCCCAACCCCGGCAGCGTCTCAGAGAAACTTCTGGAAACAGGCAGTGGGTCCCTCCCTACAGGGGGCGGGGCCGGCCCCCAATAACCATTCCCTGTTTGCTGCCTGTGTCCTTGTCATGAAACCACCCCCCCAACACATTCGGGGGCTCCTGGTGGCGCCGTCTCTGCTGGGGTCACCTTCAAAGACTCCAGAGTCCGAAAGCCAAAATGTATGAACACGAGAGGCCCAGGCCTTGACTCAGAGGGATTGTCGGAAAGATTGAACTGATCGATCTGAGGGCGCGGCCCCTGACCAAGTCCCAAGTCCTCCGCCTTCGGTTCCTCTCACGGCCCGCAGACGCCCCAGATCCCTGCGCGGCAGGACCTGAAACCCCGCCCCGGCTCGGGCCTGCCTGCCACGCGGCCCTCAGTGCCACCCGCCTTCCCGACGGCCAGCACAGAGCCGACCCCCGCTGCGCTTCTCCCACTCTCCGCACGGATCGCGCGTCCCCTGGCGGAGGGGGCTCGGTCCTAACCCTGGGGCCTCGCGCGTCCCCTGGCGGAGGGGGCTCGGTCCTAACCCTGGGGCCTCGCGCGTCCCCTGGCGGAGGGGGCTCGGTCCTAACCCTGGGGCCTCGCGCGTCCCCTGGCGGAGGGGGCTCGGTCCTAACCCTGGGGCCTCGCGCGTCCCCTGGCGGAGGGGGCTCGGTCCTAACCCTGGGGCCTCGCGCGTCCCCTGGCGGAGGGGGCTCGGTCCTAACCCTGGGGCCTCGCGCGTCCCCTGGCGGAGGGGGCTCGGTCCTAACCCTGGGGCCTCGCGCGTCCCCTGGCGGAGGGGGCTCGGTCCTAACCCTGGGGCCTCGCGCGTCCCCTGGCGGAGGGGGCTCGGTCCTAACCCTGGGGCCTCGCGCGTCCCCTGGAGGAGGGGGCTCGGTCCTAACCCTGGGGCCTCGCGCGTCCCCTGGCGGAGGGGGCTCGGTCCTAACCCTGGGGCCTCGCGCGTCCCCTGGCGGAGGGGGCTCAGTCCTAACCCTGGGGCCTCGCGCGTCCCCTGGAGGAGGGGGCTCGGTCCTAACCCTGGGGCCTCCATGCCTGAGGGACAGGTCCCTGGGTCCCCAGGTCCCATGTCCATGAAGCAACAGTGCTCACAGCTCCGCCAGCTCCCAGGACAGTCACGGGAATGAAACCACACACACAGGTATGGAACCACCTGGAAAAAGTGTAAAATGGGGTACCCCCTGGGAAGAGCGTCCCTCTGGCCCAGTTGGGCTCTAGACAACAGCGCCTTCTCCACTAGGGCACGGGACCCCTGGGCGCCCAGTGGGCGGGATTCGGAGCCCTCCTGTGCCAGCAGCCAGGCAGCTCAGGGCTCTGGCGTGCTCGCTGGGAGAGGAAGGAACCAGGCAGATGGCTGGTGGGCAGGCTGGTGGCACCACCCACGTGGGCAGGCGTGGCAGAATGCTGTGTGCTGCCTCCTGTGCTCCACATCAGGGGACGCCCTGGGCTGGGAGACAGGCCTCCGGAGTCTCCGCCTTGCTGCCGGTCCTCCAGGGAGCCTTCCTTCGTCACCTCCACAAGGCATGGCTTCTCCTGCACCCAGAGAGGCAGCCGTTCACACACCTGTCACCCCACCAGACTGTGGCTCGGTGGGGGCAGAAACGGAGTCTGGTTTTCCATTTCTTTGGATCGCTGCCAGTTTCCTCAACTGACACATGATTTGCTCAGGAGAAACATTTATAGAACGAGGGGATGCATGGGTGGTGGATGGATGGGTGGATGGATGGGTGGATGGATGGATGGTGGATGGATAACGGGTGGATGGATGGATGGATGATGGATGGATGGATGGTGGATGGATGGTGGATGATGGATGGATAATGGGTGGATGGATGGTGGATGCATGGATGGTGGATGATGAATGGATAATGGGTGGATGGATTGTAGAGGATGGGTGGATGGATGGTGGTAGATGGATGGATGATGGATGGATGGTGGATGGATGGGTGGATGAATGGATGGATGGATGATTGATAGGTGGATGGAGGGTGAATGGATGTGTGGATAGATGGATGGATGGATGGATGGTGGGTGGATGGATGGATGGTGGATGGATAATGATGGATGGATGGTGGATGATGGATGGATAATGGGTGGATGGATTGTAGAGGATGGGTGGATGGATGGTAGATGGATGGATAGTGGATGGAGGGTGGATGGATGGATGGATGATAGGTGGATGGAGGATGGGTGGATAGATGGATGGATGGATGGTGGGTGGGTGGATGGTGGATAGATGGATGGATGATGGATGGATGATGGATGGTGGATGGATGAGTGGATAGATGGATGGATGGATGGTGCATGGATGGAGGATAGATGGTGGATGGATGGATGGATGGATGGTGGATGGATGGATGGATTGTAGATGATGAATCAATGGTGCATGTATGAGTCATGGATGGTGTATGAAAGAACAGACAGGCAAATGGACAGAAGAATGGATGGGAGGATGGAAGGACACATGGACAAACTTATAATCAGCATATAAGTAGAGGAATAATGTATGGTGCAGAAAGCAAGAGGTGGACAGAGGCAGGGCTGGGCCTGGACCCGAGGCAGGAGGCCCCAGGACAGCAGCCCAGGACGCAGGACCAGGACACCAGAGCCAGGAGCGGGAGTGAGGAAGCCTGCCCGCCCATCCCTGGAACCCCAGCACCCCATCTTCATGAAGGAGCTGACTCAGGGGGGGGCATCAGAGATAGAAACTGAGGTTTCAGCTGCTGCATTCCCGGCCTTGCCACCTCCCTGAGAGGGTGTCGCTCGTGGTCCCGCGGCCACCATGCCCGCAAAGAGAGAGTCCCCAAGACCGAAGAGACCCTGGAGCCAGAGCAGGAGCGGGGTCCCTCCCTGCCCAGGTGATTCGAATGACCCTCTGAGGCTCCCCTTGTCCCCTCCTCCTTCCACCAAGAAAACCCGCACAGACCCAGATACCAAGGGCTTTAAAAACCACCCAGCTCGGCTGCCCCGAAACACCCTCAGGGCGCTGCCAGTCACCCGTGGCCCCGCCTCCAGCCTTTCCCACAGGCCCCTCTGGAGGCGGGACCCCACCCTTCCATCCCTGTACAGTGCTGCTCATTGGGTCTCCGCTCAAGTTCCAGGTGGGGAAAATGGGGCTCAGTAACATGAGGTAAGTTGCCTCTGGCCAAAGGTGCACAGGGCTAGAGAGGCCAAGCTGACCCCAGACTCAGGTCTGCTGTGGGCCACCACCGGGCAAAATCCCCTGCCAACTATACCACCTTTGTGGGAGTCTGCCCCATCTCCTGCTGACCCGGAGGGGCTTGAAAACACCCACCTGGAAGCCCCTGGCATCTGGAAGGCCAAAGGGAGGTGTGGGGACCTGCCCGCATGAGGAGCCCATCCCCAGACTCCTCTGGGCACCCGGGACACATGGGCCTCCCCCCCCAAACTCTCGGACACTTAAGGAGCAGGTGTGGTCACCTATTCACAGGTGAGGGAGCCCAGCCCAGAAAGGTTCGGTACCGGGCACAGGGCGAGGGAGGGGCATCAGTCGCCGATCCTGATGCCCACTGCGCCCCACTTCTGATGCCCACGCCCACGCCCCAAAGCGCAGGCGTGGAAGCGAGGCCCCCCTCCTAGGCCCCCCTCAGCTCCGGGCGGAGGCTGCTCTTCCTACACTGCCCCTCAGCCCCCCAGCCCCACCCACTTCAGGAACTCTGAGCGCGGGGCCCGGCGTCCGGAGGGACAGTCCCTCGGAACCTCCAGGGTACAAAAGAACAGGGGGCATTTTATGGGGCACGATTGTGAGTCTGAGCCAGGGAAGGATTTCTCTGCTTGGTGACCTGATTTCTCCGGGGGTGGGGGGCCGGGTGGGGATTTTGTGTCCAGTTGGAACGGATGAAAATGCATTTGTCTTCCATTCAGAAGGAGCCCGGCCCGGCCCGGCCCAGTGGGGAGGCGCGGTGCTGTCTTCTTCCAGCGCCAAGGCCGTTTGCGGGGAGCAGTGCGCCCCTGGCTCGGGAACAGAGTGGAGCACGCTCAGTGCCTCCCAGACAAGCCCCAAGCACAGACGCAGGTGACCCGGGGGCCCAGGCACCCGCTAGTTCCACGAGTCAGGGCTGAGGGTTTCTGGGTGGAGGCAGCCCCCAGGGGATTCAGATCCAGGGAGGCGGGGCCCAGCCTGAAGCCACACCCGCGGGCGGCACTGAGCAGGGCCACCAACCCTGGCCTGCCTCGCTCCTGCCCTGGCCCACAGGGACTCTGCCCACACCACTGGCCGCCTTCCTGCCTCGGCCCACTGCCCTCCAGGCGCCGATGCCCCTTCCACAGCCCGCTCCCAGGCCCTGGTGTCTGTGTGGACCGGCACACACGTCCACACACACCCGCGTCTGGCACGTGTGCGCACACGGGCAGGTGTGCACAGCCCAGCCCCCCCACCCCCACCTCCAGCAGCCCCTCATCTTCCTCCCCACTCCTCCCAGGTCTCCCAACCTCCTTGAGTGGGCTCCCAGCGCCCTCTCGTGGTCAGTCGAGAGCTGTCCACCACTTCTGTCCTGGACTGAGGCAGGGCCCCTTCCCTGCCCCACACAGGATGGGGGCTCGGGCAGCAGACCCTGAAGGCAGGAGGACAGAGGGAGGTGTGAAAGGGACACCCACAGAGGCCAAGCGTGGCCTGAGGTGAGCAGTGTGGGCTGGGATGGCCTCAAGGGGACCAGAGGGGCGGGCAGAGCCGAAGGAGTGACATCCAAGGTCCCCTCTGTCAGCAGCCGTGATTTTGACATTTTAGGGCCCACGGTCATCATATTGAACCTGCATTTACCTGACTGCCAAGGGCCCCCGCCCGGAACCAGGCTGGGTGGCTTTGCCCTCAGAGCCCCCAGTCTGGGGGGCAGGTGAGTATACTGAGCCATGTGGTTACCCACCAGAGAGATGTGCTGGGTCTCAGGGGAGCCCCCAGGATGGGTACGTGCCACCCAAGACTGCAGGCTGGGCAGGGTGCAGGGACTGGGGACAGGGCGAGAGAAGCTGCCAGGGTCAAACAGGGCGGGGCCCACGGGCGGGGCCCACAGGGACCCCTCTGGGAGCAGAGCGCGGGTGTGGCTGGATGGGTGAGTTAGGGGGAGGACTCTGGTGGCTTGGGATGGATCCCTGCCTGGGGAGTCGTCGGGGACAACCTGGGGCCACAAGGGTGGGGAAGAGGGGACAGGAGGGGACCCCAGGCCAGGGCGGGAGCTGCCGGAGAGGTTTCTGAGGAAGATGGAGGCTGCAGGCGGCTCCACAGGCTCCTGCCGGGACTCCACAGGCTCAGCACAAGGACAACAGTGGATTGGGGACCTGGGGGCGGGGGCCGCACAGCCTCACAGCCCCTTTCCATCCTCGAGGCGACTGTGGTGGGACAACCGCGTTAGGAGGAAACACCGCCCCCGGGGCTCAGCCTGGCAAAGGGAAGGAGGAAGACGGTTTCCCATAAAACAGTGTTACGGGCCCTGGCCGGCTGGCTCAGTGGTAGAGCGTCAGCCTGGTGTGCGGGAGTCCCGGGTTCAATTCCTGGCCAGGGCACACAGGAGAAGCGCTCATCTGCTTCTCTACCCCTCCCCCTCTCCTTCCTCTCTGTCTCTCTCTTCCCCTCCCACAGCCAAGGCTCCATTGGAGCAAAGATGGCCCGGGTGCTGAGGGTGGCACCATGGCCTCCGCCTCAGGTTCTAGAATGGCTCCGGTTGTAATGGAGCAACACCCCGGATGGGCAGAGTGTTGCCCCCTGGTGGGCGTGCCAGGTGGATCCCGGTCGGGCGCATGCGGGAGTCTGTCTGACTGCCTTCCTGTTTCCAACTTCAGAAAAATACAAAATAAAAAAAACAATGTTATGAATCCCGGTGGGCGTGAACCAGCCCACAGAAGGCCGCCTGGTGGCACGCAGGCCCCGGGGGTTTGTGCTGAGGAAGCGTCAGGAGGGGCTGTCCAGGCAGTAGGGGCAGAAACCTCAGAGGGTGGCAGAATCCAGCTCTGTGTGGAGACCTATCTGCCCAGAGCAGGAAGTGGACACCTCCATGTCCGTGGGCTGGGAACAGAGGACAGAGCGGCCCCACGGCCAGGGGCGTCTGCCTGCAGGGCCCGGCTCGCTTTCCCCTCTCAATTTGCTGAGGTCACTTCATGCCCTGGTTCTGGCACCCAGCCTTCAGTATCAGATTCTCAATCAATTGTGGGACGGTTGCTTTTACATGGCAACCCGACCTGGGCAATGAGGAATCCAGGCACGCGGTCAAACATTATCCCAGTGTGCCTGTGAAGGTGTTTCCGAGTGGGATTAACACGTGGGTCTGTAACTGAGCGAAGCAGATTGCCCTCCCCACTGTGGGTGGGCCACAACTCATCAGTTGAAGAACGGGGTAGAATCAAAAGGCTCGACCTTCCTGTAAGTTCAGGGGGGATTTGTTCTTGCTGCCTGGCTGGCATGGGCTGGTGCTCTTTGCTGCTCCCAGGGACACTGCAGCAGCTCTCTGCTGATCTCGGAACCACCAGCTTCCACAATCACGGAAGCCCACCCCTCCCAGGAACTCTCTTCCTATTAGACGCACATCCAGATAGAGACCCTGGCTGATACAGTAAGGAAATGCCAAGTGTCCTGACCCTGCCCTGGTCTGAGTCTCAGCTGTGGTCACTCCTGCCCGTGAGTCTCACCCCCTCCGAAGCCACTGCCCCCAGAGGTTGCTAACCATGTGCAGGGGCAGCTGGACAGGCTCCAGGGGCCGACCCGGAAGTGCGGAGCCACCAGAATTCATGCAGGTGACAGGGCCGCCCCGAGCCCAGGTTGGGCCAGTGTCCCGGGACCAGCGTCCTGTCCCCAGAGAAGCCATGTTGCTGCCCGCTCCACCACGGCTCATTGGCAGTCCAGAGAGCTCCCCCGCCCGGATACATGACCTTGCTGACTGGTACTGAGGAGCCATCAATCAACCCGATTCTGTGCTTGGCCCAGTGCCAGGCCTGGCTTGCAGGCTCCGGGACCCAGACCACAGAGCTCTGCACTCCGGGGGGACAGGGGGCAGCCTGTGTCTCCCCCCAGGCCCACGGGGGAAGCAGGCGACCCAGACAGGGTCCGCAGGGCCCTGGCACTCGTCTTCGCCTCTAGGGAGTGGCCTGCGTCATCAATAGCTTCCCGGGGACAGCAGTGGGGGAACAGGGACTTCAGAGTCGAATAGACTCTATCCCCATGCACAGGTGACTCCCCGTGTGACCTTACATAGGCCTTGCTTGTCTGGGCCTGCGTGTCCTCCTCTGAAAATCGGGTGACGTCATGCACCCTAGGCACTGAGACAGAAGCTCTGACTCCTGGATAGGTCTCAAACCCTGGTGGAGCCGGGTGGCGCCCGTCCGCAGGGACAGTGTTGGGGGGGCACCTGTCGGGAGGTGGCCCAGGAGACCCCCCCGCTGAAAACGTCCACCACCCGGCCTGGCCCTCCAGTGAGGGCCAGCTGCTCAGCCGGGCTGGGGAGAGTGGGGTCCCGTCACGAAGCAGGCAAGGGACCACCACGGGCGGCATCTCCACAGTGGGCTCCTTCACGCGTCTTCCCAGCAAACGTCACCGAGTCCCATGAACCTGAGGACGTCCGTGCCCGCCCGGCCTGCAGCAGCTCGCGGGACACAGCGGTGTGATGGCGGACTTCGCCCACAGCGACGCTGCCCGCACGGACCTGACCTGGGCGCCTCTCTTCACGCCTGTCACAGCTCATGGAACGGGCGTTCCGAGCAGCACACGGGAAAGTCTGTCAAAATGTGTTTCGGAGCAAGTCGAAGCGTGTGGCCTCTGACCCCTATGCTGTGACATCCTGTCCCTGTCCCCACACAGTGCTGAGTGTCCCTGCCATCCCTGGTCCTCAGAATGGCTTCTCTGCAGCCCGGTCAGGACAGGAAATCGTTACCCTAATGAAGCGGCTCGCACCCGTGTCCACGACGGGTCAGAACCAGGCGCTCTGCAAACGGGCTTTTCAGTCATGCAGATACTGACAGTCTTCCCTCCAGCAAGCCCCTGGCGGTCAGCTGTCCAGAGCAGAGAGGACGAGAGACTTTCCCACCAGGATGGACGAGACTTAAGAAAGCTGCTATAGCCCTGGCTGGCTGGCTCAGCGGTGGAATGTCAGCCTGGCGTGCGGGAGTCCCGGGTTCGATTCCCAGCCAGGGCACACAGGAGAAGCACCCATCTGCTTCTCCACCCCTCCCCCTCTACTTCCTCTCTGTCTCTCTCTTCCCCTCCCGCAGCTGAGGCTCCATTGGAGCAAAGATGGCCCGGGCGCTGGGGATGGCTCCTTGGCCTCTGCCCCAGGCGCTAGAATGGCTCTGGTTGCAATGGAGTGACGCCCCAGAGGGGCAGAGCTTCGCCCCCTGATGGGCATGCCGGGTGGATCCCGGTCGGGCACATGCGGGAGTCTGTCTGACTGCCTCCCCACTTCTCACTTCAGAAAAATACAAAAAAAAAAAAGCTGCTAAAACACCTCTTTAAGAGAAGACGGTGGTCTGTGCCGGGGACCTCTGGGAAGGGACATCTCTGTGCTCCGTGTCCACGGAGCCTGCGCTGGCCTTGCACCCCCCAGGGCACACTGAGGGTGATGGGACTGGTTTTTCCAGCATTTAAGGGACAGCGATTGGCCACCCTTGGCACTAATCCATGGCAGGGCGTGACTGCCCCCTGCTGGACACTCTCCTGTCTGCTCCCACCCTCTCCAGTGGATGAACCCTGGCACCCAGAGGCCAGAGCGGGCATCTCTGCACCCCGGGTGCGAGAACCATCAGAAAGAGGGGCTGGGAACTGGGTGATGGGGGGGGGACACGCTCGCCCCGAGCGCCAGGTGATTTGAGGTGATGCCAGGAAACTCGAGATTTTTTTTCAAGTATTTCATGCTACTTTTTAAATCAAAATGAATGCGAACAATACCCAGAATGAGCAAATTAGCGAATGTTAAACAAAATAAACACAGGATCTGACCCTGCCTCCTACTGCCCAGGCCCAGAGGTCGGGCCCAGAGGTGAGGTGGGGTCCTTCTCGGCTTCGGGGAAACTGACCTGCCGACGTCAGCCCAGGGCTCTCCCTGGTAGGCATAGCAGTCTGCTCAGCTCCCACCACAGGCTGGGGGCATAGCAGTCTGCTCAGCTCCCACCACAGGGCACCACAGGCTGGGGGCATAGCAGTCTGCTCAGCTGCCACCACGGGGCACCACAGGCTGGGGGCATAGCAGTCTGCTCAGCTGCCACCACAGGGCTCCACAGGCTGGGGGCATAGCAGTCTGCTCAGCTCCCACCACAGGCTGGGGGCATAGCAGTCTGCTCAGCTCCCACCACAGGCTGGGGGCATAGCAGTCTGCTCAGCTGCCACCACAGGGCTCCACAGGCTGGGGGCATAGCAGTCTGCTCAGCTGCCACCACGGGGCACCACAGGCTGGGGGCATAGCAGTCTGCTCAGCTCCCACCACAGGGCTCCACAGGCTGGGGGCATAGCAGTCTGCTCAGCTGCCACCACGGGGCACCACAGGCTGGGGGCATAGCAGTCTGCTCAGCTGCCACCACGGGGCACCACAGGCTGGGGGCATAGCAGTCTGCTCAGCTGCCACCACGGGGCACCACAGGCTGGGGGCATAGCAGTCTGCTCAGCTGCCACCACGGGGCACCACAGGCTGGGGGCATAGCAGTCTGCTCAGCTGCCACCACGGGGCACCACAGGCTGGGGGCATAGCAGTCTGCTCAGCTGCCACCACGGGGCACCACAGGCTGGGGGGGGGGGGGTTAAACAGAGTTTGTTTTCTCACAGTCTGGAGGCCAGAAGTCCCAGGTCAAGGGGCCTGGGGAAGTCCTGGGTTCGATTCCCGGCCAGGGCACACAGGAGAAGCCGGTTAGGTCCCTGGTGAGGCCTCTCTTCCTGGGGTACAGCAATCATCTCGCTGTGACCTGCGAGGCTCACCCCCTGTGACCTGTCCCACCCTAACCACCTCCCCACAGGCCCTGTCTCCAAGCAGCACCATGCTGGCGGTTAGGGCTTCCAGGGATGGCTGTTGGGGGCGCAGTTCAGTCCATCGCCACGAGACACAAACACGAGAAGCAGAGAAAGCCTCCTGGCCCCTCCATCCCCTCCCTGGCTTTGCTTGGCCCCTGGGGGAATGGAGACCAGCAGTTTGGACCTCCCCGGGCCAGCCCAGAACCCCCAGCCCTTGGCAAAGGGGTTAAGTGGGGCCCCAACACGGCACAGGGCTCCCCCTGCCTGCACCAGCCTTGGCGTCCCCACAACTCAGACCAGATTCCCCTGTCCCTCTTCATGTGCTAGCTATGGGGTCACTGGCGTGGCCACATCCCAGCCCATGGGGCCGAGTGGATTCAGGGTAACAGCGGAGGAGCAGGAGGACCCTCCCCATGAGGACTCCCTGCCCCCTGAGGACCCTGCTCTGTAAGGACCCCAAGCTGACAGGGGCTTAGTTCCCGAGACTCCCCACAGAGGGGCCCGTGGTCACGCAATGACAAACGGATCGTACAGACTGGCAGCCTTGGTCCACGCCCATCCGGGCCCCGCCCCGCAGGACCAGGCCACTGCAGAGACGGACCAGGGTTTCTCTGGGCATCTCCAACCAAACAGAACTGATTTCTTGGGCGGTCCCACAAGAGGTCCTAAGTCTCCTTTTCCCACCAAAGGAACACCTAGGGGTGCCAGGGGGACCCCTCCCCCGAAAGCTCTGTGCCTGGGAGGCCCGGCCTGCGCTGGACTCCGGGCCGCACAGGGGCGTTCCTGCGCACGACCACTCCCTGCACTGACAACCGGCTCCTTTCTCGCTTTTTTTTTAAGTGCTTTCCCAAAAGAACAGGAAACAGATATTCAAACAACCACATCTATGCAAACGTTCAGAGCAGCACAGCTCACAGCGAGCAGAACGTTGGAAAAACAACCCGCGTGTCCCTCCGGGGATGATGGGTGAACAGTCGTGGTCCACACCGCGGGTTACCACGCAGCCTGGGAGGAGTCTGACGTTCCAGCACAGGGGTCCCCAAACTACGGCCCCCTGAGGCCATTTATCCCGCCCCCGCCGCACTCCCGGAAGGGGCACCTCTTTCGTTGGTGGTCAGTGAGAGGCCCATAGTTCCCATTGAAATACTGGTCAGTTTGTTGATTTAAATTTACTTGTTCTTTATTTTAAATATTGTATCTGTTCCCGTTTTGTTTTTTTACTTTAAAATAAGATATGTGCAGTGTGCATAGGGATTTGTTCATAGTTGTTTTTATAGTCCGGCCCTCCAACGGTCTGAGGGACAGTGAACTGGCCCCCTGTGTAAAAAGTTTGGGGACCCCTGGTCTAGCACACACTGCAAGGAGGAACCTCAAAAACATTACGCCAAGGGGCACAGTCACACACAGGGGTCCTTGGGTTACAATCGTCTTGACATACATTTCGAGTTTACGATGCTCACTCCCATAAAAACTTTAAAAAAACGAAATGTGAGCCTGACCAGGCGGTGGTGCAGTGGATAGAGAGTCAGAGTGGGATGTGGAGGACCGAGGTTCGAGACCCCAAGGTTGCCAGCTTGAGTGCAGGCTCGTCTGGCTTGAGCAAAGCTCACCAGCTTGGACCCAAGGTCGCTGGCTCAAGCAAGGGGTTACTCGGTCTGCTGTAGCCCCCCGGTCAAGGCACATATGAGAAAGCAATCAATGAACAACTAAGGCGTCACAACGAAAAACTAATGATTGATGCTTCTTTTCTCTCTCCCTTACTGTCTGTCCCTATCTGCCCCTCTCTGTCTCTCTCTGTCCCTGTCACAAGAAACAGAGATGTGTTTGGGCTTCCTCCATTAGTGTCGTAGTTACGGACCATGTGGGTGGACTGCTAGTTTGTTGTGCGGAGCATGTAAGGGGATCGGCCCCTATGATCAGGTACCTCCAGCACCTTCTGCGGGAGGTTCTCCCACCTCTCTGGCTTCCTCCTCCCCAAAGGTCACTCTCTCCCACCTTGCAGTGCCCTCTCAGGGTGCCAGCCAACCACAGGAACACAGGTCAGGGACTGTTTTACACTCTGATGTTCTGTCGTTTGTTCTGTGACTACAGGACAGTGTCCAGTGCAGTATATTTATGTCATCTTCCTTTATCTGTGGCGAAGCTGTGCGTTTATGTCCTAGAGCAGTGGTCCCCAATCTTTTTGGGGCCACGGACCAGTTTAATGTCAGAAAATATTTTCACAGACCGGCCTTTAGGGCGGGATGGATAAATGTATCACGTGACCAAGACAAGTGTCAAGAGTGAGTCTTAAACGGATGTAACAGAGGGAATCTGGTCATTTTTTAAAAATAAAACATCGTTCAGACTTAAATATAAATAAAACGGGGCCCTGGCCGGTTGGCTCAGTGGTAGAGCATCGGCCTGGCGTGCGGGGGACCCGGGTTCGATTCCCGGCCAGGGCACATAGGAGAAGTGCCCATTTGCTTCTCCACACCCCCCCTCCTTCCTCTCTGTCTCTCTCTTTCCCTCTCGCAGCCAAGGCTCCATTGGAGCAAAAGATGGCCCGGGCGCTGGGGATAGCTCCTTGGCCTCTGCCCCAGGCGCTAGAGTGGCTCTGGTCGCGGCAGAGCGACGCCCCGGAGGGGCAGAGCATCACCCCCTGGTGGGCAGAGCGTCGCCCCTGGTGGGCGTGCCGGGTGGATCCCGGTTGGGTGCATGCGGGAGTCTGTCTGACTGTCTCTCCCCGTTTCCAGCTTCAGAAAAATAAATAAATAAAATAAATAAAAGAAGAAGAAAACTAAAACGGAAATAATGTAAGTTACTTATTCTTTCTCTGCGGACCAGTACCAAATGGCCCACGGACTGGTACCGGTCCACGGCCCACGGGGTTGGGGACCACTGTCCTAGATGACAACTTTACAGCTGTGTTAGGATAGGTGAGGGGCTTAGGCTAGGGTGTATTTCGACTTAAAACACCGAAATTCGGGTCACGTCACTGTCGTAGGAACGGAGCTGGGCCGTAACCCGAAGACCACCTGCAACTCCTTCTGCACCAGATACCCAGAGTCCGCCAGTCCACAGAGAGGGACGGCCGACTGGCGGGTCCCGGAGCAGGTCAGACCGGGATGGGGAGGGACCGCCCGCCAGGACGGGATTTCCACTGTGGTGAGAAACGAACGTCGCAGAATTAGAGAAGGTAGTTGTGCAACGCGGTAAAATGGTTAACTTTCTGTTATGTGCATTTTACTTCATTTTATTTTTAAAAAGTGCTGCCCCGTTTTTGCTGAGCTCCAGTGGGGACCCAGCTCCAAAGCAGGGGGGAAGCTCCAGATATCCCGGGGCCTCTGGGCCTCCCCATTCTCCTGGGATCCGGGAGCTGGTCCTTCCGGTCCCCAAGCGCAAGAACAGAGATGCGTTCCTTCACTCAAGATTCCCGCATGAGGCTACATCCCAGCCTTGCGGAGGCCTGGGGGACTCCGGCATGGAGCTAACCACACGGTCCCACAGTCGCCAACCCACTTCCCGTTGAGAGGTGGGGCCTCTGTCCCTCTCCTGGAAGCTGGGTGCGCTGTGACGCTGCTTCTAACAGAGGACGGGGGACGGGGTGGGGGGGCACCTGGGTTTGCAGGCCGGTCAGCACACGCCAGGCCACTCTTCCTGGTACCACCAGACCCCAGCTCCCTGGACGCCCCGTCTGGGGTGCTCCCTCTTGGAAACTGGCCACCGTCCTGGGAGAAGCCCGAGCCAGTGGAGTGGCCACAAGAGGGCGCTCTGGTCAACAGCTGCTGCTGAGCCCAGCGTGACGTTCCAGCCCCGGGTCAGCCCCAGGTCACCCCCCGGCACAGCGCGGAACAGAGGCAGAGCCACCCCGTTGCACCGGCCCAAAGTCCTGACCCCCAGGCCCCATGAGCGTCCTAAAAGCACGGCAGTTTCACCTGGAGGTGGGGGCGCTGCGTTCCACAGAGACAGACGACCGGGTCCACGAAGGTTTATTTGACTCTGTTCCACCGCTTCCAACTGGAACAACCCGAGATAGACATCGTTTTCTGTCTAAAATTCATGTCTTGCAACCATCTGAGCCTGCCCGTGAAGACCTGGTGACCAGCAGTGTTTTCAGGACGTAGGGAACCCGTTGGACAACTCTACTGCCCACAACTTCCCATTCCCAAGGGACAGGGACGTGACCCGAACCAGTGTATCCCAGAGAGGCAGGTACCAGCGGTGGGGGCAGCCCAGCCTGGTCCAGACTCCAGGGAGAGCCCCTCAGGAGTCTCTGCCTCTCCCTCCCTCCCTCTCTCCCTCTCCCTCCTTCTCCCTCCCTCCCTCCCTCTCCCTCCTTCTCCCTCCCTCTCTCCCTCTCCCTCCTTCTCCCTCCCTCCCTCCCTCTCTCCCTCTCCCTCCCTCTCTCCCTCTCCCTCCTTCTCCCTCCCTCCCTCCCTCTCTCCCTCTCCCTCCCTCTCTCCCTCTCCCTCCTTCTCCCTCCCTCTCTCCCTCTCCCTCCCTCCCTCTCTCTCTCCCTCTCTCCCTCTCCCTCCTTCTCCCTCTCCCTCTCTCTCTCTCTCTTGCTCTTTTCTGCAAATGAACCCTCCCCACATGGCCAGGGAAGGAAAGCTGTGACTGCAGGTTGACAATGTCCCAGGTCAGCGACCTGGGTGGAAGGTCTCCCCCTTCGGAGCACGTCCCACGTGCAGACATATATCCACACCCACATCTGCACACATGCCTGCACACGTATACCCACGCACACACAGGGAGCACTCAGTCTATACGGTCAGCCTTTGGGTCATAATCTCTATTTCCGTATAAGCAGTATGCAACAGGAGTACACACACATGCACACGTGCACGGATGTACACACGTGCACATGCAGAGGAGCACACATGTGTGCACGTGTGTATAGCTGTGTGCATATGTGCGTGCACAGGTGTACGTGCACATGCATGTGAGCACAGATATGCACGGGTGCACACATGACACGTGAACCTGTTTACACACATGCACACATGTACACTGTATTGATGTACATACATGTTCACAGGTGCACAGGTGTGTGTGGGTGTACACATGCGCACCTATACACGGATGTACCCACATGTGCACACACACAAGCATATACGTGCACACATGAGCACACCGTGCACGGACACACACACACACACACACTGGGTTTATGACCTCCCCTCACAGTCTTGACCCCCCCACGGCCCCCCCCCCCCCCGTGAGATGTTACAACCCCAGGCTGACCACCTGCTGTTGTTTCCTAACGACACCTTCTGTGAGAAAGGCAGACAGACCTTCAGAAAACAGGGAAATGTTTGCACTGAAATATAGAAGTTGTGACTCCAAAGAGCATTTGTAATTACTGCTCTGAAGTGGGGGAGTGTGCTCCCCCCGCCTCCCAGCTGCAACACTCACCCTACAGGAGGCACCTCGAGGGATGGCACCCTCGGCACCCTCGCAGGGGCCCCAGGACAGGCGTTCTGAGAAAACCGGCTGCCACGACGGACACCCTCCCATTTCCGGGCCCTCTCCACTTCGGAAGGACAAGTCGGACCCCTGGTTCCGAGGGCCGGACTTCCGCTTCCTCGCGCTCCCTCCCACCCAGGCGGAGTCCTCATTGATCCTGTGAGTGGTTCCCAAGCGCTGACCCCGGGGGGCACCCATCAAGGCCGCCCGCCTTCAGGTTTGAACATTCAAGCCAGCTAACTCCCCTGGTGCCGCAGAGCAGTCACGACGCACAGGAGGAGCGCGATGGAGTCACAGACGCTCTGGGGGGCGGTGGTCCGGGGCGGTGGGGTGGGGAGCGCGCCCCTTTATATCAGAGGTGCCCGTACACCAGACTCCTGCATGGTGTGTGCCACAGTCCAGGCTCCCACTGCCCTTCCCCTGGGGGGCCGGCAGCAGCAGGGTTCACCAAGCACGCGCCGTTTCTCGGACCTCGGGACCGAGCGTCCGTCGTCGCAGGGCCTGGGGCCGCACCCCACCTCCACCCACCCGCTCGGTATCAGCAGCACCTCCCCAACTGCCCCAGCCCACAGCATCTCCAGACACGGCCACCACCACCCCCAAGACGCTGTGTCACCCACCGTCGAGAACCAGACTTGGACAGAATATTTCCCTAGATGTGGGGTCTTTTTTTTTTGAGCCTGGCTGGGGAAATCAACGTTCTCATGTGCACACCGTGGGGAAGGTCGTTGAAAGTCATTTGAGCAAGACCGTTTTCTGAAGCAGAGACAGGACGTCGTCCCACGGACACTGGCTCCGTTGCGACAGACATCTGCCCTGGGACCTCCGGCCCCTCGCCTCCCCGGTCACTGAGAGGTGTCCCTCCAGGTCTCTGTGTCTGACTGAGCTCCAGCCGTTCCGGGACTTCTTTCTCCGCAGCCTCTCCTGCTGAACGGGGCTGGAGGGAGTTAGTTCCCTGCGAGGGAGATGTCAACGCCGGCCTTTCATCTGCAGTACAAACAGCCAGGCGGGCTGGATCACAGCGGAGTTGGGAGGACTCCACACGCATAATCGCCTCAGAGAGACGGGGTTCCCGGAGCCCTCATCATTGTGGGGAGCGGGCTTGTTCCGGAGACGTCCTGGATTGGTGCCTCTCAGTTCTGAAGTGCGGTGGCTCTTTGTGGGTCCCGCCGGTCCCTGCGGAGCTGGTGGCCACCTCTCCCGCCCCTTCTCCTGGTGGAACTTCCTCCCATCCATCTGCACGCGGTCCGGAGCGAGCCAGGCACCCAGAGCCTCTGACGGACGGACGGACAGACGGATGGACGGGTGACCAGCTTCCTTTGTCTTCTGGGAAGTGCCAGAAAGGGAAAAAAATATCATTCTTTTTCCCTTGAGGCTTTTATACAAATAAACCTGAAGTTGAGTAGCAGCAAAGAGAGAAGTAACTGTTTGTTCTCTTTCTCTTTTTTATGATAAAATTGAGAGAAAAGGGTCCTTTTAGTTTACCCTATGGGGGGGATGTAAATTATTTCAAATGTATGTCTTCACAATGTGTCCTTTTTCTTAAAGCTCACATGCTCTATAAAAGGTATTCCTAAACCCAAGATGACTGAGCCTTCCTCTCAGGAGAAATGACTGTTGTCTTTGGCTGGAAAAATAAACCTCACCCGTCTCCCAATGGAGGGCATTGTCTTGGTTTTTTTCTTTCTTTATTTTCCTTAAACCTTATGTATTTGCTTGAAAAAGCGTGATCCTGGGCCCCCTGCTACGCACGAGGCTCTGGGACTCGGAATCTCTACCTCCACCCGCTAGACAGACGTCACGTAGAGACAACAGGAGAGGCGCTGAAACTCCCATTTTCAGAGAAAACTAGCAGATGATATAAACGGCGGGCTGGCCTGGCCTGGCCTGTGGTGGATAAAGCAGTGGATAAAGCATCAACCTGGAAACACTGAGGCCGCCGGTTTGAAACCCTGGGCTTGCCTGGTCAAGGCACATATGGGAGTTGATGCTTCCTGCTCCTCCCCTTCTCTCTCCTCTTCTCTCTCTCTCTCCTTTCTAACAAAAAAAAAATGAATAAATAAAAAAATATATAAACGGCGGGCTGGAAATGCAGGTGAGGGCGGGCCTCGGGCTGAGCAGGAGCCAGAGCGGGACAGACAGGAGGCTCGTGGGGGCGAAGGGCAGTGCTGGGAGTCAGCGGCGGACCCAGCACCCGCGGGACACAGCGCCTGGAGGCCGGGGGACACGTGGTGTGACGATGAGGGAGCAACTGGAGGAAGAGGAGGGCTTCACGCTCCCCGCGAAGCTGCCCCACCGCCCACTTTGGTTCAGGGTCCCGAGGAGAAGGCGGGGGAAGGGGGTCCAGGCTCAGCTCCATGGCACCCTGAGGACGGAGATTTAGAGGTGGAGCAGAGGGTGGGCACCGCCTGAAGCGTGGCCATCTGTCACCACGTCACGGGGCTGCTGGTCCCCTCGCTTACCCGCAACCCCCCCCCTCCACACCGCACAGCACAGCTGTGATCTGAACCCAGGACCAGCTGTGAGCAGCCCGGGCCAGCCCCAGGAATGTCCCTGCGCTGTGACCCCGCCCTGCCCGGGGTCGCTTTCTCCCAACATCCGGAAACCTTCAGCCCTCTGGGAAATACGACTCGATTACCGGTGCTTTAAAGTTGTATCTGTACAGATCTCCTATCTCCCAAAAGTTCCACACGGAGTAAGCCTCGGTGACTCTGATCGCTCCAGAAAAGCAATAGCAAATGTTTTAACAGACTGGAGGTCACGTCCTCTCCCCGCCTGGAGGAGGCCAGCTGTGGAGACGGCCCTCCCTCTGGACACCTGAGAGGTCTCCGGGGAGGCCCGGCCGCCAGGGTTTAATTTTTGCAGATACCAGACGTAATCTCGGGGAGGATCAGGGAGGGTGAGTGAGTCATCATCGGGTGGGTCGTGGGTGTTGAATGCTGGGCTGGATGCAATCACCCAGGACAGGTTTTCCTGAGTGGGCAGGTCCCCCGGACCCCAGGGCTGTCCTCACTGCAGGGGACACTGCCTCCAGTCCCATCAGCGGGGGTCTGGTCCCCCTGTTCCTTGGCTGCCCCCCCCCAGTGAGTGCCCGGTGCCCCCTGGCAGTGCCCGGTGCCCCCGCCACTGCGGGCACTTCACCAAATGCCAGGAATCTTCTTGCCAGGTGGTTCCGCAGAGCCCTGGGCAGGCGCCTCCAGGTGAACAGCCCCACCCCTCCGCACCTGCCCACTCTTCTTCTCTTCCTGTTCATTCCTTTGTTAACAGCGTCCCTGAGATGTCATTCCGAGGCCGTCACACACGCCCACTTTAAAGAGCACAGTGAATTTTGGATATTAGGCCCTTATCTGAGCTGTTGTTTGAAAATATCATTTCCCGTTTAGTTGGCTGTCTGTTTATTTTATTGTCAATTTCTCTTGCTGAGCAAAAACTTTTTAGTCTGATGTAGTCCCATTCATTTATCTTCGCCTTCACTTCTCTTGCCTTTGGAATCAAATTCATAAAATGCTCTTTAAAACCCAGGTCCATGAGTTTAGTACCTATGTCTTCTTCTATGTACTTTATTGTTTCAGGTCTTATATTTAGGTCTCTGATCCATTTTGAATTAATTTTTGTACAAGGGGACAAGCTGTAGTCGAGTTTCATTCTTTTGCATGTGGCTTTCCAGTTTTCCCAGCACCATTTGTTGAGGAGGCTTTCTTTTCTCCATTGTGTGTTGTTGGCCCCTTTATCAAAAATTATTTGACCATATATATGTGGTTTTATTTCTGGACTTTCTAAAAAAGGAACCCTCATTCACTGTTGGTGGGACTGTAAAGTAGTGCAACCATTATGGAAGAAAGTATGGTGGTTCCTCAAAAAACTGAAAATAGAGGCCTGACCTGTGGTGGCACAGTGGGATAAAGCATCGACCTGGAACACTGAGGTCACCAGTTCGAAACCCTGGGCTTGCCTGGTCAAGGCACATATGGGAGTTGATGCTTCCTGCTCCTCCCCCTTATCTCTCTCTCTCTCTCTCTCTCTCCCCTCTCTCTAAAAATCAATAAATAAAATATTTAAAAAAAAAAAAAAAAAAAACTGAAAATAGAACTACCTTATGACCCAGCAATCCCTCTACTGGGTATATACCCCAAAACTCAGAAACATTGATACGTAAAGACACATGCAGCCCCATGTTCATTGCAGCATTGTTCACAGTGGCCAAGACATGGAAACAACCAAAAAGCCTTCAATAGAAGACTGGATAAAGAAGATGTGGCACATATACACTATGGAGTACTACTCAGCCATAAGAAATGATGACATTGGATCATTTACAACAAAATGGTGGGATCTTGATAACATTATACAGAGTGAAATTAGTAAATCAGAAAAAAACAAGAACTACATGATTCCATACATTGGTGGGACATAAAAACGAGACTAAGAAACATGGACAAGAGTGTGGTGGTTACCGGGGGTGGGGGGGAGGGGGGGCACGGGAGGGAAGGAGGAGAGGGGGAGGGGGAGGAGGAGGGGCACAAAGAAAACTAGATAGAAGGTGACGGAGGACAATCTGACTTTGGGTGATGGGTATGCAACATAATTGAATGACAAGATAATCTGGACATGTTTTCTTTGAATATATGTACCCTGATTTATTGATGTCACCCCATTAACATTAATAAAAATTTATTAAAAAAAAAAGCACAGTGGAGTGGTGTTTTAGGATTCTCGCCACAAGGGCTCCCCCCACGAGGAGAAACCCACACCCGTTAGCAGCGCCTCCCCTCATCTTTGCCTCCCCGCCAAGGCCCCTAGCAACATTCTGCTACTTTCTTCTTTCTCTCTCCTTTTCCCTACAAGCAGGCTGCAGCTCTGGCTCCTCCTGCTTTGCCCCGGGGGGGCTGTCCTCCTGGGTGAGGTGAGGTCTGTCCTGCCCCCCCCAGCCTGAGTGCCCCTCTCTCCTGTGGCCCCCCATGCAGCAGCAAGTTCTGATCTCTGACCCCAGCTGGTGGCCAGGACTCCCACTGAACATCTCTCCTAGGGGGAACCCTGACTGTGGTTCATGAGCCCAATTTTGCAGTCACTAAAGGGGAGGGCTGCTTCCAGAGGGGGGCAGGTGGAGATAACTCCAGCCTCGCCCCCACTCCCAGGGTACAGACTGCTCACGACTTAGCAACTTTGTAACCACAGACTGCAAACATCCACAGCAGAGCAGCCAAGACGGGACACATTGTGCCTAAGGAGCGGCCTGACCTGATTAAAGGTCAATGCTTTGGCCCAGCGGAAGTGGGAGGCCAAGACCCCGGGTGGGATCCGCAGAGCGCTGCCCGCCAGCAATCCCCTGGTCACCTCACACCCGGGCATGGGGCCAGCGCGTGAAATCCTTCCAAGTAAGGGAATCTCGCCCCTTGAAATGTCAAGTGCCCTTGGGACTGTTTCTTCTTCACTTTTCCTGCTTTTAGAGGAAACCCAATTCTTTCCCAATTGGTACACTGGCTATAAAAATGCAAGTCACAATTTTGTGGATGGGCCGTGTGATTCTGAATGTCAAGGGCACTGCAGCGGCTGCGTGCATGGGCATGAGCGAGGACACTTGCTCCCAGCCTGACGTCACAGCTGGCTGGCACACGCCCTGGCCAGAGGGGCTTCCAGGTGGTCCGTGCCTAGAAGCTAAGCCTTCCCTTCAACACGCACTTTGTACTTGGCCTCGGTGGGCGTGAAAACAGCGCTGGTAGAGTCCGGGAGGGGGAGGGGCCGGTGGCAGGCCTGGGCTCAGAGCCCCGTGGGGTCTTAAAAAGCTACTACAGGCCCTGGCCGGTTGGCTCAGTGGTAGAGCGTCGGCCTGGCGTGCAGGGGACCCAGGTTCGATTCCCGGCCAGGGCACACAGGAGAAGCGCCCATTTGCTTCTCCACCCCCCCCTCCTTCCTCTCTGTCTCTCTCTTCCCCTCCCACAGCCAAGGCTCCATTGGAGCAAGATGGCCCGGGCACTGGGGATGGCTCCTTGGCCTCTGCCCCAGGCGCTAGAGTGGCTCTGGTCGCAACAGAGCGACGCCCCGGAGGGGCAGAACATCACCCCCTGGTGGGCGTGCCGGGTGGATCCCAGTCGGGCGCATGCGGGAGTCTGTCTGTCTTTCCCCATTTCCAGCTTCAGAAAATACAAAAAAAAAAAAAGCTACCACAGAAGAGCAAAGGGAGCCCGAGGGAAGTGGAAGAAAGGAGAAGGGGAAAGGCTGGGAAAGGGGAGAAGAGGCGTTAAATGGGGGAGACCCATTGGGAAGGGGCATCAGCGGAGACCCTCGTGGTCCCGGCCCCCACGGCAGAGGGCGGGGAGGCCGGCACCCCATCCTCAGAACCGGAAAAGGCTGCACGCAACAAAACCAGCGACTCTTCCCGGGCCCGTCAGAGGACCGAGGTGGCGGGGCCATCCTGTCACACACACCCCAAAATCAGGAGAAGATAGGGGTTCGGAGAGTCACAGGCTCACCTGGAAGGGAAGCCACGGAGTCACGCTGGTGGGAACAGGACACGAGGCCTCCGAGGAACAGCTGGTGGCTGAGCATGGGACTTGGGGGGGGGGGATCCCTGGGGGCCCACGACTTCCAGGGTTTTCCTTCCCAGAACCGGACCGCAGCAGGTGCTGCTGGGTGGGGAGGAGGTCTGAGAAGACCCCTAGTGCAGGGGTCCCCAAACTACGGCCCGCGGGCCGCATGCGGCGCCCTGAGGCCATTTATCCGGCCCCCACCACACTTCCGGAAGGGGCACCTCTTCCGTTGATGGTCAGTGAGAGGAGTCGCTCACATACAGCACCACTTCCGGTGACACGGGATGCACGCGTCAGAGCTTCGGAAGCGCGTCACATCACTTGTTCCGGCTAGCAGTGACAAATATGGAACCGGACATTGACCATCTCATTAGCCAGAAGCAGGCCCATAGTTCCCATTGAAATACTGGTCAGTTTGTTGATTTAAATTTACTTGTTCTTTATTTTAAATATTGTATTTGTTCCCGTTTTGGTTTTTTTACTTTAAAATATGCGCAGTGTGCATAGGGATTTGTTCATAGTTTTTTTTATAGTCCGGCCCTCCAACGGTCTGAGGGACAGTGAACTGGCCCCGTGTAGAAAGTTTGGGGACCCCTGAGCTAGTGTTTCTGGTGACTCGCCCCCACCTCCACCCGGAGACGGGGCCTGCTCCTTGCTTCCTTTTCCTCTGTGTTTCCGGACAGACAGGTGAACGATGCTCTAACCCAGTGGTCCCCAACCTTTTTGGGCCACGGACTGGTTTAATGTCAGAAAATATTTTCACGGACCGGCCTTTAGGGTGGGACGGATAAATGTATCACGTGACCAAGACAAGCGTCAAGAGAGAGACAGAGAGGAAGGAGAGGGGGAGGGGTGGAGAAGCAGATGGGCGCCTCTCCTGTGTGCCCTGGCTGGGAATCGAACCCGGGACTTCCACACGCTGGGCCGACACTGTACCGCTGTGCCAGCCGGCCAGGGCCAATTTTTTTTTTTGAGTGTCCAGTCAGACAGCATGGGTAGCCTGTGTCTCCAGGGAAGGGAGGTGGTGCCGCGCCCTCCCACGTGGCCGAGGACCCTGGGGGTCGCAGGCGAGCCCTCTGAGCTCCAGCTCCCGCGCGTGGGGCGAAGCCAGCTCCAGAGGCCGAGGGCCCACACGCTTTCAACGCGTCCCCCAGATCAAGGTCTCGGGCTCAGTGCTGCTCTGTCTGTCCGAGGTCGTGAGCCTCAACACCGGTGAGTAAGAAACCAGAACATTCTGTAACAAACGCACTCAAGTTTTACCACTTTTATCAACAAAGCGTGCGTCCTGGGCGCGGGGCAGGACATTCTGAAGGAGGCTCTCTCTGCCGTTGGCCGACCCCTAACACCCAGGGTCCCGGGACCCCCAGAGAGGGCAGCCCGAGCTCCATCGTCTCCTGGGCAGCGCCTGCAAGCTAGGGATGGAGATGTGACCGCCCCCACCCAGTTTCTCCACCGGCTCTGGGTTCTTCAGGAAAATGTGCGTCTCTCCCTCTTCCATCACAAAGGCTCTGTCCCGGGTCCCTCTCCCTCCTCAATCCCGCCTCTGGCCTGAGGCTGGGGTCTCAGGTGACCCTGACGTGACACTCTCTGCAGCCCAGACCTCGAGACTCGCTTTAGGCGTCTCAGGACAATCGAGCAACTCACATCAAAGAGAATTTTTTTTTCTTCTCTAGAGACAAAGCTTTGTTCTTTCCCAGAAGTTCAGCCAGAGACATCAGGGAAGAGTCGGGGTCACCTCCACGGGCCCTGGGTTCCTTCTTTGAGGTTCTAGGTGGAGTCACTTCTCCAGGGGGCCGGGGGCCCAGGTGGCTGCCACCGCAGGGGTGGTGTCGGAGGAGCTTCTCGGCTGTCACCGTGGTGCTGTGTGCGGCCAGCCCTTCACCCCTGAACACGTCGGGTTGTGACGACTCCTTGTCCCAGGCTCTCGGAGCGGAGGCTGCTTCTTAGCCTGAGTCGGCAGGTCACTCCTGTCCCTTCTTATCCTTGGTGACAGAGGCTGCAGATAATCATAGGGGCTTGGGGACCCAACAAGGCCTGAGAGCCGCTGCTGCCTGAGTCTGCCTTCCGCGGTGAACCTCCTTCCCCTGAACACCTCCGCCTGGTGGTCACCTCCCCGGAATGCCTCCGCCCGGTGGTCACCTCCCCGGGGCGCCTCCGCCCGGTGGTCACCTCCCCGGGACGCCTCCGCCCGGTGGTCACCTCCCCGGGACGCCTCCGCCCGGTGGTCACCTCCCCGGGACGCCTCCGCCCGGTGGTCACCTCCCCTGGACGCCTCCGCCCGGTGGTCACCTCCCCTGAACGCCTTCGTCTGGTGGTCACCTCCCCGGGACGCCTTCGCCTGGTGGTCACCTCCCCGGGACGCCTTCGCTTGGTGGTCACCTCCCCTGGACGCCTTCGTCTGGTGGTCACCTCCCCAGGACACCTTCGCCTGGTGGTCACCTCCCCTGAACACCTTCGTCTGGTGGTCACCTCCCCTGAACACCTTCGCCTGGTGGTCACCTCCCCGGGACGCCTTCGCCTGGTGGTCACCTCCCCGGGACGCCTTCGCCTGGTGGTCACCTCCCCGGGACGCCTTCGCCTGGTGGTCACCTCCCCGGGACGCCTTCGTCTGGTGGTCACTTCCCCGGGACGTCTTCATCTGGTGGTCACTTCCTGGGACGCCTTCGTCTAGTGGTCAGCGACCGAGAAGGGTCTCACCTGTTTGTCAGCATGAAGGATGGAACTGGGCACAGCATCCCACGAGTGTCCATGGGTTGGCGAGCCGCCGGAGAGGAAGGAAAGGCCACTTCCGCCCAAGTCATCAGCCAAACAGCCGGCACCCGGTGTGGCGGTAGTGGCTGAATGCCTCGGTGGTGCTGAGTGTCCCGGCCGAAGTGCTTCCTCTCTCTACGGCTTCCGTGCCGAGAATCACGGCTCAGTTCCACCTCTGTCCTGCTGGCCAACCTCCCTCTGCCTTTCGCCAGGATGACGACACAAACCCCCTCTCACCCTAAGGGGACGCCACCACCGTGGCTGCAGGACGTGGGGGGCGCTCGGCTTTGCAGCTGGTTCCTGTTGGTGGGGCTCGCCCTGCCCACCGTGCAGAGCAGAAGGGGGCCAGCCGGGCAGGGCTTTCACCTCCAAGGTTTTCCACCTCCCCGTCCCGTCCCGCTAGGTGGTGACCACGCCATCGACACAGGGGCCCGGAGGGGCGGCTCGCCTGGTCCTTCCCTCCCTCCGGGGCACTCGCCCGGGTCGGACACAGGCATGATCACCCCGGATCACCCGGGTCTGGAGTAGTGAGTGTGGTCGCTTATGACACTCAGACGAGGGAGTAAGTCAACTGAGAACTAAGATGGTGACACCCGGATTCCAGGAACGAGCAGTGTCTGTGTCCAGCTTTCTTTTTTCTTTTTGTTTCAATGTATTGACTTTTTTAGAGAGGCACATCAGTGTGTTGTTCCACCCACTCATGCACCCACTGGTCGAGTCCCACAGGGGCCCCATCTGGGGATCAGAGCCACAGCCGGGGCCCCTCAGGACTGGCCTCCAACCAGCCGAGCTGCACGGCCAGCGCTCTGTCTGACTTTCTGATTTAAGGGTGGGAACAGAATCCACCCCGACCCACGGCTCTGCAGCCACCCAGGCCCTGCCTCACGCTCAGCTCTGGCTGGCTGTGCGGCCCAGGGGACTCCTTGGGAAGGCGTACCCCACCTCCCCACCCCCATTGAGGAAGATGGGTCCTGAGAGCCAGCAGACGTGACAAGGACAGTTACCCCAAGATGAGCCTGACTTACACCCACACCAGTGCCTCCCAGGGCCTCCCCCCCCTCTGCAAAGGGCCCAACGGGTCGCCGTCCACCAGTGAGGACCTCTCTTCCCTTCTCGGGTCCACAAGGTAATGACTTGGCTGAGAGCAGAGTGGTGCGTCCCCCAGTCGTGAACATGTTTGAAGGCGACGTGTGAACACTTTTTATTACTCCTCCGACCCCGCAGTGTGCCACGCTCCCTGCCCAGAGCACGACGCTTCCCTGGAACAGGTCTCACCAGAATTCAATTACTTCATCTCATCTCCATGGTTTCCATCCTGATGGTCACATACGTCTAAGTCAGGGGTCCCCAAATATTTTACACAGGGGCCAGTTCACTGTCTCTCAGACTGTTGGAGGGCCGCCTCATACAGTGCCCCTCTCACTGACCACCAATGAAAGAGGTGCCCCTTTTGGAAGTGCGGTGGGGGGGGCTGGATAAATGGCCTCAGGGGGCCACATACGGCCCACGGGCCATAGTTTGGGGACGCCTGGTCTAAGTCATGACCTTATACTTTCTTGATACGTTTTCAGCAGCCTCCCCACTGAGCGTAGCCGGGGAAAAGTTTCTGAGAGTGACTTAACTCTGCCTGAAACACAAGGACAGAGAGCTTCCAGCAGACTCTCTGATGACAAGACTCAAGCATCTTGCCAAAGAAATTAAAGTCCTGGACGGTCAGCAATGGATGCCGGCCAGCTGCCTGACCCGCTTCCAGGCGGAGCCACCAGCTGTGCAGCCTGTGCCGGCCACGCTGAGACCCCTGGGGCCACACCACAGCCCCAAGGACACTCCTGGGCCGAGGTCACTCTTTTTCTGGGGGGCAGCCCGCACCCGGAGGCCTCTGTGCAGAGGTGCAAAAGCCCAGCCACTTCCCTGGACTGGGACTGTCTGAAGGGCTGGCGGCGGTGGCCTCCATCGTCCCCACATCGCAGCCATCTCCTCTGCCCGGCCCCACGTCCCAAGGGTGCCGCTCACTGACCCAGCGCACTCCCCTCCCCGTCTGTGTGGGGTGGAGCTGCGTGGACTCTCGTCACAGGGCGTGGCCGGGGCAAAGGGGTCTGGGTTCCGTTGGCTTTGCTGCTTTTGCCTTTGCTGGGCACATTTTTCCCAGCCTTCGAGTGGGGACCCCATCCTGGCCACCTCTCAGGGTCCACCAGGCTCTCTAGAGACAGCAGCAAACTTCCCAAAATTGCCTAATAAGACTAAGGGACTTTGTCCAATTTGTTTTCTGCCAAGAATCAAGAGCATGGAAATAGTTCTTTTTCTCTCAAATCTCAAATTACCGAATGCCCTGCTTTCTTGAATTAGACCCGAGGTGATGTGCCCCTGGGACCCTCCCGACTAATTTTCATCTCGAGAGACTTGTTTTCTGCTTTCGTTTAGAACGCTGCCTTCCTGGACATCAACCGCGCAGTGTGCTGGACACTCGAAGAAATAAAATAAACTGGGTGAAATTCACCCGAAGGGAATTCTAAGAACCAGACACTTAAGAAATAAAACTGAATAAAGCTGCTATAAGCCGCTTCTGAGGGGGGAGGGGGAATTAATAAAAATAAAAAGATTTTAAAACTTGGGCAGAAACAGAATTTCCAAACATTGAATCGAGTCGGTGTGTCTGTCTCCGAGGACCTGGGCTCTGGATACAATATGCAGATGACTTCATTTGCATACATTAACATATGTGCATTCCCATTAGGTATGTCGTGAGTCAGGAGCCTTAATATTTTTATATAGGAAAGCAATACTCATCATTTTAAAAATTGAAACAGTGTCAAAGAAGCGAGAAATGTCTCCTGGCTGGCCCCCACCCCCACCCCCCGACCCCAGGCCACTCCCCAGAGGAAATCTCAGGAATGGCTGCTGGGGCTCAAGCAGGACAAGGTGAGTCTGTGCTTCCCGGGCCCGGCAATGGGTCTCCTGCCCCGTGCCTGCCCCTCCACACACTCGAACCTGCTGTGGTAAGCACACCTGGATGAGGCCTTCCATAGGCTGCTCCAGCGGATACGGGCCAACCGCACTCTCGCCCTGAGGCTCAGCAGCGCATGGACACACCGTCCTGTTTCACTGGACCCTCCTGTTGGTCGTTGGAAGGGTGGGGGGGAGTTGCTCTGATAAACGAGGAACAGTCTTTGTAGGGATTCCTCCCCGGAACAGAATGTGAGCAGGACCTCAGGCTGGACTCCTCACCGTGTGTGTGGTCCAGCGTTTCCTGTTCCACAGACAGGGCAGGGTGCCCCTGCCACCCTCACCCCCTTCGACCGGGGACGGTTGGACTTCCTCCAGCAAAATAAAAACGGTGCCTTCTGCCATTCGTGTCTTCCCCCGGGAGCATCAGCACCTCCTCCCAGGGAAACAGACCAGCCGTTCCCTCGTTTTGAAATCTGGCCATCGAATCAGTGAACGCAAGTGAAATCTCAGAGTGGTGAAAGGTACCCTGGGCCTTACTCCCCCCCAACCCCCCATGCCAGAAACCACAGGAGAGAAAAACCTGAGGGGTGTGGCTACACAAGACTTACCACCTGCACATTCCAAGACAAACAAACAAACAAAAAACTAAATCCCAAACGGAAAGGGAAAATGAGAAGTTAAAAAAATAAATGGTGAGCGCCGAGCAGGTAGTGGAGACGGGCTGAAAGCCCCAACGGTCGAAGCTCCCGTGCAAGAACGACACAGCCCAAAGAAAAAAGAAGAAAAGAAGAAAAACCGTTACACACACAGAAAGAACACTTACAGGCAACTTTCCAAATGGCCAATAATGAAATGAAAAGACGTTCAGCGTCACCAGCAGCCCGAGAAATTAAAAGCACAGTGACAAAAAGCCCGTTTTACCTACAGAGAGAGACAGACAGGGGATGCAAGGGCCAGTTCAGGCCCGCTCACCCACTGCAGGTGGACTGCAGGTGGCCAGGCATTGCCGGAGGGCATTCTGGCAAAAAAATGCATCCTAGTCTTCGGCCCCAGGTGTGTCTTCCGGGCATTTACCCAGAGGAAACACTCCACTGCTTCTGTGGACAGCGTTGCCTTTTAAAAAAAAAACCATGACAGCACACGCCAAAATATTTATAGTCCGTATTTCTGGGTTGTTAGGCGGTTAATTAAGATACACGTCTCCCAAATTTCTGGTACAGAATGGTTCTCCTATAATGAGAAAAAATAGTGTTTACTAAAACAATTCACAGAAGCATTACAACCAAGTGTTAATGAGTCTCTTGACACTTGGCCCTCAAATTTCCCAGACTTTAACACTCAAAATATCCCCCCCCTCAAACCCTGGAGAGAAAGCCTCTGGTTTTCAATCCTATCAAACCTGTAGTGTTTGTTCTTTCTTTCTTTCTTTCTTTCTTTCTTTCTTTCTTTCTTTCTTTCCTTTTTCTTTCTTTCTTTCTTTCTTTCTCTTTTTTCTTTCTTTCTTTTTTTTTTTGTATTTTTCTGAAGATGGAAACGGGGAGAGACAGACTCCCACATGCGCCCAACCAGGATCCACCCAGCACGCCCACCAGGGGCAACGCTCCGCCCACCAGGGGGCGATGCTCTGCCCCTCCCGGGCGCCGCTCTGCCGCGACCAGAGCCACTCTAGCGCCTGGGGCAGAGGCCAAGGAGCCATCCTCAGCGCCCGAGCCAACTTTGCTCCAATGGAGCCTTGACTGCGGGAGGGGAAGAGAGAGACAGAGAGGAAGGAGAGGCGGAGGGGTGGAGAAGCAGATGGGCGCTTCTCCTGTGTGCCCTGGCCAGGAATCGAACCCGGGACTTCTACACGCCAGGCCGACGCTCTACCACTGAGCCAACTGGCCAGGGCCTCTTTCTTTTTTTAATGTTCATTGTATTGATTTTAGAGTGGAAGGGAGAGAGGGAGACAAGAACATGGGTCTGCTCCTGTATGTGCCCTGACCGGGGATCAAACGGGCAACTTCAGGGCTTGGGGACGACGCTCTAACCAGCTGAGCTTATCTGACCAGGGCAAACCTCTGGCATTTTCAAGACAGGAAATGAACAGCCAGTTTCCCTGCAAATATATCTACCAGGGCCACAGAGGCAGGCCAGCAGGGACGAGCAGACGGACAGACAGACTGAGTCTTGTTCTTGATCTGTCCCTTCCCCTGGTAGGGGTTGAGCCCCACCAGCCCCAGCCCCCCTGGGCAGCACCGCCACACCACGGGCCTTGGGCAAAGATCTCTGAACTGTTTTTAAGATAAAATTGGAAAGGCACTCCAAGTCGCACGTTCAGGGAAGAGACCGGAAACAGGACCCGGCTTCAGTCCAGGGTGGGTCCCCAACTGTTCCTCTCTCTCCCTCCCTCTTTCTAGACAGGCCAGATGCCCAGGACAGCACGGATGTTGGAAACAGGCTGCAGGTGCACCCAGAGGAGTCAGTCACCCAATTCCCCAGGCCCGACTCGGTCCTTTAGCGCCCACACCCTCTCAGAGGCCCAGTGAACAATTCCTGAGCGACTGAAGGAAGCTTTCCCAGGTCACGTTCTGGGCTTCTACCTTGCTTCCTGGGCCGTGCATGACCCAAAGGCAAAGGCAGCTGGAGGCCTGCAGGGAGAGCTGGCCCCCTCTGCAGCACGCAGTTGGGGGCACCCCGGGACGAGGGTGGAGCAGAGGGGTCGGCTGCTTCCAGAGCTGGGGAGGCCAGGCTCAACCTGCTCTGTGCAGAGACCTTCACCGAGGAAGGGCAGAGATGCAGGCGCGGGCGGAGCACACATGGAACACTGGACATTCAGGGGCTTCTAGGGGCACAGCAGCTTCGAGCCACAGTTAAAGACCTCCAGAATCAAATAGCGAGCAGCGCGCCCGCCTGCAGCCCACCCTTCCAGCCTACATTCCCACCTCCGGGCGGAGGGGAGGGCGGGCCTTCGCATACTCGCAGCACTTAGCGCGGGACCTGGGGTCGGGGTCAGGGCGGTCGACAGCCCCCGGGGGTCTCCGCCTCTACAGGGGCGGGTACGGGTCAAACAACACACCAGCAATTAATTCACCACGGGCGCCAGGACATATCTAGGACCCCGTCCGAGCCAAAGAGGGTGAGGCTTTCCCGGGCCTCCGCAGCGGCCGGCAGGTGGGCGCGCGCTCGCCGGGCGGGGGTCCGGCCGGGCCGCGCGCCTCCCCCGGAACTCGGCCGTGCCATTCCCATGATGCCCAGCCACCGGGCACGGCTTCCGGAGCGCGGCCGCCGCTCCCGCCGCCGCCGGTAGGTCCGGGGAGGGGGCGCCGGGGGTCGCCCCGCCCCGCGCGCCCCGCCCTCCGCGCGTCCCCCGGCGCCGGGCGGGGGTGGGGAGCGGCGGCGGGGAGAAGGCGGCCCCAGTCCCCTCAGCTCAGCCCGAGGGGCGGGACGCCAGGACCCCGCCGCCCCCACGCGCCCCCGGCGCGCCGCTCCTCCCCCGGGACGCGGGGCTGGCGGGCGGGTGGGCCGACGCCGGGCGAGGCGGGTGGTGGCAAGGGGCCAGGCGGCCGGGCGGCCGGGCGGAGGTGAGCGCTGGGGCTGGGGCCGGAGGGCGGCGGGGCAGGCCACGGATGGCGGCGCCGGGTCCCCGGGGAGGACGCGCGGGGCGGGGGCGCGCTCTTCGGGCGGCGGGGGTCTGGTACTGCCCCGGGCGGGGATCGCGGCCCCGGAGGCCACCCCTGGCCCCGCCTCCGCGCCGCTGGGTCCCTCCCGCGCACGCCCCCCCCCCTCCGCTCCTGGAAGCCCGCGGGGCGCGGGACGGAGGGCGCACCCAGGTGAAGCGCAGGTGAGGGCCCTGCGGGGCAGCTTCCGGCCGGCCGGGCGCGCCCGCCCGCCCCCACCCTCCCCGCAGAAGGACAGTCACGCCTGGCGCTGCTTCCGGGAGGTCACTGGCGCCTCGCCGACTCCTGGCCCCCAGCCCGGGGACCCCAGAAACGTCCCTGGGGGTGCAGACTGCGTGGAGGCCTGCCCCGTGCCCTGCGGGAGGTGCTTGCACTTTTGGGGCTGAGGACCTGGAAACTGCCCGGGGCGCAGCGATCTTCCTGCTGAGGCAGCGCGGGGATCAGCACCCCTAGGCGGGGAGCCCCTGTACTTGGGGTGAAAGGGCAGGGCAGAGTCAGCGGCCAAGGCCTCGCCCAGCCTCGGTCCCCAGGCACCCGAGGTGGCATTGCAGCTGTGTTTGGGGAGACTGTGCTGCAGTCTTTTGAGGTCTGACCTAGCCAGGCCCACGCCCACTTCAGGGTGACTGCTGGGCCCTCCCCTTCCCTAACCGCGGGGGTGGGGGGGGGGGACAAGCCCCACCTGAGAGGTGACTACAGGGGCTGGACCGCTTTTGGTGATGTATTTGGAAGCCTTACCGGCAGGGAGCCAAACTACTCAGAATAAATAAACTAAGCCAGATTTTTGTTCTCCCTGGAGGAGTGTGTATACCCTGAGAAGATATCTCAGGGTTCCCCACCACTTTTTGAATTCTGGCACCACGTGATTTGGGGGTGCGGGGCTGGGTGTCTTCACGGCCACACCCTGGCCTGGCTCCGGAGCCATCGGGGTGCAGAGAGGCAGCCTGAGATGGCTGGCAGCCCTCTCCAAGTGCAGTTTGGAGGAGTCGTCCAGAGTGATTCATCCGGTGCCGTTGGATTGTTTGAAAGCCACAGGCTGTCGCCGGAGACGCCCTCTGAATTTTTAACCTCATTCTTGCGCAGGGTAGTTGGACAGTTCAGAAAACTGTTTACTGGGAGTCCGAGCTCTAGCTATTCGATCAAGAGTGGTGAGCTCAGTGAACACCGGTTGGCACCGACCTCTGGGTAGCTCCCCGAGCGTGGCTTCCTGGTTAGAAGCCACTGCAGCCTTGGTGCAGTTGGGTCGTCCCTGGGCCCAGTTTTAAGATAGTGTTTCTGTTTAAGGAGTTGATAATCTTGATCTAGACACTTCACACCCCAGGCCTACGGGATGCGAACGTCCTGTAGTCTCTTTAATTTTGAATAATGACCACAGAAAGGTGCCCACAGGTCCCCAGCTAGTGAAAGAGTTTCTCCCCTCCACCCCCCTCCCATTGTTGGTACCCACTGCTCAGCGGCTGTGATGTTATAAGAGATGTTATGTGGGCTGTTGTGGGTTGTCAGGGCCTGAAGACGGGTGGCCCTACAGTGTCAGACCAATGGCCCAGATGGTTGTCACCTAGTTGTGATTAACTCTTACTTGGTCTCAGGGTAAGTTCTTCCAAAATTTAATCCTGTGCCCAGAAACTGATGCTGTCTCTTCCCACGAATGCATACCCGTGTTTGCTAGCCGTAGCTTCAGCCTGTGAACTGGACGTCTTCTCCTTCTTCCTGACAGCACAGCGTCTGTTTCGAAAGTGAGCAGAGGATACCACAGAGTGCGGGTGGGGCGGTGACGGTCTCGTGCCCACGATGTGCCAGCGCTGGCCGCTCTCCCAAGACTCCGAACCTGGACTTAGAGAGGATTTCCAGTAAGTGAGAGAAATTCTTTAACATTGTAGCTTTGCTTTTTGAGCGTGGATTGGTCATAGCCAGCGGCCCTCTACTTCATCGCGGTCACACCTGTCCGGGCATGTCTCTGCCCAGGTGGCCGGGCCACGCTTCCCTGGAGCGGACTCTAGTCTGCTGACAAGATCGTGTGTTCATCGGGAAGGGAGCTTTCTGGTAGAGCAGGGTCCGTGTGGGAAGCAAAGCAACTCCACAGGCCGGTTCCAGCCCACCCCACGGGCCCCCAGGCTGTCGACAGCTCTGCCTGGCACCATTTTTGGAAGGGGGACTCCATGTGCTGTTTCTATGAGTGCTGCCGTGCTGTCCTCTCTCATTCAGTGGCTCTTTCGATTTTATTAGTAGTAGTAGTATTGATTTTTTTTTTTTTTCTGAAGCTGGAAATGGGGAGAGACAGTCAGACAGACTCCCGCATGCGCCCGACCGGGATTCACCCGGCACGCCCACCAGGGGGCGACGCTCTGCCCACCAGGGGGTGATGCTCTGCCCCTCCGGAGGGTCACTCTATTGCGACCAGAGCCACTCTAGCGCCTGGGGCAGAGGCCAAGGAGCCATCCCCAGTGCCCGGGCCATCTCTGCTCCAATGGAGCCTTGGCTGTGGGAGGGGAAGAGAGAGACAGAGAGGAAGGAGAGGGGGAGGGGTGGAGAAGCAGATGGGCGCTTCTCCTGTGTGCCCTGGCCGGGAATCGAACCTGGGACTTCTGCACGCCAGGCCGACGCTCTACCACTGAGCCAACCGGCCAGGGCCAGTAGTAGTATTGATTTTAAAGAGAGAGAAGGAGGGAGAGAGGGACAGAGAGGGAAGCATTCATTTGTTGTTCCGCTCAGCTGAGCGTTCATCAGTCACTTCCCTGATGGGCCCTGACGGGAGATCGAACCCTCAGCCTTGGGTGTTTCAGGATGGCGCTCTTACCGGGCTAACCGGTTCAGGGCCTTGTTCAGCGTTCCAGGTCTGGGGGGGTCGCAAGAGGTCAGAGACACGTGCGAAGAATTCAGTTACCCGGGGCCTTGTGTTTCCTTCGATGACCGTGTGCAGTCCTCGTCACCAACCGTGCTGAGCCGTGCCCCCCCCCCCACTGTCCAGACCTCGGGGTGGAAGCTGCTCTCCAGCCGGTCACCCAGGTTCCCGGGACCGGCCCGGGTCTGAGATACAGGAACTGGGATCACAGTGCAGAATGAAAAGGGAGCACGTGACAGGTTTGGGGCAGTGTTTACGCTCGCTAGGCAGAAAGCAACATAGCACAGCTTTGTGAGACCCTCTGGTGAATATAGGCGTGAGGTTGTTAAGTAAAAAGTAACTGTTTCAAGAAGACTGGGGAAGTAATGGTTGGGTTGCTCACGGCACGTCACGTTATGTCACGTTTTTCTCTTCAGGGGCTCGCTGCTTCCGGCGAATGAACCAACCCCCCACACCCAGCTCATGCCCCCGGCGTCCAGATTCTCCTGCTCTTTAACCTGCGGAGGAGCGCGTGCAGGCTGCACCTGACTGGCGCCCCGGCAGCTTGTTGGAGGTAAATACGACATGTTCTCTTGCGGAGAAGATGGGAGCCGCGCTTCGGAGCGGGGCGCGGGAAACGACACGCGTGCTCGCGCCCGCTCCAGTGAGCGCGGGCAGGCGGCGCAGAGACGGTTTCCTGTGGAGTCCTCACAGCCGTCCTCCCCGCACGACTCGGGACGCTGAGACAGGCGTGGCCCAAGCTGGGCAGCCCCCTCCCCGCTGGCTGGACGCTGGACGCCGACCGGTGGCCGCGGGCGCCGCTGTCCCTGTGGCGGGGTGGCGTCTCACCGGTGTGCCTTCCTCCCCGCTGGCTGGACGCTGACCGGTGGCCGCGGGCGCCGCTGTCCCTGTGGCGGGGTGGCGTCTCACCGGTGTGCCTTCCTCCCCGCTGGCTGGACGCTGACCGGTGGCCGCGGGCGCCGCCGTCCCTGTGGCGGGGTGGCGTCTCACCGGTGTGCCTTCCTCCCCGCTGGCTGGACGCTGACTGGTGGCCGCGGGCGCCGCTGTCCCTGTGGCGGGGTGGCGTCTCACCGGTGTGCCTTCCTCCCCGCAGGGTGTGACGCTGACCGGTGGCCGCGGGCGCCGCTGTCCCTGTGGCGGGGTGGCGTCTCACCGGTGTGCCTTCCTCCCCGCAGGGTGTGACGTGAGCGGGCGGACGAGACGGGCCTCTGCTGCCTCTGCGTCGTCGCTAGAATGTTCCTCATGAACGCCCCTCCTGTGCTCGCGCTCCAGTCCACATGGGAGGCCTTCGGGCCCCCGGGGAGCTGCAGGTTCCCCGGCCGCTGCTCGGAGCCGGAGGGCGCGGACAGCGCGGCCGTGAGCGCCAGGGTGCAGAGGATCATCAGCACGCTGCAGGGCGACCACGCCGCGCGGGGCCGGAGGGGCCGCGACACCTCGCCGGCCGCCCGCCCCGCCTCGGCCGCCTGTGGTCTTGCTGCCGGTTTTGACTCCAAGCTCGGGGAGGAGGAGGACGCCACCAGCTTCGGCCCCACGGGACTGGACTCGGACAGCGACGATTCCGTGGACCGGGACATCGAGGAGGCCATCCAGCAGTACCTAAAGGCCAAGAGCGGGGCTGCCCAGCCCACGGCCGCTGCCGCCGGGGACAGTCCGCGCCAGCCCGAGCCGCCTTCGGGTAGCACCCCGACCCCCCCGGGCCCCCCAAAGCCCGCCCCCGGCTCAGCCGGCGTCCCTGGCAGCCGCGTGGCAGCCGGCGAGGCCCCCGGCTCCACCTCCCCGGGCAGCGTCAGCAGCGAGGACTCCTTCGAGCGGAGCATCCAGGCAGAGATAGAGCAGTTTCTGAGCGAGAAGAGACAGCATGGGGCCCCCCGCTGCGAGGCGTCTGCGGAGAGAAAACGGGGCCCCAGCGACACCTTGGTTGGAGCGGCTCTCCGGTCTGGCAAAGCGCTGGCCGTCAAGGCGCGGCGGCAGGACCTGGCGGGCGCCTGTCAGGACTTCGTCTTCCGGAAGCCTCCCAGGTTGGGGAAGGCGATGACGGCACAGCCCCGGAGCCTGAGGTCTAAAGTCACCGCCGAGCCGGAGAGCTCGGGCAGCACGAAGCCGGCAGCTCCCAGGCCAGCCACCGCTGCCGCCGCCACCAGCATCAGCCGCACCGCAGAGGCCCAGGGAAAGGGCGGGGCCAAGAGGAACCTGGGCCCCGGGAAGCGGGGTCAGGGGACCCGGAACGCAGCCCGGGCGCACGAGGCGTCCGACTCCAGCAGCAGCGACGATGGCATCGAGGAGGCCATCCAGCTGTACCAGCGGGAGAAGAGGAAGGAGGCGAGTGCGGACCCGCCGCAGAAAGCCCCGCCCGGGGAGGAGCCCCCCGACCCCGCGGCCCACGGCACGAGCCATGTCCCGAAAGGTGCCTTGCCCGAACCCCACCGGAGAACGCCAGGCAAGAGGAAGCCGGTGGCCTCGAAGGCCGGGGACCTTGGCCCGGCTGGCCTTGATCCTGACCGTCCTTCCAGGCCTCCAAAGGAAACCAAAGTCCCCACACCCCCGGGAAACACAGCGGCCAAGAGCGAGTGTGTGGACCAGTCCTCGTGCCGGGCGGACACGTCCACTGAGCTGATGTGCGCGGAAGCCATCCTGGACATTTCCAAGACGATCCTGCCGGCCCCCGGGGAGGGCGGTGACAGACCCCTGTCCGCCAGCCCGCTCCCTGGTCCCCCCGACCAGCCTTCCCACCTGGAGGGGGATGGCAGCTCCGTGGACAGTGACGACAGCATAGAGCAGGAGATCCGGACGTTTTTGGCGCTGAAGGCACAGTCGGGGGGTTTGCTGGCCAGAACGGACAGCTGCCCGCAGCCTGCGCAGAGCCCACTGCCGTCACCTGGCCCCCACAGGCCGGCTGGTGGCCCCAGGGCCCCGGTCTCCAAAACACTGGACCTGTCGTTGGGCTGCAGAAGGAAACACAGAGGAGGAGGCAATGCCGTGTGGGCGTCCACACCCAAGAAGGTGAGGGAGGTGGCGAAGGAGGGTGCCCCGGACGCTGGCCTCGGCCAGGGAAGAGCCAGCGAGGTGCCCGGAAGGGAGGGCGAGGCCAGGGGGCAGCCGTTCCCCTGCAGGACGGTCGGTCCGGGCGATGAGCACGTGGCCCCGGACACGAGGGACGGTCTGCTGGCAAGCCATGGGAAGGCGGTCGCAGCGAGGAGCGTGGGCGAGAGGGAGAGCTCCGAGGACAAGAGCAGCTCGCTGGACAGCGACGAGGACCTGGACAGCGCCATTAAGGACTTGTTACGGTCCAAGCGGAAGGTCAAGAAGCGCAGTAGGGACCCCAGAGCCGTGTGCAGGAAGAAGGTCAGGTTCAGCACCGCCGAGACGAGGGGCCCTGCTCAGCAGAGCTGCTTCCCGAGAGGCTGGAAGGACAGAGGCCCGCACTTGCTGAAAAGCTGCCTCTCGAAGTCCAAAAGGGACAGCAGGGAGGACCCGCAGGGCAAAGCTCCCGGCGTCTTCTGCAGCTGGGCGGGGAGAGCGCAGCCAGGCAGCCCTGAGCTGGCGGGCGCGCCCCTGGCCCTCCAGTCAGGGCGAGGGAGAGCCGGCGAGGGGCGTCTGTTCCCCAGCGGGACAGAGCCCGGCCACCCCCACAGCTTGGCCACCAGCCCCAGCTCGGGGTCCGATGACACCAGCTCCGTGGACAGTGACGACAGCATTGAGCTGGAGATCAGGAAGTTTTTGGCAGAAAAGGCCAAGGAGTCCGTGAGCAGCTCAGAAGCTCAAGGCGGGGGTCCCACGCTCAGGCCAGGGGGCGTGCCCAGGACGGAGCCGCTGTGCCGGAAGGTGGCGGCAGCCCCAGGCCCGGTCCTTCAGCCCGGCGTGTGCACCCGGAGCCAGAGGGGCAGGGGGACCCCTCAGCCGGCCGCGGGACCGAGGGGCGGCCCCCGGGCCGAGCAGGCCTGTCCCCCCTCCACTCTGTCCAGAGGCCAGCTGGCGGCCGCCCGGAGCACCACTGAGACTGTGTCTGTGGGCGGGTCACCCGCACAGAGGAGAAACCTTTGTCCTCACAGGGACCAGAGCCCACGCGGGGCCGCGCCCGCTGCTGGGGACAGTACCTTCCGCCAGCTGGCCATGTGTGCGGAGGCAGGCACGCAGGCAGGGAGCCCCGGGGGGGCCCTGCCCACGGCCTCTCGGGGCCGGAGCTCACTGACTCGGGGCCCGGGAGCCGACCAGGACGGGGCCCCCCAGGCCGGCCTCGGCCTCCCGTGGGGCGACTTTGCCCACCAGAGTCGTCTGCAGAGCACGTGGGCGCTGAGCTCCGAGGGCAGGGAGACCGCAGCATGGACAGGGGTCCTGGGCAGTGAGAGGGAGAAGGGGCCGGAGGGCCAGGCCCAGGGCACCCCCAGCCTCGCCGCGGACCCCAAGAAGAGCCTGCCCTTCGCCAGCTTCTCCCCGCTGCTCTCCACACAGTTATTCCACTTTGGGAACAGTGCCTCCTGGGGGGCCAAGCCGGCCGGCCTCTTCGGCCCCGGCCTGAGCCTGCCCCTGCAGGGCCCGTCCTTCTCGGCCTTCCGAGAGGCGCCGGCCAGCCGCGGCCCCGTGTTCGGAAGCTCCCGCTTGCTGATGAAGAAGGCGGGCGGGCGCTGGCCCAGGAGGAAGGCCGCGGCCGCGCTCAGCCCACAGGACAGCAGGGACTCCGGTTCAGACGAGGACGTCTTAGACCTGAGGTTTGGGCGGAGGGTGGAGGGGGCCGAGGACCGGGAGGCCTGGGGCAGCGATGCCAGTGAGCTGAGCGACACCTCTGTGGAGGACGGCGGCCCCGTGGCCAAGGGCAAGGTCCTCAAGCTGTGAGGACGCGTCCCCGGCCGGCCTGTCCGCCGACAGCACGTGGATGTGCGTGCAGGGACCTGTGCGTGTGTAGGTGACACTGGGTAGAGGTCACTGGCTGGGGGGGGGGGAGCAGGAGCCCCTGTCCCCACCCTGTACATATATGTACACTAACAGAAAACGCCCTTATTGAACACGCGTGTGTCCTGGTAAATATGATGTGTGCAGCTTTTTTTGTAAATTATTTAAACTGCTGTAAAAACTATTTTTGGAAAACCTAGCTCTTTGATGTCGTGGGGCGTCCCTGGCTGCAGTTCTCGTGGCCTCCATGAGCTCTCACGGGGCCTGCCCGTCACAGCCGGGGGTAAGCTGGCTCTGAGACCGGTTTCCTGGGGTGATTGCTGTGGAAGTGTCCAGCTGTGACCGAGGGGGGCAGCAGCAGCACCCCCGGGCCAAGAGGCCGGAGCGCGGCCCCTGAACACTGCAGCCGTCTGCAGCCTTCGACCCAGGAAACGGCAAAGCACAAACACCCAGTCAGCACACTGGCCGTCCCCGGCGCACGTGGAAGTCCCGGGGGGACTCGCACAGGTCACCCCGTTCGCCCCCGGCCCCCCGGGGCCTGTATTGTCTCACGTCCAGTCCTGTTCAATGACTTCATGGTCCTAACAGCTCAATAAACCTCTTTGTACACGGGAGCCCCTGTTCCTCGTTTTTAAGCCACTACTCTACAAGGTAACAGCAGGCGGACTGTGTGTCTTACGTGTCCGTAGCCCAGACACCTTGAGCCCAAAGGACAGAAGCCAGGACCTTCCGGGGGACAGCTAGCTGAGCGGACACTTTAGATGGCTTTTGGGGGGCTGCCCCCCGTGTTAGAACTCTCCGTCCGGCTGGGGAGCAGGGTTTACTCTGCAGCCGACTGTCGGTTATGGTCTAATGTGACCGTTTTCTGCGGGTCCCGCACCCTGGGTTTTGGCGGTGACCCACTCCGATGCCCAGATGCGGACCTGTGCTGGCCCCCCAGTCAGCGCCTGCCTGGTCCCACGCCATGACGAGCAGGCCCAGGGAGTCCCAACTGTCCGGCACCCGTGTGATGGGCACTTGAGATCTCTGTCGTCAAAATACTCAAGTGCTCCCAGGAAAAAAGCAATTCATGTAATCCGTGCTTTAAACTTGACTTCTTTTTTTTTTTTGGTATTTTTCTGAAGCTGGAAACGGGGAGGCAGTCAGACTCCCGCATGCGCCCAACCGGGATCCACCTGGCATGCCCACCAGGGGGCGACGCTCTGCCCATCTGGGGCATTGCTCTGTTGCAACCAGAGCCATTCTAGCGCCTGAGGCAGAGGCCACAGAGCCATCCTCAGCACCCGGGCCAACTTTGCTCCAATGGAGCCTTGGCTGCGGGAGGGGAAGAGAGAGACAGAGAGGAAGGAGAGGGGGAGGGGTGGAGAAGCAGATGGGCGCTTCTCCTGTGTGCCCTGGCCGGGAATTGAACCCGGGACTCCTGCACGCCAGGCTGATGCTCTACCAGTGAGCCAACCGGCCAGGGCCTAAACTTGACTTCATTTTTAAGGAGTGCATCGAACACTTGAAAACAAAAATCAGCTTATTGTAGCTAGGAGAACCGGTTTTTAGTGCTGTTCAGTCAAGGGGAGACTCACCAGTCTGTTTATGTAGTTGGTCCCCTGCTGGGCGTCCCACTGGGGGTAGGCGCCTTGCGCCCTGAGCACCGCGCTCCCTCCGCCTCTGTGACCCGGAGCCCCGTCCTGTGTCCTGTGCTTACGGTCACTCGATCCACATGGTGCCTTTTCCAGCCTGTCCTGCCGACAGGCCCATGTGTGCGAGCTCAACACCCTGCGCCCCAGGCTGATGCTGGTGCAGGCTTGGGGCCGCGGTCAGAGGTTCCCCTCCCCCCTGCACCCCATCTGGGGAGGGGGCTGTCCTGGGGTGATGACTAGCCTCCTGTTTGGAGCCTCTGTCCATTCCATTCCCCCCCCCCTGCAGCTATGGTCCTAACCACCACGTTTGGCAATGTCATGGGAACGGCTACCTGAGACACTCAGTGCACACCCACGGGTGAGAGAGGGTCCCGGGAGGACATACTGTTCCTCAGTCCAGCTGTGACCATGCAGACCGGCAGACGGGTCACGCCAAGGAGCCTGGGGGGTCTGCGTGCCCGGGGCCCGGCTTCATTTCCTCTCAGGCAAGGAAGCGGGGGAGGCCCCGGATTGAAGAGGGGTGCAGCGCCCCAGGGTTGGTGGTGGGGTCGCCCACCGTGCCTGCCGGAACCCCCCCCCCCAAGTCACGAGTTTGCAGAACCAGGGTGGGGCGGGAACAGGAGAAGACATCCCGGTGGTTGATGTTGAGGGGGCTCACCACCCACGTCCGCGGGGAGGGTCTTCTGAAGGAAACGTCGCTCTTAACCTGTGGCTCAGAATCTGAATAGGCAGGGGGGGGGTCCCCAACCTGAGACATGAGCGCGTCGGGAAATGGGGCCCCTTATCAGCCCCTAGGAAACTAGCAAGGGTGTTGCCTCCTTGGTTCCCGCACCTTCGGAGGTCACTGATGTGTCTGCTTAAAGGGCGAAGTGAGACAAATGCCCCCCCACACACCTGCCAACCACAACCAGGCTCATACCGGCCAGGCTGTGGAAGTGAGCACGCAGGGGCGGAGAGCAGGGGGGGGGGGGCAGAGAGCACGTGGGGGCAGCGAGCACGCGGGGGGGGGCAGAGAGCACGCGGGGGCAGCGAGCACGCAGGGGCGGAGAGCACGCAGGGGGGGGTCAGAGAGCACGCGGGGGGGCGGAGAGCGCGCGGGGGGGGCGGAGAGCGCGCAGGGGGCGGGGGGGGGAGCAGAGAGCACGTGGGGGGGGGCAGAGAGCACGTGGGGGGCAGAGAGCACGCGGGGGCAGAGAGCAGGCAAGGGCAGGACATTATGTGCAGAAACTCGGCGGCTCCGGGCACTGCGTGCACTGGATGGGCTTCTTCCCCTTATCCGTGTGTTTGACTAGATAATCAGAACCTCTGATGCCTGACCAGGCACTTGTGCAGTGGATAGAGCGTCGGACTGAGACATGGAGGACCCAGGTTCAAGACCCCGAGATCTCCAGCTTAAGTGCAGGCTCATCTGGTTTGAGCAAAAGCTCACCAGCTTGGACCCAAGGTCGCTGGCTCGAGCAAAGGGTCACTAAGTCTGCTGAAGGCCCATGGTCAAGGCACATATGAGAAAGCAATCAGGCCCTGGCCGGTTGGCTCAGTGGTAGAGCGTCGGCCTGGCGTGCAGAAGTTCCGGGTTCGATTCCCGGCCAGGGCACACAGGAGAAGCACCCATCTGCTTCTCCACCCCTCCCCCTCTCCTTCCTCTCTGTCTCTCTCTTCCCCTCCCGCAGCCAAGGCTCCATAGAGCAAAGATGGCCCGGGCGCTGGGGATGGCTCCTTGGCCTCTGCCCCAGGCGCTAGAGTGGCTCTGGTCGCAACAGAGTATCGCCCCCTGGTGGGCGTGCCGGGTGGATCCCGGTCAGACCCCTGCGGGAGTCTGTCTGACTGTCTCTCCCCGTTTCCAGCTTCAGAAAAATAAAAAATAAAAATAAAATAAAAAAAAGAAAGCAATCAATGAACAGCTAAGGTGTTGCAACAAAAACTAATGATGCTTCTCATCTCTCCATTCCCGTCTGTCTGTCCCTATCTGTCCCTCTCTCTGATTCTCTCTGTCTCTGCCACAAAAAAACAAACAAACAAACCTCTGATTCTAATTAACTAGAAGGATAAAAGGTAACTGAAGGAAAATACACAAACGTGGAGGAAGACAGGCTCTGAGTGCAGGGGAGTCCCTGGTTTGAAGCCAAGCCGGCCGCTACGCTAAGTGACCAGTCAAGTGTCCTGAAACTCCCATTTTTCAAAAGGGCTTCCCTTCAGAGCGGAACAGAAGCAGATAAAGAAAACACCTGGGGCGGGGGGGGGGGGCATTCCAGAAATAACCATGAAGTCTCTGATCAGGGGACACAGGTTCTTGTCACCTTCAGTGTTTGGGTCACCTTTCCTATAATTGTTCTGATCCGGTTCAAGCTTCTGAAAGAACTTGGTAGAAAATCAAAAGAGAGATGGGGTGTTGCTTTTATTTTAGTGAGAAGAGGGCAGGCAGAGACAGACTCCTGCATGCGCCCGACTGGGATCCACCTGGCACGCCCACCAGGGGGCGATGCTCTGCCACTCTAGCGCCTGAGGCGGAGGCCATGGAGCCATCCTCAGTGCCTGTGCCAACTCGTTCTAATCGAGCCATGGCTGCAGGAGAGGAAGAGAGAGAGAGAGAGAAGTGAGAGGGGGAAGGGTGGAGAAGCAGATGGGCGCTTCTCCTGTGTGCCCTGGCCGGGAATCGAACCCGGGACTTCCACACACCGGGCCAACACTCTACCACTGAGCCAACTGGCCAGGGCAGGGGTGTTGCTTTCCTTTCGGTACCCTCAACTGTCCCTTCCGAATGTGATCGCCCCAACAGGACGAGTGTCCAGCAGCATTCAGCTAGACCTGCAGGTCTACACTCTTTCCCCCCAGCTCAACACATGGACGTCCCAGTTTGAAAATATGTTTAAAAGATTAAAGGTTGCCTGACCAGTGGTGGCACAGTGGATCGAACATTGGCCCAGGACGCTGAGGACCCCAGTTCGAAACCCCAAGGTAAGTGGCTAGAGCACAGGCCCGTCCACTTGAGCGCAGGCTCACCAGCTTGAGCGTGGGGAGGGATCATCCACATGATCCCAACGTCACTGGCTGGCGCCCAAGGTCGCTGGCTTGAGCAAGGAATCACCGGCTCGGCTTGATTCCTCTCCAGGTCAAGGCACATAGGAGAAGCAGCAATGAGTTGATACTTCTCATCTGTCTCTTTCCCCCTCTCCCTTCCTGTCTGTCTGTCTCTCTCTCTCTCTCTCTCTCTCTCTCTCTAAAAAGAAAAGATGAAAGGTTCTTGAACTCGGTAGTCGCGGGGTTTCCACAGGACCCGTATGACATGCAAATAGGTGGAAAGTCAGGGCCAGGAAGTGAGGTCAGACGCTGGTGTCCTCACCCTCCCAGGACACCCCCGAGGTGGCTCCAGGCCCAGGGCCACCGCCTCCTGACCCTCAGTATCCCATCCAGAAATAGAAGTGTAGCGGGAAGGCTAGGTGTGCCTGTCGGAGGAGGTGATGGCGTCAAAGCCCTTGGAAGACCTTAGTCCAGGGGTCGGGAACCGTTTTGGCTGAGAGAGTCGTGAACACCACATATTTTAAAATGTAATTCTGTGAGAGCCATACAATATGTTTAACCCTAAATACAAGTAAATGTGTGCATTTTATGTAAGACCGACACTTTTAAAGTACAATAAGTCTCTGAATTCTTTTTTTTTTTTTTTTTTTTAATTTATTTATTTTACAGAGTCAGAGAGGGATAGGCAGGGACAGACAGACAGGAACGGAGAGAGATGAGAAACATCAATCATCAGTTTTTTGTTGCAACACCTTAGTTGTTCATTGATTGCTTTCTCACATGTGCCTTGACCGCGGGCCTTCAGCAGACCGAGGAACTCCTTGCTGGAGCCAGCGACCTTGGGTTCAAGCTGGTGAGATCTGCTCAAACCAGATGAGCCCTCACTCAAGCTGGCGACCTCGGGGTCTCGAACCCGGGTCCTCTGCATCCCAGTCCGACGCTCCATCCACTGCGCCACCGCCTGGTCAGGCTCTGAATTCTTTTTAATAACATTGTTATGCTATTGCTAACCAATGATGAATGAAGTACTTCTTACCATTAATGCGACTTCTGGTGCTGCATGGTTTTGCTGATGGCTTTGTAGTCTGGTTGATACGTGGTGAGGTTAAGCTTCATGCAGGTGTTGAGACTTCCATCTGTTAAATGTGATCGTAGGTTGGTCTTAAGGTTCTTTAGATGTGAGAAAGACTGCTCACATGCATACGTAGAGCCAAACACTGTCAGTACAGCAATACTCACACGCTGCAGTGTGTGGTATGTGACGGGAAGTATGTTCCAAGTTTTGACAATCAGCTGGTCCACGGGTTGAAGTTTTTTCATTTCTCCCCACTTGTGTTTGCTCGCCAACTCTGCTTGCTGTCATGCAAGTCTTTCCAAATCTTCATTCAGTGACTTGAACTTATTCACCCACATGTCTGAGGCCTGCAGGTCAGCAGCTTGTAGCTCAAAATCTCTGATGGAGACACTGGGGATGTAACTCAGGTCAGCGCTGTCCACTGTACACTCATGTGGATGGGTGATGAATTTAGAAAGACGAGTGCGCTCACGAAATTCTCCAAAGCGCGCTTTGAATGACTGCAGGAGATTAGATGTGAAGCCCGCTAGCTGCTGGAGATCAAGATGTTGGGCAGGGTCACTTGCTGTGCATGCATCTTTAAACTCTCCCAGTTTTTCAAAGTGTAGTAAACGACCTGTTTCAATGTCGGTGATGAAGAGTTCCAGCTTGTTTTCAAATGCAAACACTGCTTGTTGAAGGGATAAGACTATTTCCAATGCCTTGTGTTTTCACATTGAGCTGGTTCAGATGTTCAGTCATGTCCATGAGATAGTAGAACTTCAGGAGCCACTCAGTGTTAGCTAACTCAGGATGCTCGACGTTTTTCATTTCAAGAAAAGTCCGGATTTTGCTCAGACAAGCCGTGAAACAGCTGAGCACCTTCCCTCGTGACAACCAACTCACATTGCTCTGCAGAAGCAGACCAGGATAATTATTCCCAACTTCACCCTGCAGTGTTTGAAACTGGCGATCATTTAAAGCTCGGGCAACAATAAAGTTGACCACCCGAATGACCAGCGACATCACCTCACCAAGCTGCTCACCACACATCTGAGCACAAAGCACCTCCTGATGTAGGATGCAGTGAAAACTTAGGATGGGTCTCTTTTCATGTTCACGAAGAAGCGCTACGAATCCTCTGTTTTTCCCCACCATGCACGGAGCACCATCAGTACACACCGAAATAAGTTTATCCATCGGTAGATTTTTTTTCTTTAGCAAACTCAGTGAAAGACTTGAATAAATCCTCCCCTCTTGTTGTCTCTTTCATAGGCAAAACAGCAAGACTTTCCACACGTAGTGTGTCACCAACAGCATACCTTGCAATCACGCTGAACTGGGATAAATGGCTTACGTCTGTTGACTCATCCAAAGCGAGAGAAAAGAATGGTGCTGCATTTATGTCCTTCACTTGTATTGCCTCAATTTGATTTGCCATCATGATGGTACGATCGTGAACAGTTCTTGCTGACAGAGGCATGTCTTTTATTCGTTTGATTATCTTGTCTTTATCCGAAAAGTCATCAAAAAGTTCATTGGCAACATTAAGCATGAATGTTTTGGCATACTCCCCATCTGTGAATGGCTTTCCGTTTCTCACAATTGCTAAAGCACCAGCAAAGCTAGCTGAATTCCAGTCACCTTATTGGGTCCAAACATGGAGTTGCTGCTGACTAGCTTGCACTCTGCACAGTAGTCTTGACATGCTTTCTTCCTGCTGTTCCCCGCTGGATATTTCGATGCAAATGTAGTATGGCGTGTGTCGAAATGCCGCTTTCTATTTGTTTTACCGATGCAATTTTATCATTGCATATTAGACACACTGCAGAACCTGCTCTCTCCACAAAGGCGAGTTTCTCTGTCCATTCCTACTGAAAAGTACGATACTCATCTTTTTTTCTTTTAGCCATTATCTTGTCAAAAGGGTTTCTGCAGCCTGACCTGTGGTGGCGCAGTGGATAAAGCGTCGACCTGGAAATGCTGAGGTCGCCGGTTCGAAACCCTGGGCTTGCCTGGTCAAGGCACATATGGGAGTTGATGCTTCCAGCTCTTCCCCCCCTTCTCTCTCTCTGTCTCTCCTCTCTCTCTCTCTCTCTGTCTCTCCCTCTCCTCTCTAAAATGAATAAAAAAAAATAAAAATAAAAATAAATAAAATAAAAAAAAAGGGTTTCTGCAATTAGCTAGCTGACTACTTGATTAAAAGGAGGGAAGTTTACTTCCAGACCTCACAATGACCCGTGTACATTATGCATTATCAAATAAAAATTTGGTGGTGTCCCAGAGAACAGCTGTGATTGGCTCCAGCCACCCGCAACCATGAACATGAGCGGTAGGAAATGAATGGATTGTAATACATGAAAATGTTTTATTTATTTTTTTTATTTTATTTATTCATTTTTAGAGAGGAGAGAGAGAGACAGACAGAAAGGGAGAAAGAGGAGAGAGAGAAGGGGGGAGGAGCTGGAAGCATCAACTCCCATATGTGCCTTGACCAGGCAAGCCCAGGGTTTCGAACCGGCGACCTCAGCATTTCCAGGTCAACGCTTTATCCACTGCGCCACCACAGGTCAGGCCTGTTTTATATTTTTAACATTATTTTTATTAAAGATTTGTCTGCGAGCCAGATGCAGCCATCGAAAGAGCCACATCTGGCTCTTGAGCCATCGGTTCCCGACCCCTGCCTTAGACGTCAGGCAGATGGTCTGGGACAGCCACTCCTGCTCGCTGGGACCAGGTGGCAGAGCTGGAGCAGGTGGCAGTCTGGGGAGGTGGGCATATATACCGAAGGCGTTTGTTCGCCATCCTTCCAGACGTTCTTTCTACTTAAATAAATCTACAGAATCTAACGTCACCTGAGCTCATTAGCAACTGTTAGAGAAACATAGTTATTGGCTACAACCAATCAAAGCAAAGCACATTGGTGCCTAATTAGGATGCCAGCCTTCACTTTGTGGTGCCTGCTGGTGAGCATGGCATCTTTTTTTTTTTTGAAAAATAGATCGCCTGACCAGGCAGTGGTGCAGTGGATAGAGTGTCGGACTGGGATGTGGAAGACCCAGGTTCGAGACCCCAAGGTTGCCAGCTTGAGCACGGGCTCATCTGGTTTGGGCAAAAGCTCACCAGCTTGGACCCAAGATCGCTGGCTCCAGCAAGGGGTTACTCGCTCTGCTGAAGGCCCGCGGTCAAGGCACATATGAGAAAGCAATCAATGAACAACTAAGATGTTACAACGAAAAACTGATGATTGATGCTTCTCATCTCTCTCCGTTCCTGTCTGTCTGTCCCTATCTATCCCTTTCTCTGATTCTCGCTGTCTCTGAAAAAAAAATTTTTTTTTTAATTAAAAAAAGAAAATAGATCCCCATTGGAATCAAGCTGAACTCACCAGTCTCCTTTAAGAAAGGCCTAACCGGGGTCACAAAGACGGCGTTTTCTGTGCTTTCTCCTAGAAGCTGTATTGTTTACTTTCTTATTTGCATGTGGGTCACTTGCATCTCTCCTGTCTGTGGGTGTCAGCTTGGTGAAACACTCAGCCAGAGTCCTGGAGCCGTCCCTCCACTGGGAACTGGGGACTTTGTCCGGGGTAAGTGGTCTCTCCTGCTCCGTGCTTGGCTTCAGGGAAGCTGCCTTCTTACCTGTGTGTTGTAGGCGCTCAGAGGCGCTCACCACTTCTAAGGAAGGGGAAGAGCTATGTCACTGCTGGCTTTATACCTCCCCACCCCCTGCCACACACATACACACACCACGAGCCAGCAGGCTGCAGAATTAAGAAAACAGGCTTAGAGAAAAAAAAGATGGGATCTGGAGGCCTCTGAATGCTGATGGCAAGAACAGAGCGCCCTCCACACCCGCTTCCTGCTTTACTTATAGGGCCAAGTGAGGCCATTAGCAAATCAAAGAGATCTCTGATCGCATTTCCAAGACAACTTAAGAATTCTACCAAGGGCAGAAAACCCCCACCATACATAACATCTTAACTTCACAAAGCAAAGGATAAAAAGAAACTTGCCTCCAGTCTTTCCGAGGGACAGGGGGAGGAATAGGAGGAGGATAAACAAGCCAGCACCACAGCTAACATGGAGGTGTGGAAAAAAATAGCCCTTAGCAACTTCACAGAACAAGTGAGGTGGGGGGTTGGGCAGGCTGTCAGCTATCTTACTGCCAGTTCCCCACACCTCTGTCCCCCAAAACCCTAAACTGCAAAGACCCTGTTGGTTTTCGGTCCCCAAAACACACACACACACACCCACACCCTGCCCCCCATCCCGGAGCTGCTAACCTGCTCTGGTCAGCGGCAGCCAAGGGAAGATTCATCCTTTCTGGTGAGCGTACAAACGAGGTTGACAGGCATTCTTTCTCCTTTCCTATTTCATCAGAGGCTAAACACAGCAGAGTTCTTAGCACTCTGGCGTTTTTAATAACTGTTGTAAAAAGTGATTTTTCATTGTGACCCCCGGAGTCTCCACTGGTGTGCGTGCAGCTCAGGGGAAGCTGACCTGACCTGCCGTCCTGGCTTCTGACTCACACCTTTGTGTCTTGTTATTCAACATATCGATTTTCTCTGGAACCCAGTTTCCTTCTAAATCGCACACGAGAAGAATGTGCCAAAATGTCTACTTTGCGTATCAATAACAGAAAGGTTTTTTTTGTTGTTTTTTTTTTTCATTTTTCCGAAGCTGGAAACGGGGAGGCAGTCAGACAGACTCCCGCATGTGCCTGACCGGGACCCACCTGGCATGCCCACCAGGGGGCGATGTTCTGCCCATCTGGGGCGTTGCTCTGTTGCAACCAGAGCCACTCTAGCGCCTGAGGCAGAGGCCAAGGAGCCATCCTCAGCGCCCGGGCCAACTTTGCTCCAATGGAGCCTCGGCTGCGGGAGGGGAAGAGAGAGACAGAGAGGAAGGAGGGGGGGGGTGGAGAAGCAGATGGGCGCCTCTCCTGTGTGCCCTGGCTGGGAATCGAACCCGGGACTCCTGCACGCCAGGCCGACGCTCTACCACTGAGCCAACCGGCCAGGGCCGATAACAGAAGGTTTTTAATGAAGAAATAACCTGTTGGTGTGTCATTCCTTCCCAAATTCACAGCGGAGTCAATGTCCGGGGTAAATGTCTCTGAAAACAGCTCGTTCTGAGTGGTAAGCAGCCACGGTTTCTCCTGTCTGGTTTCTAGAGGGAATGGGCGTATCTCCTGAAGGGGGGGGGAATCTGTCTGAAAGAGAGATACATGCTGTCCCAGGAATTGTTTTCCTCCTGAGGACCCTTGAACCCCTCCTGGTCAACACTGAGTGAGCACTAACTACACAGAGACAAAAATCCACTTACTAATAGCAATGACCCTCGCCTGAGGAAACGGTTATTGCCTGCCTTTTTTATTTATTTATTTTTATTCTTTTGCACTTTCTACCGACTAGATGAAATGAACACGAGGGCGAGAACGCCCGCGCGGGCACCGGCCCCTCCCACGGCGAGGGGCGCCCCTGGCCTTGTCTCACAGATCGTGCCTCCTGCCCGGCCCCCTCCTCACGACTGGAGGGTGTTCAGTCGGGGACTCTGAGTCTGGGGCGCAGGGACTGGCACCGCCCTCCCGCCGGCTCCCGCCTGGCAACACTTGCCCATGAGCTCTCCCCTTCCCTCGCCCGGCCCCTGGGAGGGCCCCCTCCCCTCCTCCACGACTGAACAGTCACCTGTAGAAACCAGGCTCCCAAACAGAGATGTCCGTGGCCGGAGCTCAGGACAATACGTGGGTCTCCCCCCACACCCCCGGGGACGCCCACGAACCCACCCTGCGATCACAGCCGAGTCAGGCGCTGGAAAGGTGGCAACGTTTTAATGCAAGGACAAGGCATCGGGGAGCCCCCTTCCCGTCTCAGAGGGAAGATGCACAACCTCACCGGGGTCCCGTGAGCCTACTTTCCTAACGGAGACAGGGGCAGCTGTGTTGAGGGACAGCAGAGGATTCCGGACCTTCACCACCCGGGCGAGGGCGAGGCATCGAGACGGGAGAGCCCCCCCCCCCCCCCCCCCCCCCCCCCGCGGCAGGTCCGGCCGCTCAGTCGCGGCAGATGGATGGCCTGTTGACGTTATAGCTGGGGTGGAAGTTGAGCCGGTCGTAGGCGGTGATGCAGTTGTCGGGCCCGGTCACGGTGCTCTTCTCCATGAAGACGTTGAAAGAATGGTTCCGGAACATCCCGGCGGCTGCTAGTTGTCGGGAAAACTGACTTGATTGTATGTAGAATGCTTTCTGTTAAGCAAAACGGGAACAGGGTGATGGGTGGTATTCAGCGGTCGGTCGGTCGTTAAGGATATTTTTGGAAGCAAAATAAGAATCCGTTAGAAAATGTCTCTCCGGCCCTGACCGGTTGGCTCAGCGGTAGAGCGTCGGCCTGGCGTGCGGGGGACCCGGGTTCGATTCCCAGCCAGGGCACACAGGAGAAGCGCCCATCTGCTTCTCCACCCCTCCCCCTCTCCTTCCTCTCTGTCTCCCTTCCCCTCCCGCAGCCAAGGCTCCATTGGAGCAAAGATGGCCTGGGCGCTGGGGATGGCTCCTTGGCCTCTGCCCCAGGCGCTAGAGTGGCTCTGGTCGCAACACAGCGACGCCCGGGAGGGGCAGAGCATCGCCCCCTGGTGGGCAGAGCGTCGCCCCTAGTGGGCGTGCGGGGTGGATCCCAGTCGGGCGCATGCGGGAGTCTGTCTGACTGTCTCTCCCTGTTTCCAGCTTCAGAAAAATACAAAAAAAAGAAAAGAAAATGTCTCTCCTCCTAGGAAGCAGAGAAGCCAGGGCCGGCCGGTTGGCCCTCTGTGCCCCAGACCATCCCAATTCACGTCTGATGTTCGGCAAACAGCGTCCGTAGTGCCTCCCCCTTCCTCTAGGACCCACGTGGAAGGGACAATTCCGGGGCCACCTGGACGTGGCATGTCCATACCTTGGGTGTGCTTACATACGAGACTTGACTTGGGGTTCCCACTTAAAGCCAACCCCCCCTTGTTCCTCCTTTACAAACTGTGCTACGTAGGGCCAGTTACTGGAGCTCTGTTCGTTGGCCTCAGAACTGACCGCCTTCCGTGGCAAGATGGGCTGTGTCACTGTGTGAATGGGTCAGCCCTTTGGGGCGTGTAAGCGAGTCTACCTGCACTTTTTTCTCCTCCTTGAAAGTGTTCGTTGCTAGATCCGTTCATGTCTACCCAGCCCTGGTCTGACAGGACCGGACGTGCCCCCTTCCCCTCTGCCATGCTGGGATTCCGGGCGCTCCCACCCCGCCCTCAGGATGGGCTGCCCTTTTGAGAAATCCAGGGTTCAGGTCTCTTCTGGAGATGCCCACCTATACCTGTGCCCTTCCTTGCTTCCCGCTTACCGGCATCTCGTGCACCGTGGGGGCTCTGCTCCCGTAGGCTTGGTTGCTGGTCCTGTACACGGAGGCGGGCTCCTTGGTCCTGCAGGCGAAAAACACAGGGGGGTCCTCTGGTTACAACAGTCTCAACAGACAACGTTTCCAGTTTATAGTTTATGACGCTTGCTCCCATAAAAGTTTTTAAAAATTGAGATGTGAATGTTTCGGCTTATGCTGTTAGCGTTGAACTTTTTTTTTTTTTTTTTTTTTTTTTTTTTTTTTTTTTTTGTATTTTTCTGAAGCTGGAAACAGGGAGGCAGTCAGACAGACTCCCGCATGCGCCCGACCGGGATCCACCCGGCACGCCCACCAGGGGGCGATGCTCTGCCCATCTGGGGCGTCGCTCTGTTGCATCCAGAGCCATTGCAGCGCCTGAGGCAGAGGCCACAGAGCCATCCTCAGTGTCCCAGCCAACTATGCTCCAACAGAGCCTTGGCTGCAGGAGGGGAAGAGAGAGGCAGAGAGAAAGGAGAGAGGGAAGGGTAGAGAAGCAGATGGGCATTTCTGTGTGCCCTGGCCGGGAATTGAGCCCAGGACTTCCACACACCAGGCCAATGCTCTACCGCTGAGCCAACCGGTCAGGGCCCAAACTTTTTTTACACTCACTTTTGACATTTTTTTCTGTTACTACAGTAGAGTGTACGATATATTTATAACCATTTCCTTTTCTTATGGCTTAGTTATGTCTTTATGTTCTCGATGACTTTACAACTGTTTTAGGATAGGTAAGTGACTTAGGGTAGGGTGTGTTTCGACTTACACCAAAATTCAGGTGACGTCACTGTCACTATCATAGAAATGGAAGTGTCATAACCCGAGGACCTCTGTATCTCTCTATTTTCCATCCACTTATTCTCTGTAACTCTGCCCAAGCCACAACAGCCTTAATGAACACCTTTGGCTGGTGGGGAGCCTCGTTGGAAATGCCCCAGGTTGGAGGTGCAGCCGTGAACGGGGGTCCCCGGGGAGCACCGGCTCAGCCCCTTGGTCCTCTCCGTTCACCTCTGCCCTGGCCCTTCACAAGGCACCAAAACCCTAGAGAATTTACAGGGGGCAGGTGCTGGTCTTCAGCACCTCTTGGCCCTGGCACAGGAGGTCACTCCTGCGTAAGCAGGTATAGCCCAGCACTTAACGGAACAGTATGACCTAGTGGGCTGTGGGTTCAGACATCCCAGCTGTGCCCCAAACAGTAAGATCTCCCCACGACACCATCTTTCCACCCTCCCCGTCCTTGTCTCTCCTGAAAGACGAGAATGATAATAGAACCAGCTCTCTGGGACTGCGGAGGGGACAGAATGCAGGGAGAGCGGGGGAGGTGCTCTCACCGCCCAGCTGCCTGCAATGAAGGGTGTAGAATTTGCAGTGCACCGGGAACGGCTCACAGGTCACTGCCGCCGCGGCGTGACGTGAGGACTGACGGACGCGCGGCCAGATTCACAGCTTGCAGAGGCTCCTCTCGGCCTAGAGAGGAGGGGAGCCTCACCCCCTTCCCCTGGGCCCCAGAGCTGGGTTTTGTGACCTATGCTGGATTCACCCACCGCCCCACCTGCACTGGCTGGACCCACTGTGTGTGTCAAAACCTCTGGGCAGCGCTTGGGCAGCGCCTCTGATGCAGAGATGACCACGCTTTGAACTTAGGTGCCAGGGCCGACTGGGGACCTGAGCACACTCCTGATACAGGGCTATCTGAGCAGAGCGCAGGACCAGCTGGGCACCTGGGCTGCCCACTGGAAAAGGGGGCCTCTCTTTCCTCTGCGTTTGCCAGGTGGACCCGACCTGTGGCCCTCACCTGTAGCCCCGGAACCACGCCGGGTTGTTGAACCTGACCGGCAAGTCCTCATGTACGCGGTAGTAGTCGCTGGTTTTCTCCGGGGGCGCCTGGGTCGCGGGCTTTACAGGCTCCGCGCACCCTCGTGCGTTCTCCTTCGACATCCCGCCGTCCGTGGGAACTCCACCGGGAAGAGAGGAAGACAAGGAGCAGCCTCTCCGCAGCCCAGGCCACGAGGGGCACGCGGCGTCTTGTTACTAAGCGACGGCTTGGTTACTGGACTGGGTGGGTTCGGGTCCTTAAAGGCGCCGCCCCGCGCCTCCCGGGCCACGCCCCCCTGCTGATGGTGTGGCTGAATTGAGAGGTCTAGAATCTTCGGAGGCGTTCGGACATCGTCCCAAACTCAGGAGAAGGCGGGCGCCGGGATTCCGTCAATGACCTGCCGGAATTCGAGTCCCGCAAGGCTGGGACGCGCACCGTGCACGCCGTGGGTGCCCCCCTAGTTTCCAGAGTCTACATTTCGACTCCAGAATTGCCTAACTTTTATGGAATCCTCCTAAACTAAGTAGCGATTAACAACTAAAACGATTTTGGAGAGCGAGAGGTTGGGTTAGACTGGCGGGAGGCGAGGAGAGTCCCCTGGCTCGGCGGGTTCCTCCGTGGAGACCCTCGGCCGGCGGGCACTGTGCAGGGAGCGGGCAGGGCCAGGGCGAGGGGCCGCGCGCCCCCACCCTGAACCTACTGCATTCGCCTGGATCCGGGCCCGCCCCTCCGTCCTCGCGCGTCTGCGGTGTGCGCGCCTGGAGCACGCGCGCAGTGGCACCTCCTGGCCTGCAGGCGGCGGTGCGCTGGGGCGCCGGCTTGGGCCGCGGCGGAAGCAAAAGCCGCTGCGACACTACGTCTGCCTCCTCCGCGCCATGGCGGCGGCCCTTCCCCGGCTGCTGAGTGCCGGTGAGCATGCCCAGGGCCCGCCCGGGCCCGCACGGTCGCCTTCCGGGTATGCCCGCACCGTCGCCTCTCGGGGACCCCCGGGCCCGGGCCCGCAAAGTCTCCTCCCTGGGACCCTGGGCCCGCACGGTCGCCTCCCGGGGACCTCTGGCCCCGGACCTGCACAGTCGCCTTGCGGAAGCCTGGGGGTGGGAGAGAGAGGCAAGGCCGCGCCACGACTCTGCTCTCCGCTCTCTCCGCAGGTGTCTGGCCCAGGCCGCTCCGGCTGCACGCCCTCCTCCGGTCGGCTACCCCGGGGACAGCCAGGCCAAGCGGCAGGACTCTGGGAAGCGCTGTGGCCCCCGCTGTGAGCGAGCCGGAGGGCAGCAACGGTAATGCTGCCGCTTGGCAGACCGGGGTGCGGGGTGGCTCCAGGCCTCCCCAGTTTGAGTTGAAACTCTAGCCAGGAGTCCCGAGTTCCCCCTGGCTTCTGAGGGCTCTGGGTCACGGGGGAAGAAGGGGCAGCCTGACCTCCAGCAGCCCCAGGGGCTAGGTAGTGCTCAGGAGAAGGGGCCTTTGAGCGCGCCCCTCCCCTCCCACACACACAGCGGAGAGCTGCCCGCTCACAGCTGAGAAGGGGGCCGAGACCAGCACCACCTCCCTGCAGGAGTCCCGGGTTCGATTCCCCGCCAGGGCACACAGGGGTCAGAGGGGTTAACGTGGGTCTTGGCTTTCTTCACCGGGAGTCTCCGCTGTCCCTGGGAGGCTGGCACCAGAGGACCTAAGAAACTAGCTGGACCCAGGAGCAAAGCCGTGGTCAGAACCCAGCCTCTGCACCAAGTCTCCTGTGAAGAACCCTGTGGCCCTGGCCGCCTCAGCGGCGGGCGTCATGCCTCCGCCCCCAGCCGCGTGGCCGGGGTCACTGCCTCTGCCCCCAGCCGCCTGGCGTCCACTGGGCATGGGCAGAGCACGGGCACTGAGACCCAGCTCCCTCCTCCCCAGATCTCCAGGACAAGATCCTCAGCGAGCCCCTCAAACACTCTGACTTCTTCAACGTCAAGGAGCTGTTTTCCGTGAGAAGTCTTTTCGATGCCCTGGTGCACCTGGGACACAAAGCCGGCTGTCGGCACAGGTGGGTGGTGGGCGGTGGTCAGTGGTGGTTCCTGGTGGAGCTTTGGGGCCCTCCTGCCCTGGGGTCCAGGGGTGCAGTGTCACTCTGTACTGACATGTGTCAGTTTGTCTGAGTTCAGCCCCTCCCCCTCCAGATGGGATCCCTGGTCCCTGAGGAGAGGCAGCGGTTTGTCCTCAGACTCAGCTTGTACCCACCCCCCACGTATATACACACAGACTCCACCAGCCTTCTTGTCTTGGAGCAGGACTCACAGTCCTGTGGGGGGGAGATGGTGGTCTTGTGAGCAGGGAGTGGCGGGGGGTGCTGAGGGAGGTCCACAAAGTTCCGCAGAGGAGCGATTAACGCCGGGTCTTCTCCCGTGGTCAGCGTGCTGGTCGCGTGGACCGAGAGCAGTGGAGGGCGGGTGGGTGGCCACTGAGGAAGGTGGTGGTTCACATCAGAGGGAGGTGAGGGGCACTGCCCCCCGGGGGCAGGAGGCTGGGAACAGCAGGCGGATTTCAGGTTGGGGGTGCGGGCAGAGCTGGGGTCTGGAGCTCGGGATGGGAGGTGGAGGAGAGGGGGCAGGGCACAGAGCCAGCCAGTGTCGGTGGCCCTTATACCAAGGTGACCAGAACAAGGGGAGGCTGGGGGACATCAGGAGCTTGGGACCTATGAGGGGTGACCCTTTGGCCACCCCAGGACAGGTGTCACATGGGTGCTGGGAGGGAGCAGCCTGGGCCTGGGACGCCGTCACATCCGTGGGACGTTTTGGGAGCAGCAGGAGCAGGGAGAGCAGGAGGATGGGCCCCACTGTGGGGGCTGCTGCAAGGGTGAGGGGGCGCCGTGGGGGCCCTGGGGCGGAGTGTCGAGAGCCCGGCGGGAGGGAGCCGAGGCGGAGGTGAGGAGGAGGGACCACCCCGGTGACAGCGTCCTCACTCCTGGTGTCACGGGGAGGGCTTGTAAACTGGAGCAGCCCCGGGGATGGGGCGCCCGCCACAGAGGAGGAGAGGGGGCCCTGCTCCCTCACCTGGGTGGGGTCTCTGGCAGGTTTATGGAGCCGTACATCTTTGGGAGCCGCCTGGGCCAGGACATCATCGACCTGGAGCAGACGGCCGCCCACCTGCAGCTGGCCTTGAACTTCACGGCCCACGTGGCCTACCGCCAGGGCATCATCCTGTTCGTGAGCCGCCACCGGCAGTTCTGCCACCTGATCGAGAACACGGCCCGGGACTGCGGCGAGTACGCCCACACCCGCTACTTCAAGGGCGGGCTGCTGACCAACGCCCCGCTCCTGCTGGGCCCCGGGGTCCGCCTGCCGGACCTCCTGGTCTTCCTGCACACGCTCAACAACGTCTTCGAGCCCCACGTGGCCGTGCGGGACGCAGCCAAGATGAACATCCCCACGGTGGGCATCGTGGACACCAACTGCAACCCCTGCCTCGTCACCTACCCCGTGCCGGGCAACGACGACTCGCCCCCGGCCGTCCAGCTCTTCTGCCGGCTCTTCCAGACCACCGTCAACCGAGCCAAGGAGAAGCGCAGGCAGGTCGAGGCCCTGTATCGCCTGCAGCGTCAGGAGGCGGCCGGGGGCCAGGCTCCCGCCCTCCCTCCGTCCCCAGGAACGTAGAGGCCCGGCTGGATGTGGGTCGCTTCCCTGTGACATGTCCGCTCTCCCAAATAAAAACGGCAGCCGAGCCTGGTCCCAAAGGAAGCCTTTCTTCTGTCCCTGGCTGCGGTCCTTGGTGCGTCCAAGTGCTATCGGCCTCGTGTCCCCACTGCTGGGTGCGGTTCCGGCCAGCTAGCTGCCCTCCCACGGCTCCCGCGGCCCCATGGGGCCCAGCAGGCTGCACGTGGCAGACAAGCGGCCTGTCCAGAGGGGCCCCCCCAGGGATGTTGGGCTCTCACACCTGGTCGGTTTTTTTACTCTCAGTCAGCATAACCCTCGAGTGGGCTGCTTTGTGCTGGAGGTTGGGGGGCCCTGTGTGGGTCGGCACAGGAAGGGCCAAGCAGACGGCGTGGTTCCACCAGAAATAAAACTCAGGTTTGCTGCACAGAACACAGCTTGGACCTTGGGTTCATCGGTGTGGCCCTTACTCCCACCGGGCCGATGGAGCACACTAGGTCCCCGCCCTCGGGGTCCCTGAGCTGCGAGAAGATGGTCAGGCGTGTGGGCGTGTGGTTCGGACGGGACAACAGGTGCCAGTGGCCCCTCCAGGCCGTCTTCAGTGTTGGGGCTCAGGACCCACCACAGGCCAGGCCCTCCTGCGTGGCTCCTCCCCACTGGTCAGGAAGGGCTTCTCTGGCTGCATCTGTGCCCCGGGGGTGAGTGCGGGCCCTCTGTCCAGGGTGCCCCTCGTGGCTCACTGTCCATGCTCCCGTGGACCGGGTCGCCCTGAGGAACCTGTCTACTGGGGAGTGTCTAGACAGCGGGCCTGAGACAGGATGGCCCTTGTGTGACGGGACGCATGTCCCCTGTGCCAGCCCCGGTCTTGCAGAGCACACCAGAGACAGGAGTCCCAGTGTGGGGGAGGGCAGGACAGGGCTGGTGGTGTGCGGTGCAGGGGACCGCGTGCCACTCAGAGACCAGGAGTGACCGTCACCACCCTGGTCTGTGAACCTGAGATGGGAAATGTGAGTGTCGGGGCAGGAAGTTGAGGCCCCCTAGGGCTCGGTGCGAGCCACAGGGGCGATTTCCCCGAGCTGAGCTCGGATGGAGAGAACTGCCCGGACACCGGACAGGCCGCTGGGGGGGGGGGGGGCACCGGACAGGCCGCTGGGGGGGGGGGGCGGCAAGTCGCTGGACATCGGAACCCAAGGTCAGACTGCTAACGGACCAGGAGTCCCTGGGCTGCCCCGAGGCTGGGGGTGGCAGAGGGGCAGGCAGGACGGGGAGTGAGGGGCGGAGATGCTCAGAGACACTGAGATGCGGACTGGCCCCGGTCTGTTGTCCATGACCAGGGGGGTGGGTGGAGGGAAGCCACGGGGGGGGGGGGGGTCTGTGCCAAGAGACCTTGACAGCCTGTTGAGGGGGTACAGGAGTTGTATCAGTGACTTGCTCTGCTCCAGTTGGGGGGGGGGATGAGTGCACAGGAGCCAGAGGGATGCAGGGCAGTAGGACCCAGAGTGGGTGCAGGGTGGGGCGGGGAGGGCGGAGCCGGGAGGCACTTCTGAACTGACAGCTGGGGAGCCTCCCAAGGGATGCAGGTGAAAGGGACCCCCAACCCCAGCCCGAGGGGAGGGGACCCCGAGTACGCCACACTGGAGCTGAGCCGCGAGAGAGCCCAGGAGGAGGTGTGCCCGCGAGCCCCCAGCCCCCGCTCCTGCTGCCATCGTGCCCGACACGCCCCCTAGGATCTGACCTCTGAGCCCTGACCAGGTGGCATCTCAGAGACCAGTTAGAGCCAGAGCGAGGGCCCGGAAGAACTGGGGGTTCGGGAGTCCAGGACGAGAGTGGGTGAGGGCAGGAGTCCTGCGCCCCCAACGAGGGCCAGGGAGCTCCAGGAGGGTGTGGCCCCAGAGGGGCCCCCAGGACCAGGGCACGCAGACGGAGAGGGCCCGGGAAGGACCTCTGGCCCAGACTGCTTCCTGGGTGGCCACAGCCCCAACCCGCAGTCTGTGACCACCCCGCCCCCCCTCAAGCCGCAGCCTTGTCCAGGCCCACGGTCACTTTTCTGAGATCACCTGAGCCTGGTCCTTATATCCTGTTGCACTCCAAGACACGGACATGAGGCCTGACCCGTGGTGGCCTAGTGGACAGAGTACTGACCTGGGACACTGAGGGGCCCTTGTCTGAAACTCCAAGGTTGCTGCTAGAACGGCTGGATTGTGGGCTTGAGTGCTGGATGGTCAACATGATCCCAAGGTCACTGGCTTGAAGCCCACGGTCCCTGGCTCGAGCAAGGGGTCACCGGCTCAGCTGGAGCCCCCCGGTCAAGGCACGTGATCAATGAACAACTAAAGTGCCGCAACTACAAACTGATGCTTCTCTCTCCCTCCTCCCCCTTGCCCCCTCCCTGCCTAGAGACAGGAGTGGCTCTGTACTCCATACATTGCCGTGGTCCCTCCTTTGAAAAGCGGCCCAGTGTGAGAGTGAGTCGGCCCTGCACCTGTACGAGACCTGCAAGGTGCGGACGGTGAAGGCTGGCACGCTGGAGCGGCTGGTGGAGCACCTGGTGCCCGCCTTCCAGGGCAGCGACCTCTCCTACGTCACCATCTTCCTGTGCACCTACCGGGCCTTCACCACCACCCAGCAGGTCCTGGACCTGCTCTTCAAAAGGTGAGGGCGCCCTACCCCCTCCACCCACGGCTGTGTGTCTCCGGGAATGTCACTTCACCTCTCTGAGCCTCGGTGTGCTCGTGTGAGAACTGGGGCGCTCAGAGGACCGACCTCCCAGGGTTGTCAGGACTGTGGGGAGAGGGGCGGCCGGGCTGGGCTGGTTCTTACTCTGACTCCTCTCCCGCCGGAGAGCCCTGTGCCTCCGGCCTCGCTGTCCTGGGCCCTTCGGTGACACTGTCTTCCCATTTGATTGGAGGTTCCAGATTCTATCTGGGGGTCCCCTCCACGAGTAGCCAGAGCAGGGACCCCTGAGGGCTGACTGAGGGGCCCCAGACCCACTCAGATATCTGTAAGGTGCCCGACAGGGTTCATTCATTCCACAAATACGGATAAAGCCCCTCCTGTGTTCTGGGCACGTGAAGTAATTGAGTGAGAAAAGCAGAGAAAACTCCCTGCCCTCCACGGCGGCCCTCCGGGTCACAGGGATGGGGGTGGGGTCCAGCCAATAACAGGAGACATGTTAGAGATGAAATTAAGCAAAACACCTCGGCAAGGCAGCTGGGATCACCTGTGCGGAAGGGCGTGCCGCTGCTGAAAGCCAGCCAGCCAGCGTGCGGACAGAGGGTGGATTCTGTGTTCATCCCTAGCGCGGGCCCTGGGTGCTGGGTCTTGCTCCACTGGCTGGAGTGTTGACCGGACAATCTTCTTCTTTCTCGATTGGCTAGTTTAAATGGCCGCACCACAGTGGAAGGGAGAGACGGGGGTATCATTAAGTAGGTAAGGGGGTTGGGGGATGGTGGGGGAAGAAAACCCGGATGACTAGGTGAAGGGGGCCAGGGGCTTGGTACCTACGTTAGTTATTTCTCATTCTGCTCCCTGGGGGGAGGGGCCGGAATGGGGGTGCCCAGGATGGGGAGGTGGGCATGTGGGCAGCACCGCAGTCAGCTGCCTCGGACGGACGCACCTCTGCGTCTGGGGCCTGTCCTGCCGTGGCAGCGCCCAGAGGGGAGCCGGGGTCGATCCACCTTCTCCCCGCTGAGCTGGGGGACCTGGAGCCCCAGGAGGCAGAGCCCGAGGGTGAGGGTGCATGTGAGCATGCGCGGAGGGGCCGGACCCTGGACACACAGGGAGGACCACCACCCCCTGCAGGGAGGACCCGCACCTCTACCTGCTCCTGCTCTGATGGGGGGGGGGGGACCAGGAGCGGGCGCTGGGCCCACCAGCCCCGAGTGAGAGCTGTGACACCCCCCCAGCCTGCTCCCCCACCCGGCTTTTCTTCATCCTCCCTTCCGGAAACTTCCCTTTCGGTTGTTTCTACATTTTATGTTTCCCTGTTACAGTCTCTGTGGCACTGTTTGTTTTGAATTATGAAATAAATTGCTGCCGTATTAAACGGTGCGATGGCCAAGCGTGAAGTACATTCACCGCGCTGGGCAGCTGCTGCACTGCCCTGGGGCAGAAAAGCCCACCTCCCCGAAGGACAAGCTCACACCCCGCGCGGCCATCCCGGCCCCACCCACCCGCTTTCAGTCCTTGCTCCCCGGCCTCTTCTGATGGCTCCTGTCAACACAAACTCACAACAGGTCTCTGTGTCTGCTCACACCTTTGTTGTCTGTATTTATCGGAAATAGCGTTTTTGTTATTTATGAAAGGGAAATCCCAGATGGGTAAAAAAAAAAAAGGCTCTTTTATTAAAGTCTGTGCATAATCTTGGGGTCGCTGTGCTAAGTGTGACCCCAGAGCCAGAGCCGCTCAGGAAACTGCCCTCAAAACAAAACAAGGGAAATGCAGGAAGCTGGGCAGAGGGACCACAAACGGGGAAGCTTTTCTCACGACCCAAGGCCGGAGGGAGGTGTGACGTCCCTGTGGTGCCGGAAACTCCCAAAGGTCAAAGGTCGGTGTTTTCTGAGGGACGAAGGCAAACGTGCCCTTCCAAGGAGAGGCAGTGCACACGCCAGTGCATGCCAGAGATGCCCCACCGCCCGGATGGGGACACCTGTCCTGAAAACATGGCAGAGAGAGCACGGTCAGCGTTGGACTGGCAGGCTTCTGGCCTGGTGGCCAGCAGCCCTGGGGACAAGGGGAGGGAGCAGAGGCCCCAGCAGGTCCCCTGGAGAGAGCGGGAAAGGCCCTCCTCCGGAAGACGGTGCGGAAGACACAGTGTGCAGGACGAGTCGGAGGATGAGTCGGAGGATGAGTCGGAAGACAGTGTGCAGGACGAGTCGGAGGATGAGTCGGAAGATGCAGGACGAGTCGGAGGATGAGTCGGAAGACAGTGTGCAGGACGAGTCGGAAGACAGTGTGCAGGACGAGTCGGAGGACGAGTCGGAGGATGAGTCGGAAGACAGTGTGCAGGACGAGTCGGAGGATGAGTCGGAAGATGCAGGACGAGTCGGAGGATGAGTCGGAAGACAGTGTGCAGGACGAGTCGGAGGATGAGTCGGAAGATGCAGGACGAGTCGGAGGATGAGTCGGAAGACAGTGTGCAGGACGAGTCGGAAGACAGTGTGCAGGACGAGTCGGAAGACGGTGTGCAGGACGAGTCGGAGGATGAGTCGGAAGACAGTGTGCAGGACGAGTCGGAAGACGGTGTGCAGGACGAGTCGGAAGACGGTGTGCAGGACGAGTCGGAAGACGGTGTGCAGGACGAGTCGGAGGATGAGTCGGAAGACACAGTGCGCAGGACGAGTCGGAAGACGGTGCAGAAGACGGTGTGCAGGACGAGTCAGAAGACGGTGTGCAGGACGAGTCGGAGGATGAGTCGGAAGACGGTGTGCAGGACGAGTCGGAAGACGGTGTGCAGGACGAGTCGCAGGACGAGTCGGAAGACGGTGTGCAGGACGAGTCGGAGGATGAGTCGGAAGACGGGTGCAGGACAAGTCGGAAGACGGTGTGCAGGACGAGTCGGAAGATGGTGTGCAGGACGAGTCGCAGGACGAGTCGGAATCCGGCGAGGGCGCGCCTTCCCCGGGCAGTGCCCCTCCTGGGAGGTCACCTGCTGGCATTCTTTCAGTGTGTACACGCGTGTGCATGTGTGTGTGTGTGCACGCGCACACACATGCACGCGCTTGTGGGTGTTGGGCGGGGAAGATTTCAGAGCGTGCATCTTTTGGGACCCTTGCTTCCCCGGGGGTGGACGGGCACTGCCAGTCAGTCCTCTTGCTCCTTGGCATTTTCTGGGACCCCCAAATCAGGATTTCCAAAGAGGTCCTGCTGGGCCACAGGGGCCACCTCCGAGTTCTCACAGACCCAGGCTGAATGGCTCATCTGTGTCCACATGATGTAGGACGGAATCCACAGAGTGCAGTTTCTGGGACAAAAAAAAGTGTCCGGTTTTAAAAGTTACTGGCCACCATTTCCAGCATCAGAGGTCTTTGTCCACTTCGAGGCTTGTGTGGGAGGCAGGTCCCGGGCTTGGACCCCAGACCTCGGGGACGGAGGGAGGAGGAGGACCTGGGCCTGGGAGGACAGGCAATGAGGCCCCTGGGGGTGGCACTCCTGGCAGAGAGGCCCCAGCCCCACCCCTGGCCCTGCCGTGATGAGGGCCGCACTGGCGGGACCTGTGCTTGCGCTGATGCGAGAGCAGGCTCCACTCCAGAAGATGGCTCCAGTCCTAGAACTCTTCCAGTAACTTCGTCTGGAGCGGCTCTCAGGGCAGCCCTGGCGCTATCGCCGGCCCGAGCCCGAGCTCTGGGAAAGGTGCCGGCATGCGATCGCTCTCCAGAGCTCGTCTAGACCTGGTTCTGAAGTGGGGCAGAGCCCTTGAGCTGGCTGCAGCTCGGGCACCGCAACTCCTGCAGGGGGCTCTGGCTCCGGCTCCAGCTCTGACTCCCGAGGGGGTGCCGGGGCGGTTTGAGCTATGGACCTGGAGCGCTGGGGCTGCCTGGAGCGCTGGGACTACTTCCGGTCCAGCCGGTTCTAAACTTCACGCCAGATCTGGCTGTGGAGAAGGCTCCGGAGCCTCCCCTGGCAGAAGGGCTGGTGCCGGAGCTGGCTCTGGCTTCGGAGTCAGCTCTGAGTCCAGTTTGAATGCGAGATCTGGTTCTGTGCCTCTAGTCCTGTGGCCAGCCTGGGCTCTTGCCCTGTGGCTTGTTGTCTCTCTGGCACTGGCTCTATCTCTGGAATCGGTGTCAGAGTAGAGCCCGGCGCTGGAGCCGACACCAGAGCAGGTGTGGCGTCTGGCAGTTTCTGGCGTCGGCGGTGGGGCTGCCTCTATCTCTGAAATTGGCGGCGGGGCGGTGCCAGAGCATGACCCGGCCCCAATGTCGCTGCTGGAGCTCCCGCTGGAGCAGGCTCGAGCTCCGAGCTTGGTGCTGACTCCATCTGGCTCTGGGTCTGGTGCCGGGAATGGCTCTGACCCTGGAGCCAATGGCTAGAGCTGGTCCTGGAGTGGGCTCTTCTTCGGAACCTGGTGCTCGCTCGCTCTAAACTGGCATCTAGCTGCTCCTCACTCTGAAGTGACCACTAGAACTATGGCCGGGGCTGGCTCAGCAACTGTCTCTGGAGTTGGCGTGGCAGCTCCAGTTCATGGGAGAACCGCAGCCCTCACCCTGGAGCTTGCACTGGGGCTGAGGTGGGAGCTGGCTCCACCTCAGGAGCCGGTGTAAGTGTTGAAGCCGGGGTTGGCACTAGCTGTGGAGCCGGCTCGAACTCTGGTGCCGGAGCTGCTCAGCGCTCGAGCCGGCCCTGGCTCTCGTTCTGGAGCCGGTCACGGAACGGGCTCTCGCAGCGGGGCTGGCGGTGAAGCTGGTGCTGTCACGTGACTCTGAACTCTGGACTCTGGGCTGGAGATGGCTCCAGAAATCTCTCAAGCTCCTGAACTGGTGCTGCTCCTGTGGCGGACTCCGGCCTCTGACCTTGTGCTGGGGTTGGGTCCAGCTCTAGAGCCAGCACTTGAGCTTCCTCCAGCTCAGGAGCTGGAGCTGAAGCTCGCTCCGGCACTGACACTCGCTCTGGAGAGGGCTCCAGCACTGCGGCTGCCTGTGGTTGTGTCGAGAGAGCTGGGACTGAGCGGGCTCTCCGTTCAGTGCCTGTTGTTACCTATTGCTCTGCAATTTGCGTTGGGTCTAATTCAAACGCTAGAGCTGGTGCCAGGTGGGTGCTAGAGCTGGCAAGTAAGTTGAGGACAGCTGCCTCTACCTCTGCGGTCGGCGATCAAGCTGGTGTTGAAGCTGGTTCTGGAGCCGGCAGTAGTGTGAGGGCTTCTCCATGCTCCAATGCCAGAGCTGGTTCTAGAGCTGGTGACGGAGCATCTGGTGGTGGGGCATCTGGTGGTGGAGCATCTGGTGGTGGAGCATCTGGTGGTGGAGCATCTGGTGGTGGGGCATCTGGTGGTGGGGCTGGCTCAGGCTCTGGAACTGTCACAAGAGCTGCAGCTGGACTTGGTGCCAGGCTCTGGAGTTGGTACTCCATCTAGCTGTTGGGCTTAGGCCAGAAATGGCTCTCACTCCAGATCTGGTGCTTGATCTGGCCCTGAAGGCAGTGCCAGCTTGGAGGCTGGTGGTCAAGCTGGCTCTGGAGCTGCAAGGGGACAGGAGTTCACCCACATGGCTGCCTTCCCACACCCAGAGAATATCCGGCTGCCTTCCAGAGAAGCCGCAGCCCAAGAGCCCGCTCCGGGATGTCTTCCCAAACTGCAAGTGGTGCGTGTGTGTGTGTGCGCGCGCGCATGTGTGTGTGTGTGAACTAAATTTCCTCTCCCCCTTCCTCATCTTATCATAGAATACATGACCTAAGATGGGTCAGTAACAGCTGACTTCACACAACAGGATTTAAGTTACAGGGTCTGAACATCACCCAGGAACTCTGCCCCCTCTGTGGAGCGAGTCCTTGTGTTCTGCGCTGTACGCAGGACGGTGGCCCCAGGACCTGTGCGGTGCCAGGTAGAGGGAGGATGGCTGTGATGGTCAGTCTTCCGGGTCAGCCTGACCGGCCTCGGTGGGCAGCCGTGTCAGCAGGCTGGACGTGTCACCTGCGCGTGGCTGTGAATGTACCTCGTAGGCGTCGTCCACGGGCGCCATCTGGCTGACTCTGAGTCAAGGAGAGAGCGCTGTCAGTCAGTGTGGGTGGGCCTCGCCCACTAAAGGCCTGAGGGCTAAACTGGCTTCACCTCCGCAGATTTGGGAAGTGCCAGCCCACGTGGTCACGTGAGCCCATGTATTAAAACCAATCTCTCTCCTCTCTTCTCTGCATTGCCCATGCACACACGTGCACACACATGTACACACGCATACACACATATCCCGTGGGTCGTTTCTCTGGAGGACCCTGATGAACCTGAGGCTGACAGACCTGCGTCCCTCCGTCCCCATTTTAGAGTCACTGGAACTGAAGGGCTTGAGACACTCGGAGCCCAAGGGAGCGTGTGGGGCATGCTGAGCTCTGTGGGCACCGCCCGGGGGCTCCGGGACAAGCCTGGCTGACATGGCCCAGGTGAACACACAAATGACCCCCCCCCCAAGTCCTCTTACCTGTGCCAGCCAAAACATGGGACAGGAGCTCACACTCCAGGGGCCAGCTGACCCCACGGTCAGCACTCCAGGGGCCGGCTGGGCCCACGGCCAGCACTCCAGGGGCCGGCTGGGCCCACGGCCAGCACTCCAGGGGCCGGCTGGGCCCACGGTCAGCACTCCAGGGGCCGGCTGGACCCACGGTCAGCACCAGCATCCTGCAGTAGAGAGAGAGGCAGATACAAGAAGCCGCAGAAGATAAACCCAGACTTCACAGCCGGGGGGCCTGTAGAGAATGTGCCCGGGGGCATGTCTCTTGGGTCCACAGGTTTTCGCCTGCTCGCTCACTGTTCCCTTTCAGTGCCCGCGCCTGGTGGATGCTATTTCCTGCGTCGGAGCCTCACTGGAACGCTAATTCTCTTTACGGTCAGTAAAGAAGAGAGAAAACGACGGAGTGCGCCTGCCCACGGGAGCCACCAGCCCAGAAATCATCATCATTAATGTTTGAATTTCGAGTCGTTGCTTCTTTGGAGCCCCCGTCCCCCCAGTTACAGGGCAGCCAGGGCATTTTCCTTCCTTTTCTACATTGAGACATATCTTTGTCCTAAGCACGGGCCGTAGCCCCAAACCCTGACCAACCCGAAGGACACAGCTCGCCACCCCACAAACCCCACCCCAAGGGGCAATGGGGAAGGGTCTCCTGGGAAGGCGGAGACGGGGGAAGGCAGAGATGGAGGTCGCCGGCCACAGAAGAAGGAGGGTGCGGGCTTGCTCCAGCCAGCAGCGTGAGCGCCAGCAGCCCCAACCTGCACACTGACTTTTTAAATTTTACCTTTAATTTCACGCCTCGATCTTCCCAAGGGGAAGCGAAGCATGTGTCTCTCTTTGGCACAGGACCGAGTGGAAGAAACCTGGCCCAGAATGAGGATGGAGAGGCGGTTTTGCCAAAAAAAAAAAAAATAGGACTTGGAATTAACGAGCATTACGGAGAGTGACTCACTGGGTCGCACGTTCAGGGACACGTCGGTTGAACACAAATCCTCCCTGAAAGGCCAGGGAAAGCGCCCAAGGTCAATGACGCATTCTGGTGACAGGGACGGAGCTGTACCTGAGCAGTGACCACAAAAAAGGGGCCTTTCAAGGCCCGGAGCTGCTCCGATAACTTGTCTTAGAGCCGGTCCCCTCTGGTTTTATGTCCACTTGCTTTAGGGGGGAAATATTTGCATCACCTGTCCTGGCACAAGAACCTTTGCTAACTGGCTCCAGGCCATCGGCTGTCAGAGCTGCAAGGACTTCTGGAAACCGCTTAACCACCCCCCATCCTAGTCCCGTTTTACAGATAAGGAGGCCGACTTGGCCCCAGGGCACCCGGGGAGTCTCTCTGACATCTCTCGGGTCCACGGGTCCACGGCCCTTTCTCACTGGGAACCGCCCCCTCCCTCTGCGGGGAAATAGGCTGGTGGATGGAACAGGACGCTTTCAAAGAAAGCTGCCTTTGGAACCACGTTGTGATCGCAAGCAAAATCAGAAGGGCGCGAATGACTTTCCCTTTCGCTTCAAAGAAAAGCCGAGGCTTGGAGTTTTCACCAAAGGGTAAAAAGCGGGATCACATTAGGGCTTTCTCCCCGCACAGAAACAACAGGGGCTGCTGGCGAGAGAGAAAACTCCGGGGGCACCCCGCCATTTTCACTTCTACCCCCCCAAATAGATCTGAATAAAACGACCTGAGTCCTGACCCTTCGTCCTCATAGACAACCCACAATAAATGCATCAACTCGTAACAAATTCGCCTCCTCAGCCAGCAAGCACGGAGCGTTGGCACAACAAGCTACAGGTGTGTTCCTGCCTCCAGCTCGTCGGAGGAAGCGGGACCACAGGTGTGTGTGTGCACCTGTCCACAGGTGCCTAGACCGGGTGGGGGGGGGGCCGTGGTGGCTGCATGGTGGGTCCTTTGGTGACATGCATCCACTCCCTCACCTGCAGGAGAGCTGGGGGCAAGGTCCCTGTCCCTTTGCAGAGGTGATGGGATCTCCAGCGTGTCTTCAGGTATGTGTAAGCCGTCCCTCTGGAAACCAGGGACGGCAGAGCTCCGTGACAAAGGGCCGGACACAGAGTCCACGGTCCACCTGAGTCCAGTTCAGAGGGCGAACAGGGAACAGGTCTCTCCTGGCACTGGACATTCGGAAACTGCCTCTGCACACTGGCCAGAGCGAGATGCAAGGGGGTGTGGGTTCTCAGGGGACACCAGTCATCCCACACTCTGCTCTCCACCCCACAACGCACATGACGAGACCCCCAAGGGGTCCAGGAACTCTTCAAACGCCCCAGTGGACAGGGGCACTTGGGGCCAGCCGTTGGGTGGGGCACAGTTGCTGTCCGGTGCGGCACCGTTGGGGTAACGCACGCATGCGCGCGCGTGCCCGCGGCGCGGAGGGTTCTTGAGCACGCGCTTTCCTTGAACCCATGTGCGCGCCCAACCTTGGACGCAAAGCCCGACTGCCTGCGCGGGGTCGACCCATGTCCAGGTGGGAGGCCTGTGCGCCCCCAAGCGTATCCCCTCCGGAATCCACCGCTAGGGAGAGCCTTGGCTGTGTCCACGCTGAACTGGGCTGAGGCTCTTCCATATGCGACCTTCACGAGACAGTTGCAAAACTGAGGCAGGGACTGGCCCCAGGACCACCTCGGCCAGGTCTCAACTCTCCAGTGGGGTTTGCTTTGGAAATGAGCGCCCCGTGATCCTCAGAGACCCCTGCTTCCTCAGCCTCTGCAATCCTTCTCTCTCCCCATTCTCTGGCGTGACACCAAGACCCAGAACGCAGCTCCAGACAGAACTCTCCTTAGAGATTGGGCCGGCACCCTCATATTAATGACGTGTCCTCCCCTCACGTCCAAGCTCACGGGAAGGACAATGACATGAGCTGTGTAATCATGTTGAGGACACCTTTCCTGTATTGCTTTGGGGGCATTGCACATGAGAATTCTCTCTGAGCAGGAACCCCAAATTCTAATGTCCACAGTATGTGCTACCAAGAGGGCCAAAGACCCTGTGACCATAGTGACAGGAACTGTTTTCAGAATCTGGAGTAAATTATATCCAATGCTCATGGCAACCTTAGCTCACCAAAGGCCACCAAATCACTCTCCCATGCGTCCAGTCAGACAGACCGCACCTCAGAAACTCCCAGGGGGGCCAGCAGAAGGTATCAATAAACTGGGCGAGTGTTTATCCTTCTCATGACTGCCCTTTTCTCTCTCTCTCTCTCTCTCTCTCTCTCTCTCTCTCTTTAACTGAGAGGAGGAGAGATAGAAAGACAAACTCCCGCATGTGCCCCAACTGGGATCCACCCGGCAACCCCCACAGTGTGCAAGAACAAACCCAGGGACTCCCCAGGGCTCCAGCGACATCCTCAGCTACCTGACTCCAGCTCTCAAAGGGACCCTCCCCTTCCCTGGGACTGGGGAGGAGAATGACTGTGGACGCTGAGCTCCTGGGTGTGACATGGCCGAGTGACACTGCCATGCTCCCCAGGAACCGTTCAAAAAGGTGATGCCTGAGCTCCATCTGCTCCCAACAAGAGCAAGGAGCACCTGGCTCCCCTCATCTGTGCTGCCACCCGGTTCAGCAGTGTGAACCAGGACTGGAGTGTGACAGTGGGGACAAGACAAGGGGAGAGGGGCAGGGGATCCCGATGGCCCAGGGTCCCTCTGCAGAGTTCTGGAAATGTTTTCTCTTTTTTTGGAGAATTAGATCCCCAGCTTTCCCGGCCAGTCCCTCCAACTAGGACTCAAGTTTCCTCCAGGCTAATGGGTGGAAAGAAGGGCCTGGGTCCTTTGTTCCGTAAACCAGCCAGCCTGTCCTCATAAAGCCGGACCTCTGGGGCTCTTTCCATCTGCACTGCACTTCCAAGGGGAGGGCACCCACCTGCCCAGGAACTGGGCCAGGTGGCCAATGTGAGTGCCCAGACATCGGCCCAAATGGCCAGACCCAGGAGACAGGTCTGGGTACAGCACGGGACCCCCACTCTGCCCCCAGGACTGACACCGCTGTCACAGACAGTCCTGTCGGATTCCCACGCAGGTGCCTCCTTAGCGGTCACTTACGTGAGGTGTAGCTGGATCCAGCGCTGGACCCCCTTCCACCCAAAGTAGCGATGACCTCTTGTGGGAAGTATCCCCCGGAAGCCTTCCCCACACGACCTCAGAAGCTTCCAGTTAAAAGAGGAAGCCAAACGCCGCTCCCAGTGCCCATCAGAGCACCATCAGAGATGGCACTTAGGAGACCCCTCCTGAGTGGGTGAAGCCGAGTCCCCTCTGGGGGGCGGGGTGTCCTGAGGGGCTCCTGGGGTGTGTGTGTGTGTGTGTGTGTGTGTGTGTGTGTGTGGTGCAACCTTTGGCGGGGCCTCGGGCCCAGCCCCAGGGGCGGGGGTAGGGCAGCATCTCGGGGGACTGGGGCAGGCGCGAGCAGCTCAACCGGAGCTCCCCGGGGAGCAGGAGACTTTCCCACAGCGAACAAAGAAGTGGTTCCAGCTCATGGCCCATCATGTCACGAGGGCGGGGGACAGTAACTACGTTTAGACATCGTGGAGTGCTAGGTAGCACGGCTCCAAGTGCTTTGAGCAGGCTGGCCAGCTCACGCAGTCCCGTTACCCACGGGATGTAGGTCCCACCGGGATCCCCGTTTTGCAGGGTCCCAACCTGCAAGAGGAGGACCTTCTGCGGCGCTTAGTTCACCCACAAGTGATCGAGGCGCATGCGCAGGCCGGGAGCGGTGGCGGAAGGGGGCGGGGATAGAAGGGCGGCCGCTGGGCAGAAAAGGGAAGGGCCGCTAGAGGGCGCTGCGGGGCAGCCTGTCCCTCGCCGGCCGCCGTACTCCGCTCGCCCTATAAAAGGCGCGGCGCGCGCTCACGCGTTCTTTCCGGGTGACGGCGGAGGCGGGAGTGCTCATGGAGGCGACGGCTTTGCGCAGCCTCGAGGTTCGTGGCCCAGCGACCTCCGCGCGCCCGGTGGAGAGGAGGCGGGTACGGTCAGGGAGCCGTCGCCCGCGTCTGCCCTCGCGGGACTGGGTCCTCGCGCGGGTGGCTCTGCGCCCTGGGTGATCTGTTGTTATTTTAGAAGGTGGACCGACTCCCTTCCCTGGCGGCTGGGCGGCGCGGGGCCCGGGGGTGTCCGCGGGGGTCACACACAGGCCGAGCGCGGCCCGTCGCCTGGGAGACCGGGTGCACCACGACCCACTCGGGCGGCAGGGCTGCTCTGTGCATTTAAAAGATTCGTATAAACTGGAATTTTTTTTTCTCTTTGGGGAGTTTGTCTGCTGGAAAGTGAGCTCCTCCTGGAAGGGGGCATCCTGGGGGGTGGGGGTGAGGGTGGCAGGTCCGTGCAGGAACAGGTCTGCCCGGAGGTGGAGCTTGCAGATCCAGCCCCGTGCTGAGTGACAGCCCGCCTGCCGCCCACAGGGTGGGGAATGGAGGAAGCCGGGGGTCCCCTTCCGCGCGCGTTGCCCCTGGAGGCGTTGCAGGCGTAGCTGCGGTGCCACGTCTGTGTCATCAGGTGGCAGAGAGAAGAGAGGCTTGTGTCTGCTATCCCGGCGTCCCGGCCGTGGACGCTGGAGGGTTGATGATGGTCTGACACCGGCCCCTGCGCCGGGCTGCTGGCTGGCGCGCGCTGCAACCTGGCCCCGGCAAGTAAGCGCGGCTCGGGTCTCTCTCTCCTAGTTCTCCGCTGGCGTCAGTCAGAGCACGCGGTTGTCATGCGTCGGCAGGAAGGAGGTAGGAGCCCGCCACTGGCCCGGGGATGGATGGAAAAGGTGAGTGAGTGGGTTTAGGCCGACTTGGTGGGAATCTGAGCATTCTTTGCCTGTCCCCATGGTTGAAAAGTGTGGCAGCACCAAAATTTTCCTTTGGGGATGGGGGGGGGGGAGTGAATGTCACCTAACAATCAGGTCGTTCGGGTCCTTTAAAGTAGATTTAAATGTCAGAGTAGTCATGGGAGGCTGCTCTGCCTCTTAAAACAAGTCTAACGGACGGCAGCCAGCATCGTTGGAAGTCCTGTTGTACGATTTAAACGTCAGGTGGTTCCACAGGTCAGGGACCCACCAGTGTGTAAGACTGGGAGGTTCCTGAGCCCAGCTTGTAGCCTGTGTCCTCCCTGCTCTCCGCTCTGGGCTTCAGGTCCTGAGTGGGCAGAGGAAGCACAGGGCTTGGGCCCTGGGGGGGGGGGCACGAATGCCCTGCAGTGCTGGGTCTGCCAGCACCACGGACGCAGCTGCCCCGTGCTGCGCCTGTGACCTCAGGGCAAAGAGGAAGTGGCTATTTCTACGCTCAGTGCTCAGAACAGTGGGCACTAAGAATGGTTTGTAGCCTGACAGTCCTTACAGCTCCCGGCCAGCTGGCATTTTGATCCCGTGGGCACTGGCGGTCAGACCTGTGTTTGGGCTTCCAGTCGGGAACCCCGGGCGAGAGCCCCTCAGCACTTTGGTTTTGCTTTTCTTGTGTAAGATCAGGTCGACCTGAGGACTGAGGGGTGTGGGTGTGGACGCACATGGCAAGCTCGGGCACAGTGGGATTGACCAGGAGAGGGATGGTGTTCTGTATGTAGGTCTGGGCGGGGGGCTCTTTAGCAGTCCTTGGGCAGGTGTGTCGGGCATCCCTGGCTGAGAACCACTACGCTGATGGAACTTTCTGGGCCTGTGGGGCCCTGGGTGGGCAGTCACACCCACACTATAGGAAACCTTGAGACAAGCAGAGCACTTTTTAAAGAACCAGAGGTGTTTGGTCAGTTTGGAACAGGGTGGGGGCATGCCAGAGGTTTGCTCCCCGTATTTGCCTGTTGATGGGTTGCAAGTCGGCCCCCATGTGGAGCCCCTCAGTGGGCCAACTTTGACTTGGCAAATGATTGTCCCAACCCAGGGCACTGGGGAATGAAGAGGCCACTCTTTGTAACCCTACTGGGATGCCCTTGTCCCCTTACAGGTAGAGCGCTGAGTGCTGTCAACAGCCACACAAGATCTCGGCCATATATTCGAGGTAAGAGACTTTCTGGGTTTTTTTGTTGTTTTTCTTTTAAAGATTTTATTTATTCATTATAGAGAGGAGAGAGAGAGAAGGGGGGAGGGGCAGGAAGCATCAACTCCCTTGACCAGGCAGGCCCAGGGTTTTGAACCGCTACCTCAGTGTTTCCAGATTGACGCTTTATCCACTGCACCACCACAGGTCAGGCTAGGCTTTCTGGTTTTTTTTTTTTTTTTTTTTTTTTTTTTTTTTTTTTTTTTTTCCTGAAGCTGGAAACAGGGAGAGACAGTCAGACAGACTCCCGCATGCGCCCGACCGGGATCCACCCGGCACGCCCACCAGGGGGCGATGCTCTGCCCCTCCGGGGCGTCGCCATGTTGCGACCAGAGCCACTCTAGCGCCTGAGGCAGAGGCCACAGAGCCATCCCCAGCGCCCGGGCCATCTTTGCTCCAATGGAGCCTTGGCTGCGGGAGGGGAAGAGAGAGACAGAGAGGAAAGCGCGGCGGAGGGGTGGAGAAGCAAATGGGCGCTTCTCCTGTGTGCCCTGGCCGGGAATCGAACCCGGGTCCTCCGCACGCTAGGCCAACGCTCTACCGCTGAGCCAACCGGCCAGGGCCGGCTTTCTGGTTTTAAATTAAAAATAAAGCAAGACACTCCTGCATCTGTTCTAAGACATTTGATGTGAGAGTGGAACAGGTGCTATGTCAGTCCTGTCCACCTACAGGCAAGTTGTGTGGCCTTCATGGAGCTCTGTCTGGGGACAGCAGCTGGGCGGGGTTGTTGGGGTCCAGTGGGCAGAGACCGGGGACGCTGCTGGGCCCCGGGTGTTGATAGTGCTGAGGTCGACTCGCCCTGCTGCAGAATCCCATCAGGACACGGCTCGGACACGGCTGGGACCCACAGGCAGACTGGGTTCCCCAAGGCTCGGTTGGGCCGTCCCTGAGCAGGCGTGCCTGTCTGGTCGCCCATCCTCTTTCCTTCCTTGGATTCAGAAAGGGCACGGGCCCGGCTTGGTGCAGGCTGCTTGGGAGGGACTGCAGGTGTGGGCTCGGCCACCCAGGACTCCTCAGGACAGGGGGCAGCTTGCTGGGATCTGGGGACTTCTGGGCCCTCACGTGGACACTGGTTTGCCAGAATCTGGCTGGGGCCAAGTGTGGAATGATGCTAGTTTGGGGAAGAGTGAAGAGTCATCGGCTATTTGGAGTTGGTTGGCTTTTGACTTGGGAAAGGGTCTGCCCTGTAGCCCTGCCACCGAGGGAGGGGTGCTGTGCTTGTTCCTGTGCTGCCCCCAAAATGCTGCTCTCGGGAAGGGGGGGATGCGGACGCTCAGCCTCTCTGTTGTCTGTGCTCTGCGGCAGCCCCTTCGAAACCCAGGCTGGCAGCATGAGGCTGCAAAGTTGAAAGTGACTGGGACAGGCAGGTGGTCCTCTGATGACAGCACTTCTCGCTCTCCGGCCCGTGGGTGGGTGTGCTTTGCGAGGGGAGGGTTCGGTTTCTTGGTGACACTTCTTTTTCAGTGGCTGATGGTGAGGGCCCCCTTGACCTCAGGAAGCAGCCGGGTGGTGGCACAGCGTCCATTGTCCGGTGGGGAGGGGCAGCTGGAGGCTAGCCAGTCCCCTCACCTGTCAGATGTGTGTTTGTTGCCAGCTGCTGAATAACACATTGCCCAGGAACTTGGTCCTTTAGGACAACTCACCGTTTCTGTGGGTCAAGCAGCCTGGCTGGGATTCTCGTGGGGCTGTGCCCTCTGAGGGTTGACGGGCAGGGAAAGCCGCTCTGAGGGGGCACGCTGTGGGTGCTGGCGGGAGGACGAGGGTCCTCACAGCAGAGCCATGTGACCCTGCCTGGGAGGGGACATCATCAGTTATCGGCAAGCCCTGAGGTGTGGGACAGGACAGGGGGTTGGATTGTGCTTTATCTCTGACCCTTAGTCCATCTAAACTTGGGAGGAAGCAGCTTTGTTATGAGAACTTCTGGCTATTCTTTTTTTTTTTAATTTTTTTTTTTTTTTTTTTTTTTTTTTTTTTTTTTCAGAGACAGAGAGTGAGTCAGAGAGAGGGATAGACAGGGACAGGCAGGAATGGAGAGAGATGAGAAGCATCAATCATTAGTTTTTCATTGTGCGTTGCAACACCTTAGTTCATTGATTGCTTTCTCATATGTGCCTTGACCGTGGGCCTTCAGCAGACCAAGTAACCCCTTGCTGGAGCCAGCGACCTTGGTTTCAAGCTGGTGAGCTTTTGCTCAAACCAGATGAGCCCGCGCTCAAGCTGGTGACCTCGGGGTCTCGAACCTGGGTCTTCCGCATCCCAGTCCGACGCTCTATCCACTGCGCCACTGCCTGGTCAGGCTTCTGGCTATTCTTACTGTTACCGAGCGACCTCTGTTTTTCGCTCACCGTCTCTTGGTCAGGCCCTTCATATCCTGTGGCTTGTTGCAGGACAGGTTGGCTCACAGTTTCAGTTTGCTACAGGGCATGATTCTGAAATGAGAAGCAGGGAGGCAGTCAGACTCCTGCATGCACCTGACCGGGATCCACCTGGCATGCCCACCAAGGGGTAATGCTCTGCCCATCTGGGGCGTTGCTCTGCTGCAACCAGAGCCATTCTATCTAGCGCCTGAGGCAGAGGCCACAGAGCCATCCCCAGCTCCCAGGCCAACTTTGCTCCAATGGAGCCTCGGCTGTAGGAGGGGAAGAGAGAGACAGAGAGGAAGGAGAGGGGGAGGGGTGGAGAAGCAGATGGGCGCTTCTCCTGTGTGCCCTGGCCAGGAATCGAACCCGGGACTCCTGCACACCAGGCGACGCTCTACCACTGAGCCAACCGGGTTCAGCAGCCTTGTGTTTGCATTCCAGAAACCGCCTCTGCTCTGCTGTCCTGAGGGCAGGGGGCGTGGCCAGCTGAGAGGCTATTAGTCCACCTCGGAAGCAGCTGGTTTTCGGTTCCGAGATGGAGATTCTGCTGGACCAGCCCAGGAAGCATCCTCGGTCCTGGAAGATGCTGCCCGACTCAACGTCTCAACAGAGGAGGCAGCAGTCAGTGCTGCTGGTCCCCGCGTCTGCTACAAGGGTGTCGGAGAGCTGGGAGCAGTCGGCGCCCACACAGGATGGCAGGCTCCTCTCCTAAGGGTTCTGCACAGAACGCCCTTGTGGGGCCGCATCCTGTGTGCTCAGCCGGTGAGGCTCCTGACAGCCAGCTGTTGCTGGGCAGCCCCGCACACTGTCGGGGGGGTGCTGGGTGACCCTGCTGCTCTGTATTGTGTGCAGGGTTCTGCCAATAAAGTGAACCACATACACTTACACTCACTGCCCTGCGTGCTAGGGAACAGACGGTACAGAACTGTGCACAGGGTTACAGTGTCATTCATGGTGCAGCTTGGGAACATTGTCACTTATTTTAACTTCGCTGTGATGAAGGGCAGTGTCTCCAGTTCCCAGAGTGGATTGCTGTACGGTAACGTGACTCATTATTTTATGTGAAATGCCACTCCTTTGGAAGGACAGGCTCTCCAGGTCCGTACCAGCGCTGCACACAGTGGCTATTGGGTGATGATGGTGACAAATGTGCGTTCCTCGTCCTACATGAAGACAGACACACTTGTTAACCGTGGCAGGTCTCTGCACTGTGGGGGTGGGGTGGGGAGGGGAGGAGAGGCAGGTGCTCGCTCTGGGGCGCACAGAGAAAGAAACACTTGTCATTTTTTTTTTTTTTTTTTAAAGATTTTATTTATTCATTATAGAGAGGGGGGGGAGGAGCAGGAAGCACCAACTCCCATATGTGCCTTGACCAGGCAAGCCCAGGGCTTTGAACCGGCAACCTCAGTGTTTCCAGGTTGACGCTTTATCCACTGCGCCACCACAGGTCAGGTGAAACATTGTCATTTCTGACCTTTTCGTTTCTCGGATTGTTTCTGTAAGTTACTTGGTAATGACGCATCTTGTGTTCCGTCTAGACTTTTCAGTGTGGGGCACAGGGTTCAGGTTGGCGGGGCATTGTGCAGCATCAGGACTTGGAAAGCAGTCTCTTACAGGCCAGGTGTTCCTGACTTGGGGACAGAGCATCAGTGGGCCCAATCCAGAGAAGGTCTGGTGTCCGGACCTCCTACAAGCCCACTTCATGTTCCCTTCACAGCTGGGTGGCACAGCCCTGTGGGTGACCCCGCTGCACCCGCACAGCAGCTGGCCTGGCCCTGCCTCTGTCCTGTGTTTGCTCTCCGCCTAATGCACGTCCTCCATGGCACTGTGGCCAAGGGGGTTCGGCCTGCTTTAAAAATGAGTTCAGGTGAACATCCTTTCTCCTCAATGATTTTTCTCAGTGTCAGAGAAGTTAGCTTGACATTTTTTTAACCTTTCTAAAGTTTTCAGACTGTCCTTGGCTGGCACTAAACTCATCCTCTTTATTTTATTTTTACAGAGACAGAGAGGGATAGATAGGGACAGACAGGAACGGAGATGAGAAGTATCCGTTTTTGGTTGAGACACCTTAGTTGTTCATTGATTGCTTTCTCATGTGCCTTGACTGGGGGCTACAGCAGACCAAGTGACCCCTTGCTCGAGCCAGCGACCTTGGGCTCAAGCTGGCGACCTTGGGGTCTCAAACCTGGGTCCTTCGCATCCCAAGGGTGAGGGTTTGATCCCCGGTCAGGGCACACACAGGAATCAGCCAATGAGGGCATGAATGAGAGGAATAAATCTATGTTTCTCCCTAAAATCAAAAATAAGTTGTGTCCCAATATATCTAGTGGGGTAAAAACATATCTAAGTGGGCCCATGCAGTCCAAGCTCACGGCCACATCAACTATAATATTGGTGAGCAAAGCCTGGCCGCCCAGAGCCCCCACACTCCCAAACTTTCTCTACATATTTGGATCACCTTCCCCACAGGGAAAACCCAGATGGGAAGAAACATTCTGATGTGTTCCGGAGGGAGTTGAAGCATTTACTTCATACATCTTCAGAGAAAGTATTTGCGTTGGCAAAACTTCAGACTAAATAAGTGGGTCATGAATAAACTGATCTGCATGTTCCTGCATGAGATGGGCTGAGGCTGGGACGTGGGGAAGGGGTGTCAGGCCCTGAGGTGCATGGGGTCCTGCTAGGGGCAGGGGTGGTGGGGGCTGGACGGGCAACGCAGGGCTCCAGGTGAGGGTGTCAGACTCAGCAGGGGACGTCCGTGCGTCCCCCACTTGCTAGGACACCATACTTGTTGGTCCCTTCACCACCATGGGCCCTAACCCAGGTGGGGGCTGGTCCTGGGGTCAGCTAGCTTGTGGTGTCCCCTCCCACACCACCCACTCACCCAGTGAAGGACGCAATTCCTCCACCCTCGAGGAGCTCAAGGGGTCCGGCAGGGCTCTGGGATGGCCCACTGAGGCCTCTGGCCACCTGAACCGTGCCCTGTTCTGTGCAGGAGGCAAGGGCAGCCCCCACCTCCCTGCCCACACTGCTGGGGGTGGTCTGCACAGCAGGGGGACTCCAGAGTACTCACAGAAAAGCTGTTTTATTTACATCAGATGTTCCTGAAAGTAACGCCCAGTCTAACCTGGGAGGGTCCCCTCGGCCAGCCCTTGCTCAGGCTCCAGGTCCTGCCTCCAGCCTTGCTCCAGCTAAGTGGTCCCTAAATGTCCACTCCAGCTAAATGGTCCATCTGTCCCTCTGGGCTGTTGGACCCTGGGGAGAGGGAGGGTGCGGTTGAGGGAATCTGGTCACAGGGACTAGCGGGCGGGAAACGAGCAGCTGTGTCCAGCTCTGCAGCCCTGTCCTGTCAGCTACATGGTGGGCAGAGGAGGCCCGAGGGCCAGCATGGCTATAGGGCCCCACATGAGTGTAGGGGGAGCCAGGCCCCGGGGCAGCGGTCTGTTGGTGACCCTCATCCCTCCTCCGACCCGGTTCCATCCGGGCCGGGCGGGGCCGGGCCAGCCGCCGTCAGGAGTACTTGGTGTTGGAGATCTTCTTCCACAGCAGGGTCTTGAGGTGGCTGAGCACCAGGGAGTGGTGGGCCTCCACCTGGCTGGCCAGCCCGCTCAGCGTGGTGCAGGTGCGCAGCTGCGAGCCCAGCTCCTCGCGCAGGTCGTGGGGGGCGCCGGGCAGCAGGTACTCCCGCAGCAGCGCGCACACCTTGGCCAGGTTGGGCTGCAGGAGGTCGCCCTTGCAGCGCCGCATGAGCCGGTCACAGGGTGCCCTGCAGTCGTGCCCGTAGGTGCAGTCCTCGCTGCGCTGGCAGCGGCGCCCCTGCAGGAAGCGGCGCACGGCGGCCTCGGGCGCCACCTGCTGCAGGTCGGCCATGCGGAAGTCGTACTGGGCCGTGTAGCCCACGTTGGCCAGCGTGGTCTCGCACATGTAGAAGGTCCCGTGGGCGCCGTGGAAGAGGTCCTCCACGAACTCCAGCAGGCCGATGGCGATCTTGGCCCGCCAGGGCCACGCGGGCCCCAGCCACTGCTGCAGCGCCCGGAGCAGGGCGGGAGGCAGCAGCGGGCGCAGGACGGGCGGGAGCGCGGCCCCGAGCCAGGAGCTGTGCGGGACGCCCTCGGTGACGTACAGGTCCCCGCAGCAGCCCAGCAGCCGGGCGGCGTGCTCCTTCCGCAGGGACAGCAGCAGCAGGAACTCGTTGTGCTGCAGCAGCGCCCACACCGACTTGGCCTCTGCCAGCGACACCCTGCTGTCCTTGTTGAAGTCGGCCATGAGCAGGACCTGTCCGACCAGTGCGGGCAGGGAGGGCAGGTCTCCCAGGTTCGCCTGATGTTCGGGACCAAAAGAAAGGGAGACAGTGGTGTTGCCAAGGTGACAGGAAGCAGGCCTTGGTGTGGTCCTGCCAGACCCTCGGGTGCTGGCTGGGTAGCCTGCATGCAGAACCCAGCACAACCGACAGCTCAGGGGAGCCCAGCCTCCGACTGCCACCTCCTGGGAGGCCACCCTGACTACCCACCTACGAGCATCTCTCATGGAGCTGTGCCCCCACCTGCGCTCGGGGTGGGGGTGGGCCTGCTCCTTCTCGTCGGCCCTCACCCCACTCCTGCCGTGCCCAGGCACACGGCTCCCTGCTCTCCCTCGCTGATCCAGCCCAGTGGGCGGTCCCTGAGCGAGGGTCTGCTTGGAGCGCAGGGGTCAGAAGCCTGGCTGGCCAGTACAGCCCCCTCCTGGCCCACCTCCCACCCTGTGCCCACATCTCTGGACATGAACTGGACACCGCCCCCAGGGAACCCAACTGACCTTGAGAAAGCTGAGGGTCATCTCCCGGAACTCTTTCATCGAGGTGCCCCGAGTGGGTTTGTCAAACAGCACCAGCTCCCGCCGGGGGCCCGCGCCCAACCGGTCCTCGGAGTTCAGGCTCTCCTCGATGCCGCACTTGATGGTCACCTCCTTGCCCTGCCAGAGCCCGCTGTACACCTGGGTGGGCCACAGGGATCCTCCGTGGACAAGTGTCCTCCCCCAACGCCCCGCTATACCTCAGCCTCTGAGCCGCAGGCCCCCTCCCGGCACGGCCCTGGATCCAGCCCCACCGGGCTCACCTGCTGGCCCGGGGCGGAGGAAAGGCAGGTCCTCCACTCCACCTTGTGCAGGCTGCACAGGTCCTGGCAGATGGAGCCCGAGATGATGCCCTTGCGGTACTGGTCACACTGCGGAGGGGAGGGACACGCCAGGAAGTGGCCGGGGAGGCAGGCTGAGCGGCCACTGTGAACCCTGCCTGCCCTTCACAGGTGCTCCCCCGGGTGGGCAGGCTGAGGCCCTCGTCACATCTGCCACTGGGCCCCTGGCTTTCGGGCCACGGAACTTCTCCGGGGGGCCCTAGACTGCCACGGCCAGGAACCAGGCACCACACGGCCCGGGCGCCTGCTCAGCTGGTGGGGCTCAGCCTGTGCCCCTGCCCACCGTGCCCACCGTCCTGCGAGATGCCAAGCTGCTCGGCACAACTGCTCCTGAACAGACCTCCAGTTCTCCCCAGGTTGGTCCCGGGGGGCTGACGCGGAGCAGCAGGCCCCCCCCACCGCCCAGGTGTGCAGCAAGAGGCCGGCAGCCCGCTGGGCGATGTCGTCGGGCTGCCTCGCTCTCCTCCCAGCACCTATCTGGGCTGTCTGTCCCCTGCCGCCTGCCCCACCACCACCACCAGGCCACCTCATTAGGCAGATGGACACAGTGAGAACCTCTCAGCAGCAGCTGCTGTCCCCTGCCCCGCGGGGGATGGGCTGACCCGAGCAGGAACAGGGGTGCCCAGAGGTGACGCATCAGGCCCTTCCCTTTGAAGCAAACTCCCTCTGAATGAATTCTGGATGTGCACACCGTTGCCATGGAGCCCAGGCCCAGGGGAGCCAGGCTGGGAGGAAGGAGAGAGGCAAAGGAGTGTGTAGAACTCAGCGCCCCCCAAGTGAGGAGGCAGGAGAGAGGCAAAGGGGTGTGTCGAACACAGCGCCCCCCAAGTGAGGAGGCAGGAGGGCCGGGGTCAGATGTGTGGACTGTGAAGGAGGCACGGGACAGCCGTGAGTCAAGGCGGAAAGAAAACTAGGAGAAAGCGCACACCTCCAACCCTCCACCCCGCAGGGAGGTCCTGCAGCCCAAGGTCCGCCTGCTGGCGCCCACGAGGGCTGGGAGGGGCTTCGCAGCCGTGAGGCAGGCAGTGTGTCCAGCGGCCCATCAGGCTGGAGGCAAGCCACGGTCACCTCCTCGCCTGTTTCCCTCCTGCAGACTGGGCCGCGCAGAGGGACGCAGGAGGCCCAGCACCCAGAGGCCTGTGCGCTCCGGGTCCTGCTCAGGTCCTGCCCTTGGACAAGCTGAGGAACTTCTCTGAGACGGCTGACAGCCCCGCGAGGTGGGCAGGTCTCCTCTGGAGGGAAGGGAGTGTCCCCACCACCCTGGGCACAGGCCTCGGGGGAGCTGGGCCTGGTGAAGAGACAGACCCCTGTCCACTGGCCAGGCCAGGGCAACCAGGGGCGTGGAGGCTGCAGCTTCCTCCTGGCGGGAGGGGCACATTCCTCCTGGGCCCGGTCCCCAACAGTCCTCAGCCCTCTGTGTGAGGACGGGGTGGGGCTGGGGGTGGGGGAAGCTTCCGCAGGCACACAGGAAGTGTTCAGAAAGTACCTGTGACCCTGACCATGGCCCCCTGCGCCCTAACGGCCAGACCCTCAGCTCTCGCCTCCTCCCAGGTCTCACTGGAAGACCTGTCCACCCACCACCCTCACTCCAATGGTGCACCTGCGCTCTGGGGTCCTCAGGCTGACCTCTGTGCTGCACCGGACTGCCTGGCCCATCCTGGGCCTCCCCAGCCGCACCCATGCGCCACACCCCCACCCAAGCTGTCCACCGGCAGTGCCTCCCCTGAGGCCGGGGCCCCATCTCTGTCTCCAGACGTGTGTCTGCCCTGTACACCCCCAGCCTCGGGGAGGTGAGGGCAGAGCCATGGGGCTGTGCCCAGCTCAGACCTGGCCCCTGCAGGCCGCCTGTGAGCACCCCCCACCCCGAGCATGAGGGCGGCGTCCTCAGTGCCCGGTGCTGGCTGGCCAGGGCACCGTCCAGAGACACTCAGTCAACATCTGAGAACTGAGCGCCACCGGGCCCTTTGCAAGTCCAGTCACATGGGCTCCACGGGCTCTGGACCCCGTGCCCCTCCCTACCGCCGTCTCGGACGGAGCAGGCCTGCCTGAGCCTTCTGGGCCGGCTTCAGTCACCACATAGAACCCAGGACCCCTCGTCACCTTTCAGAGCATCAGAAGCCCCAGGCTGCCCGGCTGTGGCGAGTGCAGCCACGTTCAAAGCCTGAGGTCTCCCTGAGTCCATAAACCACGGCTGTCCCCCAAGCAGGAGGCTCAAGAGGACCAGGCCCTGCCACCTCCTTTGAGAGACCCTTGTCACCAGGAGGGGCCCTCAAGGTCACCAACGGCTGCCTAGTCCATTCTCCCCCCACAGATCTGGAGTGTCCGTCTGTCCATCCTCAGCTACCACACGTGCTCTCCCCACCACCCCCAGCCAGAGGACCCATCCCTCCTCCCGCCACCCCCAGCCAGAGGACCCATCTTAAAACCCCCCCGCCCACCTTCACGGGCCTCTGAGGAAGGACCCTCCCTGCCTGGGTGCCTGCCGCCCCACACCAGCCCACACCCCGGCCCCCGGGGGACACTTACGATGACCACCTGGCAGACATGCCCACGGCAGAGCTCCGTGTAGGACGAGTAGTTCACGTATGCCAGCCAGCTGCCCGCAAAGATGCCCAGCCAGACCAGGAAGACGTACTTGACCCTGAGGCCCGGGAGCCGGCCCTGCTGGGGGAGGGGGCGCATGAGGAAGGGGCACTTCCAGGGCGTGGTGCTCCCTCTCAGACCCCGGCCTTCCCATTGGCCCTGCCCTGCCCCAGCGCCCAGGACTGCCTGCCACCCGGGACCCTGCGGGGTCTCCTTCCGCCCACTCTAGGGTGAGGGCCAGGGCCGGAGTTTTAAATACACAGGTGGGTAAAAATCCACTTCAAAGTGTGTGTGTGTGTGTGTGTGTGTGAGTGTATGTGTGTGAGTGTGAGTGTGTGTGTGAGTGTGTGTGAGTGTGTGAGTGTGAGTGTGTGTGAGTATGTATGTGTGTGTGTGAGTGTGTGTGTGAGTGTGTGTGAGTGTGTGAGTGTGAGTGTGTGTGAGTATGTATGTGTGTGTGAGTGTGTGTGAGTGTGTGAGTGTGAGTGTGTGTATGTATGTGTGTGTGTGAGTGTGTGAGTGTGAGTGTGTGTGAGTATGTATGTGTGTGTGTGAGTGTGTGTGAGTGTGTGTGAGTGTGTGAGTGTGAGTGTGTGTGAGTATGTATGTGTGTGTGTGAGTGTGTGTGAGTGTGTGTGAGTGTGTGAGTGTGAGTGTGTGTGAGTATGTATGTGTGTGTGAGTATGTATGTGTGTGTGAGTGTGTGTGAGTGTGTGAGTGTGAGTGTGTGTGAGTATGTATGTGTGTGTGAGTGTGTGTGAGTGTGTGTGAGTGTGAGTGTGTGTGAGTATGTATGTGTGTGTGTGAGTGTGTGTGAGTGTGAGTGTGTGTGAGTATGTATGTGTGTGTGAGTGTGTGTGTGAGTGTGTGTGAGTGTGAGTGTGTGTGTGTGTGTGTGGTGGAGGGTGCAGGGTACTCAACTCTTCATTTGGCTGAATAAATATATTTTTTCAGATTTTCCTCCTGTCCTGCCCTCATGTCATGACGTGTGACCGCCGCACCAGAGCAGGCTGGAGAATCCCAACGCCTGCACCCCGTCATTCTCTGACCGGTGGAGAACCCTGGCTGGACCGGCTGGACCGGGGCCAGCAGAAAGACCCGCCTTGGAGGCTGCGCGTGCAGAGGGCGGGGGCACGGCCTCCCACAGCCCCCTTCAGGGCGGCGTGTTCCCAACAGCCAGAGTGAGGAACACACGCCCCAAGTGCCCCCGATAGAGGGCCGGACAAACACACCCAGGACCCAGGACGGGACGATCCCGGCAGGCGGGCGAATGCCGTTCCTCCTCAAGAAGGGAGGAGGTCCTGCCTCGCGCTCCCGCGGGGATGAGCCTTGGAACCATGACGCCCAGTGAAATACGCCAGACGCAGCGAGGGGACAAGCCCCGTCAGGTGACCCTCACGTGAGGCCCCTGGAGGGGTCAGAACCACGGAGACAGGGAGCAGACGGTAGGGCGCGGGAGGGGACGGGAGTCAGTGTTTCACGGGGGACAGAGAGTCACTTTGGGAAAGATGAGAAAGTCCCGGAGAGGACGGTGGTGGTGGCCACACAACAACGACGGTGTGGATGGACCTCACGCCGCTGAGCCTCGCGCCCAGACGTGCTGAAGACGGACAGTTTTGTATTACGTGGAATCTACTACCAAAATAAAGAACTGTAGGAGCCTGACCAGGCGGTGGTGCAGTGGATAGAGCGTCGGACTGGGATGCGGAGGACCCAGGTTTGAGACCCCGAGGTCGCCAGCTTGAGCACAGGCTCACCTGGTCTGAGCAAAGCTCACCAGCTTGGACCCAAGGTCGCTGGCTCGAGCAAGGGGTCACTCGGTCTGCTGAAGGCCCGTGGTCAAGGCACACATGAGAAAGCAATCAATGAACAACTAAGGGGTCTCAACGAAAAACTGATGATTGATGCTTCTCATCTCTCTCCGTTCCTGTCTGTCTGTCCTACCTATCCCTCTCTCTGACTCTCTCTCTGTCCCTGTAAAAAAAAAAGAACTGTAGGATACGATCTAAGTGGCCAGGAACTGCTTCCATGCAGGTCAGGCCCTCCCGCAGTGCCCCCCACACACAACGAGGGGAATCACAGGCGAGCCCACAGCAGGAGGGCCGGGCGCTGTCTCCATGCCGCCCCCAGCCCCAGGCAGGGGCTCCACCTCCCTTCCCCACTCCCTGTCCTGGCAAATCTCTGGTCTCTCAGGCTGCGGTCCACGACCAGCAGCTGGGCCCCCACCCCCGGCAGGGGACGGGGTGGGGGGGACAGGAGAGCAGGGGGCCCAGGGTGTCAGGCCAGCCTGTCCCCAGAGGAGATGCCACTACCGGCGTTGGCCACACCTTGCCCACGCGTGAGCCAAGCATCAGCTCCAGTCCTGGGTCCTGGTTAGCTGGGAGGTGGGGGCTGGGGGCTGCCCTGTGACACCCGACACAGGGCCACCAGCTCCCCACTGAGGACAGCTGTGTTCATCTCTGTGGTTCCTCCCGAGAGGCAGGGCCCAAACCTCCTACTTCCTGGCACCTGCTTACCCGGCTTGCTGCCCTGGGAGGAGCTGCTGCAGGGAGGCCCCCGGAGAGCTCAGGGGGCAGGCTCAGCCCCTTAGCAGAGACTGGGGGAGCCCTGGCCAGACGTGGGAGTTGGGCCTCGGGCCACTTGACCCTGTCATAGCGTCTGTTTCCCGTCAGATTTGTTCAAAAGGAAAAAACAGGAAAGCAGAGAAGCCCTGGGTGGGGGCAGGGAGCTGGGGGATGTTGTGGGGACAGGACAGGGTCCGAGGCTTCCAGCCATTGGTGAACAACACCTGAGGTGATGGTGGGCAGGGCCTGGGTGAGCGTTCGGCCGTGGGGTCCTGGGGGACAGGAGGGGGGCAGGCTGTAGCCAGTGTTGGCCCAGGATGGGGGGGGGAGCTGGCTTCACAGAGCAGTTGCAGGAGCCCCAGACCCAGCCCACTCCACGCCCCCCACCCCAACCTCTGCCAGACACAGCCCACTCCACGTCCCCCACCCCAACCTCTGCCAGACACAGCCCACTCCACGCCCCCCACCCCAACCTCTGCCAGACACAGCCCACTCCACGCCCCCCACCCCAACCTCTGCAGGCCCCTGGCCTTGACCTGGGGGCCCTTCCAGTACGCAGACCCACTTGGCTAACTCTGACTGACCCCACCCAGGTCCTCATCTTCCGTGGGTACTTCCTCCAGGAGCATCCCCTGAACCCCACTGCCCTACCCTGACCCGGCACCAGTGAGTGGGCCCTGGGACGGGAGGTCTTACTCATCCCGAGGAGCCGCTTGTGGGGATGGGCAGAGTTGCTCGGAGGACAGTAAGAGCACAGTGACCTGTGGCCCACGGGCTAGCCCCCTACATGCACCACCAACCCAGGAGGGACTGTCACAGGCAGGGAAACCGAGGTTCAGAGGGTGTCTCCACACTCAAGAGAGGGCAGGGCAGGACTCAGACCACAGGGAGCCCTCTGCTGTCCCCGAGCCACCCCTATAATGGTCAAGGCTGCCCATCAAAGCTTGGGGCCAGAGCACAGGCCACCTCCAGCATGAGGGTGGGCCCTCAGAGCCCTGAGTCTCAGCTCTCCACCTGCCCGGGGCTGGGCGACCGAGCACCATGCACCCCGGGACCCTGGGCAGGCAAGGCGGGCGTCTGGCACAGACAGGTAAACCGTGTGGTCCCTGGTTCCCACTTCTCCCCAGTTCTTCCCAGAGGGGAGTCGAGGACAGCTGGGCCCTGGGCCAAGGACGTCACCCTGGCAGGAACCCTCTTGTCCTGGCCCCAGAAAGGGTCTGATCAGGGCTGTCCTATAGGGCATTGCGGTCACAAGACGGGCCTGGATGATGTGAGGCTCTGACATGGGTCTGGTTCGGACCACCCAGAGGGGACAGGGTCCCCCCGCCAGAGCTGGCACCCAAGGCAGCCGGGCCTCCCCTGCAGATGGGGTGCCCTGGTAAAAACTGGACTTGTGCAAGGTCAGCGTGGGGTTAGGGCACACCTTACACTAAGGCTGGTTGGGGGGTGACCGGGGGTGGGGGTGGGTGGGTTATGTATGTCCTTCTTGGGGTATTTATGTGCCCCAAGTTGTCTAACACAGAAAAACAACCCCTTTCTTTACGTAGAGGAAAGAACGTTTTTCACGAGGTTTCTGGGCCTCTGAGATAAAGGGTCTAGCCCTGGAGGGGGGGGGGGGACGGGACTTCTACAGCCCTAGGCGCAGGGGCTGCCACCTCGCAGCATGGGCGCCCCCGGCCCTTCCGCGCGCCCCCGCAATACCGCCCACCGCGGCGCCATCCCGGTACGCCCAGCCTCCCCGGCGGCCACTCATCCCGCGTTCTGAATCCGGCCCCGGGCCCCCACCCACCCCTGGAGGCCACGCGCCTGGCCGCGGCCCGAGAACCGAAGGCGGGGAGGGTTGGGCACCGGGGCAGGGCCGGGCCGCGGCGCGCCTACCTGCAGACCCTTGGAGAAGGGGCAGAAGAGCACCAGGTGCGCCAGGCGCCGCAGCCGCCGCATGGTGGGCGCCCGGCCGGTGCGCGGGCCTGGCTCGCTCGGCCTCAGCCCCGCGGGCCGGCCCGCAACGGCCGCGCTCCCGCTGCCCGCCGAGTGCGCCCGCTCGCCGCGTCTCCGCGAGGGCGCGCGCCTCCGCCAGCCGCGGGAGGGAGGGGGCGCTGCGTAGGCGCGCGCGGGGGAGAGGAAGGAGGGAAGGAGGGGCGCGGGTGCCGCGGGGGCGCGCGGGCGCGGGGCCGCGGGGGAGGAGAGGGGTACTAGAGGGGAGGGAGGGGCGCGGAGGGGGGCTGCGGTGTTGGGGATGGGGGTGTAGGCGCCCGCCACCCCGCCCCACCTTTCCACGCCCCCACAGCGCGCCCTCAGCGGGGGGGTGGGGTGGAGAAGGCTTAGGGCGCGCGGGGCATGGCCACCTACGCCTCACCCCGCACTCGGGAGCGGCGGCGGGAATGTCACACGCGAGGCTATCACACGTGAGGCTGTCGCGGCGTCCCGGCAGTGGGGAGGCCGGAGAATGAACCTGGCCGCCTGCGGAGGCCTTCTAGGTTGGGGTCCGGCCGGATAGGAAACCCAGGAAAAGGGGCATGTAAGGGAGACGTCCCGAGTGGGGGTCGGAGCCAACCACTTGGCGTGTGCCTATTCCTTCCATTTTTTAAACTAATACGGTCAAATGCACAGTTTTGTGTGTGTGTGGGGGGGTCGTTTTGTTTTGTTTTTGTTTTGTTTTTTAGACTGGGCATCTCTGCAAGGTTTACAGACTCGGTGTGCGAGCACCGGCGCTCGGGACGCAGCTCTGCCCCCAGCCCCGCCCCCTAGCCCCAACGCACGCCCCTCTCTCTTCAAGCCGTCCTACAGCCCGGGCCCTGGCGAGCCGTGGTTGGTCCTCGCCACGTCACAGAAGCGGAGTGAAGCAGGGATGGCCTCGGCGTGCGGCCTCTGTCACTAAGCAGAGCGCCCTGGAAGGTCAAGCCCTCTTCCTTGCCGCGAGTCCTCGGACGCTGGTGCTCGAGGTCCTTCACCAGCTGGAGGACTTTGGAGTTGGTTCCGGCTGGGGCGGGTTAGGAACAGAACCGCGTGAACTTTGGCATTTGGGTATTTGTGCAGTGGTGTCCTCTCCGCCCCAGGCTGCGGAGCCCAGCTGCGGGCATCATCCGGGCAGCCCTGCGCGCTGTCGTCAGTCCTGAGTCCTCCCGGGTCCACGGGGATGCGCGCAGTCTCTCTCTGGCTGTTGAGTTCGTTTTGCCAAAGACGCCTGATGTTTCGTGGGCTTCATTGCGGCCCTTCTTGGGCAAAGTGTCGGTTCAGTTTTTGTATGGTTTCCTTGTTACTGAATTGTGAGAGTTCTTCATATCTTCCGGACACCAGTACCTCATCAAACAGGTGATTGGCAGAGCTTTTTACCCCCCTCCCCCAGTCTGTGGGTTTGTCTTTTCAATTTCTTTTGTGTGTCTTTCCCAGAGCACAGATTCTTAATTTTGCTGAGGTCCAATGTATCCATTTTTCTTCTCTCTTACGGTTTATGCATTTTATGTCTGTCAGTCATATCTAAGTATCTGAGAAGTCTGTGCCTGACCTGGAGTCACAAAGATTTTCTTTCTTTTTTTTCCCTTGTTTTAGAGAGAGAGAAAAAGTCAGAGAGAGGGACAGATAGGGACAGACAGACAGGTAGGGAGAGAGATGAGAGAAGCATCAGTTCTTCGTTGCAGCTACTTAGTTGTTCATTGATTGCTTTTTGATATGTGCCTTGACCTGGGGGGCTACAGCAGAGCAAGTGACCTCTTGCTCAAGCCAGCGACCTTGGAGCTCAAGCCAGCGACCTTGGGCTTCAAGCCACCGACCTTTGTACTTAAACCAGTGAGGTCATGTCTCTGATCCCACACTCAAGCCAGTGACCCCTCGCTCAAGCTGGTGAGCCTGTACTCCAGGCAGAGACCTCGGGGTTTCCAACCTGGGTCCTCTGTGTCCCAGTCTGACGCTCTATCCACTGCGCCTCTGCTTGGTCAGGCACAAAGATTTTCTTCCTGAGACCCATGACACCCACCCTTTGTGTCCCAGGCCCCTCCCTCAGGCACTCAGTGTCCTCCACCAAGTGGATCCAAAGCTGTGTTGGTCCCACCAGAGAATCTGGGTGGTGGACCAGAATTGCTTATGTCCCCAAAGTTCCCAAAAGGCACCCGTAGGGATCAGAAGAAACATCTTCTCAGGAGGGTCAGGGTAGAATCTGGAATATCCAGATAGGGCCCCATCTGCACAGCCCCACCCTGACTGAGGTACTGCTCTCTGGGGTGGCCGCATTCAATGACAGAGCTGCCTGACCAAGGTGTGTGGGCCAGGGGGAGCGGACGGGGGGTAGTCAGAGATCTCTTTAAGTGAACTCCGGAGAAGGCCAGCACACAGCACCAGGGTCTGTGGGCGGTGGGAAATAGGAAGGGCCTCTGCCACCTTGACCACCCACCCACGGTTAGGCAGCTTTTGCCATTAAAAGAGGCACCATTGTCAGACTGCAGATGAAACCAAAACCGTGGTGCGGCTTAGTGTCGGGGGCTACGAGTCTGTGGCCGGAGTCAGCCGGTTCGCTTAGAACAGGAGCGTCATGGTGAGGTGGTTGGATGCAGCCCACAGCCCTGAGGAGGTCCAAATCTGATGGCGTCAAATTGCCAGAAGCTGGGGGTCAGCACCCCTTACCACATTCTGAGGTTCTGAGTGGACGTGCATCTGGACAGACGCTATCTAACCCGCTCCGCAGACCAAACAGCTACATCATTGGAAACGGTCCAGGAGTCCATGAAAATGTAAGAGGTTTCATCAAGGGACCCCAACATAAAAGTGGCTAAGTCAGGAGGGAAGTGTATTTATCTTTCGTGTAGTACCCTGAATGTAAACCTCCAAGGGCTGATAGGAGACCCCATGTTGTCAGGGACTAAAACTTCTTCTGCCTTGTTGCACCAGCCTCCTCAAGATACCTGCTTGCAGCCCAAAATAGCTGCTCTGCTCCAGCCATCACCTCCACCCTCCAGCAGGGAGGAAGAGCAAAGAAGCCAAGAGCCCGACTTTCCCTTTAAACACGGGACCTGAAAGCGAGTGCCTGTTCTCACATCCCATTGGCCAGAGCTTAGTCACATGCCCTGCCTTGCTGCAAAGAAGGCTGGGAAACGTAGTCTTTTTCTGGGTCGCCACCTGTTCAACCAAAACTCCAGGATTCTGGTTACCCTTCCGCCTCGGGCACAACTGTGTCACAGGAAAAATGGAGGCGAACCCTGATGACCTTTGACTGAGGTTCCCAGTTCTCTTCAGACAGGTGTTCAGGGAGGTATGGAAAGTGAGGAGCCCGCGCGCGCACGCGGGGTGGGGGTGCCTTCAGGCCCAGGCCTGTCCTGGGGAAGGTGATATCTGCATTTCGACCCAAAGGATGGGGAGCGAGGGAGGGTTCGGGAGGGAGGGGGAGGAGAGGAATGCCGTTCCAGGCAGAGGAACAGAGTATTCAGGGGCCCAGAGGCAACAGACCGCTCTGTATGATGGAGGTTGGTGTGTTCGGGTCATTGTTGCGATGGTCTGGCTGAGCCCAGGGCTGGACGTGAACCCCTGTTCTGGTTGGTGTGCGCAGTGACCCCGACTTCCCTGCCGCCACACCTCCTCCTGCAGATCCTGAGGTTTTCGGAGGTGAAGCCCATGAGAGGGTGGGTGGAGGGGAGAAGGGGTTCTAGCGCAGGGCAGTGGACTGGGACGGGCGGGCCTGGGGCCTCGCACAGGGTCCCTCAACACAGCCCCGTCCTGCTGATTCGCGCCCTCCTTACAGAGGTCTCCACTGCTCATTGTAGACGTTCAGGGAAGTGTCCACCGTGACAAATGGATGAATGGACGTTTCTTGGTATGAATGGAATCTTGCCCCATGGTGGGTGGTCCGTCCGTACCGTGAAATATTCCTCAGCCACAAAGAGGAACGGAATTCTGACAAGACGGACAAAACTTGCAAACTCTCGAAGTGGAAGAAGCCGGACACAGAAGGCCGTGTGTTGTCTGATTGATTCCACGTCTATGAAATAGCTAGACTAGAAAACTCGATACAGACAGGGCTCAGGTGAGTGATGGCTAGGGGCTGGAGAGAGTGACTTTTACAGGGTTTGGGGGTTCCTTTGGGGCAAGGGAAGTGTTCTGGGGCCCTGGCCGGATAGCTCAGTTGGTTAGAGCATCTTCCCTATACGCCCAGGTTTTAGGTTCCATCCCGGTCAGCGCACAGACAAGAATCAACCAGTGGATGCATAAATGAGTGGAACAACAAATTGATGTTTTTCTCTTTTCTCTCTCTCTCACTTCTCTCTCTCTCTCAAATAAATAATTTTTAAAAAAAAAGTGTTCTGGAAATAGATGCTTGCATAGCATTGTGTGCTCAATGCCACCAAACTGGACCATTTAAAATGGTTAATTTTATGTCCTATGAATTTCATTTTAGTAAAAAAAAAAAAAGATAGGAGTGAGCAAGAATAAATAAAAGTCTCCTGTCACCTCGACACCCACCCGATGTTATGACTGTAGCATCTGTGTGTATAGCTTTCCAGACTTCAGCATCTTTATTATCCATGAACGTGAAGTCACACAGGGCCCACAGGACACACGTTTACACGTGTGTCATTTATATAAACGTGAACACTTTTCTTTGATCTGTTTTTCTCCATAGAACTGGAGCCCTCGGCCACTTCTGTTCCTGGGGACCCACAAACTCTAAGTGAAGTTTTGTTTTGCTTTTAATTTTTGTATTGATTAATGATTTGAGAGAGGGTGTGGACAGACAGACATTAATTTATTGTTCCACTTACGCATTCAGTGGTTGATTCTTTTTTTTTTTTTATTTAAATTTTTTTTTTTATTTCTTTATTTATTTTTAGAGAGGATAGAGAGACAGAGAGAAGGGGGAGGAGCTGGAAGCATCAACTCCCATATGTGCCTTGACCAGGCAAGCCCAGGGCTTTGAACCGGCAACCTCAGCGTTTCCAGGTTGACGCTTTACCCACTGCGCCACCACAGGTCAGGCAGTGGTTGATTCTTATATGTGCCCTGACTGGGTGGGGACCGAACCCACAACCTCGGCATGTTGGAACAACACTAACCAACTGAGCTGCCCAGCCAGGGCTCTAAGAGAAGTTTTAGATGCTGTGCTTTTACTTGGCCCTGGCCGGTTGGCTCAGTGGTAGAGCGTTGGCCTGGCATGCAGGAGTCCCAGGTTCGATTCCCGGCCAGGGCACACAGGAGAGGCGCCCATCTGCTTCTCCACCCCTCCCCCTCTCCTTCCTCTCTGTCTCTCTCTTCCCCTCCCGCAGCCAAGGCTCCATTGGAGCAAAGTTTGCCCGGGCGCTGGGGAGGGCTCTGATTGCGGCAGAGCGACGCCCCAGATGGGCAGAGCATCGCCCCCTGGTGGGCATGCCGGGTGGATCCCGGTCGGGCGCATGCGGGAGTCTGTCTCTCTCTCTGCCTCCTTGCTTCTCACTTAATGAAAAAGAAAAACAAAACAAGCTTCTGTTTGGCATCAAAAAGGCTTGTTTCCCCACCACCTTGGACTTTTTGAAGAGGGGGCATCCCAGCAGGGCGGCAGTATCTCTGTGGGTCTTATGCAGACCTCCAGGCCCTAGAGAAGGTACTCCTCTTTAGAAGGGTCCAGGCCTGGAGTCCCAGGGTAAGGGTCGCACAGCATCCTGCTGTCTCGATGGAGCCTGGCTTACGTAACTGGTCGCCTCTCAGAGGCACTTAGGATGGTACAAACTTCCTATTCCCTAAACAAGCCCGGGTGAGTGACCTCCTGGCTGTATCTGCATCCCAGTCCTTAATGATTAACTCGGAACAGGTTCCTGCCCATGACATTCCTCAGTGAGAGGCTTTCAGCCAGTTCCTTCCGATGGTGAAATGCTCCGCAGAGCCCAGCCCTGGGGGTAGTTGAGGAAGAGACACAGCCGTCCTGGGGGCGGGGCTTTGGGGGGGGGGGACACTGACCGGGGCAGGCCCCGGCGGCAGCACGGGAGAAGTTTGGGGCCGGCAGTCTGGAAGAGTTAGCCCCCTGCCTGCTTCCCTCGGTGCCGGGGACATGACCTCGTGAGGCACGTCCCTCTGACGGCCTCCCCAGCCCCATTCTTTCTTCAGCCCCCAGAATGCATCTGCTCAGTTCTGCCTCTGAGCTTTTGCCTATGCTGTTCTCCTGGCCCGGGGTTCCTCCACCTACCCCATGTCCCCTCCACAACAACCCCTTTGAGTGGGTCCCAGCTCAGACGACCCTCTCCCAGAGGCCCTTCTGATCTGATGGGTCACTGGGGCCCCCTTAATGCTGGGCTGCAACATTGGACCAGGACCCCCCATGGGGGGGTGTTGGGCGCTCTGCTGGACCCTGAGAGCTCCCTGCAGCTTTGGCCGGGCTGGCGGGCTGAATCCGCCTCTGTGTCTGGGTCCGATCGCTGCCGGATTCCTCACCCCAGCACAGAGCTGGGTGGGAGAGCATACACGCGGGCACGTGCTCACGCGCCCACACCCACGCGCCCACGCCCACACGCCCGCGCTCACGCGCACACGCGCCCACGCTCACGCTCCCACGCACACGCGCTCACGCACATGCGCTCACGCGCCCACGCTCACGCGCCCACGCCCACACGCCCACGCTCACGCGCCCACGCACACGCGCTCACGCACATGCGCTCACGCGCCCACGCACACGCCCACGCGCTCACAGCAGGGCCCAGGTGCAGGGACAGCCAGAAGGTCAGGCTGCTGACCCTGCTGAGTCCAGGGTCCCGTCTGCTTCCCAAGGGCTGGCTGCAGGACTGTGTCCTCTCCCTCCCTCGGGAAGTTCCCGCAGGAGCGAGGGAGCCGGGATGAGGATGAGACGGAGGGAGGGGAAGGGAGGAGGGCGGTGGGAGAGGGGAGGAGAGGGAGACAGAGCAGGGAGAGAGAACACAGGAGACAGACAGGGACAGAGGGAGGTGACTGTGTGATCTGGATACATATCAGCGGGGCCCGGCTGCCCGCACCGGGCTCCGGCTGGTGACTGGCGGCCGTTACGGGCACCGACAGGCGGAGGGGGCAGCGTTAGTCGTGGTCAGCGGCGGCGCCCTGAAGTCGGACGTACAGGTCTGATCCTGGCCCATTCCTGCAGGCATGTGGCCGAGGCACTGCTGGGCCTCTGCGACCCAGGCTGGCCGTCTGTGGCGCGTGAGGACAGCCTCACCCTCTGGGGCTCCGGAGACACAGTGAGGAAATACCTGCTGACTTCCGCACTGGCTCTGTCCCCTCCGTACCTCCTGCTGTGGTGTGATTCCCCCGAAAGCCTCCCTGCCTAGACCTGACCAACCCCGAGGATGCCAGGTGGTGGCCGGGGCAGGGGGCAGGACCTCCCCTCCTGGCATGGGGGACTGCTTGCTGGTCTGCGACTCCCCGGACCCGTCCGTGTCCAATGAACTCCACCGAGCCTCCAGCTCCAGGACGTTTCAGCCCCTGGGAAGAGGATCAGAAGCTGGATGGTCATCCGTTCACTCAGTCTTTTTTTTATTTTTTAAAGATTTTATTTATTCATTTTAGAGAGGGAAGAGAAAGAGAGAGAGAGAGAGAGAGAGAGAAGGGAGGAGGAGCAGGAAGCATCAACTCCCATACATGCCTTGACCAGTCAAGCCCAGGGTTTTGAACCAGTGACCTCAGCACTTCCAGGTCAACACTTTATCCACTGCGCCACCCCAGGTCAGGACTCGCTCAGTCTTTTTTTTTATTATTATTTATTTATTTATTTATTCATTTTTAGAGAGGAGAGAGAGAGACAGAGAGGAAGAAAGAGGAGAGAGAGAGAGAGAAGTGGGGGAGGAGCTGGAAGCATCAACTCCCATATGTACCTTGACCAGGCAAGCCCAAGGTTTCGAACCGGCAACCTCAGTGTTACTCAGTCTTGACTGAAAACTTCCCGTGGACTCCGGAGCTGGGGAGGATAAAGGAAGCAAGACAAAACCCGTGCTCTGAACACCAGGTCCCCACGCTGCCACCACCGCCGAGACAGACCTGTGTGGTTTCGCTGAGATACAAGCAATGAGAAAGGGTGGTGGAGGCAGGCCTGGTGACCAGGCAGCCAGGGCCGGTCCCGTCCCGGGAGAGACATTACTCCGGGCCTCAGGACAGCACGGTTCTTTCAGGCCCGGACAGCCTGGGCCTGCCCACGGGAAGGGGAGGCTGGCTACACCCCAACGTGGAGGCACGGTGGGTGGCCTCGCTCCGGAAGACGCTCGGGACACATTGTGGCGGCAATGGAGCCAGGCAGGGACGCACAGATGTGCTGGTCTCGGTCGACAGAAGGGAAGCTGTCCTCACACGTGGGTGCACGTGGGTTGTAAACGCACGGGGAGTGTCGGGCGATGTCACCCAGCCCCCTGCTGAGGGACACGCCGGCACACTTCGGCATCCAAGCCGCAGAGCGAGACCACAAGTAGGCCCGAAACCACAAACCCTCTCCCATGAAGCTGCTGCCAGGCTCCGCTATCTGAAGGCCGGTTCTCCCCAGAGGGGTGCAGCCTGTGGCCAGTCACCCCCTGGGGACCCCTGTGGCCTGTGGGACACGTTTCTGTGACACTGCGGTCTCCCTGGGTCGGACACTGGGTGCCTGCCAGGACTCTGTGCTCTATCTTGCCAGCCAGACTGCATCTCCCTGAGCCAGGCCAGGCCTCTGCCCTCACAGTGATGTGAAACACCCCTGTGGTCAGCGCAGGCGGCCTCGGGGGCCCGGCCGGAGAGCTATTCCCTGTGCTCCCGGCTCCGTGAGCGCTGAGCGGACAGGGAAGGACTGTCTGCTCGGACCCTGCACCCCCGGGGCCGACTGCCCTGGGCTGGGGAGTTTGGAGGAAGAAAACGAATTTCAAATGGAGGCCGAGGGGGAGAAAGAGGCAACCTTTGGAGCCCCCACCCCGTACCGTACCGCTTTGGACGCCGGAATCACCTTTGCCCCCTGGTCCAGGCAGAGCAGAGCTGAAGGTGCCTGCACCTCGGGCCTCTCCAGGCCGGCCGGCCGCTAGGGTGGGTACCGAGAGCCCGGCACCTGCTTGCAGTCCAGGGGGGTGCTCTTTGATGGGCAGCTGGCCCTGAGCAGGTGGGACGCGCTTATAATCATCAGGTGGCTGCTTCCCCTCTTTTTTTCCCTTATGTTTATTTTATTGATTTTTAGAGAGGAAGGGAGAGAGAGGGAGAGACAGGAACATCAATCTGTTCCCGTAGGTGCCCTCACCTGGGATCAAACCGGCAACCTCTGAGCTTCAGGAGGGTGCTCTAACTAATCGAGCTATCCAGCCAGGGTGTTTGTTACTTCTTCTCTTCGCCCCAGGGGCCGAGGAGGCGTCAGGGAACCTGGACCAGGTCCCTGCAGCCGTCCGCCCTGGCCCGGGCAGCTTCCACCCTCCTGGGGTCTGTCCACTAGAGGGCAGTGCTGCCCAGCCATTCGCGGAGGGAGGCCAAGCTGGCTCGGGTGGTGGGAGAAGGCAGAGTCCAGGGGCGGGCACAGGGCTGTGGCCCTTGTCCGGGGAGGGGGCGCCAAAGTACAAGCCCCTGTTGAATGTGAATGTCAGACAAAACCCGAACAGCATTTTTCCGCGCAAGTCTGTCCCAAATATGACGCGGGACAGACTTACGCCCAAAGAGTGTTCCTCGTTCATCAGACGTTCCGATCTCACCTGCACCCTGCATTTGTATTTGTGTTGGCTAAATCGGGCGCCCCTGCTTGGGGACAGTGCGGGCAAGCAGGAGTCTGGGTGGGGCGGATGCCCGAGTTCCAAGCTCATTAGGTCAGTGACTAATTAGCCCGGATGGGTCACCAGGAAGCCGCACCTGCCCCGAGCTCTGACTCAGGTGCATGTTGGCAGGGGTGCAGGCGGACAGCAGGAGCGGGTGGGGCAGGGCCTCTCACCTCTCACCCACCCAGCATGACTTCGGACTCAGGCGTCCAGACCTCCGGCTGGTGAAGGGCGTGGTGGAGGTCAAAGGCCGGAGAACTGGGTCTGCTCGCTCCAGAAGTGGGGCCCCAGGTGTCATTGGTATTGTTGGCACGCTCTCTAGATCTGGACAGCCAACGCCTGCACCCCTGTGCCCGCCGGTCCTGGGCGTGGCCCCGCCGCCCTCTCCTCTTGCTCCTGCCTGCCAGGCGGCCACCCCCACCATGGACCCCTGGGTTCCTGTGGGACTTTCCTTGGCATTATTTAGGTCATGCACAGAAAAGGGAGGTTCTGTGGCAAGTCACCCCCTAGGATGAAGCGCCCACAGAGTCTCAGCTCACACAGGTCCTGGTGGGTCCACAGTCTCAGCTCACACAGGTTGGTGGGTCCTCACGCCCCAGGCCTGGAACTTCTTTAGGGAAGCCAGCCCGCCCTGTCTGCTGGTCCTGTGCATCAGTTAACACACTTGACACATTTGTTTTCATGTTTATCTCTTTATTTTTTTAAGTTATTTTATTTTCTTGAGAGAGACAGGGAAATAGAGACACACACACACACACACACACACACACACACACACACACAAACATCGAGCTGCTCCTCTACGTGCCCCGACCGGGGAATCGAACCAGCCACCTCCGCATTCTGGGATGACCCTCTACCACTGAGCTGTTTGGCCAAGGCTTAATTTTTATTGACTTTTAGAGAGACAGAGAAAGGGGGAGAGAGGGGCAGGGGAGGGAAGCGTGTGCTGTTGCACTCAGTCGTGTGTTCACTGGTTGCGTCCCGTGTGTGTCCTGAGATCAAACATACCACCTTGTCGTTTCGGGATGACGCTCTTAACTGACCGAGCGAACCGGCCAGGGCCAAAGACTTTATTTTTATTGATTGATTTTAGAGAGAGAGAAAGACAGAGACAGAGAAACATGGTTTTGTTGTTCCACTTATTTATGCATCCAGCGGGTGACTCTTGTATGTGCCCTGACCCGGGATGGAGCCTGCCACCGTGGTGTACGGAGATGCCGCTCTATATCCATCGAGCTACCTGGCCGGGATCGACGCACGATTGAGATGTCAGAAGTAATGCCCCTCGAAGCGGGCGTTCACTCTCGGCAGAACATGTAATCTTGCAAACTCTCCTGTCCCTTCCTTACGACCCCTGCCTCAGAGCAAGTGCGTGAAAGAAGTGGGCGGGCTGTTGTCTCGGGAACATTTGAAATCTTGCTCCCCAGGATAAGTTGCCGGTTTGGCCCAAATAAACTCTTATCAAAATTCTCTCCAGGTTTGGACATTCCGTCTGTGGCCTCCTGGCTTGGAGAAGAGAGGAAGACCCCTAGCAGCCTTTGTGTGGTCACCTTGGGAGTGTGGCTCTGGGCTAAGGGCACACTGGTTCATAGAGACCCTCAGTGTGAAGTCCCCCGTTTGTTTCCACAGACAGGCTGGCCTCCCCAGGGTCCCTTCCTGCCTTCCGTTTGAGCAGGACAGATGGTGTTGGCCCGCAGAGGGGAGGGCTCAGTGGCCACGGAGGGCAGGCAGAGTTCAGGCCTGGGTCCCTGCAGAGCGGAGCTCCCACCACCCGCCTTCTGCCTCCTCTGACCAAGGGAGGCAAAAACCGCTCCCTAAAGTGGCGAGTCCACCTCCAGACTGGGTTTTGCTGCTGTGGGCATCGTGGGCAGTGCTCACGGAAAGGAGAGGACATCCTGCCCAGCCACAGTCTGGGGGGGGGAGCAGGCCACTCAGGGCTCTGAGGACAGCAAGTCCCGTGGGAAGGTGGACAAGGTCTGGCCAGTGGCCAGAGAGCTCTCCTCCCTCCCTCTCCCTCCCTCCCCTCCTCCCTCCATCTCCCTCCCTCCTCCCTCCCTCCCCCTCCTCCCTCCCCTCCTCCCTCCCCTCCTCTCTCACCCCCTCCTCCCTCCCCCTCCTCCCTCCCTCCCCCTCCTCTCTCACCCCCTCCTCCCTCCCTCCCCCTCCTCTCTCACCCCCTCCTCCCTCCCTCCCCCTCCTCCCTCCCTCCCCCTCCTCTCTCACCCCTCCTCCCTCACCCCTCCTCCCTCCCTCCCCTCCTCCCTCACCCCTCCTCCCTCCCTCCCCCACCCCCTCCTCCCTCCCCTACCTCCTCCTCCCTCCCCCTCCCCCTCCTCCCTCCCCCTCCTCTCTCACCCCTTTCTCCCTCCCCCTCCTCCCTCCCTCCCCCTCCTCTCTCACCCCTCCTCCCTTCCTCCCTCTCCTCCCTCCCCCTCCTCCCTCCCCCTCCTCCCTCCCCCTCCTCCCTCCCTCCCCCACTCCCAGCCCTGGCCCCTGCCCTACTGTTTGCTGTCTGTGTAAACCCCAGTGGTGACAGACAGCAGGAGGACAGCAGGGGCCAGGGCACCTCAGAGGCCCCTTGGCCCAGTGGCCAAACCCCGGGAACCGTGGGGTAAGGCAGAGAGAGGGCCTCCTGCTCGGCCTGCAGCCCCGTCTGTCCCATGGGCTGGCCTGGGGAGCACTGGGGCAGCTGACTGGGTCTGGACGCCAACTGGACCATGGGTGAGGTGGCCAGAGGGCAGCCTGCCTGGGGAAACAGTGCCGGCAGGCCAGCGTCCCGCACCCAGCCCGTCCCTCCCACGTCATCTCACGGGGCCCCCGGAGCCTCGCATCGCCCCTCGGTGCAGATCGGGAAACTGAGGCCCAGAGGGAGAGCTGGCCCGAGATCGCTGGGGGGGGGAGGGGCTGGCCAGGGCCACCTGAGCCTGGCTCTGGGCTCTAAGGCCCTCACCAAATCCTGTTCCCCACTCCCTCATGCTGGCCAGGGACCTCGGGGCATCTTCCCACCCTTCTGGGCCCCTCTGTTCCTGTTGGGCAGCAGAGGGCTGGGCAAGGCCATCTCTGGGGACCCATTTGAGACCAGGGATCCAGCCCATGTCAGAGGCAGGACGGCTGGTGGGGCCATTCTAGCGCTGGGTGCTGGGGCCTCACGTGGCCTCTGCCCTGAGCTGCCTCTCAGCCCCTCTTCCTGGCCTCGTGGCCTGGCAGCCCGGACGGCAGGTCCGGAGGGTGGTGTCCCATCGGCCCCTGGGCGCAGCTGCGTGTTCCTGGCTGCATGTGCCCTGGCCAGGACCCCCTGAAGTGGTGGCCTGCCCCCTGGCCCTCACCTTCCTCCCTGCCTCCCTGGGGAGCTGGTGGCCCCAGCCCAGCCCCCTGCATAGCCCCGGGAATCAGGCCCACGGGCCTCACCTCATCTATTTTTAAGCACGAGCCCATGAAAGATTCACAGGCCGCTTTATTTACAGGTGCCAGGGTGGCATCTGCTCCTCGGGGCACACCCACCTCGAGGCCCGGGAGTACAGGCCCCCGGGGAGCACGGCCTGAGAGCTCAGGGCCGCCCAGCGCAGCTCACACGGGCCCCTCTCCCGGGTGCTGGCGCTCCCCACTGCCTCCCTGCTGTGGGCCAGCCTCCAGGCCTGGCTCCCCTCCGTCTTCACCGCGGGACGTGTGCCCCCCTACGAAGGCCCCCCAGGGAGCAGGGGGCTCAGCAGGTCTGAAGGGAGCAGAACCCACAGTCTCTGATGCCAAGAGGCAAAGTCAGGCATGGCCGCCGGGGGCAGGCCTGGGGACAGGGACTCCCTTCATCCGGCCCACGAGGAAACTGAGGCCCAGGCGCTGTTGGGTCACCCTGGAGACCAAAGCAGATTGCCGGGCTCCCGTCCAACCCTCCCAAGAGCAACAAATACCACAAGGCCCTACCTACCGACCTGGCTGGCCTCCCGCAGAAGGAGGCGTGGTGGACAGGCGTGTGGCCTGGTCAGCCCCTGGCCAATCTGCACGCCAGAGCCAGAGTGCCCACTGTGCCCAGCCGCGTCCCCTCCCCTTGGCTGCGGGCTCCCGAGGGCCCCGGGCGGTGGTGCCAGTTCAGCCTTGATTGTATCACCTGAGGCCGGGGGCTGGCTGGGTCCCAGCTGCTGCCCAGCAGGGCTCTCTCTCAGCTGTTGTTCAGGCCGGGGCTGAGGGCGGACTCGGCCACGAACCCACCCACCCAGCACCTCCCCTGGGGAGCTGTGGGGGACTCAGGGAGCCCCCGAGAGGGCCAGGCAGGATGATGCGCCCTGTACCCCTTGAGGCATGGCCGCCCTCCTTCCTTCCCACACGGTCGTGAGTGGAAGCTGGGTAGAACCCACGCCAGGCCCTGCTCAGCCGAAAACCCCGGATATCAGAGAAAACATCCGGGTGCAGCCTCTCCCCCAACCCAGGAGATGCTCGGGGGTTCATTTCCTGCCTTGTAGAAACGGGGAGCTTTTGTTAGCGCCCCAAATAGACGGTCACAGTAAAGAATACTGAAATGTCTGTTTTCAGCTCCAGGAGCCGGGGGACGCCCCCTCCACGGCCTCTCCCAGCGCCCCAGCCCTCCGCTTCCCCTTCTTGTCAGAGGAAAAGTGGACGTTCTCTTTCGACAGGTCCCTTGGGGAGGATGGAACCGGGGAAGGTGGGATTGGGTAACAACAGCCTCTCTGAGGACGCAAGAGAGCGTTGTTGTCGTCTAGAATCAACGCCCCGAGGAGCAGGACAGGGCAGCGATCCCAGGGCAGGGGGCGTGCCCAGGGCAGGGGGCGTGGTGCCCAGGGCAGGGGGCGTGCCCAGGACAGGGCAGGGGGCGTGCCCAGGGCAGGGGGCGTGCCCAGGGCAGGGCAGGGGGCGTGCCCAGGGCAGGGCAGGGGGCGTGCCCAGGGCAGGGCAGGGGGCGTGCCCAGGGCAGGGGGCGTGGCACGCCGCGGCAGGGTCAGCTTCCTCCCCTATCGCTTCCTGTCTGGATGACTGTCACCTTTGGGAGCCCAGGTCCCCATCTGTAGGGTGGGGTGCATTGGCTGGGGGGGCATTCGCTGAGCACCTACTACATACAGGCCAGGCATTCATCGCCGCCAGTGCTGGTCATACACCAGTGAACACAGCAGGCACGTCCCCCTGGGGCAGCAAATGCACAGACACACAGATGTGCGACGAGGTCCTAGAGGCGCGAGGAAGCGCGTGAGGCCGGCAAAAGAAGGGATGTGAGGGATGGGCAGGCCCCTGGGAAGGGCGGCGGGCCGGGAGCTAAGGGAGCCCGTTCTGCCCCGGGGTTGGTGAGGACTGGATTCCGCTGACCCTGTGCTGACCCTCTGCACCCCCAGCCTAAGACGCTGCCACCCCTTCTCGGAGAAAGCCCGCCCTGACCTGATCCGGCCTACACTCATGCCCCTGCCCAGCTCCCTGCAGAACCACCGCCTGTTGGGCGCCCATCCACACCACTGACATCTCCTTAGTCTGGCTCTTGCCTGCCCAAGGGGCTGTAAATCCTCCCCGGGACAAGGGGTAGGGAGAGGGGAGGGAGGGAGGCTTTCAGGCCTCCTCTGAGGGGGTGGCAGTATCCTGTCCCAAGAGTTGGAAAGAGGGACAAGCAATCTCTCTTTTTTTTTTTTTTTAATTTTATTTATTCATTTTAGAGAGGAGAGAGAGAGACAGAGAGGGAGAGAGAGAGAGACAGAGAGAGAAGGTGGGGAGGAGCTGGAAGCATCAACTCCCATATGTGCCTTGGCCAGGCAAGCCCAGGGTTTTGAACCGGCAACCTCAGCATTTCCAGGTCGATGCTCTATCCACTGCACCACCACAGGTCAGGCACAAGCAATCTCTTTAAACGGATCCAAAATGATGGGCCAGATGGGTGGCAAAGCCTGACCCAGAGGACGCTGGGAGAGGCTTTCTGGCCAAGTGCCTGCAGGTGCCGCCCGAAGGCACAACCCCTCCGCTCCACGCTCTGAACAGCTGGGAACACCTGTGAGCCCTCAGCTACTACTAGCCTGGCTGGAAAGCCCCACCTCCGAAGGCCGGAGGTTCCCCCACTCATCTCAAGAGTGAGTGGGTGTGTGTGTGTGTGCACGCAAGGGAGGGTCAGCAGTGACTCATTCCAGTAACAGGTCACCTCAGCATCTGAAAAAAGGAAGAGGCTAGTAACATCGTTCCTACCACTCCGGAGCTGCGGTCACAGGTGGACGCTCTTTAACAAACTGCATTTATTGGGGTACAGGTTTCAAATGCACTACTCCGTGAAACATCACCTTCACACAGCATCGTCCGCGCCCATGGCCCTGAACAAAGTCCCTTTCTGTCCCCATTCCCCTGCTTTGCCTGCCCCAGGTCTACCTCCAACCCACTAGTGGGCACTTCTTAACTGCAGCCAACACAGGACCCCAGCCACCGCGTGGAGAGGGCCTGGGCCAAAAGGAAACCTGGTTTTACTAACTCAAGTCTGCTGAGACCTGACTGCCTGTCCCCAGGGGGCTGGTCTGGGACAGCCTGGCGGGCCCTCCCCCACCCCTCCAGGCCAGCCTAACTGCCCCGTTGTCCTGCCAGGCTGGCCGATCGCCGGCGCTGATGTGAACACAGTCGCCTGATAGTCGCCGCTGGCCCCGCACCAAGAGCAGCCGGGTGACATTGTTCCTGGCACCCAGTGCCGACACCCTCAGCCCCGCCCAGAAACACGCCCCACTCCTACTACTGCCCCGCCCCCCAAGTCCGTGCGCCCACCGAGCCTCCTAGGCTGAGGTCGCCCCAAGGCCAGCGGGGTTTCCCTGCAATTGCCCGAGAGGACCCGAAGGGGCAGGCTGCCCGTCTAGGTGGCCGTTGGTCACTCCAGTGCGGTTCCAAGGCTCACTCGTGTAGCGACAGGACTGGCATGGGTGGCCGCGTCCTTGGACCGCTGCTGGAGCTGTGGTCTAGGCTCGGGGACACTGGTGGTGAGGGCGAGGGGGCCGGGCGGTGGGCGACACGGGGCGGGCGAGGAGGCCCAAACTGTTGAGGGCAGCGCCAGAGTCCCAGCGACCCGGCTACCGGGGCGCGGCGCCAGAGGCTGGGTGACCTGGCGGCGGAAAGGGGGAGTGTCGCGGGGCCCGGCTGGGCGGGGCCGGGCGGAGGACACGGGGCAGGGCGGACTGGGGCTTGGGGTGGGGGCCACGCCGCAGCGCGGTGACCGGGGTGGCGGAGGAAGGGGGGGAAGTCGTGGGGCGCGCCGCACCTAGCAGTTTCCCTGGCGCGCACACTCTCTCCACCCCGCGCCGCCACGCCCCTAGGTCCTTGCAATAAGGGGCGCGGGCGGGGCGGGGACAGAGGCTAGCCGCCGCCAGCCCGCAGGTCAGCCTTGCGCCGGCGGCGGGAGCTCAGTCTGGGAGCCCGAGGCCAGCGCCGTCGGGGCTCCGAGGGCGCCGCCGCCGCCGCCGAGCCCGGACCCAGCCATGGAGCTCTGGCCGTGGCTCACCGCCGCGCTGCTGCTGCTGCTGCTGCTCGTGCAGCTGAGCGACACCGCCAAGTTCTACGCCAAGATCACCCTGTACTGCGCGCTCTGCTTCTCCGTCTCCATCGTGGCCGCCGCTGTCTGCCTGCTGCGCCACGGCGGCCGGACGGTGGAGAACATGAGGCAAGGAGGCCGGGCGAGGGAGGGAGCGCCGGGCCGGGCCGGCCCCAGGTTGGGGCGGGGTGGCGGCGGGGGGTGGGGGGGAGCGCCCGGCGGCCGCCCGCTTCCGCTTCCCCAACTTTCTTCTCTCCTTTTCCTCCTTCCTGCCCCGCCCGCGCGTCTCCCGGGCTCCTGGGCGGGCGCGCGCGGGGTGAGCGCGGCCGGGGCAGCGGGCGAGAGGGGCAGGAGTCCCCGGGAACCGACGTCACGGTGTCCCCGCGCCCTATCCGGGAGGCCCCGGCCTGCGAGCAGGCACTGACGGATTTAAACAGCTCTCGGCCTCTGGCGCCGCCGCGTCCCTGCGCCCCACAGGAGGGCGCGCTGGGTCCCGGGCGGAGGATGGCACAGGCCCTTTTCCCCAAAGGAAGGGACTTTGGCCACTCCGAGAAGGGTTCAATCCTGCTTCCCCGCGGGGAAACCGAGGCCGGGAGGGCGCCTGGACTGAGCGCTCTGGGGCCCTGGGCGTCTTTCCCCTTCTCCCGCCGACCGAGCAGGTGTTGAATGCACCTGGCCCCGGGCTCCCTGGCCGGTTCCTCCTTCCATTTCCTTTCTCTGCTTAGGGCTCCGCCCTGGGGAGGGCGAGGGTTGGCCCCTGGGGTCCAGCGTGAGTCCAGTGAAGGAAGGGAGAGGTGGCTGGAATTTTCCTCTGGAAGCCTCCCAGCCCCAGCAGCTTGGTGTTGAGGGGCTGAAGGGGTGAGGGTGTGGAGGGAGGACTCCGACAGGGCTCCCTGAAAGGCTTGATGGCCTTTCTGAGTCAGAGGCTGGGGGGTGGGGGTGGAGCACTGCCAGAGAGGGGGCCCCTTGTTGCCCTTTCTCCCTATTTCTGTTGTGGGGCACAGCTATTGCTAACATTTCTCTGTGGGTTTTGCAATAGCCTTTTGGCCGTGACCTAATGTGAGGACGCTGGTCCAAGCCACCCCCCCCCCCCCCCCCCCCCCGGTCGCCCAGCCCAGTGGTTACAGGTAGTGGTTGAGGGTTCCTGGCTTTCTGCCATCCCTCTTCTTGCTTGGGACGGGCCAGTGCTGCCAGGACTGACCCACACGACCCAGCACAGGTCCCCAGACCCCCTCTTTCAGGGTTGGTGGGCCTGGAGGGCTGGCCTCAGGGTGCTGCCTGCCCAGAGCCTGGCCAGGGGTTGGCATGGCCGGTGTGAAGCCGGCAGGGGGCCCTGAGCCCGGCTGCCCTGGGATGCAGGCAGAGAGCTGGGCCCAGAGCTGGTTTCCAGCAAGAGTGACAGCAGGTCCTGAAGGTGACCCTTCCCCTCCCCCACTCTGTCATCAGGCGGCCTCTTTACAAGCGGCTTCCTTGCCTTTTCCGAGGCCCCACTGGCTCTCCAGGTGTAGCCTGCTCTTCAAGAGCTGCTTCCCTGGGGTCAAGCCAGAGTCTCTGATATGGTGGTAGGGCCAGCTAGCTGGCCCTTTGGCCTCACCCTGCCTGGCCTTGGCCTTGGCCTTGGCCTCTGCTGGCCTGGGCACGTTCTCCTCAGCCTGGGGCCAGACTTGAGCCCCTAGCTTCACCCGAGATTCTGGCCAACCAGGGCATCCTCCTCAGGGTCCCGGAGGCCCTGCTGATGCTTGGTGAGAGCTTCCTGCCCCCTTCCCTTCCCAGGGGAGCCCCCAGATTCGGGCTCTGCAAAGGGGCCACTCCAGGATATAGCAGGTGCTCTGTTCTCCCGGGGGAGGGAGGTGAGCTTGGGGTCCCAGAAACCCACAGCCTGCACCCCCTGGCCCTTCAAGGGTGGGTCCTAGTGATGGCTCCCCAGCTATGGCTGGGCGGGGTGATGGGGCCCCTGAGGTTCCAGAGGGACGTGGCTATGCGGCTGAGACATGCAGGGAATGCGGAGGTGCTCTGCCCTGCTGGGCAGCATCTGGTCCAGGGACAGGGCCCAGGTGGACTGAGGCAGAGCTGTAGGCGGGGCCGAGCCACAGGCTTACTGTCCCCCTCATTGCTGGCCCCTCCTCGGCCTGTCTGGCCGTCTGCCCAGTTTGGAACGGCTGCCCCCTGTCCCAGCGCCCTGGTGCCCGGCTCCCCCCAGCCCCACCCTGACTTTAGGAGAACTCTCCCGCCTGGCTCCGTGCCATCCTCCATGGGTTCTCTTGATCCGCCCCGGGTGCCTCGGGGGCCTCAACCTCGGGAATGGACTCTTGCCCGTTCCCTCTGACCAACGAGGAGTCTGAGGCTCAGAGAAGCCACTTGAAGCTAAGGCCTCTCCTCTGGGAGGTGGGAGGGGGTGGCTTAGCCCGAGTCCCAGAGCTGGGACACACAGAACCGGGATGAGGTCCCACCGAGAGTGACTCCGAATCAGGCGCTTCTCCGTCTTCCTCCGTGCCCTCGCAGCACGAGGGGCTGGGTGGCGTGGCGGGGCAGGAGGCCAGGCTGTGGGGAAGCCCTGAACTCCGGGGGAGTGTGTGTGTGTGGGGGCATCCCTCTCCGCCCCTCCCCTACTTCCTGTCTCCCCCTGAGCAACAGCCTCCCCTGTGGGGCTCTGGGTGGGCGCCCAAGGAGACCTCTGCTGTTTAGACCGGAGTTCTGAGCGTGCCAAGGACAGAAGAGGGACACGCTGACAGTTCTGGCCGAGCTGGGGACAGACCAGGGACCCTCCCCCTCGGGTTGGTGGTGCCCCGTGTGCAGCAAGCCCCCAACCTTGTGCGGGGAGGCGGGTGCCCTTACCGCGCCCATTTGACAGAGAGGAAAGTGAAGTCCAAGGCAGCTGTGTGTGTTCAGATTGGGTTCTGCTGCAGGACCAGGAAACCCTAGTAACAGGGGCTTACACCAGGGTTCACTTTTTCATGCCTCAAAGTAGGACCACAGCTGGACGGCCTGGGGCCGCAGAGAGCTTCCGGTTCCTCTGTGCTGTGGCCCCGCTCCTCTCAGGGCTGAGCAGGCCACCGTTGTCGTAGGACACCCGGGGGGCTGGACCACTGCTTCTCTATCCATCCTGCGGCCGGGTCCTGGGCGGCATGGCGCTCAGCTGCAAGGGAGGCAGGGCGGTGAGGCACAGGGTCCGTGTAGGCTGTGCCCACACAGAACATCCAGGAGGGGGAGAATGGGCCATGTGGGCCGAAGGACTTGCTGGTTCTGGTCCAGCTGTGACTCCAGGATGGCCAGTCTCTTAGCCAGTGCTGCCAGAAACTGTAGTGCCACAGGCAGGAGTGCATGGGCGGGGACACAGCGCAGTGAGGGGCTGGCCAGGGGCCCTGCTGGTCTCAAAGGGGGGACACAGCGCAGTGAGGGGCTGGCCAGGGGCCCTGCTGGTCTCAACGGGGGGACACAGCGCAGTGAGGGGCTGGCCAGGGGCCCTGCTGGTCTCAAAGGGGGGACACAGCGCAGTGAGGGGCTGGCCAGGGGCCCTGCTGGTCTCAACGGGGGGACACAGCGCAGTGAGGGGCTGGCCAGGGGCCCTGCTGGTCTCAACGGGGGGACACAGTGCAGTGAGGGGCTGGCCAGGGGCCCTGCTGGTCTCAAAGGGGGGACACAGCGCAGTGAGGGGCTGGCCAGGAATCCTGCTGGTCTCAACGGGAAGTCTGCCCTATTCTGCTGGGCCGGACTCTTCCCTGGGCCCAGAAACCAGAGCTCCCACCAGCCCTGGAGACTTGCTCCTTAGTGTGGGCTGGGTGGGTTTCCCCGGGAAGCTTATCGCTTGTGGGCCGTGTATTTCTGAACCCCTAGATTTGCCCCACTCCTGCACACCCCGTCTTAGCACCTCTGGGTGTCTGCACTGGCTGGAAGCCTCTACCTCTCCCCCTCCCCCCGGGCCTTGGCCCCTTCCTTGTGCTCCAGCTCATATGACACTTGTTGGAAAAACGCCCCTACTCTGCCAGGTGGCTTTGCTGGGGCCTGCTGTCCCCGGAGCAGATCAGTGGCTCTCTGTCCCTGTGCTGCCTTCCTGGAGGGGCTGCGGCAGCTTAGTCCCACCACAGACATCCCTTGCTCTGTGTGGTCTGGCCCACCTTGACCGAAACAGCCGTCTGGGTCTCTTGGGGCCAGCCAGCCCGAGTCCGGGGTTGGAGGGCAAAGGTCCTCGGGTGGCCCAGCCTGGCCTTGAACTGCCTCCCAGCTCCCTGGAGCAGGGGCCAGCGGGGGGTGGGGGGTGGCGGGGGGAGAATCTGTTTTTATTGACCTCAGATTCTTTTCTGTTTGTGTCATGGTCACCACAGCCACTGTCCAGGGAGGCCCCCAGCCCCCCCACCTCCACCCCCAGTTTCACGGGCATCCCAGCCCCCACCCAGCGCTCAATTTCTCTTCACCCTTCCCATTTCACAGGCAGGAATGGAGGGTCAGGGAGGTCAAGTGCATTGCCCAAGGTCACAGCTGGTGAGAAAGGAGCCAGGATCCAAACACCGGTCCGTCTGACCTCGAACTCTAGAGGGGACCAGGTGTCCTTGGGCCGAGTACCGATGGCCCAAGTAGGCTGGCTTCCAGGAGCCCAGTCTGGGCTCCCATGGGCCCCAAACGCATCTATGACGTTCATGGTGCTGGCAGAGAGCCTGCCCCAGGGGTCACCTGCCTTGCCATGGAAAACTCACACTGTCTCACACACACACACACACACACACACACACACACACACACCTCTGCCCCGGCAGTCACCAGGGGTGCTTCCGGAACCTTGGGCCGGCCACCCAACTCATCCCCTAGGCCAGGGGTCCCCAAATTACGGCCCGCAGGCCACATGCGGCCCCCTGAGGCCATTTATCCGCCCCCGCCGCACTTCTGGAAGGGGCACCTCTTTCATTGGTGGTCAGTGAGAGGAGCATAGTTCCCATTGAAATACTGGTCAGTTTGTTGATTTAAATTTACTTGTTCTTTATTTTAAATATTGTATTTGCTCCCATTTTGTTTTTTTACTTTAAAATAAGATTTGTGCAGTGTGCATAGGGATTTGTTCATAGTTTTTTTTTTTTTTTTTTTTTACAGAGGCAGAGATAGACAGGGACAGACAGACAGGAACAGAGAGAGATGAGAAGCATCAATCATCAGTTTCTCGTTGCGCGTTGCGACTTCTTAGTTGTTCATTGATTGCTTTCTCACATGTGCCTTGACCGTGGGCCTTCAGCAGACCGAGTAACCCCTTGCTGGAGCCAGCGACCTTGGGTCCAAGCTGGCGAGCTCTTTGCTCAAGCCAGATGAGCCCGCGCGCGACCTCGGAGTCTCAAACCTGGGTACTTCCGCATCCCAGTCCGACGCTCTATCCACTGCGCCACCGCCTGGTCAGGCTGTTCATAGTTTTTTTTATAGTCTGGCCCTCCAACGGTTTGAGGGACCGCTGTGTAAAACGTTTGGGGACCCCTGCCCTAGGCTCTTGGGCTTCAGGTGACCTTGGTTTCACCCTGGTGGCCTCCCCTGGGGATGCAGGGTCATGGGGTTGGGGGCTGAAGGATGTAGATCAGCCACCAGAGAACTGGGTGACCATGTTGTGTCCGCGGGCAGGCTTTGGGGCAGTGGAGGGCTGGCACTCAGGAGAGGGCCTGGGCTGGCAGGGGCCGCCCGAGGATGGACACCTGCTCTGAGGTTCCGGGCTACGGGAGGGGGACAGAGCCACATTCGGGGTTGGGTAGGGTCAGCAGAGCCCCGGGGTGGGGGGAGGGCTCAGAAGGAGCCGCTGGAGTCTAGCAATCCCCCAGGCTTCACCCCTACTCCCATCATGCCCTTTGCCTGGCGTTCTTCGGAAGTGGGTTCTGGCTTCCCTCCTGACTTCCCTGCTGTGTGACTCCGGGCCAGTCGCTTAACTCTGCTGAGCCTCGATTTCACCCTCTGCAACGTGGGCATAATGAGTGTGTGGACCTTGTGGGGTTGTCGTCTGAAGGCAACAGGCGGTTCACCTGGAGCCCTGGGCGTGGGGTTTGGTGCGCAGTAAGGTGTCCAGCAGGTGCTGGCCTGGGGAGGTGCTCCCACCACCCAGCTTCCTCTGCCTGGTGCCTCTTGGCACACACTGGGCTCCTGGAAATATCTGCCGACAGGGGAGCTCAGTGTGCTTCCTTGTTTTTTGAGAAAACACTATAAAAATGACAATGCCTACTTCCCTGCCACCTGCCACCTTGAAAACCGGGGGAGGGATGTTGGGAGAAGGGGAAGTGGGCCCCCCGCAGGTATGTGGCCGGTGGAGAATGGTGTCGGGCTCTTCCCAGGGACACCCGTGGCCTCTCACACTCCCGGGATGCACCTGTCTTCCGAAGCACGCTGCAGCCACGCCCCTGGCTGTGCTGTTCTCTCGTTTGTGTGAATGCAAGCATTTGTGAGTGCGTGGAGAGCGTGCTGCCGTGGGGAACCCCCCGCCCCGCTGTCTCCTGCGGCTCCTGGGGCAGCCTCGCTGTCTGTGTCCCTCCCCAGCCGTTGGTCTTGCAGCATAGCCTGGCCAGGCCTCCTGGGGCCGAGGAGCTGGGGAAGGCGGGGGAGAGGGCCCTGCCTTAACCCTGCTGGCAGAGGTTGATACCCAGTATCTTTCCTAGCTCAAAAACAGTAACAGTATACAGTCAGCCCTTTAAATTAGATACAAAAGGAAACTTAGAGGAAGTCCTGGAGATGATGGGGTTGGGGGGGCCTGCTGTGAATGTACCTAATTCTACTGAACTGGGCCCTGGAAAATGTGAAAGTGATAAATGTCCCGTTCAGTGCGTTTTTCCTGTGTGTCCCGAGAGTGTCCTGTTCACCTGGGTAGAGAGAGCAGGTGATGGGAGTTGTCAAGAGAAGTGATGGGATGGGAAGTCAGGAACATTCCCTGCTGTGAATATATGAATGAGTGCAGATCTACCTCATTAAGTTCCCGGCTGGGGGAGGGGGGTGGGCGCGTGACAGGGACCCTAACTGATCCCACCTCTCCCTGCCTCCCGGGCTGCGGCAGACCATCATGGCTCGTAACCGTCCAGGTCCTGAGTGAGCACGGTGCAGAATGAAGACATAAACTCAGAGAGAAGAAAGGATGGGATCGGGAGGCCTCTGCCAGCTGATGGCAGGCCAGAGGACAGGCAAAGCCTCTGGGCTGGATTATTACACAGCCATATGCAAATAAGGACGTCTTCCATACAAAATCACACACTTGAGGCAGAAATAGGGATCCGTTTAAGGTATAAACAGGAATCCGCCCCGACCCTCATAACTGAGACCAACCAGCTCAGAACAGACACAGGGCGAGAGGAAGGGCTGTGACTTGCCCTCTAACAGTTTAATGGAACAGGGGGGGGGACAGTCCCCCACCACAGCTAAACTAGCCTTTAGCAACTTAACCAAGCAAGGAGGTGGGGGGTTGGGCAGACAGACTGTCAGCTTACTGCCAGTCCCCCCATACCTCGGTCCCCCCAAAATCTAAACTGCAAGGACCCTGTCAGCTTGTGGTCTCCAACCCTGGGGTACTAGTGTTTGCAGATTTTCCTAATTCCGATCACACTGGAGTGTGTCTGCCCGCCCACGAAGATGGCCTTCCTTCCTTCCTTCCGGGTGATTCCTGAAGGGTGGCGATCCAAGGGGCTGGACAGAGGGACGGCTTTTGCGGGGTGCTGCCCACTGCCCCTCCCCCCCCAGCACCTCCGCGCCTCCCCAGGCCGCATCCCAGGGCACCTCCTGTCACGGCTTCTTATCCTGCCCATCTGCAGGGTGAGGGCAGGCGTTCTTGTTTTGATTGGCACGTCTTTGATTACTAATAAGATGGGACTTTCCCTGTGTCTCTTGGAGAGTTATGATTTTTTTCTTTCTGTGACTTGCCTGAGGGTGTCCCCTCCTCTCCTTGCCCCCTCCAGTCCTCGCAGGGACCTGAGAAGCTGCCCTTTGGCAGGTGAGGATCCCGAGGTGGACGAGCTGGGGGCAGTTCTTCCTCGCTGGGCCCCCTGGGTCTCTCCCATTCCCATGCCCTCAGCCTGTCCAGCCCCTGAGCTGGCTGAAGGCTGGTGGCTCTGAGGAGGGAGCAGCCCGGGGCTACCCGCTGGGCTTCCTGAGCCTCAGTTTCCCCACCTGCAACATAATAGAGTGATGAGAACTGCCTGTCCTCCCCACAAGAGTCAGTCTCTGTGAGAAGTGCTGCTGGTTAAGTCTGCCTTTCCAACGCAGAAGGACACATCCTGTGTGGTCCCACGCACGGGGCCGGGGGGGTCCCTGGAGGAGAAGTCCAGTTCACAGAGACAGAAAGCAGGGGGTGGTGTCCGAGGCTGGCGGAAGGCTGGGGAGTGGGCGTTTGTTTCATGGGGCCAGAGTCACTTTGGGGGAGGGGGATGGAAAAGTCCTGGAGAGGGTGGTGGTGGCCGAGGCCACACAACAGTGTGAACGCCTCTGAGCTGCACACTCGGACGTGGTGGAGACGGTCAGTGTTACGGTTATGTGTATTTTACCGTGATTAAAACCTGAGTCAGGCTTTGTTTGAGTCAGAGGGCCCTGATCTGTGACAGTGGCTCCGTACAGCCTCCTGTATAAGGGGAGAAGTCCCTCCTTCCCGCAGGACTGTTGACCTGGGGGCCGGCCGGGGCGTGGTCGCAGGAATCTTTCAGGAGACATATGAGGGGAACCAACCCTTGAGTCCGTGGGTGCCATAGTCCCAGCCCCGCCATCCACAGGGAATGGGAAAGGGCCCCCTCTGCAGGGCAGTGAGCTCACGCCTCAGCTCCGTCACTCCGAGGGCTGACAGGACGCCTATCCTGTCCCAGATGTGAGCACAGCGTCCCTGCAGAGCAGGGGGTGGGGGGCACCTTTCCTCCCTGTGTTCTCCGCCCCCAGCCGGCTGCCTGCAGACACAGTCCCTATTGGCAATGAGAGCGGGGAAGACACAGGTGCCCCCTGGACATAACCGGTTGTGACCATCACGTGCTGCTGTGTGTGACAAGGCCCCTCAAGTTCCCGGGTGCCCCAGGGCAGCCTCCTGCTGGGTGTCCTGGAAGAGCCATGGGCTTCCACAGCAGGGGTCCCGGGCCCACCTGCAGCCTGCCCCACAGTTTTCTCTGTCCCTGTGACCGTGGGCAGGTCCTCTGGCCTCCCTCGGCCTGTGCCTTCCTCGGTGAAAGGGGGTCACTGACCCTGCTCTGCAAGGCTGGAGCGTGAGGAGCGAGGGGTCGGACCTGGGTGCGCCTGGCCCCAGGCCCCAGGAGTCCCCTCATGCTGAGAAGCAGACCCAGCCTCTCCCTGGGGCTCTCGGCCTCCAGCCCCTTCCAGCTGGGTCCCCACGTGGCTGAGCGAGGCTGTGGGGTGTGGTCTGAGGGCCGGGCACCCTGGGCAGGCCCCTGGAATGCAGCCGGGGAAGCGGGGCGCCCTCCCCTTTGCTGGGCGACCGCCCCCAGAGGCTCGGCTCCCCTCTGTCTGGCTGCAGCTGCGGCTGTGGTGGGCGGGGCAGGCAGGGCAGCCCTGGGCACCCCCCCCTCGAGGGACAGGGCCTGAAGGCTGTGGGGGGAAGGAATGGGGGTCTCCTGCACTGCAACACCCACCCCCGGGCCCCCCGGGAGCCCCAGGCCCAGAGCCCAGGATGCCGACGGGCAACAGGACCTCTGTTCACTGGCACCGTCTGTTCACTGGCACCGTCTGTTCACTGGCACCGTCTCCCTTGTAGCATCATCAGCTGGTTCGTCCGGACCTTCAAGTACGTCTACGGCCTGCGCTTTGATGTTAAGGGGCGCCAGAAGCTGATGGACGGCCACCCCTGCGTCATCATCTCCAACCACCAGAGCATCCTGGACATGATGGGTAGGCCCAGGGTCTCGGAGCACGGGTGGGGGTGGGGCGGGGGGGTGGGGGATGGCGCCTGGGCTGCTGCTTCAGGCCCAGGGTCTCGCAGCGCGGGTGGGGGTGGGGCGGGGTGGTGGGTGGTGGTGCCTGGGCTGCTGCTTCAGGCCCAGGTGGCCGGGCAGGTGAGAAGGGCTGACACAGGCCAGGGAGCCCGTGCCTCCCTCCAGCCAAAGGACACGGCTGGGCGTGTGCAATGGGCCCTCCATGTCCGACAGCCCTTCCCCCGGGGGGGGGGGCTCTGGCTCAGGGCCCGGCCTGTGCCCGCAGGAAACAGGCTCCGGGGCCAAGTGAGTTGCCCAGGTAGCGCTGGTGGGAAGGTGTGACTCAAACCCCAGGCCTGTGGGTGGTCAGGGCACAGGGCCAGCTTCTCCCCTCTTCTTCCTCCTCCTCTTCCTCCTCCTCCTCCTCCTCCTTCTCCTCCTCCCCTCCTCCTCCCCCTCCTCCTCCCCCCTCCTCCCCCTCCTCCTCCCCCTCCCCCTCCTCCTCCTTCTCCTCCTCCTCTTCCTCCTCCTCCTCCTTCTCTTCTTCCTCTCCTCCTCCTCCTCCTCCTTCTCCTCTTCCTCTCCTCCTCCTCCTCCTCCTTCTCCTCCTCCTCCTCCCCCTCCCCCTCCTCCTCCTCCCCTCCTCCTCCTCCCCTCCTCCTCCCCCCTCCTCTTCCTCCCCCTCCTCCTCCTCCTCCTCCTCCTCCTCCTCCTCTTCCTCGGGGAGGTGGCCGCAGGCTCTGAGCCCCTTTTTCTCCCCTCTCCCTGGGGACTGCGGCCGCGACAGGCCTCATGGAGATCCTCCCAGAGCGCTGTGTGCAGATCGCCAAGAGGGAGCTGCTCTTCATGGGGCCGGTGGGCTTGATCATGTACCTTGGGGGCGTCTTCTTCATCAACCGGCAGCGCTCCCAGACTGCCATGACGGTGATGGCCGAGGTGGGCGAGCGCATGGCCAGGGAGAACGTGAGTGCCTGGGGCGTGTCCACGCTTGCTCTGTCTGGGTGGGCCACAGCCAGGTGTTGAGGCCGCCCCACGGGGGGGCGGTCTCCTTCGGGCCTGAAAACCACACACAGCATCCGTGCCTGTCTGCAAATGGCCCGCGGAACAGTCAGGAGCAGTGTCTGGCCGTGGTTAGCCGTGCTCTCGGTCTTGGCTGGGTGGCTGGGCTGGGTGGCTGGGCACCTCAGGGGGGCTGGGGAGGGGGCGCGGCCTCCCTGGGGCTCCACCCCCCTCCAGTCCCCACCCACAGCCTCCTCCTCCCTCCCCTGCAGCTCAAGGTGTGGATCTACCCCGAGGGCACTCGGAACGCCAATGGGGACCTCCTGCCTTTCAAGAAAGGTGCCTTCTACCTGGCGGTCCAGGCCCAGGTACCACGGTGGGGCACCACCCTGCCTGGGGTGCTGGGCCGGGTGGGGGCGGCTGGAAGCTGGTCGAGGGTGGGGCTGCTGGTGACCTCCAGGGCCGGCGGGAGCGGCAGGGGCTCGGGACCACCTCCGACCAGTGCAGGTGGCAGGGCCTTGCCACCCCTCCGGGACCTGGGCCCCGCCCTGCTCAGGAGGGTCTGTCGGGCGCCTTCACCCGCTCTCCAGTGTGGAGGTGGCGCCTGCTCAGGCACAGTGACTGGCTGGACTAACACGCGAGCCCACTCACCTGTGTCCACCCTCCAGCACCTCCACTTACCAGCTGGCCAAGCGAGGGCCCCCGCCCGACAGAGCCGGGGCTGGTAGGCAGAGTTGGCAGGCCCCCAGCACCCCTGGCTGGGGCGGAGTTCAGGGTTGGGGGACGGGCAGTGGGCGTGGACAAGCAGGGCCTGAGGTGGGGGGGTGGGCGCAGGGTCAGGCCAGAGCTGGAGTCGGGCCTAGGTGGAGTGAGCTGTGACCTCGGCCGTATACCTTCTTGGCCCTTGACCTCCAGGGATGCTGTTTGTCCCAGAGGGTGTTCTGGGATCTGGGCCTGATGCCAGGAGAGGCTGGGGGTGCCTCTACCCATGGGTGGGGGGGTCTCCTGGTGGGTGAAGGGCCCCTTGTCCCACCCTGACCCTATGCTGGGGGATCAGTGCAGGAAAACCATAGCTGGGGTCAGGGGAAGGCTTTCACCCGGTTGGGTTGGGGGGTCAGGGCTGGGTGTGGCGGCTTTTCTCTGGTCTTCCATCTGTGACAGGTCCTCCCCCTAGTCCTGGCCCTGAGCAAGGCCAGGTAAGCCTTCCTGCCCGAGGCCTCAGCCAATGCCACGGGGGTGCAGAAGTTGGCAGGCAGATGGCAGAGCCCCGAGCTGCAGCCCTGACTAAGGAAGGCTGTCCCCCACTCTGGGCCCACGGCCCCTCCAGCCAGGAGGGAGAGAGCACCCTGCCCTGTGCCCGGGGCTGATGCCACTTCCCTTTGCTGGTGGCGTGGGGGAGGGGCCGTGGGCCGGGTGCAGCGAGCGGGCCGGCGGTAGCCTCAGCCGGGAGCCTGGGCATCACTTCCTGTCCTCCCCTCTCCCCCCTTCTTGCATCTCCTCCAGGGCCTGCTAGACTGTGTGCCCCCTCTGTCTCAGCCTGCCCCCCCGTCCTCTGCTGGGGCCTGGGGCGAGGGTTCCTAACCAGGGTTAATGATTAGCCGCAAGCACCTTTGCCAACACTGCAGCCACCACTGGACTTGACCCTGCTGTTTTCCAGGATTGCCAGCAGGCCCTGCCCCCTCCCATGGCTAGTGCTGCCCTAGCCTTCCTGGGTTGGGGGGAGAAGTTGGGAAGGGAGGGGGTGGTAGGAAGACTCCAGGAGCCTCCCCCCCCCAGCTATACTGGACAGGGCCCTGCCCCCTTAGGACCCAGTGGGGGACATGGGTATGGATCAGGTGGAACATCTGCCAACCTAGGAAGGCTTCCTGGAGGCAGTGATGCTTGAGTGACATGTATAGGATGAGTTTATGGCACTCTGAGTCGCCCAACTCATAAAGGGTGTCCCAGGCTCATCAAGGGGGGTGGGGGTCAGCATGTGGAAGGGCCCTAAGGGGGGAGGAGAGGGTGCCTGTCTGGCCGTCACCACGGGTGCTGCGGGCAGCGAGGAAGGCAGGACACCCCGTGAGCTAGCCCTCGGGAGTGGCGGTCGTCCTCAGGGTGCCGTGTCTCCTGCACACAGGTGCCTATCATCCCGGTGGTGTACTCGAGCTTCTCCTCCTTCTACGACCCCAAGACAAAGCGCTTCACTTCAGGTAGCCCGCGTGCACACGGCCCATCTCTGCTGTCACTGGTGCCCCGAATGGAATCTAGTGCCCCGGGGGAGGTGCCAAGCCCACCACCTGCACCGGGACCCATCAGGACCCCCAGGGTGGCAAGGGAATGGGGTGGGGCTGCCTGGGAGAGGCCCCGAGGGCACCTTCTGGGGAGGAGGTGTGTTCTGGGCCTTGGCTTGTGCTCGGAGGGCAGGGCACAGTTATCCAAACTCCGAGTGTGTACTTAGGAGTGTGAGTGTCAGCTGTTTTTAGCTGAAAACCAACCACCCGAGAGAGACCAGGGTGTGTGCAGGGAGAAACCCAGCCCGCTGCACCGGAGGGCTCTGCAGGAAAGGCTGGTCGGCGGGGAAGGGGGCAGGGGCTCAGCTGGTGCTGAGAGGAGGGAAGCAAGGCTATCGCGTGGGAGCCAGGGCGGCAGGCACGGTCGGGGGCCCCTGGCCCCCCGAGGCTTCTGACACCTCCCCTCCCCCAACAGGAACAATCAAGGTGGAGGTGCTGGACGCCATCCCCACCTGCGGCCTGACCATCGATGACATCCCTGAGCTCATGGACACCTGCCACCAAGCCATGAGGACCACCTTCCTCCACATATCCAAGACGCCCCAGGAGAACGGGGCCACGACGAGTCCTGGTGCCCAGCCAGCCCAGTAGCCAAGGCCTGTGGTCGGGCAGAACCTGGAGGGGCCGGTGGGGCAGGACCTGGCTAGAGAGCGGACAGAGGGCCTGCCCTGCCCCCCTCAGCTGCCAAATATCACTGGGTCCCACTCCCGTGGCTTGGTGGCTTTCATTCGGACCCCAGATGCAGGGTCCCCTTCCTGTCACCGGCCTCGGATCCGGGCCACAGATGTCCCTGCTGTCAGCCAGCCCCTCCCCGAGCTGCGAGGGCAGGGCCCTGCCCACCGTGCCTCCCAGGATCGGGTGTAGCAGCAGGCAGGCCTGGGGCCCGGACACATGGCCCGAGCTGAGACCCTCCGCCCTCCTGCTGGCCTGAAGCAGGCAGTCAAGGAAGGCGGGCTCTGGGGGTCGGGTCCACACTCCCACCAGCCCCAGGGAGCAAATACTGGATCGGTACTGCACGCGGTAGTTTTTGTTGGGTTTTGTTTTTTTGTATAAATGAACTCTTGGAAGTGCCTGGTGAGCTGTGGTCACTCGGAAAGCGTGAGCAGGGCTGACTGGACTCCGTCCTGGGTGCAGGGCCACAGGATGGCTCAGCCTGGCAGCCCATGGGGTGCTGGTCTGCCTGCACCTCCTCCCTGGGGCCAAGCATGGGAGCCCCCTTCCAGGGGCTGGGCCCACAGTCACCCTGTAATTCTTACTCAACAGACGGGGGTGAAGTGGGCAGCAGGCAGGCCTAGGGCTCTGCAGGCTCCAGGGAAGGAGGCTGAAGATTTGCTCTGTGTGGTCACTGGTTAGGGGTGGGGCCACTTTGTCACAGGGAAGATGCTGTCTCTAGCCAGAGTCACTTTCCCAGAAGCCACCTGCTCCAGCCTCTCTTGGAAGGGGGGACCAAGATCCTACTTGAGAGGGCCTACTGGGCTGGGGCCCCCTCCCTGTCACATGGTGGTGGGCCTGGGGGGGGCCCTGTCAGCTCCGAACGCCCCCACAATCCATTCACGGGCATGGCAGCTCTTCAAGTCACACTTTATTCTGACAAAGATCAGCGTGGGGCTCCCCCCACCAACACACTGCCCACTCAGTGGTCCCAGACCCCAGGCTCTGGGCAGACAAGCAGTCGTACCTCCCCTTGGCCAGGGGCCTGCTGGACCCCAGGAGTCGGCCGGGGTGCAGGGGCTGGATTCCCCCAGGAGGGCCCCTCAGCCCACCCTGCCGGGTTTCTTCAGTGAGGAGAGGTGGGGAGCCCCCTCTGCCTTGGTTCGCAGCCCCTCCCGTCCTGCCCAGTAGGGTGGGGGGCTCCGTGGGAGGAGACAGGCTGGTCACAGGTCCTTCTTGCAGGAACCTATGAGGGGTGCGGGGGGTGGGGGCGGAGGTCAGAGGTCACCGCTCCCACTACCTTCCAGTTCGGGCAGAGGTGTCCCCTGGGCCTGTGGTGCCGGCCCACCCTCTGGCCCCAGTGCACGGTGGCCCAGGAGACAGGGCGCTCCGTGGGGGATGGGGGAGGGGCGGTGGGCGTGGGGGCCAGGCCGGCACTCACAGGACCCCAGCTGCTCCTCCAGGAAGGAGATCTGGTCGCTCAGAGAGTCGATGCGGTCCAGCTGCCGGAAGGAGTGGGCCAGGAGGCTGGCAGGGTCGGGCAGCCCCTGCTCCAGCGCCCGCGAGGCCAGGCTGTGCAGGGGGGCCAGCGCCCGCTGCAGCTTCTGGGGGGCGAGACCGAGCGGGTCAGGGCCTGGGCGACCTCAGGCTGCCCCCCTACCCCCGCCTTCTCTGTCCCACAAGCTTTAAGGAAAACTGTGGCCAGCAGGCCTCCGCCGCCCCCCCCCCCCCCCCCGGCTCCAGCCGCAGGGCCCTGGACGTCCACCAGAGGGAGCCAGAGGCCCCGGGCGCCGACACCAGCCAGCCCGGCCAGTGGTCCCCAGGACTGGCACTGTTCAGGGGCCGTCAGGCCAATGGCCCTCTTGAAAGACCCATGGGGGCACTGTCCTCTCAGGGACAGAGGCGGGGGTGGCTGGACCTGGGCTCAGGTTCTCTGTGTGGCCTGAGGGGACAGGGCTAAGCTCAGCCCCTCCTGTCTTAGGGTCCTAGCCATCTCCTGTTGCCCCCTGCCCAACACGGAACCCAGGCCAAGCACCCCCTGGGCATCCCCGCTGAACCCCACAGCCGGCAGGAGAGAGCGGGGTGCTGGCCGAGGCCCCTGGGTCCCCGGCCCGGGCCTCACCTGCTCCAGCACGTCCACCCTGGACCGAAGGCTCCGCACTTCCTCTCTCACCACACTGTCCACTCCTGGGGAGACCCGGGGGCTGAGCTGGAGTGACCCAGCGGGCGCCCCCACCCCGGGCTGGCCTCCAGTCCCCAGGGGGAGGCCTCCCAGCCTCTGCCCAGGTGTGACGAGCCCCTCCCCTCCCTCTGGGCCCCCACTGTCCACCAGGGCCGGCCTGGAGGTCTGGGCGGTGGCCCTGCCAGCTCAGCAGCCCCTGGGTGGTGACTGGGAAGACGCAGCCCCACCAGGCCAGCCCCTGGGTTCAGGGCCCCCGCCGTGCCGAGGGGCCCCGCCGAGGTCCGCGTTGCGCTCTCTCTCGGTGCCAGGCTGCCGACGGCGCATTATTACTCACGGTACGAGTTTGAAGTGTCACAGCGCGTACCAAAAGTAATAATGACCCGTCGCCAGCAGAGGAGCAGCGTGTCCAGGGTGCCGCGGCAGGGACGCCTGTCCACCCCCAGGGAGGACACTCCCTCCAACCCCTGGCTGAGACGAGGCGCCCCTGGCAACCCTCCCCACAGAGCCCCAGAGGAGCCGCTGCCCGCCCGCCCTCTGCCCAGGTCCGGGAGCTGGCCCACCGCCCAGGGCTGTGCCGCCTGGCGCCCCCATGCCCAGGGTCCTCCCCAACCGCCCCCGCCCCCGGGGCAGCAGCGAGGTGAGGCGCGTGGGGAGTTTACCTCCGGCGGGGTTGGGGGCCACCCTGGGGGTCGCTCTCCGGGGCAGGCAGAACGCCCCATCTGCCGACGGGCGGTGCCCCTCCCAGCACTGGCACCAGTAACTACCCGCGGTGTTGACACAGCGTTGGGGACAGCCGCCCCCTCCGGCACTGCACTCATCCACGTCTGGGGGAGAGCGGCGTCAGCAGGGGGCAATGCCCCCTCCAAACCTCCTCTGAACTGACCTGTCCAAGGGCCACCCAAGGGACCCCTCCCCTCGAGGAGCGCAGGACCCAGCCTCACCTGTCTGGCAGGTGTCTCCCATCCATCCTGCAGGGCAGTGGCAGCGGCCTGGCTGGACACAGCTCCCTCCGTTTTGGCATGGTGGCTGGCATATTGCTGTGGGGAGGGGGGGTTGTCACCAACTCAGGAGGGTCCCCAGGGCCCTGTGGGGTGGCAGCTGGAAGGGGTGTCGGGCAGGAGAGGCGCTGGGCTCAGGCTTTGAGAGAAGCAGCAGGTGCTCCTGAGCGGGCAGCAACGGGCCCCCACCTGCTGCACAGGCCCCAGGAAGCCCGCTGGTCCGCTTCCAGCCCGGGCAGCAGGCGTAGCGGGGCCGGTGGGGGGCCGGCCCAGGGCTTCGGCGGTAGGCAGTCTTGTAGATGGTCCTGTGGGGGCGGGGGGGGGCGCCGTTCAGAGGGGCCCGGCCCTCACAGGGTGGCCACAGTGGGTCCCACCAGGTCAAGGCCCAGGTCAGGCTTTCCCGGGACATGTGCCCCTGACCTTCCCATCCGTCCACCCTCCTGGTCCTACGCCCTCCTGATGCCACACAAACGGTCTCCCCTGGAGACGGCATTTTAGGGTCCCTGCTCTGGGCTGTGGGGGAGTGGGACCCACAGGACCAGCAGGAAGCCCGGCTGTGCCTGGCGCTGAGCGGAGATGGTCCTGGGACTCAGACGTCCCGCCCAGCTGAGCCTCCTGAAGCTGGGGCCGGGGTCTAGACCCCAGGGGGCGGGGGCCTGCCAGTCATCGGCAGAGCCGGACTGGTCCCCCCCAATTGCCGAAGGGGCTCCCCTAGACTACTGCTGCTCAAACCGCCCGTTCAGGAGCCTCTGAGACCTGGACCCCAGGCCCCGCCTCTCTGACAGGTGGGGCTCACGAACGGAGCTGTCAGGACAGCCGGCCCTCGGCCGCTCTGGCTCAGGGGAGCCCCGTTTCTTTCTGAATGTTCTGGCTGCTGTGACCAGGGAACCAGGGCTTTGCCCCACGCTGGGCACGTCTCAGCCTAACCCCCACCCACACTGACCCCCACGCCTGCCGGCAGAAAATCAAGTGGTTTTAAGGCGCATCACAGCTGAGGACCGGACATGCAGGCCCCTCACATGGGCGAAGACGGAAGGGACATCCCGGTGGGGGACAGGGACAGGCCCTCCATCTGTGACCACTGGGGCTGCCAAGGGGAGAGGGGTGCCCACGGGAGCCCCGAGGGCAGGACCAGGACGACGGAAGCAGGCATCATCCCAGGACAGACCTTGTAGCCAAAGATACCCAGAGTGTGTGTGTGTGTGTGTGTAGGGGGGGGGGGTTAAAGCCCCAAAACGGATGGGGGCAGACAGGCTCTATAGTGAGGGTGGGAGCAGATGTGTCAGCCAGGTGCCACCGTGACCACGTTCAAAGAAGTGTTGGTCTCTGCCACGAGCTCAGACGTGCCCTCAGTGAGGCTCCTCTGGGCCTCAACGTCCCATCCCGGGGTGACCTGACCTCCCGGGCCCGAGGCTGGCGTGCGGCGGGCGGGGCGCTCACCGGTATGTGCTGCAGGCCCGGTGCCCGTCGCAGGTGGTGAGGAAGGGCTGGTACACACGCTGCACAAAGGACTCGGACGCGGGGCCCCCAGGAACCGTGGTGACACACACCCTGCGGCTGGAGGTGAGGAGGGCCCAGTGAGCCAGCAGCCCTGGGACCCACACGGGGAAGGGGCTTCTCAATGTCACCATGGAGAAAGGACCCCTCAGCAGGAGCCCCCCAGAGGCACAACCCCCCACAAAGTATGGAGGCTCACCCGGGGGAGGGGGGAGGGCTCACCCAGGCCTGTAGACGTGCTCGGTGCCGCCCGCCGCCTGCACCAGGAACGCCAGAAGCAGCTCCCTGCAGCCCCACATGACCAGGGTGTCCAGGTGGGATGGTCTTCTCCTCCAGGTAGCCTGGAGCACAAGGCATGGCCCTGTAGGTCCCGGTGGGAGAGCCCCCAGGTCCTCACCAGCCGCACACAGCCCACCTGGGCACCACAGAAGGGCAATGCCCGGGGCCCGGGAATGGCAGCCAGCACCCTGAGTCTGCTGCTCTCAGGCTGGGTGAACTCGAAAAGCATCCGAAGCTCCAGGAAAGTCCACAGAGACCGGGGAGGGGGCAGCCCCCTCCCCCTAGCCCAGCCCCCTCCCCCCGGCAGGGTTCCGCATCCCCCGTCCCGGCAGGGCGAGGGCATGCCTGCCCCCCAGTGTCCGTCTGCACACAGGGGTTCGTGGGCATAGCTGGAAGCTAGCCCAGCTGGCTCAGTCCTGCTGGCCTGCAGGGGTCCTCAGACAGGGAGCTGGCCATGGGCAGTGTGGGGGACCGTGTGGGCACCGAGCACGTGTGAGCTGTTCTGGCCCTCGGGAGGTACAGGGTGGGGACAGGGAGGACTCCTGTGCTGCAGCTGAGCCAGTCTGGGGTACTGTGCAAGCAGCCCCCAGGGCTCCCAGGCAGCGGCCCACTGGGCACCCACCTGGCAGGGGACTGGGGCAGGGTCCCCCACACCCCAACGCCCGTGGAGTTAACAGCCATTCCTCTCCACCGGGGACGGAAACCCGGGAGGCCAGGAGAAGACTCCTGGGAATGTGAGAAACCCAGGCCAGAATTTAATGGCCTGTGACATGCCCAGGGGACCAGAGGGGGAGGTCTGTACAGTCCAGAGGGGCAGGGAGATGCTAGCCATCTGTGCAGCCAGGGCTCTGGGGAGCTGGGGGGATCCCCGCTCCTGTGTTTCAGGTATCCCGAATGAGGCCCCCCAAAAGGCTGGGGCCCCCCCACACTGTGAGCTATCCCAGGACTAACAGGGCCCCAGGAGAAAAGGGCACAGGAAAAAGCTGAAGTGTGTGTGTGCGCGCACGTGTGTGTGCGTGTGTGTGTGTGTGTGTGGCGGGGGGAGTAGAGTCGGAGTGAGGTACCCCCCTTCTCTGGGACTGTTTCCTCTAAGACACCCTGGGGTCTCAGGGGCCCCTCTTCTGACTCTGACGGTCAGTCCCATAAACAGCGACCACGGGAGCAGTTGCTGAGTTCTCCATGCCCACCACGCCAGGCTTTGAGGGGAGTGACGCCATGTCCAGTCTGTGTGCTCACTCAGCTGGGAGCTCATTCCACACGCTTGCCCACCTGGGTGGGGCGGAAAGACAGCTGGGAGGGGGTCCTTCCTGCAACCTCCTGTTCTCTGTCGGGGGCCGAGAGCCGGGAGGGGGCAGCGGAGGTGTCAGGACTTAGTCTGGGGGTGGTGGGGCTTTTCAGAGTTTCCGAGCAGAAGCCAGGCAGAGCCGTGGGAAGATGAACCCTGGGGGCAGCACACCGTCAGGGGACAGGCCTGCTGGTCCAGGACAGAACCGAAATGGTGGGGACAGGTGGCACTGGGGGGTAGGCCCTGGGAGGCTTGGTGGGTGCGTGGGTGGGCTGGGCAGGACCGTGCCAGGGTCCCAGAGACCCTGTGCTCATCTCCTCCCAGATGTAACTGCCCTGTACAGACACGGTTCCAGCACCTACCCTACTTATACAAGCAGTTTAGAGAGGGAAGTGTGCTTTAGAAAAGAAGAGAAAAAATTGGAAAGTCATGCCTTCCTCCTAGGCCAGAGGAAGCCAATGGTGCTGCCCAGCCGGTGCTGGGCTGGCAGAATCTCATTTCCCTTTGGTTGTTGCAGCCCTGGGGTGGCCTCTGAGTCTTCAGGTCCATAAGCAACAGTGAGTGTCTCATCCCCTCGGAGTGACAGCGTGAGCACTGCCCACTACCTTCCCTCCTGCCTGCCTGGCCGGCGTCCCGAAGCCCCAACCCAGGGAAAACTGGGTCTGCAAGAGGCAGTGGCCTGCCCCCACCGCAGGACGAGGGTCGTGGGTCGCCCCTTCCACCAGAGGGGTGCTCTGTACTTTAGGACCCACGGGGCTTGGAGGGCGAAGAGGCGGAGTGAGTGACTCACGGGGAATGCGCGCCCTCTCCATCGCTCGTCCCACACCTCCCCTTCTGCCTGCACGGCCCGGCTTCGTGAGGGGTAGGAGTGCGGGTGGAGGGGCACCCCCGCCCCGCAGGCGGCCCAGCTGGCCTGGGCTGAGGGGTGCGGGGCCCGCGGGGCCCGGAGTCCAGGCCCGGGAGGACTCGCAGGGCCCAGGTGAGGTCACGAGGAGAGGCGGCCCCGCGCCCCCAGGCCCCCCGCGCGGCCCGGCCCGCGGCGCCCGTCCCCAGCAGGGGGCGCCCTTGCCCCAGGCCGCTGGGCCCATTCTGCAGACCCAGCCGCAGGCCCCGGGGCCCGGGCTCGGGGTCGTGTTTCCGCGCGGTGGCGCCCGGCGCCCCCGGCCCGCTCACCTCTCGGCACCCCGCCGGCGCTCGGCGTCGCCCCCCAGCGTCGCGCGCGGCGATGTTCCCCGACCTCCCCCACCCTCAGCCGGAGCGGCGAACGGCCCCCCGCCCCCGCCCTGGGCGCGCCCCGCGACCCCGGCCCGGCGCCCCGTTTCCTCTGCACTCACCGCCCGATCCGGGCGCGCACGCGCCGCCGCCGCCACCACGCCGAGGGGCCCCGGCCCCGCCCCCGGCCCCGCCCCACCTGGCCGGGCCCCGCCCTCGCCCCAGGGTGGTCTCGGAGTCCCCCCAGTCGCCGCCCACCATCCCGCCCCATTGCGCAGATGGGGAAACTGAGGCCCCTTAGCGGACGGTGCCCCCGGGCGGGGCGGTGAGTCAGCTAGAACCCGGGGCTCCCGACGCACACAGCGGCCTGGGCGCCGCCGCCCCTCCCGCGCCACTGGAGTGCCCGGCCGCGGGGCGCACCGCCGGCACCGGACACAGGACCAGGACGGAGACGCAGGCCACACTGGTCAGGGATGGCTAGCTCTTGACGCCTGCGCCCCACCCCCCAGCCCCCAGCCCCAGGCTGAGCTCTAACTGGCAGGGAACGGCCAACACAACCGGCGGCCAGTTCGCTAGAGCTAAACCCTGCTGCTCTGTGCAGCCCCACGCGGGGCGGACATCATGACCCCAAGCCCCGGAGACTCGGTATTCCTGCAAGATCACGTGGCTGGGTCCTCCCGTGTGAAATGTGTCGGGTTAGCAGACCCTTTTGTTCAGGACAGTGGGGCCCAACTCTGAGTGCCCCTCATGGCCACTGGGAACTCCCCCCCAAAACCCCAGGGCCACCACTGAGGAGTCCTGGGTGGGTCTTTTGTCCTGGGCTCCATTTACGGTCTGTAACTGGGTTAAAGCAACCCCACGTGGCGGAGTGGCCAGGAGGAAGCAGCACTGCCCCCCAAGAAAGCACAGCTGGCACCAGGTCAGGTGTGCCCTGCCTGGGAACCAGGATCACTGGTCATTTTTGCACTGCGATGATTAGGGCCCTCACTTTGCAGGAGGCCCCAGGCCTGCCCTCCCAACTCCCTCCCCCCGGCCAGCCGTTTCTGCCCTCAAACCCAAACCCGACCTTGGTCACCTAGGCCTCTGTGCACGTGTCAGGCTGCCCAGCACCCGTCGGGCTGGTGGGGGGACTCACCTGGAGAAGGGGGTTCCGTCATGCCCCAGACACTGGTGGCAGCTGCTTTTCTGGGCTCTGGTAGCCACCTGTGCCTCCCCCGTGCCGGGGTCTGTGGGTCAGAGACACCGTGTGGGTTAGCACACAGCCTTGGTCACTCTGATGTCGAGGGCTGGGGAGGGGGCCAGGGGCCAACCTGGATGCCGCTCTGGGACCTCAGCCTGCACTTGGCCTACTGACCCCCCCCCCATGGCTCCTCTGGGACCTCAGCCTGCACTTGGCCTACTGAACCCCCCCCCCCCATGGCTCCTCTGGGACCTCAGCCTGCACTTGGCCTACTGACCCCTCCCCCCCCCATGGCTCCAGATCTGCCCACGGCTCACACCCTCAGCCTGGAGGCAGACAGGGTTTCCCATCTGTCCTAGGGGCTGTGGTCTCCTGCCCTGGGGTCCCAGGCAGCCCAAAATTTCCCTACAAAGCCCGGGTGTTGGGTGGAGGTCCTGCAGGTTCACAGGGAGGGAAGGGTCTTCCTGCAGAGCCAGCAGCTCTGGGGTGTCTGGCTCGGGCCTTCTTTGGTGAGTGAGAGCCGACAGCAGGGAGGGGACCCAGGTAGCTGGACAGGAGCCCCCCAGAAAGAGGCCTCTCCTTCCTGCCCTTCACCAGCCACTGCCCTGGACCAGGAAGCCCCTGGCAGATGGTCTGAGGGCAGCGGAGACAGCTGCGGCTAGGCGCCTGGAATTGTGAGGGAGGTCCTACATTGGGCCTTCGGTCTCCTGGCTCCCAAGTCCCGAGCAGGGCAGCCCTGGCCCAGCCCCAGGCAGGAAAGGGTTAAGAGCTGAACCCAGTGCAGCACTGAGGGAGAGCTTCCCTGCCTGTCTCCTGCCTCCATCCCTCCTCCCCCTGAAGCTGCAGGTCACTTGACCCTTTGACCTCGGCCTGAGCAGAGAAGGCGGCAGTCTGCAGCCCAGGGAGCTGGGTCAGCTTGTCCTCACTCGGCCTCCCCTCCTGCTTCCTCCACTGAAACGTGATGTTCCTCACACAGACGGCTGGGGGGACCACGTGAGGCCAGGGCCGGGAGGGCCCCCACTCCTGCTCGGGGCTTTGGATGGGAGCTTGGACCGCTCTGGGTGGGGCAGGGAGCCGGAGAACGGAACCTCCCCCAGGGTCCAAGATGGGCCGACCCAGTGTCCACACCATGCTCCACTGAGCTGTCCCTCTGCCCGGGGACCCCCCAGACCAGGCCCACGGGGAGGAACGTTCCCCTGGTCCGTCTTCAGTGCCCTCAACGTGCCCAGCGACTCCGGGCTGCAGGTTGGGCTGTGGGGTTCCTGCTTCCCCGTTCTCGCCCATCCTTGGGGGATGCCCTCGGGACACCCGGGTCTGAGGAGGGGTGAGCCGAGCTGGGCTTCTCCAGGATGCAGAGCGCAGCCAGGGGAAGGGTGCCGGCTTCACATGCCTTCTAGAATCTTCCAGGGGTGACCGTGGCTGCCGGGCCACCCAGGGGCAAGTGTTGGAGAGTTGGGCAGGCCAAAGTGCCATCCAGACTGGGGTACCCACCAGTGGGCGCCCTCTGCCAAGGGGCTGGAGTGTCCTCTGTGCAGTGGGGATGGCACCCATGGGGAGGACCATGGGATGGCCGTAGAGAGCAGAGTCCAGGCTGGCGCAGGTGGGCTCAACCCACAGGCACAGGGGTCCCCGAGAGCCGAAAGGCGCCCAGGCTGCTCTGCCTGCTCCCCGGCCCCAGCTGGGCGTCACTCCCGCCATACCTGATGCTGCCCCGGCCCCAGCTGGGCCATGGCCTCCGCTGCGGCCTTCCCCTGCCCGGCCGCCCCGAGGCGCCTCCCGAGGCCGCCGGTCAGCCTGTCTGCTGGAACCTCCGTCTCTGCCATGCAAGCTGGACAGCAGCTTGGGGCAGGGAGGCTCCTCCCGGGCGAGGAAGGGCGGCTTTTTATGCTCCGTCCCCGTGTAAATCGGGATTGGGATGGGCCCTTCCCGGCCGGACTTCCTGTGTGTGTTCTCCGCTGATAACGGGATCTGTCGGCGCACAAACAGGAGGCCGAGGGCCCTGGTGGGGGGCTGCGGAGGGAGGGGCCCGGCTGAGCCGCGGGAGGGGTGGGGGACCTGTTACCCGGCCTTCAGAGTCTAACCCTGAAGCAGCCACATCCCAGCTGCTGACCCTGGCACCCGGCTGGGCCCACGTGTGGTGGAGACCGTGGCTGGCATCAGGGTCCTTCCCGGCACTGTGGGTCCCACCAAGCTTGCGGGACTCCAGGCCACACTCGCGTGACCCCACAGAGGGGGCTTTTGGTTCTGTGAGCCTGGACCCTCCCCAGGGCGTGCACCAGCACCCCGATGTGTGTGGCGGGGGTGGGAGCCCAGTCAGAAAGGCCGGGGGCGGGCAAGGAGGCTGCTGGGCTAAGAACAGCCTCTTCTATGGGTCCCTGGAGCCCAGAGTGGCTCTGGGGGTGGGGGTGGGGGTGACAAGGAGGGGCAGACATCAACTCCGGGCCTTCTCTAAGAACTGAGCTGTCCACCTTGAGAAGGGCTGCCTATTGGGCAGTAAACCCTGTGCCCCTGGAGACGTGCCCACAGGGCAAGGGCCCCGGCCTGACACAAGGGCACCCTCCTGGGCACAGCACCGTCCCTGACTCTCCGCTGCCCCTCAGCCCCCAGCAGGCAGAGGGGCCCAAGGGTGCAGGTGGGGGCAGAGGAATGCAGAACCCTTCAGATGGCCGAAGCGGAGCTTCCTCGGCTTGGTGGGTGGTCCAGCCCCCAGGTCTGGCCTCAGGGTTCTTCATGTCAGAGGCTTGGGACTAGGCCCCTGCAGGCCGAGCACCAGCCACGGTGACCCTGGGTGACAAGTGTCTAAAGGGAGCTGGGCCACTGCTGAGGACCTGCCCAGACCACACAGCCGGCCGGGCCTCTGGGTGAGCAGGGCCAGGCCAGAGCATGACTGTCCTTGGCAGGAGCTCTGCTGGGGGGCCAGCCCTCACCCGCACCCAGTCTGGCATGAGCCCCTCCGCTTCCTCTCGCCTCCCTCCGGCCCCACCCCGCTGATGTCCTGGCCAGCAAGCAAGGCGGGAACAGTTCGGGAAATTCCTCACTGACATGCTGAGGGCAGGAGGGGGGTCTCAGCCAAACTTGGGGGGGCTCCCACAGTCAACAGGGACGGGCTCCTCTCCCCACCCCACGCCATGACCGGCAGGGCCCAGGGCTTCCCCTCTCTGGGCCTCAGTTTCCCCATCTGCCTCATGGAGACAGACAGGTGCCAGCCACCAGGGTTATGACGGTGGGGGAGCTTCCTGGGTTCTAAGTGTGGTCGGTCTGAGTGGTGAGGGGTCCCGGGGGTCTCTTTGCCAGGATGCCCCCATCCCCGAGGCTGGAGCTGACAGGCTGAGCCTCCAACCTGCCCATCCCTCCCTCTCCAGCCCACAGTGGCCACACTCTGGGGACCCCTTTGCCTCTCTCAGGCCCCCCAAGCTCCCCACCCAAGGGCCCATTTGCCCATGTGGGTCGGGGTGTCCTACCAAGGGTACTCGCCAGAGCATAGGGCCACGTTGGGCTTTGCACCCCATCCCAGGAGGTAGGTGCCCACAGCACCCAGACCCCAGGCCCCTGGCTGGAAGAATGGCAGACATCAGGCCTGGCTGGGTCCAGCCCCTTTTGTGTATAGACAGGGAAACTGAGGCCAGAGAAGGAAGAAACTCGGCCAGGCAAGCAGGGAGGCCGAGCTGGGTGATGGGTCAGGAGAGGAACACCCCCTCACCCTCAGAGAACCCCCAGTGCCTCCTACACCCCCCCACCCATTGTCAGACAGACACATATCTCTGCCAGGGGACAGGCCGAGTCTGGGAGTAGCCGATTAGCCAAATATGTGAGCAAGTTAATGTGTCTGAAACAGGGACATGCCAGGGAACCTTCTGGAAAGAAGCCCAGCTAGCAAAGGTGAATCTGAGCATGTAGAGGGGAGAAACCAGAGTCCCGGGTCCCACAGAGGTCAGTCCTCCTGCCGCTGGCTCCTGGGTGCCAGCCAGGGCGGGGCTCCGGTCCCATCTGCTGCCTACTTGTTTGGGGGGACCCCCCACTGCTCCACGATCCCCTCCTGACGAGGTTTGCCCTTCTCCCAGCCCCTCCCTGGACCAGGACCAGAACCAATCCAAGGGAAGGAGGCTTTGCTTCGGGCTTGCCTGGCACCAGCCTTGCCCTGTCCAGTTACCCAAACCCACCCTGTGCTCCACCCTCAGGTGCCCGCAGCCTCAGGAGCACATGCAGGGGGTGGGCCGGGGTCCTGCCTCTGTCCAGGGCATGTCAGGGACCAGCAGGGGCTGCCCAGGACAGGGGGTGCAGGCTCAGGCAGAAGGCAGAGACGGGTGCTATTTGACACCTCTCTGACTGCAGGAGAGTCTGGGGCACTGGAGACCAGTAAGGGATGCTTTCTGTGCCATTGGGCCCTTGGGTGCCGGAACGGTGGGCTCCCTCTGTGCTCCGGGCTGGAGGGGGTTCAGCCTAGGGCCGGCCGAGGGCCCCCCCTCTCTGATGCTGTCTGTTTAGGATCCCCAAGCACACCCCGAGTCCACAGGGAATCATTTTTTGGAAAGAGTTTATCCCCCACGCCCCCCGAGAGCACAGTGCGGCCTGCCTCACAGGCCCAGCACAGAGGAGGCCGCGGGGTGGGATTGGTCAGTGACCTCCAGGAGGTGCAGGCTGTCCACACCCGGGTGACTCAGGGACTTCGCCCCGACATCCCGCTGGCTTCCGGCGTGGCATCCAAGGCGGGCGCCCTGGCAGTCTGGTGCCAGCTTTGCTACTGTGGCTGGAGGCTCTGCCCACACCGGGCCTCAGTTTCCCCATCTATCCCAGGGTTCGTCGGGAGAGACTGTCGCAGCCACCTCCCGGCTGCCAAGGACCTTTTTCCAGAGAGGGGTCATGCTGTCTTACCTTCCCAGAGGGTGCTGGGGTGTGGCAGGGGTCAGCAGGGCCAATGGGGTCCTTCTGGGGTCCTCCTGGGACCCCCCACTGCCAAGCTCTCGGCCTCCGCAGCCCTAGAAGGTGGACCCAGCTCCCGGCAGAGGCCGGCGTGGGCCGCCGGGCCGGCGCGAGGCAGAAAGGGGCACCAGGCACGCGCGAGCCCGGCCGCAGGAGGGAAAGAGCGGAGCAGCAAGCACGGAACGGGGAGAGATGAGCTTCCTGTTTATCCCGGCTCCACCGGACTCGGGGACAGGATGGCTCTGTCAGCCACAGCCGGGCCCAGCCTCACCACAGATGTGGCTGACACTTCACCAAGCGATGGCCTGGCCTGGTGACCTGTCCTCGTGCAAACCAGAAGGGAGGGCTGGGATCCAGCAACAGCCCCTGGGCCAAGTGAGCTGTCCACCCCTGAGCCGGGCCAGGTCCCACAGGGAACGAGGTTCTGGAGGGAGCGTGGGGTCTGTCCGGGCCGCCTAGGGTCCTCAGCTCTCCTCTCCCCTGCCCACTGTCCCTGAGGCCTGCCACACGTGTCTGTCAGAAGTGCCCTGTGCTGAGCGCCCGACACAGCGCTCAGAAAAAAACACCCTTGAGTTGAGAATTGCCCCTTTTTAGATGCTGTAGCTGAGGCTCACAGGGGAAGATGCTTATCTGGCGGAAGGGTGGGGGCTCAGTGGGAAATGGACGTCCTGGATGTGGAGCTCCGGGGTGCCTGGGCAGCAGGAGACTCTCGGGGGACCCTGGGCTCCTTCTCCTGGCCCTCCCTGACCTCACTTCCCAGGGACCACCCACGGAGGCCCAGGACACAGCCTTCCCTGTCCTTGGTTCCCAGCAGGTCCCCGTGGGCTCTGCCTCCAGAACAAGGCCCTCCTGCCAGGGCCCCGTCCTGACCCAGGCTCCCCGCCTGGGTGACCTCCTCCTCCCTGGCCCGGTGGAGCACCCCTGCTCCCACCCCAGGTGTCAGGGGGCTTGGTGAGGGGTGACATCAGGTCTTCCCCTGACGTCCCTGCCATAGCCCCCCCCCGCCCCCCAGGGCTTCTTCCCACGGCAGGCGGACCGAGTCTGATGCCGCCCGCGGCCCCCTGACCACCAGCTCTGCGGAGTGCAGAGGGGCTCACTCCGCCCTTGCGGCTGCCTGCACTGCGCCCAGAAGGAGCCAGTCCCTCGCAGGTGTGCAAAGGGCAGTGGGGGTCCCAGCAGGGCCCCTCGCCCAGAGGCGCTTACAAACACGCCTTGCTGGCGAGACTTTGCAGAGGGTCACAGGGGCCCGTAAATGTTCAGCACGCCCGTGAATGGAACCGGCCCCCCCCCCCCCCCCCCGCCAAGAGCCAGAGCCCTGCGGCCACACCCCAGGGGCCGCTCCCCCCCGCCCCCCCGACTCCTGCAGCGTGGCTGTGCCTGGGTCGAGGTTCAGGCCGCAGGCTCCCTCAGCATCCGCGCTGTGTCTGGCTCACCTGCCTGACGGCAGGTCCGTGAGCCCCGCCTGCGCTGTTGTGACCTCGAGCTGCTGCTCATCCCCGGGGAGAAGGGACCGCAGTTCACGCTGGCTCCAGGTCCCACCCGGGGTGCTGCTTTGAGCATCTTTGTACCGGCCCGTTGGCACGCGCACGCATGAATATGTTCCCCTTGGCGACCCGTCTTTGGAAACTGTCCCTGAGGGAATGGCTGGTCCCAGGGGAAGCGTGAGGCCGGCACTGCCTGAGGACTCTGGGTACCCCGTCCGCAGTGTGGGGGCGTCTGGCCACCCCCACCCCTTGTCAACACTTGCTATTGTCCGTTTCATCATTTTAGCCATTCTGATGCTTTTGCAGTGACACGGCTGTGTAACGATTTCTCTCTTGTCAGGAGATGAAGAACATTTCACTGTGTAAACCACAGATTTCCTCCTCGGGAAAAGACTCATCGGGGGTGTCAGGGTGAGAGCAGGCAGGGGCCCTCGGGGAACAGGGCGGCGGCGAGGGGGGCCGGGTCCAGGCTTTGCTCGGCTGGGCAGTCTAAGCTGTGGGCACTGTGGCCGTCTGGGGCAGGCGTCCCCAAACTACGGCCCGCGGGCCACATGCGGCCCTCTGAGGCCATTTATCCAGCCCCCGCCGCACTCCCGGAAGGGGCACCTCTTTCATTGGTGGTCAGTGAGGGGAGCACTGTATGTGGCGGCCCTCCAACGGTCTGAGGGACAGTGAACTGGCCTCCTGTGTAAAAAGTTTGGGGACCCCTGGTCTTGGGCATGAGCAAGTCTGGGTGGTGCAGAGAGAAGGGGTGGCCTGCTGGGACTGAGCGTGGGGTCTCCTGGTGTGATTCCTGCTGTGAGTGGGCAGTGTGTCCCCGGTTCCCTGGAACCCCCATCCTGAAAGGTGTGTCTCCAGAACTGTTGGCCAGGTCGAGATCAAAGCTCTGAGTACTGCCACAAGGTAGGCACACATAGGGTGGTCAGGCCGGCTCCTGCAGGGGCCTTGCCGAGCAGGGGAAGCCCCGTGACCGAGCCTGAGACCACCAGGGGTGGCTGGACACCCAGGGGCTGCTGACACCCACCCTCAGCCCCACCACCCTGGTTTTTCCCAGGAACGCAGGCTTCCTCGGGCCCCAGAGACTGTGTCCACCCCCTTTGTAGCTCCCACCTCGTGGAGGCCGAGGAAGGGGGGCTTACCCCCCCCCCTTGGCACCCTGCGCGGAAGCCCCACTCACAGCTCGGCTGCAATTTGCTAAGCTGGCGGATGGGGCAGCCGTTAAGGTGGAAGGGAAAAAACACTTTATCTCCCGGGACGGAAAGGGAAGTTCCCGTGAATGGGGTTGGGGGGGATGTTCATGGGGGGGGGCCATTCAGCAGCCCACCCGCCCACCCCCATTGGGGCCATCCTGTCCCCTCCCCCTCACTGCCCACTCAGGGAGAGCTGGGGGCCAGGCCCTGAGGAGCCGTCGGGGTTGAGGGGCGAGGGCGACGCCACAGCCTGACCCCCTTTGCGGAGGAGGACTGACTTCTCGGGGGGGGGGGTCGTGAAGACTCGTTAGGGTAGAGCTGCTGCATGCCCGGCCAGAGGGCTGGGCAGGGGCCCGGTGGCCGTGGGGGGTCGGTGAGCGGCTCCACTCAGAGGCAGGCCCCCGTCCACCAACACCCCAGCCGTCCATGGAGGGCTGCTCAGAGGTGTGTGGGAGTCCCTTCCTTGGGCTCCAGTGAGGTCAGGGACATTCGATGCCCACAAGGTGCCCTCTACCTCAGTTTCCCCATGTGTCAGATCAGGGAGCCTTGGGCTTGGGAAGCCCCGGGAAGGATCGGAGGTGGTGGTGGGGGTCTCACACTCTGTCATGGTGGACAGCTTGTGCCTGGGCCTTTGTTGGTGGGGAGGGGGGGGCGTGAAGAGGAGGAATGGGAGGGGTCTGCAGCCCCCACCAGACTCTCAAAGGGGGCCTGTGACCGCCCCCCGCCACCCCCATGTTCGGAGCCCTGAGCCCCGGGAGGTGGCCCCAGGTTCCTCCAGCCCCTCCCAGCCCACCATCCTCTCCGCTACGAGGTTTGTTATCCTTATTTTTTTTTAATATCCTTCGAAATATAAAGAGAGAAAGAAAACAGCCGAGGCCAGCACCCGCTGCCCGGCCAGCAATCTCTGTTTCCTCTCGGGCAGGAAACAGGAAGTGAGTGTGCGGGGGAGATTGGGAAGCCGGCCGGGAGAACAATGGAAGCCCCTCCGGAGGGAAAGGGGAACTGCGTCACGCCTCGGCCGGGTGGGCCGCGCCTGACCTCCCCCGCCGGGCTCTGGCCCAGGCGTAAATTTAGTCTTGGTTCTTTTCCTGATCAAAAGCTCAAACGTCTCATTGTTGGGGGAGGGGGTGCCAGGCCCCCCTGGGTGCCACGGCTCCTGGGGGTCTTAGGGACCACCGTGCTCTGCCCTCTTCTCCCCCTGGGTACGATGAGGTCCCGAGAGGGGAAGAGCCTGTCCTGGCCCCCCACCCCGGGTGTGGGGATAAAGTCTCTATGGCGGCCAATTATGGCTGAGGTCTGCTCTGGAGAGGGTCACCTGTGCAGGGGACAGAGATGTCCACCAGGCTCCAGGACAGAAGCCACCCCTCAGGGACCTCCCGCCTGCCTGGCCCCCGACCCTTGCCTCCAACACTCAGGACCGGGCCAGGTCGCTCTGCTGCACCCCCACCTCCCCGAGAAAGCTCAAACAGGTCTCCAGGAGGCAGGGGACGGGTGACAAACAGGCACTCTGCTACCAGCCTGGCTCTGTCACTTAGAGCCGTGACCAGAGGTGGGTTTAACGGCGGACGCACCAGGCACGCGCCCTGGGCCCCAACTTCTGAAGGGCCCCACAAAACCCCAACTTTACACTGTTTTTCTAAGGTATGGGGGCCGATATTTCCTTCTGTGCCCGGGGCCTCCACCAACCTCAATCCACCTCTGGCTGTGGCCGTGGGCACTGTGGCCGTGGGCAGGGCTGCAGGACAGGCCCTGGCTCAGTGGGAACCAGGGGTCAGGGGTGCTTTCTTTGCTTTTCTTTCTCTTCTTTCAATAGAGAGGCTTTGTTGAGATGTAACACACCCCACGTCATCCACCCATTTCAAACGGACAACTCACTGGGTTTCATCCTAAGTCTCAGCGTCGAGAAGCCACCCACAGTCCATTCTAGAACGTTTCCGTCCCCTCCTGAGAAACCCGTACCCTCCAGCGGTCACCCCCACGCGCCCCACGCGCCCCACGCGCCCAGCCCCAGGCAATGGCCAACAGTCCTCAGGGAGCCTGACGTTTGGAGGTTCCTGTGTGTTGGGGCTCCACTCCTCTCTCTGGCTGAACCCCGCTCTGCTGTGCGGACGGATCACACCTTGTTTATCCGTTCCTCAGGTGACAGAGGTTTGGGCTGCTGTGGACATGCATGTACAGTCTGTGTGGACACGTGTATATAGTGTGTGTGGACATGCATGTACAGTCTGTGTGTGCACGTGTGGACGGTCTGCTGTGGACACGCGTGTACAATCTGTGTGGACACATGTGTATGGTCTGTGTGTGGACACGTGTGGATGGTCTGTGTGTGGACACATGTGTACAATCTGTGTGTGCACGTGTGTACGGTCTGTGTGTGGACACGTGTGGATGGTCTGTGTGTGGACACGCGTGTACAATCTGTGTGTGCACGTGTGTACGGTCTGCTGTGGACACGTATGTACAGTCTGTGTGTGCACGTGTGGACGGTCTGTGTGTGGACACGCGTGTACAATCTGTGTGGACACGTGTGTATGGTCTGTGTGTGTGCACGTGTGTACGGTCTGTGTGTAGACACGTATGTACAGTCTGTGTGTGCACGTGTGGACGGTCTGTGTGTGGACACGCGTGTACAATCTGTGTGGACACGTGTGTATGGTCTGTGTGTGTGCACGTGTGTACGGTCTGTGTGTGGACACGTATGTACAGTCTGGTACACGTCCAGGAGTGGCCTCGCTCTGTGCTTCATATTTGAGGAGCTGCTCCATGTGGCCTCCCAGCTGTGCTGTCTCCCCACAAGCCCCGCCTCCCACCAACCCCAGGACCACTGGAGGGACCGCTCCCGCTCCCGGTGCGGCCGGGACCCGACAGACCAGGAACACACCCGTGTGAGCTGGATCTGTGGCTCCGCTGGGCCAGGCTCAGAGCCGAACCACAGCCCCTCGAGGCTCTCAGGGGACTGATGTCACACAGCCTGTGGGCTGTCCCCTGTACAGACTGTGAAGGACAAGTCACATCCAGGACCCACAGGAGCCTGTCTCCCCCCTGGATGCCCTGGACTCGGCCCCAGAGCCTCCGGGAGGCACAGGGGCTCCCCGAACTCCACCCGGAATGTTCCCAGGACGGCCCTTTGGAATGGCTTGCTTTTCCCCTCCCCCCCCCAGTGCCAGGAAATCGTCCCCAGCCCAGCCTCCTGCCCTGGCCCCCAACCTGGCGCTGGTGGGACCGGGACCAGGCAGGCAGGGGTCCCCCCTCTGGCGCTGGTGGGTCCAGGACCAGGCAGGCAGGGGTCCCCCCTCCCCAGCGTGCAGAGAGCCGCCATGCTGGGGTCTGGTCTGTGCTGTGCGATCAGGGTCCTCAGACCCCAGTGTCGTCCCCATCACTGAGTCTTAGGGTCCCACCTGGACCCCCACTGTGCCAGGTGGAGATCTGAGGCTCCGAGAGGCTGCCCAAAGCCAGTGCCCGCGCCCTGCCCTCTCCTGGGAGCCCGGGCCGCCCTGTTCTAGGGTGGGAGTGGCCCCGGTGAGCTGGTGCACTGAGACAGGCCCTTGGTCTCCCTGCTTCTCCGCTCATTCTTCACCAACACGACCCGCTGGCTGCTCTGGGCCCGTTGGCATGCCCCACGCGTGGCCATGCGTGACCGACCGGAGGTGGCCCTCCCAGACCCGGCAGCGGCTCGGTCCACCCGGGCCAGCACGCAGGCGTGGGGATCAGCCACAAGCCACCATCTCAGTCCGTGTGGCACCAGCAGGACTCTCAGCCCAGGATGTCCCCACGCCCACCCCAGCACCGTCAGGCCCTCACTGGAGACGGCAGCCCCTGCTCTGGGCCAGGCCCAACCCCGTGTGGCCCCGGGAGAGGTGGGCAGGCTGCCCTACAGAAGCACAGACACCCTGGGTGGCCCTGTGACCCCTCCTGCCTGTCGACCACCAGCACCGCCCCATGGAGGCCTGGGCGGTCCAGGGTTCAGGAAGCAGGTCCGCTCCACTGCATCCAGCTAGGAGACCCCCGGGGGTAAGTGCAGAGCGCCTGGGGCTCAGGAGTGCCATCTGCGATGCTGCTGCTGCTTCATGAGGCGCAGGGGCCCCCCAACCCCTGCCCTGTCCAGCTCCCCATCTTAAAGGAACAGTGTCCAGTGTAAAGAAAGCTGCCCCTCCCCCGTGCCGGACCCGCTCCCTGGAGAGAAAGGGCAGCCGAGCCGCTGCCCCCGGGACTGTGCTGCAGGTGTCTGATCCTCCCTGCCGGGGCGGAGAAGCCAGCACCCGTGACAGGGCCAGGACGGAAGATCCCTCTGGGCCCAGGAGCACTTCTTTATATTGTATTTTACGATCCCCAAATGCAAACCGTGTGTGTGTGTGTGTGTGTGTGTGTGTGTGTGTGTGTGTTATCTGGGCCATGATGTCATATGTGCTCGTTTTGAAAAAGTCAGGTGGATTTCAGGCGTGAAAAGGAAACCGCACACCGCGTGGGCGTCGCCCAGCGTCCGCAGCGGCTGCCTTGCGCCCCCAGTGCCCTCCCGCGTGGGCGTCGCCCAGCGTCCGCAGCGGCTGCCTTGAGCCCCCAGTGCCCTCCCGCGTGGGCGCCGCCCAGTGGCCGCAGCGGCTGCCTTGCGCCCCCAGTGCCCTCCCGGGCCGCAGCGGCTGCCTTGCGCCCCCAGTGCCCTCCCGTGTGGGCGTCGCCCAGCGTCTGCAGCGGCTGCCTTGCGCCCCCAGTACCCTCCCGCGTCGGCGTCCACGCACGCGGGTGAATGCAGAGCGCTCCCCGGCCAGGCCCCACCTTGCCCACACGGGAACGGCACATCCCTGAGACCAGCTTTGCTGAGCTCTAAGTGACATTCGGTTCTTACAGTAGCACGTGTACATTTTGAGCGGACTTGAGCGTTCAGAGCAGTTCTGGGCTTCCAGCAACAAGCAGAGAAGACACAGGGCGTCCCATGGAGCCCGCCCCCCCACGGAACCCTGGTCCGGAGGGGTGTGTCCGCTGCAGCCCAGGAAAACAGCAGCGACACGGCCTAGCCTGGGTCACGTGGGGTGTCTCACACTTGTGGGTTTGGGCAAATGTGGGGCTGACTCGTACCCACCTCCACGGCCCCATCCAGAGCGGTCTCACCCCCCCACACACACAATACCAGTGGGCAGTGTCACAGTTTTGGTGACTGTTTCCCCGTGTCCTCCCTGCCACCAGCAACGGGCAGAATGTCTCCATCTCACCCTGACGCGCCCCACGTCCGGCTGCAGTCCCTGGGCCTGCCATGGGCCACGCTGGAGGGACTTTCCCGGGGCCACGTGGCAGTGCCCCCCGCGCCAAGCTCGGTGCCTCTGAGAGGATCCGTGCCGGGTGTGGGTCCGTGGCCCCTTTCCGTCCACCGCTGAGTGGCATTCCACGGGGTGTGTGGACCAGTTTCTTAAAAATGGAACAGGATTGCCACATGGGCCAGCTGTGCCGCAGCCCGGTGTGCCCATGGAGTGAGGAAGGGGGCCTCAAACAGATGGGCGGGGTACCCAAGGCCCGCTGCTCACAGTGACCAACTATGTGACCTTCGGTTGACAAGTGGACAGACAACCTGTGGCACGGTCACCACACAGATGGGAGCCTTAGAGACAATACTGCCGAGTGAGAGAAGCCGGACACAGGAGGGCACGCATCACGTGGTTCTGTTTATGTGAAACGTCTGAGATGGGCAGGTTCAGACAGAAGTGGGTTTGTGGGGGCCGGCACGGGTGGGCGTGGGGAGGGCGCTGGCTCTGAATGCACACAAGGTTTCAGTTTGGGGGGAGGGGTGTGAGAAAGTTTTGGCTGACTGCTCGACAAGGGGAATGTAACCAGTTCCATTGAATTGGACCCTTACAGCAGAAATGGCAACTTTTATGTGACAAATGTCTTCACACCATTGAAAAGAATTAACCGTGCAACACAGCAAGGCTCCGTGAGCGTAAGCCGTGCACTTTAAACGGGTTAACAGGGGGGAATGGTGCACTGTCTGAGTGACGTCTCAGCGAAACGGCTATAAAAGACGAAAGGCCAAGATTCCAGAGCTGCCCGGGTGCCCTGCCCAGGCGTCTGCCACCAGGCCCTGCCATCGGACGGAGGAGGCCTCTAACCAACCCCACAGATGTGGTGGCATGTTTTCAGGGGACCCCACAGCCAGCAGGGCCTCAGCACTGAGGGCCCGAGCCCGGGAGGGTGAGTCTTCAGGGCCGTGTCCATTTTCCCACACTCACGGGGGACTCCAGAAACAAACCTCGGGGCAGGGTGGGTGGGCCCGGCCCTCCTGGGCTCCGCCTGCAACCTCTGGCCCTCCTTGGACAGGACTCCTTCCCAGCCAAGGGTCACTCCTGGAATTCAGGGTGTGGGAGGGTGGAGCCCCCCTCAACCCAGCTCACCAGACCTGTGTGGCTGAGAGTCACGGGCAGTGTGGAGACTGTGGTCACCATGAGAAGGGGCGTAGAGCTGACGGTCCTGTCGTTCTGGCGTCCGGCTCATGAGACCGGGTCATTTTAGGACAGAGTACGGGCGGAACGGCCCAGGAGGCAGGTCCCGAGGGGGTAACGCTCAGGCTGAGCCTTGGATGTTAAGCAGGGAAGCAGGCAGCGTCTGCACCTAAGCCAGCCCGAGCTCCCCGAGCCCAGGAGGGGTGGGGACCCCAGAGCCAGGAGGGGTGGGGACCCCAGAGCCAGGAGTGGTGGGGACCCCAGAGCCAGGAGTGGTGGGGACCCCAGAGCCAGGAGTGGTGGGGACCCCAGAGCCAGGAGTGGTGGGGACCCCAGAGCCAGGAGGGGCGGGGACCTGCTTTCCTGCTTCCCCAGTGCAGAGGGGGCAGAGCGCTGGCCCCGGCCAGGCAGGCCGGACGGAAGCCTGGAGCTGCTTCTCTACCTGGTCCAGCTGCCAGGGCTGGACTCGAATTACTGCCACCTGGGGTCCCAAACTCCGCCAGGCCCCCGGACCTCAGAGCCTGGAGGAGGGGGAGGGGAGGAAGGCCGTCACCCGGAGCACAGGCCTCCTGTCCCGGCAGGAAAGGCTGGCCGGAGCCGGGACAAAAGGCGGACGTGCAGCTGGCCATGTGCACCCTTATCAGGGCCTGACTGCCGGGCGCGGGGCCTCGGCGGAAACACTCCTCCCCGCCCACCTTCCTGCCGCCCAGCCACCGGCCACGGGCGGGCGGGCGGACGGTCGGACAGCCGGCGGGGCCTAGCCGCCGGGCGAGGGGCCCTGGGGGGTCACACCTGCTCCAGGGGGCGTTGTCCTGTGGTCACACTGCCCCTCCCCGCACCGCTGGGCGGTCAGCACTAACAGCCTCCTGTCCGGTCAGTGGGGAAACCGAGGCCGGAGCGCAGCGGCCAGGCGGGGCAGGCGCCCCGGGGCTCTGTGCTGGGTCAGCGAGGAAGGCTCGGCAGCCCCATGGCGTGGCTGACCAGGTCCCTGCCCTCGGGGCCCCGCGGGGACGGGGACGCGGAGGGGGCGGGAGAGGACACACCTGTCACAACCCGGCACACTGCACATAAGACGCTGCACATTCTATGTTGTTTATGAAAAGTGTGTCCCAATGAACAAACTCGGGAGGAGGAGGTGGCCCCAGGCCGTGGGCCACCTGCCAGGAGGTGGCTCAGGGGTTTTCTCACAAGGTGGCCATTCCTACAAGGTGGCGGGAATGGGGGATGGGGGGTGGGGGACCTCGTCCAGAGCACCCTGCCCACCAGCCTGGGCCCTGGTGGCTTCAAGTCCACGGCTGTACCCCACCAGCCACGGGCTTTAGATACATCTCCGTGGAGCCACAGGCCTCCTCTCGGGGGGTCTCTCCCGGGCACCCCTGCTGCCTGGTGAGGCCAGTCTGAAAAGGCTCTCAGTCTCCCCCTCCGTAAACCTGAAGGAAGATGAGGAAAGGGGACCGGTTCTCAGTCCTGTTACCTTGGGGAACCCGACACATGCCCTCCCGACCCCGGGGCTCAGAGGCTCAGCAGCAGGAAGACCCCCGGAGTGCCAGGGTGGGACCAGGGCAGACAGCGCGCCTCGCAGTGAGAATGGGGACCGTGGGACTTGGGTCCGGGACAGCGAAGCAGAGGCCGGAGCCATGGCTGCAGGTCCTGGAGGACCCCGGGCGTCTGTGGTCATGCCGGCTTTCCCGATGCCAGGAAGGCAGCGCCTCTGGCCGGGCCCCCTGTTTCTGCAGAAAGAGCCCCCCCAGGCTTGCACCCCTGTAACCGAGACTCCTCCTTCTGGGTTTTGGGGGCTAATGAGTGGGGAAGGGCTGGCCAGATGTTCCCATTGGGGGGGCCCAGTTTCAGGGCTCAGATCTTGACTCTGCTGGGGCATGTGACCTCTGTGTCCTTGCTGAGACTGAGTGACAGCCGTGCCCCCTCTGTGGGCAGTGCCATGAACGTCCCCCCTGTTGGTCCTGGCTGGGGATGGCGACACACAGGCTGGAGAGGGCAAGGTTCTGGCCCGGCTCCAACCAGGTCCATGGTCATCGTTGGAGGGAGGGGGGGCGCCTGTCTCTGCCTCGGTTTCCCCGTCAAACGGGGCCAGGCGGTGGCGTGCGCGGTGCTGGCCCAGCCTGGTCGGAGACGTGCTCGGCAGCCACAGAGGGACCGGCGTTGGCGTCCAGAGCACGTCCACACTCGGCCCCAGCCTGGCCCGGCCTGGCCCGAGGCCCTGCGGCTGGCCCGAGCGGACGGAGGAAGGCCCTGGTGGCCACTTGCTTCCCAGCTGATCCCGCCCTCTGGGCTGCTCCAGGAGCACGGGGTGCACAGTGGGGGGGGCCTGCGGCGAGCCCCCTGCTGAATTCTGTGACCTCTGTGGCTTGGCTCCGGGGCCTCACTCTCTGAGAACAGCCCAGAACCCTGGGGAAGAGTCAGGGGCTACTGTGACACTCGTCCCCAACCTCCATGCTGGGGGCTCACAGGGTGGGGTGTCAGCACCGTTACCTCTGAGCCTCACACCCCGGACACAGCCGACCCAAGAGGTCAGCCCCTCGGCTGCCCATGTCTGTCCCCCCCAGGCCCAGAGGAAGGGTTGGGGCAGGGAAGGCCCCCCTCCTGGACACCCAGGCTGAGGGTCCTCTCCCTGGTAGCCACCACCAGCCCTGGGACCCAACTTCAGAGCACTTGGGCTTAAGATGAGCAGAGGGGGCCGGCCCGGTAGCAGCTCACTGTCCGCCCAATAGCAGCAGTGACCGTGTGGGAAATGGCCAAGGGCTGGTGGTGGCCTTGCCACGTCCGCCTGAACCCTGAGCCCCTGAGTGAGGGACGCTGTGACCAGCACACTTCTCTGACAGCCCGTGCAGTGGCCCAAGACGACCCTGTGCCCTGCTTCTTCCCCAACGTCCTGACACACGGGCGCCAGAGACCCAGCTCGGGTGTGAGGTGGCTCCTCAGTCTGTCCGTGAGGACCTGTGCCCTGCTTCTTCCCAACGTCCTCTGACACACGGGCCACAGACCCAGCTCGGGCGTGAGGTGGCTCCTCGGTCCGTCCATGAGGACCTGTGCCCTGCTTCTTCCCAACGTCCTCTGACACACGGGCCACAGACCCAGCTCGGGTGTGAGGTGGCTCCTCGGTCCGTCCGTGAGGACCTGTGCGTCACAGTGCGCCCACCCCAGAGGGCCAGGGAGCTCGCCTAGGAGGCTTCACACCCCACCCCGCCCGCGTGCCACAGCCTTGCCGGTCTCGGGGTCTCTGCCAGGGAGCTGTGCAGAATCGTGGCGCTGTGGGGAGCGGGTCGGTGGTGGCCCCAGAGGGAGCCCCAGGGTCCCAGACGTTGGACTTGGTCACCCAGCCCTCTGGCTCCCATGCACTCCGGTCACTCTGGGCCGACCCACTTGGCTTCCCGGCTCCCTGGTTTTGCCGCTAGAGAGGACACTGCCCCAGGGGGGAATGGCTCCTGAATCAGGGAATGGGGGTGGGAGACCCCCAGGGGGCTTTCCCGGGATGGAAAAGAGAGGCACCAGGACCCCCGCGGAGCCTCGGGTTTCGCAGGCGACCGGAGCAGAGGAGACGGTGAGCAGAAGGCTCCCCGAGCCGGGCCTCCGAGAAGGCGATGGAGTCGGGCAACTGCCCGATGGTCACGACCGAAGGGGAAGCTGCCTCGCTGCCCCCAGCAGATGGCGTGAGGGAGTCCGGCTGAGGGGCGTCTCAAGGCTGCGGCTGGGCTGCCGCCGGGTCAGGTCAGGGAGGCCGCGGTGTCTCCGCGGGGCTCCAGGGCCGGTCAGCAGGCTGGTGGCCCCGGCACGGTGTGACCTCTCCTTCCCCGCACCACTGTGGTGTTCGTTCAGTTCCACGTGTGTTGTAAAACACCCAACAGAACATGGACCGTCTCCACCACGTCTGAGCGCACGGCTCAGCGGCGATAGGTACACGCACACTGCTGTGCGGACACCACCACCATCCTGTCCCCGGGAAACGCTCACTCCCCACCCCTCCCCCAGGCCTGGCACCCACAATTCTGGTTTCTGACTCCACGAATTTGGTCAGTAGGGTCCTCGCTGTGTTCATCAGGGTTCTCCAAAAGCGCTCGGCTCCCACCCCTGTGCCGGGGGTGGGGGGAGCCCCTCCGGGGCAGGGGTCTCAGCACCGCGAGCAGGAACACAAGCGATCCGGCACCCCCTGGCTCACTGCAGCGTCACTCACGACAGACGAAACGTACAAGCGCCCAGATGTCTGCCAGCGGGTGGCTGGATAAACCAAAGGTGGCCCGTGCCCACGAGGGAACGTCACTCGGCCTCAGAACAAAGGAATCCCGGCAGCCGCCACATCAGGGACCTGGGGGGTCCCGCTCACAGGAGGGGCCCAAGCCGTCAGAAAGAAAGGGGCCCAGGGGGTGTAGAGTCTCTGACTCGGCAGGTGAGAAGATCCAGGGACGGATGGTGGAGGTGGTCCCACAACGTGGATTACTCAAAACGACCAGATTGTGCACTTTAAAATGGTTATCACAGGCCCTGGCCGGCTGGCTCAGTGGTAGAGCGTCAGCCTGGCGTGTGGAAGTCCCGGGTTCGATTCCCGGCCAGGGCACACAGGAGAAGCGTCCATTTGCTTCTCCACCCCTCCCCCCTCTCCTTCCTCTCTGTCTCTCTCTTCCCCTCCCGCAGCCAAGGCTCCACTGGAGCAAAGTTGGCCCGGGCACTGAGGATGGCTCTGTGGCCTCTGCCCCAGGCGCTAGAGTGGCTCTGGATGCAACAGAGCATCGCCCCCTGGTGGGCGTGCCGGATGGATCCCGGTTGGGCGCATGCGGGAGTCTGTCTGACTCCCCGCTTCTCACTTCAGAAAAATACAAAAATAAATAAATAAAAATAAAATAAAGTGGTCATCACAGTGATTTTGATGTTGTAATAAGAGAGAGGGAGTGGTCATAGAAGGACAAGGGGAAGGGCAGCTGGGGGAGGGGGTGGGACTGGGTGTTTTGTGGGGACAGAGAGTCACGCGGGGAAGATGAGAAGGTCCTGGAGAGGACGGTGGCACGGCCACTCAACGGTGTGAATGTACCCAATGCCGCTGAGCCGTGTGTGCGCTCAGACCTGACTACAGGAACTTTCAGGTCATGTTTTTTTTTTGTTTATTTATTTATTTATTTATTTATTTTTGTATTTTTCTGAAGCTGGAAACGGGGAGAGACAGTCAGACAGACTCCCGCATGTGCCCGACCGGGATCCACCCAGCACGCCCACCAGGGGGCGACGCTCTGTTGCGACCAGAGCCACCCCAGCGCCTGGGGCAGAGGCCATGGAGCCATCCCCAGCGCCCGGGCCATTTTTGCTCCAGTGGAGCCTCGGCTGTGGGAGGGGAAGAGAGAGACAGAGAGGAAGGAGGGGGGGGGTGGAGAAGCAGATGGGCGCTTCTCCTGTGTGCCCTGGCCGGGAATCGAACCCGGGACTTCTGCACGCCAGGCCGACGCTCTACCACTGAGCCAACCGGCCAGGGCTTAGGTCATGTTTTAGCACAATTTAAAAGATAATTTTTAAAAGAAAAACGTTTAGAGACGTGGAAGGCATTACCCTAGAAAGTTCCCCCAGGCCTCTTTCCACATCCTACCCCCCCACCCCCACCCCCCACCCCCACCCGCCACCCACAACCACTGTCTGACGTCTGCCGGCCATGAGCTCCGCCCGCCCGCTGTTTGGGCTTCCCCGATGAGGAACCAGACGGCGTGTCCCCGTGGGTGGGTGTCTGGCTTCTTTCGCTCAGCGCGACTTTGTTTGAATCCCTGAGTCCCATATGGAAGTTTACGACCACAGCTCGTTAGGAATGCACGGAAGCCGGGCGTGTACCCTAAGCGTTCAAGTTCGAACTTGCAGAGAAGGGGGTTTGGGACAAGCCAGAGGTCGTTGCCCTGAGGTGTCGGACAAGCCGATACATTTAGACGGGTTCACGGAGGGAAAGGCAGAGTCCAGACGGAGGGCGGAGCCCTGGAGGCGGGTCAGGCGCGGGGGGAGCAGCGGGGGCCCCGCCGAGGAGGGCGGCCATGGCAATCCAGGGGGCTCCTCGGAGCTCCAGCGGAGAGCACGCGGGCAGACGGACGGACAGAGGACGCTTCTCTTGAGCGCTGCGAGGGCAGTTTCAAAACCGACCCCATTCCTGCCCCGAGCCTTTCGGCACCCTGGCATCCGCGCTGTGTTACCACTTTGGTGTTCTCTGTCCGTCCGTCTGTCCATGAGCATGTGCTTCAAGTTAGCCAGGGAGGGGTCTGGGCTTTACCAATCTGCCTCCTTCTCCACCCACCCCGCCCGCCTCCGCCATGTGCCTGCAGCCTGCCTCCTAAAGCTTTTTTGAGCGAACTTTTCATTTTAGAATAGATTTAGACTTGCACTCCCGCCGGGCGGAGATAGTGCCTGCCCCCCCCCGCCCCTCTGCCAAGCCCCCCCTCGTGTCCACGTCTCACATTACTATGCGACATTAGTCACCACAAATGACCCAAGATCAATACGTTATCATCAGCTGAACCCTGGACTTCAATCAGGTTTCCTTAGTTTTTACCCGAGTCCTCTTCCTGACCCTGGCACCCAGGTGACCAAGGGTTGCCATGTCTTCTTGGGCTCTTCGGGTCTGGGGAAGTTTCTCAGACTCCCCTGGTTTTGATGACCTTGGTGGCTTTGATGGCTGTGCAGGGGGGTTCATAGATGTCCCCCTGTGGGGATCTGTTTGATGTATTTCTCGTGGCCAAGGTGATGGGTTTTGGGGGGAAGACCACAGGGATGAGGTGCCCATCTCATCGCATTGTTGTCGATGTGACTTATCACTGACCATGTGGACCTTGGCCACCAGGCTGAGGTGCACGGGGGGGGGGGTTCAGGTGGCTCTGGGGCTGTAAAGCCACACCCACATTCTACGCTGTCCTCTATTGGAAGGATGTCACCATGCACTCCTGAGGAGAGGGCTTATGCACCACCGCCTGGGGGGGGTATCTATATAAAGTATATATTTAAAAATCTTCAGCAGGAGGGTTTGCCTAGTATCTCCTTCATGTATCCAATCACTGTTTGTATCTCCTTCATGTATCCAATCACTGTTTGTATCTCCTTCATGTATCCAATCACTGTTTGTATCTCCTTCATGTATCCAATCACTAATTGTATCAGTGTGGACTCAGGGGTACTTGTTCCACACTGAGGGTCAGAGCCCAACACGAAATCTGTTTGTATCAGCAGCGTGGACTCACCAGAGGGTCAAATTGCAGGTGATGGGGAGAAGCATAGCTAACTTTTTTTTTTTCTTTCCTGTACTTCTCTGAAACTGGAAACGGGGAGAGACAGCCAGACAGACTCCCGCATGCACCCAACCGGGATCCACCCGGCACGCCCACCAGGGGGCGATGCTCTGCCCACCAGGGGGCGATGCTCTGCCCCTCCAGGGCGTCGCTCCGCTGCGACCAGAGCTACTCTAGCGCCTGGGGCAGAGGCCAAGGAGCCATCCCCAGTGCCCAGGCCATCTTTGCTCCAATGGAGCCTTGGCTGCGGGAGGGGAAGAGAGAGACAGAGAGGAAGGGAGGGGGGGTGGAGAAGCAAATGGGCGCTTCTCCTGTGTGCCCTGGCCGGGAATCGAACCCGGGACTTCCACACGCCAGGTCAACGCTCTACCACTGAGCCAACCGGCCAGGGTAAGCATAGCTAACTTAATAAAAAAAACTCCCAAAGCGTTCTCTAACTGGCTATGTCATTTTACCTTTCTGCTGGCAAAATGGGAGCGTTTCAGTCGCTAAACGTCTTTACCAATAGTTGGTGTCAGTTTTGGTACTTTTAGCGGTCATCTGTCAATTGGTGTATATGGGTATGTCACTGTGATTTTTAAAAATATTTTATTGATTGAGAGGAGAGAGAGAAAAAGGCAGGGAGGAGGAGCAAGAAGCATCAACTCATAGTTGCTTCTCATAATGCCTTGACCGGTGTAAAGCCAGTGGCCGCAGCCACCATCACAGCCGCCCGGCTCATGCAGGTTCGCATTGGATTCGGACAGTTGGTAAAGAAACAATGGAGCCAAAAGCTGATGGGCCATCATCTTTAATCCTAGCTTGCACCCAGCAGGTAAGTAAAAACACACAGTGGGCTCCAAAACCCACCCATTCAGTGCTCACCAAGCGACTGATTTATCCGAGTTTCCTAGAATCAAAGGTTTCTAGCTCACTACTAGCCTTATTCACCTCTATTCCCCATCTCCTTCTCTCTGCACAAACTCTGCACAAACTGGCTTCTCCTTCAACACTCCGCCATCTTGGCTGCTTCTCCTGGCCTCTTCCATGTGGCCTTTCTCTGCTCTCCTCTCTGCCCTCTCCTCTAATGCTAATTTCAGGAACCGAGAGAGCAAGCTCCCGGTCTGCCCCACTTTATAGTGCAGAAATCAAAACCTTTAATCCGCCCTGGCCGGTTGGCTCAGCAGTAGAGCGTCGGCCTAGCGTGCGGAGGACCCGGGTTCGATTCCCGGCCAGGGCACACAGGAGAAGCGCCCATTTGCTTCTCCACCCCTCCGCCGCGCTTTCCTCTCTGTCTCTCTCTTCCCCTCCCACAGCCGAGGCTCCATTGGAGCAAAGATGGCCCGGGCGCTGGGGATGGCTCCTTGGCCTCTGCCCCAGGCGCTAGAGTGGCTCTGGTCGCAATATGGCGACGCCCAGGATGGGCAGAGCATCGCCCCCTGGTGGGCAGAGCATCGCCCCCTGGTGGGCAGAGCGTCGCCCCTGGTGGGCGTACCGGGTGGATCCCGGTCGGGCGCATGCGGGAGTCTGTCTGACTGTCTCTCCCTGTTTCCAGCTTCAGAAAAATGAAAACAAAAAACAAAACAAAAAAAAAAACAAAACAAAACAAAAAAAAAACCTTTAATCCAATATACAAAATAGGGAAGTCTCTAATACAAAGTCACTTATCTGAGGCATGATGGGATTGTACCACCCCACATCAAAAAGGGTGGGAAAGGCTTAGTCCTAAAACCAAGCCCCAGGCTACAAGGATCCTGCCTGCCCATAGCCCGTCCCCAACACACATTAATATCACCTGGACCACGGCTTCCATGTGGGCAGCGCCATCTTTAACAAAGTGAGCACAATATATTTTTATCTGCCCAACAACCGGTCAAGCCTGGTGACCTGTGTTCCAGGTTGACGCCTTATCCACTGTGCCACCGCAGGTCAGGCTCACTGTGATTTTAATGTGCATTTCCCTGACATCTTACAAATGTTGGGTGCCTTTCTATGTGTCACTTGTGCATCTCTTTTTGTGAAATGTCCATTCAGATACTTTGCCCATTTTAAAAAGTTGGGTGGTCTATGTTTGTATTGTTTGTTTGCCAGTGCTCTTTACATATTCTGAACACAAATTCTTTGTCAGAAACTGTACTATGACATCCCCGCCCCTCCCCACCTCCAGTTTCTGGGTTGCCTATTCATTTTCTCAATGGTGTCTTCTGATGATAATGTATCTTCTTTGCCAATTTCTTTTCTTGTCTAGCTGGTCCTTTGGTGACCTGGAAGACATCTTTGCCCACCCCGAGGTCATGAAGATATTCTTTCCCTCCTGTTTTCTTCCAGAAGATTTTGGGTTTTACGTTTAGGCCTCTGATCCATCCTGATTCCATCTTTATATGCAAAGCATGAAATAAAATTTGAGGTTCTTTTTTTTTCTTTTTTCCTTTATAGGGATATCCAGCTCTTCCAGTACCATTTGTTTAAAAAAAAAAAAAAGAAAGAAAGAAAAGATCTTCTTTGCCAATTGAGTTGACTTGGCATCTTAGTTGAAAATCCTTTGACCATATGTTTGGGAGTCTATTCCTGGACTCCTGCGCTGTTGTCCATTAGCCCATTTGTCTAGCCATCTGCCCGCACCACACACTGTCTTAATTACTCCAGCTTCAAAGCGAATCTTTAAAGTGGAGGGACTTCGATTTTGTTTACGTTCTCGACATTCTGCCGGCTGTTGTAGATCCTTCACCCATCCCTTCAAATTAGAACCATCTTGTCGAAACACTTGTAAAAAAAGCCTGATGGAATTTTGATAGAACTTGCGACGAGTCCCTGCGTTGTTTTGCCAAGAGTGATTGTCTCAGGAATGTTGAGTTTTCCAGCCTGCAAACACCCTCTAGCCCTCCGAGCACGGAGGCCTCCCCTAGTCTCCCTCAGTGAAGCTTTCTTTCGGAAAGTCTATTTCTTTCTCATTATTTGGATTCCGACAACGCTGATGTGTTTGATGCTCTTGTAGATTTTTAAAATTTTCCAATGCTTCATTACTAGCATGTAAAAAAATGTAATTGGCATGACCTGTGGTGGCGCTGTGGGTAAAGCGTCAACCTGGAACGCTGAGGTCGCCGGTTCGAAACCCCAGGCTTGCCTGGTCAAGGCACATATGGGGGTTGGTGCTTCCTGCTCCTCCCCCTTCTCTCTCTCTCTCTCTTGCTCTCTCCCCTCTCATTTCTAAAAATGAATAAATAACAGTCTAATTTTTCTTGATTTTTCTTGTTTTTAAACAATAATTTTTTTCCATTGACTTGACGAAGGGAGGCGAGGAAGGGATAGAGAGGGGGAGGAGTGTCAGCTCATTGTCCCACTAGCTCACTTCGTTGTACACTCAGTGGTCATTTCTCATAGGTACCCTGACTGGGGGTCAAACCCACAGCCTCGGCATGCCAGACGGTGCTCTACCCTCTGAGTGACACAGCCAGGGCTGCAACTGATTTTTTTTCTTTTTGTTTTTGTATTTTTCCGAAGCGAGAAGCGGGGAGGCAGAGAGATAGACTCCCGCATGCGCCCAACTGGGATCCACCCTGCATGCCCACCAGGGGGTGATGCTCTGCCCATCTGGGACGTTGCTCTATTGTAGCCGGAGCCACTCTAGTACCTGAGATGGAGGCCATAGAGCCATCCTCAGTGCCAAGGCCAACTTTGCTCCAGTTAAGCCTTAGCTGCAGGAGGGGGAGAGAGAGAGAGAGAGAGAGAGAGAGAAAGGAGAGGGGGAAGGGTGGAGAAGCAGATGGGCACTTCTCCTGTGTGCCCTGGCCGGGAATCGAACCCGGGACTTCCACACACCAGGCCAATGTTCTACCGCTGAGCCAACAGGCCAGGGCCTACAATTGATTTTTCTAAATTAACCCTTGACCCCCTCAACCTTGCTAAATTTACTTGATAGTTCCACACGCTACTTTTGTTGTTTTGAAAGAATTTTCTACCAATGGAATCAATCACGCCTTAAAAAAAAAAAAGAAAGAAAGAAAGAAATTGAGGCCTGGCTGGTTGGCTCAGTGGTAGAGCATTGGCCCAGCGTGTGGACATCCCAGATTCAATTCCCGGTCAGGGCACGCAGGAGAAGTAAACATCTGCTTCTCCACCCCTCCCCCTCTTGCTTCTCTCTCCCTCTCCCTCTGCTGCAGCCAGGGCTCGATTGGGGTGAGTTGGCCCCAGGTGCTAAGGATGGTTTCATGGCCTCACCTCAGGCACCAAAATAGCTTGGTTGCTGAGAAACAAAGCATCGCCCCCTAGTGGGCATGCCGGGTGGATCCCAGCTGGGCGCATGCAGGAGTCTGTCTCTCTGCCTCCCCTCCTCTCACTGAATAAAAAAAGAAAAAGAAATTCGTGTGTGTTCTGTTTCCTTGTCTTGCCTTCTTGCTCTGGCTGGGACCTCCCAGACAAGGCTGCCCAAGGGCAGTGAGAGTGGACAGCTTTGCCTTGTTTGTGATCTTGGGGGACAGGATTCGGTTTCTCCCCGTTCCACAGGACTTCAGCTGCAGGCACTGTGTAGACGCTCTTATCAAATTGGGTCGGTTCCCTTCCATTCTTCAATTGCCCCGAGTTCTATCATGAATGGTGTTTTGAGTTTCTGTCAAACGCTCTGTGCTGCTTTTATTGAAGGTGACCATGTGGACCTCCTGTTTGCACTGTTAGTGACACTGACTGGTTTTTACACGTTGAACCCTCCTTGCACTCCTGAGATGAACCTCCCCCCTTTTCGTTTACGTCTTAATTTGATTTACTACTAGTTTGTTTTAAAAAAAAAGAAAAAGATTTTTATGTCCGTGTTTATGAGGGATATTGGTCTGTAATTCTCTTTTCTTGTGACATCTTGTCCAATTTTGGTCTCAGGATAATGGAGGCCTCATAAAATTTTATTTTCTGGGAAAATCTGTGTAGAATTGATATGTCTTCCTGGAATGTTTGGTCACGTGCACCCCGGAGTGGGGGCGGGAGCCATCTGGGCCCAGCATTTTCTTTGTGACAAGATTACTTATTATTATTTGGGTTTCTTTTTTTTTTTTTTTTTTTCATTTTTCTGAAGCTGGAAACAGGGAGAGACAGTCAGACAGACTCCCGCATGCGCCCGACCGGGATCCACCCGGCATGCCCACCAGGGGCGACGCTCTGCCCACCAGGGGGCGATGCTCTGCCCATCCTGGGCGTCGCCATGTTGCGACCAGAGCCACTCTAGCGCCCGGGGCAGAGGCCACAGAGCCATCCCCAGCGCCCAGGCCATCTTTGCTCCAATGGAGCTTTGGCTGCGGGAGGGGAAGAGAGAGACAGAGAGGGAAAGCGCGGCGGAGGGGTGGAGAAGCAAATGGGCGCCTCCCCCGTGTGCCCTGGCCGGGAATCGAACCCGGGTCCTCCGCACGCTAGGCCGACGCTCTACCGCTGAGCCAACCGGCCAGGGCCTTATTTGGGTTTCTTGAATCGATATAGAGCTATTCGGATTACATAGTTCTTCTTGTGCCTGTTTTGATCATTTATGTCTTTTAAGAAAGTGTTCCATTCCACTGATGATGGCAAATTTGGGGTCATCAAGTTATCGGAGATGCAGAAATATTACTCTCGTAACGTCTGTAGGGTGTGAAGGGATGTCTCCTCTCCCATTCCCGATATTGGTCGTTTCCTTCTCTTTTTCTCCGTCAGTTCAAGTGGAAATTAATCGGTTGCACTGATTCCTTTTTTTTAATTTTATTTATTTATTTTTTTTTTTATTTTTCTGAAGCTGGAAACAGGGAGAGACAGTCAGACAGACTCCCGCATGCGCCCGACCGGGATCCACCCGGCACGCCCACCAGGGGGCAATGCTATGCCCATCCTGGGCGTCGCCATGTTGCGACCAGAGCCATTCTAGTGCCTGAGGCAGAGGCCATGGAGCCATCCTCAGCGCCTGGGCCATCTTTGCTCCAGTGGAGCCTTGGCTGCGGGAGGGGAAGAGAGAGACAGAGAGGAAAGCGCGGCAGAGGGGTGGAGAAGAAAATGGGCGCTTCTCCTGTGTGCCCTGGCCGGGAATCGAACCCGGGTCCTCCGCACACTAGGCTGACGTTCTACCGCTGAGCCAACCGGCCAGGGCCCTGCACTGATTCTTTTCAAATGTTTGGTTTCATCGATCCTTCTCTACTGTGTGTCCGTGTTCGATTGCTCCTGTTTCTAACTCTATTCTTTTATGTCTGTAGTGTTTTCTTGTTCATTTGTTTTGTTCTGTGTTTTTTATTTTTTTAATTTTTTATTTTTCTGTAGTGAGAAGCAGGGAGGCAGAGAGACAGACTCCCACATGTGCCCGACCGGGATCCACCCGGCATGCCCACCAGGGGGTGACGCTCTGCCCATCTGGGACGTTGCTCTGCTGCAACTGGAGCCATTCATGCACCTGAGGCAGAGGCCATGGAGGCATCCTCAGCACCCGGGCCAACTTTGCTCCAATGGAGCCTTGGCTACAGGAGGGGAAGAGAGAGACAGAGAGAAAAAAGAGGGGGAGGGGTGGAGAAGCAGATGGGCGCTTCTCCTGTGTGCCCTGGCCTGGAATCAAACCCAGGACTTCCACGCGCCGGGCCAGTGCTCTACCACTGAGCCAACTGGCCAAGGCTTAAGTCTGTAAGGTTTGATGCCCTCTTCCGCAGTCCTTGGCTGGGCCTAGCCGCACCCTCTCATTGCCCAGGTGGCCTGGGTCCCCGGGAGGGGCGAGCCCTGCTCTCCAGGCTCTTCCGGGAGAGGGGGTCTAGGGTTGCCTTCCTCCTGCCCTGGGGAAGGGGTGAGTACTGCCAGATCTGGAAACCAGGGCTCTCAGGCTCAGCCCCAGACTGTCCTTGGGGATTTAGGGGACAGAGCACGGGGTCAGTGGCTTGCTAGACTCTGCCCTCACACGACCTCAGTGTCCCTGTACCCCGCATGGCCAAGTGCCCCCCTCCCAACACCACTACCCCCGTCACCCCAGGCCTGCTCTGGGCATGCTTGAGCTGCCCTCTGGGACTGGGCTGCTGAACCAGCCCCACGTGGAGCGTCCTGAGGCCACTGGGGGGCAGTGCGGCCCCAGGAATGACCGAGTGTGTGTGTGTGGGGGGGGGCACAGGCGGGCGTGCACCTGGTCTGCCAACCCTCCTCAAGCCACTCACGGTCTCAAAGGATTTATCAGACCCTCCTATCTGAGCTCCTGCCCCCTGAACCCCTTCTTTTCTGGGCTCCTCCCCATCTGGTCCCCCCATCTGGGTGTCAATGGTTAAGCGGGCGGAGCGGTGCAGGGCCCACTGAGCCCAGCAGGTGGCGCCAGAAGCTTAGGGAGCAGGCGGCCCACAGACGCCAAGGGTGGGAGGGGATGGAGGAGATTGGAGGCTGGTCCATCCTGGAGGGGGCTGGGAGCTTTCCCTCCCCTCTCCCCCACTCGGGGAGGCTGGTCTGAACCCCAAGCCCTGCCCTGGAGTGTGGGGTCACTGCCGGGCCTCGCTGATCACATTTTCCGCCTCCCATGGTCGCGTAGTAATCACCACCGGGGGCAGGCTGGGAGGGCAGAGGAGAAGGGGTGAGCAGGTGAGCGGCAGATACCCCCGAGTGGTCCTGCAGGTGGGGGCACACACCTCTCCGACTCCATGTAGGCATGGGGGAGTGGTGAGACCCACCCAGCCAGGGCTTAGGGCTCCGGAGGGCAGGGCACAGCAGCTGGGACCCTGGTTCTGCAGCCCCTCGTGGGCAGGGTGGGGCTGGGGCTGGCGTCGGGGGCGGGGCCAAGCTCATCCTCTGACCTCCTCCTGGAGCAGAATAACTGTCCACTCAGGCCTCTGGTCTGTCCCAGTAACCACCCCCCAGTTCTCTCCCTCCCCTTAGGGGCTAAGCTGTGACCCCCCCCATGGTGTGCGCCCCCCACACACATGGGCAGCTTGTACCAGGGCAGCTCTGCAGGCAGGGACCTCAGTGAGGGGATCTGGAGGTTTGGGGTGCCCTGACTGAGGAGGGGCCATGGGCTGAGGGGCGTTGCTGTTGTGCCAAGGTGGGCAGGACAGGACAGGCTGTGCCGGCCCCCAGACACCCTCCCCCCCCGGAACAAATCAGAGCGGCAGCACACGGTCCGCAGGCCTTGTTTGCCCAGAAAGGAAGAGCCGGGGAGGCTGCGGAGGTCCCGTCCCCAGAGCGTGGCCCTGGGGACTGTCCTGGCCCCATCTTGGCCCTTGATGGCTCAGAGTCGCAGGTCCTGGTGTTGCCGGGGAAACCGAGGCACAGAGCAGGAGGCCACTCTGGGCAGTTTCTGGGTCTCCGCAACAGACAGACAGCCCTGCCCCGGGCACAGCCCCCTCCACGTCCGCCGGGCTCTGGTAGGCACATGTCAGTGACCACCAGCCTCCCCAACCATTCTCAGGCAGGCGGCCCCTCCGGCCCTAAGGCAGCCGGCAGGGAGCAGGTCCTGGACAGCACACGGGCACACCCCAGGGGGTGGGAGAGGCATCCATGGGGGGGGGTGCCTCTCCTGGTTCTCATTCCCTCCCTGCTCAGGGGCAGAGCCCGGGGAGGGAAGCCAGGGGCGGGGGTGCGGGTGGGGGGCATCTTCTCCCTGTGTAACGGGGTCGTAACTCGGCCAGCCAGTGACGGGCCTGGCTCATCCCAGCCAGGGCTCCGGTGGAGGACCTCTCCTGGGTTCATAGGACCGCAGGCCGCAGCCTCCAGGCCTGGGCAGTCCCGCCTCGGGGTCCGCACGGGGCCTCTGGGCACCTGAGCCTCCCTGAGCCCAGCACGAGGTGGGCAGACCCGGTGGGAGACCTCTCCTGGGTTCACAGGACCGCAGGCCGCAGCCCCCAGGCCTGGGGGTCCGCACGGGGCCTCTGGGCACCTGAGCCTCCCTGAGTCCAGCACGAGGTGGGCAGACCTGGTGGGGGACCGGCGGTGGGCAGAGGAGCGTGGGAACGTGCGGGCAGAGCCACAGGTGTTGCCCGCTGACTGATGGCGGTTTGGCCGAGGGAGCCCCAAAGGGAAGGGGGTGGCAAGCAGGTGGGAAACCACAGGGCTGTGGGTCCCGAGGTCGGGGGCCCCAGGGCCAAGGGAGGGCAGGGAGCGGGCAGGGCTCTGTCGCTGGGGAGCCGCGGCGTCAGGGGGCGTCGGGGGGTACAGGGGGGCCCTGACCTCCTCCCCCTCCTGAAATCCTGGAGGAAGTCCCGTCAAACCAAATGATGCCTCTCTTGGCCCCAAGCCCGCCCGCAGTTCCTTCGGGGACTTTTCTGAAGTCCCTCTGGCCCGACTCTTCATTGTATAGGTAGGGAAACTGAGGCACGGGGCCAGGGGGCCTCTTGACCTCTCCCTCACCAGCCCCTTTCCTGCTGGGACCCCTGCCCCGCCCCCAACACCTGCAGCGGCGTCTCCTCCTGATGCCAGGCTGTGGCGTCAGCCCCCACCCCCCCCTCACCCCCCAATCCACCGGTCCAGCAGCCTCTGAAATGCAGGTGGAAACTTGTCCAGCCTGCTCACACCTCCTGTGGTTCCCATGGCCCTCAGGATAAGCCCCGGCCCCAGCGAGGCGAGGCGGGTGACTGCCCACGGGCCCCCCCCAGATCCTGCCCCCACAGGCCCGATTCCCAGCCTCCTCGCCTGGAGGCTTCTGGAACAACCCAGGGCTCCATCCTTCTCCAGGGGGGCCCTGGAGCTCTCCCTGTCGACCCCCACGCCCCCCTCCCAGGCTGGCTCTTCTCATATCTGGTTCCAGGCTCTAGTGTCACATCTGAGCCACGTTCCTGACTGCCCCCTCCCCTGGTCCGAGTCAGGCCCCTCCTCTGGGCCCTCCCACACCCAGATGCTCAGGGTAATATGTTCACGTCTTTCAAAATCAGGAGGGTAAAAAAAAATCTGAATTTTTAGAAACAAGAAAATCCTTTGACATCTAATAGTAATATATTTGTTCTTTACGGAGGAAGGGGGCTCAGAAAAGCAAAGGACCCCAGGCCACATTGGTCACACTACAGCCCCCTCCCCGAATGGTCCAGTGCCTGCTGACCGCACTGGGGCACCCTTACCTGGGGCTGGCCCGCCTGCCTGCCCAGGCCTGTTGTCCCGGGCCCCTGCCCCGCACGGCGCCAGGCGGATGCAGTGAGGCCGCCCTGCTGGTCTGACTGCCCCTCGGAGGCCCTCGAGGACGCCTACCCCAGGCATCTCCCTGACTCACCCTCCGGTCCGGCGGCCCGAAAGCCTGTGCTCTGGCCCCAGGGCTCTGTCGGCCTTGGGGAACGGCGGGCAGCTGGGCAGGGAGGGCCCACCGATCTGCTGGCGCAAGCAGCCCAGACGCCCCGTAAACCGGGTGATGGGGGTGATTCAGCCCCAGTAAACCCAGAAGGTAAAAGGACTCCCGTCGGAAGAAGCAGCCGGAGTGGCTGGTGATGAGCACGCAGGGGTGGGGGCGGCGGGAAGGGGGGGGGTCCTGCCCTGAGAGAACATGCCTCCCCCGCCTCCCCCGCCTCACCGGCCTCACCCTCAGGGCTGAGTCAACGCACAGGCTGGGGGGGGGGGTATGGGGCCGATCATGTTGTCAGTCTCCCTGCGACCGTGGGACCAGCAAGTGTGGCCTTTAACAGCCGGGAAACTAAGGCTCTGAGATGAGAAACCCCTCTTTTACTAAGAGGCTTAAAAGGCATTTTATGATTTAGGCCAGGGGTCGGGAACCTATGGCTCGCGAGCCAGATGTGGTTCTTTTGATGGCTGCACCTGGCTCGCAGACAAATCTTTAATAAAAATAATAATAACGTTAAAAATATAAAACATTCTCATGTATTACAATCTATTCATTTCCTACCGCTCATGTTCATGGTTGCGAGTGGCTGGAGCCAATCACAGCTGTCCTCCGGGACAACACCAAATTTCTATTGGATAATGCCTAACGTACAGGAGTCGTTGTATGGCTCTCAAGGAATTACATTTTAAAATATGTGGCATTCATGGCTTTCTCAGCCAAAAAGGTTCCTGACCCCTGATTTAGGCCAAGTGTTCAGAGAGATTTTTTTTTTTTTTTTGTATTTTTCTGAAGTGAGAAGCAGGGAGTCAGAGACAGACTCCTGCATGTACCCAACTGGGATCCACCTGGCATGCCCACCAGGGGGTGATGCTCTGCCCTTCTGGACCGTTGCTCTGTTGCAACTGGAGCCATTCTAGCGCCTGAGGCAGAGGCCATGGAGCCATCCTCAGCACCCGGGCCATCTTTGCTTCAATGGAGCCTCGGCTGCGGGAGGGGAAGAGAGAGACAGAGAGGAAGGAGAGGGGGAGGGGTGGAGAAGCAGATGGGCGCTTCTCCTGTGTGCCCTGGCCGGGAATCGAACCCGGGACTTCCACATGGCGGGTCGATGCTCTACCACTGAGCCAACCAGCCAGGGCCCAGAGAGATTTTGTAAATACGATTTCTATACTTGTGTGTGATTTACACCAGCTCAAGATGGCCGATCGCATTCCTGCTTAGGAAGGGCTGTTATATTGTCCGTGGAGAGGTTTTCGTACTTAGAAGGTTTTGAATAGAAGGAGGAAGGAGACTTGGACCCCCTCCCTTCTCCACACCTGAGTGAAAGGAGGTAAAACAGCCAGGAATGCAGGAGGGGCGGGGAGGTTTGAGCAGCCCTTTCCTCCCCCCCTTCTCTCTCCTCAATGGGCGATTTACAAACGCTTGTCCTCTGACATCCTGTAAGCCCCTCCCATCCTGAAATCGTGTGATGGACGTGTGTACCTCTAGACAAAGGAATCACGAGACCCATGCATATAAACCTGCGTTCTGTAGAGGGTACCTAAGATGTAGGAAGTCTAACCTCGGGAGCATGGGTCTTTGGAGCTATAGACCCCGCATGCTCCACCGGCTGTAATAAGTTCTCTTTTTCCTCCTATACAGTTGTCTGAGTGTCTATCCTCTACTGGGTTTCTTCCCTGCAACAGCCCCCCCAGCGAGAACAGCCAGGCTCGCGGTAAGGGAGGAAGCCCCCCTTTCTTCCCCAAACCAAGAAGCTTCAAGAACATTTTATATTTTAGGCCAAGGATTCAGTGAGTTTTGGTAAAGGACACCTTTGTCATTGTCTGAGCTGTACTGTGACTGTAATGTACTTCATTCCCCGCGTTGGAACGCCTGTGGTGTAGATAGCCAAGCAAGAAAAAGGGGTAGAATGTTGGCCAAATACGTTTGTAAAAATATGATTTTTATACTCGTGTGTGATTTACAATGAGGGCCAGGCCACACCAGCTAAAAAAAAAATGATAGTGAAGTTACAGATTGCCTTCAGGCCTGGGAAGGGCTATTATTTTGCTAATGGAGAGGTTTTCATACTAGAAAGTTTGAAAGAAAGAAGGAAGGAGAAGTCAGACCCCCTCCCATTCACTGAGCAGGAAGAGAAGCGAGGAGGAGGACCCCAGGGGGGAAGAGAGATCTGAAAAGCCCCTTCCTGTCCCCTTTTCTTAAAAGTTTGAAGCCCTTCATGGGCGATTTCCAACACTGCTTCTCTGACCTCCCCTAAACCTCCTCCCATCCTGAAGTCGGGTGAGTGACGTGTGCGCCTCTAGACAAAGGCGTCATCAGCCCCTGGCGTGAAAACCTGCGCTCTGTAAAGAGTATACAGAGGTAGGAAATCGAACTTCGGGGAGCACCTCTTTGGGGGTCAGGCTGCCCCGCCGGCTAAGTAAACCCTACTTCCTTCCTCAAGTTGTCCGGGCGTTTCTGTCTTCCTCTGATTCCTGCAATAGTGGGACCTCCCTGCACCCTGACCAGCGGGCTCCCCGACCCCTGTGGGCAGAGCAGGGGCGCCCCGCGTGGGCTCTGACTCGGGGGACCCCTCCCAGGCCTTGCTGTCCTCACTCCCGGCTAGTGCCGGTGGCAGCTGGGGACACAGGGTCCCAGGACCCTCCTCCAAGGGGACTTTCCCACGGCCCAGGTGCGGGCTACAGTGACGTGGGGTGGGGGGCAGGAGGCCGTTTCTCAGGGTTTTCCTAGGAGGAGCCCCCCCCTCCCATCCAACCCCACCCTCGTGGGTCCTATCAGAAGCCAAACGCTGAGCTGGGGAATGTCAACACAGCAGGCACACACCTGGCATCTGGTGCCCGCGGGAGTCCCCTCCATGCTGAGAGGCTCTTGGCTATTTATAACCCGACTGGGAGTAGCCGGGCAAATACTGCCAGCCCCTCCCCAGGGCTCCTGTGACCTCCAGCCCGCGTTTGAACTCTCAGTGGGCAAACAAGAGGTAGAGGAGCACAGAGATTAGAGCTTTGAACCAACAGCTTCTCACCCCCACCCCACCCCACCTCTGTACAGATTCCCAGCCTGACCCTGGGGGGGGGGTCAGAAAGCCAGAGAGGGGGTGGCTGCAGGGGCCACAAGGCCCAGGTGGACCCCCACCCCACCCCCAGCCCCGATCCAGCACTGACTTCCCAGCCCAGTGGTCTCCCACACCTCTTGGCACCCGGAGAAAGGTGCCCACCCACGAAGGCAGCTTCCGCCCGCAGGTGGGCGTCTGCGGGGTCAGGCCGAGGTCTGTCTCCCGCCGGTCACCAGCTGGGCTTACGGTCAGACTGGCTTGGATCACGTGCGGTTCACGCTCACAAGTCACTGGCCCTGCCGAGCTGGGTTCCTCGTCCACAAAGCCGGCTGGCTGGACGTACCGCCATGGCGGAGGTGACGATGCTGGCACACGGCAGGTGCTCAGCCAGCCCTGGGTCCCACCAGGTAACCGGGCCCTCTGCCTACACCCCGGCCCACCTGCTTGGCCCCCTTGGTCCCCCCAGCCCTGCACTCTCCCCGCCATGACCCCCATTCCGCTCTCTCTGGCCCAGGTCCCTGGGAAGGTGCAGGAGGGGACACGACGCCCGGCAGAGTGGGCCATCACCTCCCTCGTCTTGGTGCTTGGCCTCTGTTTATGCATCCGGGGCTGGCGTTGACCTGTGGGCCGAGGATGCCCAGAGCCAGAGCTGAGCAACATCGGAGTGTAGACCAGCGGAGACGAGGCCGAGCTCGGCGTGGAGTTCGTCTGCGCCTGTGTCAGGGCTCCTCCGTCTACACCTGGGGCGACGGCTCAGTCTGTCTCTGGGATCAGGACTCAGCGTGGGCTCGTGGTCAGGGCCCGGTCTGGGCCTGGCACCTGGGCTCGGTCTGGGCAGTCTGTCCGCCCCCCAGCGGTTCCGAGTCAAGCTGCTGCCGCAGAACTTCGCTTCCTCTTGGCCGGCGCCCAGCAGCCGGCTCCCGGGGGAGAGGCCCTGTTCCCGCCGGTCACATTCCCACGCCTGTCTGGGGGCTCGCCAGGGGGCGGCGCGGTGTCGAGGGGCTGCTCCCCGGGGGACCCGCGTCTCAGCCTCTCCAGCCCCTGACGGCAGCCCATGACATCTGCAGAGGGCGCTCTCCCCTGGGGGGTTCTGTGCCCCGGCACCCCGCCTAGCTCGTGAACCCAGCCGTGGGCACTGCGCCTCCCCGGGCCTCAGTTTCCCCCTATGACAACGGAACGGACTCTGTTTAAGGCACCCCTGTAGCTGCCTCCGCACCTCCCCTATCTCACTGTGGCGCCGCTGGCAGGCTGGGGGCCCATGGGAACCTCTGCTCCTCCCGGGGGCCGCCATGGGCCGGGTCCCCACTAGCCCTGCAGGGTGGTGCCCAGAAAGGAACCCGTTTGTCTTTGAAAACCACAGGCCCAGCCCAGGACCCGGTGGGTTGGAGGAGACCCCACAGGCCGGCCTGAGCTCAAATGATATAGACTTGCTCAGGGCTCAGCGTCTATATCACCGGAGAGGTCCAGACGTCCCCGGAGGGACCAGCTGGCCGCTGGGGCAGGTTTGGGGCAGGGACCCCATTGAAGGCACCCAGCTCTTTGCTTGAGAGTGAGCCTGACTGGTTCTGCTGGAGGGACCCGAGGTTGCCGCTGGGGAACTGGTGCCGCAGGCCTGTGTCCCCCCCACCAGCCCATCAGGCTCAGGGGTCCTTAGAAACTCCTGACTTCCCGTTTCAAGGGCACGGCCACGGTGCCTGGGAAGACGAAGACCCCCGTTATGTGGGTTTCCTGTGGGAGCCTCTCCACAGTCCTGGGGGGGCCGGTCCCATCGTCCCCCTCTCCAGAGGGGAAAGCCGAGGTCAGCCAGGCTGACCACAGTCCCGGGCTCTGACCAGGTGCTGAGTGCCGTGCCCGCATCGTTCCACAGGGGTGTCCCCACGAACCTTCCTGATCCCTGATTTCACAGGGGCGTCCCCACAAACCTTTCTGATCCCTGATTTCACAGGGGTGTCCCCACGAACCTTTCTGACCCCTGATTTCACAGGGGCGTCCCCACGGGCATTTCTGATCCCTGATTTCACAGGGGTGTCCCCACGAACCTTCCTGATCCCTGATTTCACAGGGGCGTCCCCACAAACCTTTCTGATCCCTGATTTCACAGGGGCGTCCCCACGAACCTTTCTGATCCCTGATTTCACAGGGGCGTCCCCACGGGCATTTCTGATCCCTGATTTCACAGGGGTGTCCCCACGAACCTTCCTGATCCCTGATTTCACAGGGGCGTCCCCACAAACCTTTCTGATCCCTGATTTCACAGGGGCGTCCCCACGAACCTTTCTGACCCCTGATTTCACAGGGGCGTCCCCACGGGCATTTCTGATCCCTGATTTCACAGGGGTGTCCCCATGAGCCTTCTGATCCCTGATTCCACAGGGGTGTCCCCACGAACCTTTCTGATCCCTGATTTCACAGGGGTATCCCCACGAACCTTTCTGACCCCTGATTTCACAGGGGCGTCCCCACGAACCTTCCTGATCCCTGATTTCACAGGGGCGTCCCCACGAACCTTCCTGATCCCTGATTCCACAGGGGCGTCCCCACGAACCTTTCTGATCCCTGATTTCACAGGGGCGTCCCCACGAACCTTTCCGATCCCTGATTTCACAGGGGTGTCCCCACGAACCTTTTTTTTTTTTAATTTTACTTATTTATTTTTAGAGAGGAGAGAGAGACAGAGAGGAAGAGAGAGGAGAGAGAGACAGAGAGAGAGAGAAGGGGGGAGGAGCTGGAAGCATCAACTCCCATATGTGCCTTGACCAGGCAAGCCCAGGGTTTCGAACCGGCGACCTCAGCATTTCCAGGTCGACGCTTTATCCACTGCGCCACCCCAGGTCAGGCCCCACGAACCTTTCTGATCCCTGATTCCACAGGGGCGTCCCCACGAACCTTCCTGATCCCTGATTTCACAGGGGCGTCCCCACAAACCTTTCTGATCCCTGATTTCACAGGGGCCTCCCCACGAACCTTTCTGATCCCTGATTTCACAGGGGGAAACTGAGTACCAGAGGGAGGGCTGGGACTTGGCCCAGGTCCCCGGCTCCAACTCCAGGAAGGACGGGACCCTGCCTCCTCCACCCCCCACCGGGTGCCCTCTGCCCTCTGGGGGGCGTGTGGCTGGGGCCCTGGCCGCGTGGGCCGGGCCTCCTGCAGCTGCAGAGCCAGTGTGGCAACCTGGCTCCCCTACTCCGGGCTGTGTCTGGACTTGCAGGGGCCCCTGCCCCCAGGCCCAGAGGAAAGCCTCGCCCACCTTCCCGGGATCAGGAGGACAAGTCCCAGCGTGGCCGGGTCCCCCCCGTGCCAGCTCCAGGAGCGTGAGAAAACGCTGGGCCGAGGAGGAAGGTGTGGCAGGTTGCCGGGTGTGAGTACCAGCAACCAGCAAATGCCCACCCCTCACCCAGCCCCGGCCCGAAGGAGGCCTGTCCCAGCCCTTCCCGGAGATGACCCGGGGACCAGGCTCACCTTCCGTTTCTGGCCGCTCCAGGGCTGGCCCCTGGCTGCAGGCCCCCCCCCCCCATCAGCTCTGCCCCTTAAGCAGCTGCAGCTGCACACAGCCGGTGCTCAATGGTTGTTCCCCCCAGGAGGCTGAACTGGGCAGTTTGGCCGTGTGGCCAGTGGGCCCTTGGGGACAGGGGCAGAGGCCTGAGAAGTGCTCAAGGCCCTTCAAGGGGCCCTCCTCCAATATGAGGGAAGGACAGAGAGCCACCAGGCTCCCTGACGGTCACTCAGGGCCCAGGCACATGGTCTGGGCTCTGGGTCCCGTGAGCGCCTCTGGGTCCCGTGAGCGCCCCTGGGTCCTGCCTAGGTCCCTGGTTTGCTGGTGGGAAGGAAGGAGAAAGGCAGAGGGGCCCAGAGCCAGGAGGGTGTGGTCAGCACCTGCCTGAACCCTGACCCCCCGAGGGGACATGAGCCAGCCGGGGACCAGGAGTGCTGTCCTCTGAGCTGCTGATGGCGGCTGCTGATGGTGGCAGCCATGCCCGGGCATGTGCCTGTGTTCACTCTCCAAGCGGCCTGGTAGGGACGGGCTGGGCAGATGTGAGAGCCCAGGGGGGTCAGCAAGGATGGCCCCCACATATCAGGACTCTGGCCGGAAACCTCCTACATTTGCCCGGTCTCAAATGTCCTGAGAGCCTGGCCAGGCCCCACGAAGGTCCTCAGGACTCCTGCGAAGCTGTGGGAGACTTGAGCTCTGCCTAGGAACTCCAGGAGGTCTTCCTGTAGGCGGTGGCCTGTGCCCTGGCACCAGAAGATTAAAACGTCTTGGAATGGGGGCTAAGTGGGTGCAGGAGCAGTGTCCGAGGGAAGGGCAGGGCTTTCACCGGTGGCTGGGCAGGTGCTGCCCAGGCTGGGGTCATGGAGGTACCCAGGCCCCTGTGCAGATGGAGGGGTAAACCCCAGGAAGTGTGGGCTCCACTCTCCATACATCGGCACTGTGAGGCAGGGAGCAAGAAGGTGGGGTGAGGGCATGGGACCTGGGCGGCTGCACGGGCCTTGGTGGCTGGCTGAGAGTGCGGTCCCCGGCCCTGGCCAGAGGCTCCCAGGCCAGCCTGCTTCCGACCCCTCAGCTAACTCATCATCCCAGTCCTGGTTCCCACAGCCTGTGCCCCCCTCCTCCCCGCCTTCCACAGATCTCTGTGGAGTTCCAAAGTGGGCTGCTGGAGGTCCCTCCCAGCCTGGCAGAGCACGCAGACCACAGGGCAGGGGGCTGGGGGCAGAGGTGTCCCAGAGACCAGGCAGCGGCACAGCTCCATGTGATCGGGCGCCGACGGGGACAGCGAAGGCAGCGGGGCACACGGAGGTGGGGGCCTCCTCAGAGGGAACGTGAGGCCCAGGCTGAGAGCCAGGGGGCACAGAGGGTGAGGCTGGGGCCGCGGGTGGCCAGCCAGCAAGGGCTCAGCCTTCGTCACCCGGGGTCTAAGCTGGAGGAAGACCTCCCCCGACCCGTGCTCTGGAGAGACGTGGACAGGCTGCCACCCTGACAACCCTTAGTCCGTGAACAGTGCCCAGGGCGGTCCCGCCAGGGGCCGTGTGTTGAGTGGTCAGCCCCTCCCTCTCTGAGCCCACTTCCAAGGACCCTGCCCCGGCCGGCCGGTCCGCACAGGGCCTGCTTGTCCTCAGTCAGCCACTCCTCCATCTGCCAAAGAGGAAGGAAGTCTCCTGTCACAGGCTGGCCCCACCTGTGGTGGCCCGCGCCGGGAACAGGAAGCCAGGGGTATCAGGACACCTGCCCACCTGCCCTCGGCCTGGAGGAAGAGGAGGGGGAGGGGAGGCTGGTCCGAGGACTGGACGGGGCCTGGGGGCTCCAGCTGGAGTCTAGGGGCCCCCGCCCAGACCTGCGGCTTCTCTCCGGCTCTGCCCGCTCCGGTCCTGGACCGGCTCTCTGGGGCCGGGACGTGCCCGGACAGAGCCCGCCATCTCCCTCAGCACCCAGGGTGTCCTCCCACAGGCCCCGGCCAAACCCCCCAACCCCAGGAGACGGGCACGCTGTGGGTCTTGAACTCAGAGGGTCCGGCACTGGAGAAGGCAGGACCCGGGGACAGGCCCAGCCCTGGGGCAGCCCAAGGTCCCCCGGGAGCAGTGAACGGTCACAGCCAGCTGCCACCAGCACGGGGCGGTGGCCCAGAGTCTCCCAGAGGTGGACCGAGCAGAGGCGCCAGCCCCGGGGTTCTGATGAGAGCTGGGGGCAGATGTCCTCGTTCACAGGTGGGAACACGGGGGCCCCCCCAGCCGCACCCCCCCACTCTGTGTAGCTGCCACCTCCCTCCTGAGCACGTGAGGGGCGCAGAGCCACGGGGGTCTCGTCCCCCACTGCTCCCCCCCCCCCCCCGGGCGCAGAGCCATGTGACTCGAGTGAGAGGGGGCAGGTCGGGGCCTGAGTCTGAGACTCGAGTTTCTGCCACCGCGTTCAGCCCTGTCGCAAGAGCGGGCAGGAAGCCTGGCCGCGGGCGCTGGGCGGGCCCCAGGTGGGGGCCCCAGGTGGGGGCCTCGGAAGGGCCCTGCGTGTGGGATCCCAGAAAGCCCCTGTTCTCCCAGACCCCCCCCCCGCCCCCAGAGAGGCAGGCTCACTCCCTCTGCTCCCACGAAGCCTGAGCCAGGCCCCCGGGGACTGGTGGGTGCAGAGCAGGTGTCTGCCTCACTCTCTTCCCCGGGCCACAGGTCACACGCACTGAGCCTGGCACAAAGGAGGCGTCCCTGTGAGCAGGGGCTCGAGCCAGTGGGTCTCAGGCAGAGCCCATGGGGGCGTTCCCCTCCACCCCGTGGCTCCCTCACCCACGGAGAGAGACCCCGGCAGGCCTGCGATGGCCAAGGCTGTTAGGGGGTCCTGGGAGGGGGACACTCTGGCCTCAGGCCGTCTACCTCCCCTCTCTGGGCCTTGATTTTCTTCTTTCTCCAACGGGATGCTCAAACAGCCCCCCCAGCACACGCCGTCAGCAAAGCGCAGGGCCTCCCTCCCAGCGGCCCCCAGCCCTTTGCACAGCCAGGCCTGGCCGAGCCTTCGTCCTGGGGCTGGGAGCCGGCCCTGCCGTGCTGTTCCCAGCATCTATCTCTGCTCCGGGCAGTTATCTCGGGCAGGAGGGGCCGCCCCAGATAGCGGGCACTGGGCGAGCTGGGAATGCCTTGGGCACCCCCGCCCCATGCCCACCCCGCCGGGCCTGGTGAAGTCACACTTGCAGTGGCTCTGATAGGCGGCCTGGCAGGGGGCTCTGGGCTCTGTATCCAGCGGCCTGTCAGGAGAGCCGAGATAACCGGACGGACGCTGACCAGATCCTCCCAACCCCAGACCTGACCTGGCCTGGGCCCAGGTGTTCTGCGGGGGGGGCACTGCAGTCCCCTCCCTCCTGTGCCCCAGGGCTGTCCTCTAGGGGGGCTGTCACCCCTTGGGGGCGAAGGGGACATCTGGGCTCCGGCCTTCCTTCTCCCGCACTGTGTCGAGGCAAAAACGGGGGTGGGGGCTGCAGCCGGGAGCTGTGGGAGGTATGTTGGGATGACACTGTGGACATCAGGTCCTTACTGTGATGGCCAACCTGTGTCCAGCACTTCTGGCCTCTGGGCCCGTCGACTCAGGGGGCAGCCTGGGCCCACACTCCCAGACCCCCGTGGCCTGCAGGGACCCTCAGCTCCTCAGACGCGGTTGTCAGAGCCTTGCCTGACCCCTTCCAGGCCTCTCCAACAGGAGCCCCTTGAGGCTGGACCCTGGGCGAGGGCACTGGCCAGGGGGCTCCTCTCAGGGCCTCCCAGGCCCCAGCGGGTGACCCCCGATGGCTCCGTGTACAGAAGGCAGAGTCTTGATCCAGTGTGCACTTGGGGGCAGTGCAGGCTGCGACCCCACCCCACCCCACCCCCAGGGCTGCTCTGTGACCAGAGCCTGGCTCCACCCAGGGCCAGGCCTCCTGCTCTTACTCGGGAGGGGACAGTAAGGGCTCATGTGGGGGCTCATGACCAGGGCTGGGCTTGAGCAAGCCCCTCTGGAAGGGAGGACGGTTGGACAGGAGCCGTGGGGGTCGAGTGGCTTAGTCCCTGGGGGCCCACAGGGTGCTGAAGCCGGGGCATCGCATGCGGGCCTCAGCCGGACCCCGTCCAGGGCTCAGGCCCCCGCTGGGTGGGGACAGCCTGTGGTCACCCCCAGCTGCAGGGCTGCCTCCTGGGTGACCCCGCGGCCGCCCGTTGCGTGCGGCCACAGGCAGCCCGTTTTCCGGACCCCACGGTCATTGCACAAGCTCACGAGGTCGTCGACACCGAGGACTGACTTGCAGGGCCCGGCTCCCAGCTGGGCTTCCCCTTTGCGATGGTGACGCCCGGCAGAGGGTGGGCAGAGACCCGGTTCTCCCTGCTGCACCCAGAGCAGGGTGCAGACGTCTGGGTGCTCTGTCTAAACCTTGGGCGGGTCCCCAAAGCTGCCCCTCGGGCTCTGTGAGATGGGCTGTGTGTGTGTGTGTATGTGTGTATGTGTGTATGTGTGTGCATGTGTGTGCATGTGTGTATGTGTGTGTGTGTGTGTATGTGTGTATGAGTGTGTATGAGTGTATATGTGTGTGTATATATGTGTATGTGTGTGTATGTGTGTATGAGTGTATATGTGTGTATGTGTGTGTGCATATATATGTATGTGTGTGTATGTGTGTGTATGTGTGTATATGTGTGTACGTGTGTATGTGTGTGCATGTGTGTATGTGTGTATATGTGTGTGTATGTGTGTATATGTGTGTGCATGCGTGCATGTGTGCATGTATGTGTGTGTTTGTGTATATGTGTGTATGTGTGTGTATGTGTGTGTGCATGTGTGCATGTGTGTATATATGTGTGTGTTTGTGTATATGTGTGTATGTGTGTATGTATGTGTGTATGAGTATGTATGAGTGTATATGTGTGTGTATATATGTGTATGTGTGTATGTGTGTATGAGTGTATATGTGTGTATGTATGTGTGCATATATATGTATGTGTGTGTATGAGTGTATATGTGTGTATGTGTGTATGTGTGTATGTGTGTGTGTATGTGTGTATGAGTGTATATGTGTGTATGTGTGTGTGCATATATATGTATGTGTGTGTATGAGTGTATATGTGTGTATGTGTGTGTGCATATATATGTATGTGTGTGTATGTGTGTGTATGTGTGTATGTGTGTATATGTGTGTGTACGTGTGTATGTGTGTGCATGTGTGTATGTGTGTATATGTGTGTGTGTGTATATGTGTGTGTGCATGCGTGCATGTGTGCATGTATGTGTGTGTTTGTGTATATGTGTGTATGTGTGTGTATGTGTGTGTGTGCATGTGTGCATGTGTGTATGTATGTGTGTGTTTGTGTATATGTGTGTATGTGTGTATGTATGTGTGTATGAGTATGTATGAGTGTATATGTGTGTGTATATATGTGTATGTGTGTATGTGTGTATGAGTGTATATGTGTGTATGTATGTGTGCATATATATGTATGTGTGTGTATGAGTGTATATGTGTGTATGTGTGTATGTGTGTATGTGTGTGTGTGTATGTGTGTATGAGTGTATATGTGTGTATGTGTGTGTGCATATATATGTATGTGTGTGTATGAGTGTATATGTGTGTATGTGTGTGTGTGTATGTGTGTGCACTTCTGTTGGCCTTGGGCTCAGTCCCTAGGCTGCCGGGCTCACCAGTGAACACTAGACCAGGACAGATCTGGCAGCCCTCCAGAGGAGGAGAAAACTGAGGTCCAGAGAGGCATCTGGTCTCCAAGGATCCCCGAAATTCCTCTTCCTCCTCCAGGAAGCCCTCCTGGATTGCTCCACCTGAAAGGGGTATTAACCTTCCTAGGTAACCGAAATCCTGCCCCACCTGCTCACAACCACCCCTGCCCCCTCCTCCTGCCCCCAACAGTGGCCTCTTTGAGTCTAGTGGGTACGTCTTTCTTTCTCCACCGGACTCAGCATGCATTAGGCACTCCCTAAACGTCTGCTGATTGCCTCAGTTTCTTCCCCTGTAGCTGGGTGATGGCTTCTCTCGCACATAAGGGCACAGGAGATGACATAGGCCTGTCTGGGACACTCACAGAGCCAGGGAAGCCGGGCTGCAGGGCAGGGGGGAAGGTTTTGGCCCAGGAGCCCGGCCTCATGGCACCGACATAGCGGGCAGGCTCCAGGCCCTCACGGCGAGAGAACCCTGGCTCGGACCTGCGCCCTGCAGCGGGACCGATGACATTCGCGGGAGGGTCAGCCAGGCTGTACCTGCTCAGTGTGGACGAACCGGCAGATGCAGTGACGGGAAGAAAGGAAAAAACAGGGGCGGACCCAGCCTGGAGATCCCGAGCCCCCCCCACCCCGCTGCTGGCTGCAGCCCAGCGCTCTACCCCCCACGCCCCGTGACCCGCAGGACCACAGCGGCCCTGGGTGGGTGCATTTCACAGCCTGCTGCCTTTTTTTTCTTTCTCTTTTCATTTTACGGCGGGTCTTACACACTCATCAGACGATAAATCTGAGTGCCCGCCGTGGTTTTACTTGAAGAAGAACGGATCCTCGTTCAGAGTGGAGCCTCCCCCGCACTCCTCCCTGTGGGCATCGGCCGGGCACCGGCGGTCCCAGCGATCTCCCTCACCCCGCCCCACCCCACCCCGCCCCGCCCCGCCCCACGGAGCCCAGACAGGCCAGGAGCCCAGCGGACCCCTGGGCCTCTGTGGCTTCTCCCCGTGGGCAGCAGGCCAGGCAAGCGGGCGGGGTTCCCATAACCGCTTCGCTCAGGGGCTGAGCAAGCCCAGGCCTTCACCTGCTTTCTCTCATCTCCTTTCTCCCGGTTTCGGCTGGTGGGGAGTTTATTGCCCTGAGACACGTGGCCCTGGCCCTGTCTCTCTGCACCTTGTGCGGAAGGAGGCTCCTGCTCCTGCTCCTGCTCCAAGCAGCCCCCTCCTTGGGGCGGCCGGCCCTTGGCCAGGCCAGAGCAGGGAAGTCCCCATCAAGGCTGGAGTGAGGGGACCCCTGGGGGCAGCTGACTGCCAGGGGCCAGGCTCAGACGCCACACCGGTTCCCACCCAGCCTCCTGCGCCATGCAGCCAGCTGTGTGACCTGCCGGTGTTGTTCCGACTTGCAGGAGAGTCTCTCGGGACCAGAGAGCCTGGGAGACTCCCCCGAAGTCACCCAGCCAGGAAGGGTGCCCTCTCCCCACCCCACAGCTCTGTGAAGCGGTTTGGAGACTCCCCCAACGCTCACCTCTCCCAATGCGCCCCGCCTCCTGGGAAGGGTCTTTGACGGACAGACGGCTCCTGGGTGAACCCAGGGCTGCTCCCAGGCCAGTGCCCAGCAGGGCCCGTCACGGTGGACTGGGAACCTGGCCCCGCGGCTGCCTCTCCCAGTGACCACACCCCCAAACCCTTGGGCTTGTCCTTTAGCACCTGTATCAGCTGCCCCGTCCCCTCCCTGGCCTTCGGCCCGTGCAGCCCTGGTCCTGGCCCCTTCGACTCCATCCCACCTGCCCGAGTCCTGTCCCTTCAGGACGAGACACCCTCTCTCCAACCTTGTGCCCGTGCGCAATGCTCCACATCTCCCGCTGCACCAGCGGCTGCCCTGGGTGAGGACCCTGTTTCAGGAGGTCACCCCACAGCCACAACCTAGACTCCCCACCTTGGGGACCATCCTGGGCTCAGAGCCACGGGGCCCACCCCTTCCCGCCTCCTGCTGGGGAGCCCAGCAGACCTCCAGGCTGAGCCTCGCCTCCTCCAACTTCTCACCCTCCGCCCCCTCCACACCCCTGGGGTGGCCCCGTGGTCAGACCCCCACCGTCCTGGCAGCCTTGAGGGTCTCCCCAGCCTAGACCCCTGGCCACCTCCTGAAGTCCAACAACGGTCACCATCCCTGACATGACGGGTTGGCCCTGGGGTCCCAGGCAAGATGGAGTCCAGGTCGCCGCAGGGAGGTGGAGTCCCGAGTCCCCAGGGTCCAATCCCACACCTGGCTGCTCCACAACAGCTTGGTCAGCAGTGTGCCCCCCAGGTCAGCCTGCAGGCCCAGCGTGTTTGGACAGCTGGAAGTGCCCGAGCTGGCCCCTGACGCGGCCCGGTTTCATTTTAATTGGTCTTTCTGGAGGCGAGCGTGGGAGGGGGCCTGAGCAGAGGCAGTCACCTCGTTCACTGAGGGGTAGCTCAGCTGGAGGTGGGGGTGCTCCCCCTCCCCAACCCTGGGCCACAAGGTCGGGAAGGGGAGAAAGGGGCTCTGAAGAAGCCTGGGATTTGCTGTCGGCCGGGATCTGGGAGCGCTCACTCCCTGGGGCCTCAGGAGGATGTGGAGGGAGGTAGTGTTTCTGTGACCCGAGAAAGCACAGCCTCCCCACCCCCAACATCCTCCCCATCACTGACCCCTCTGGCGGGAGAGCCGGGGGTGGACACATGTGAACAGATGTGTGATTGAGAAACTCCTGCCCTGGGCCCCCCGGGAAAGGGGGGGCTGAGCAGATGGAGGGGCTCCCCAGGCTGGGGCTCCGGAAGGGGAGAGCAGCGGAGGTGGGGGGGTCGCTCAGGGGCAGCAGGAAGACATCTCCATCCCCACCACACCCCCACACCCCTGCCACGTCCCAGACAGGGCCCAGGACAAGTCTGTGCCGGGGCTGGTGAGCCAGGCCAGCAGGGGTCAGTCTGATGTGTGTTCACGGTGTGGCCTGATCTGCCTCAGTTTCCCCCCGAGCGCACCGAGCGGTCCCTGATGGCAGGGGACAGCTGCACTTGGCCTTCCCAGCCCATGGGTGGTCATGAGTGGCTCGGGGGGCGCTTACCTTGCCCAACTGGGCCAGGCTCCCGGAGGGAGACAGGAAGCGAGGTGACCTTCCTCTCCCGACCCGGTGACAAGGTTCCCGACCCGGTGACGGCTGCCCAGCCTCACGCAGCCCTCACTCGGTGTGCTGGTGCAGACCCAGGTGTGACTCCTGCCGGTCTACCCCGACTGGGGGCCGGACTTAAAAGCCAGTGCCCCCAAGCTGGCGCTCCTGGGCTGACCCCAGATGAGGGACTGCCCAGAGGCACATGCTCCAGGCAGCCCTCTCCTCCGGCTGCAAAGAGTCCCCAGGCCAGCGCACAGAGGTCCCCGGCGCGGTTTGGATGAGCGAGCAGTGGGTTCACCCCTTCCCGCCGGGAGCAGGAGCTGTCTCCAGGTTGGAGCTGAACTGCGAAGCCCCTTCTCCAGAGGAGGTGGGGGGTCCCTCGTGGCTGGACTGGGCAGGGGAAGGACAGGCCCCTGGAGGAGGAGGGCGGGCAGGTGGGATCTGAGGAAGCACGTGGGGGTGGGGGGTACCGAGAGCTCTCTGTCAGACACGGAGTCCTGGAGGCAGGTGGAGGTGGGGAGCGGACAGGTGCCTGGGTGCTGGGTCCCTTGCCGGCCTCGGCCCGCACTGGCCTGAGGAGAGCTTTGTTCCTGAAGCCTCTGGAGTTCCTCCAGCTCTGAGCGCCTACGGCGTGGCGGTTACGCCCTCACCACCGCCGGCGTGGCCTAGGCCCTGTTCTTCCTCAGAGCAGCACTGTAAGGCACAGGCCTCATCCCGCTGGAGGGTACCTCGGCTCAGAGAGGTTAGGCAACCTCTCCCAGGTGCCACAGCCCGTGGGGGCTGACTCTGAGTCTGGCTTCCCAGATCGGTCCAGGTTCCCAGAGGGGTGGCAGGATCAAGCCAGGGCGGAGGGAAGGCCCCCGCCCTGCCCTGCGGCCCCCTGACGTCGCAGGCTGGGCAGCTGCTGGAGAGAGGGGGGAGCTGGCCCTGAAGTAGCACGTCACCCCACTCAGGACGAAGCCCACACTGCGAGCCCATAACACGATCAGCAGGGGCCAGTGTCACCCCACACGGCTAGGACAGGGACTTGGACATGGACCAGCATCCAGGGGGCCAAGAAGCCTCATTTTCTGGGACATGGACACCATTCTTAGATCCCGGTCTTCCTGCTTTCTTCTGAGAGGACCCTCAGCTGCCATCTTCAGCTCCGGGAGGGTCCCAGCACACTGATGGGGGAGGGGCCTAGAAGCTGACGAATCGAGATTCCGACTCCGGAAACCTGCCTCTGGTCCCTGCCGTGTGGCCTTGGGCTCCCCGCTTGCCTTCTCTGGTCCCTGCCGTGTGGCCTCGGGCTACCTGCTTGTCTTCTCTGGTCCCTGCTGTGTGGCCTTGGGCTCCCCGCTTCCCTTCTCTGGTCCCTGCTGTGTGGCCTTGGGCTCCCTGCTTCCCTTCTCTGGTCCCTGCTGTGTGGCCTTGGGCTCCCTGCTTCCCTTCTCTGGTCCCTGCTGTGTGGCCTTGGGCTCCCTGCTTCCCTTCTCTGGTCCCTGCTGTGTGGCCTTGGGCTCCCTGCTTGCCTTCTCTGGTCCCTGCTGTGTGGCCTTGGGCTCCCTGCTTCCCTTCTCTGGTCCCTGCTGTGTGGCCTTGGGCTCCCTGCTTGCCTTCTCTGGTCCCTGCCGTGTGGCCTTGGGCTACCCGCTTGTCTTCTCTGGTCCCTGCCGTGTGGCCTTGGGCTCCCTGCTTCCCTTCTCTGGTCCCTGCTGTGTGGCCTTGGGCTCCCTGCTTGCCTTCTCTGGTCCCTGCCGTGTGGCCTTGGGCTCCCTGCTTCCCTTCTCTGGTCCCTGCTGTGTGGCCTTGGGCTCCCTGCTTGCCTTCTCTGGTCCCTGCCGTGTGGCCTTGGGCTACCCGCTTGCCTTCTCTGGTCCCTGCCGTGTGGCCTTGGGCTACCCGCTTGCCTTCTCTGGTCCCTGCCGTGTGGCCTTGGGCTACCTGCTTGCCTTCTCTGGTCCCTGCCGTGTGGCCTTGGGCTACCCGCTTGCCTTCTCTGGTCCCTGCCGTGTGGCCTTGGGCTACCCGCTTGCCTTCTCTGGTCCCTGCCGTGTGGCCTTGGGCTACCTGCTTGCCTTCTCTGGTCCCTGCCGTGTGGCCTTGGGCTACCTGCTTGCCTTCTCTGGTCCCTGCGGCTCTCAGATCCAAAGCTGTAGTTGGAGGCCTGCTGGCTTGGTTAGGGGAACGCAGCTACTCCTCCAGCCTCATCTTGGCTTCCTGGGAAGCCCCTTGGCCCGAGAGCGCCTAGGAAGACCCTGCTCTTGGTCCAGTGGCCACTAAGACATCAGAGCCTGTGAGGCCCAGCCTGGCCCCTTCCGCTGAGCTGCAGCCACACCGATGACCTCAGAGTCCCCACACACTGTCCCTTCTGGGAAGCTCTTTCCCCCACACCCCTCTCCCCCAGAGGGACCTCCCTTCTCCTGCCCCAGCCCCACGGATGCCCCTTCCTGCCCAGCGCCTGACCCTTCCGCAGTTCAGCGAGGGGTTGTGGCGTAGGCTGCTGTCCGGGGATCGAGACCACGACGCCAAGGGCGCTGTGAGGACCGGGCACAGACCTCGGTCAGCTCTGAGGTCATGCGTGAATGGTTCTTGTCTTCTGTGGTCCAAGCTGAGGCCTAGTGGTCAGCTGGAGGGGCTGGACACGAGGCAGCCACTTCCTGGGCTGGCTGGTGACTCACAGGCCCGTTTCTGGGAAAGCTGCCGCAGTCCCCCCACCAGGCCCGGAGGGCGCAGAGCTCGGTGTGTGGGGACCAGCTGTGGGGAGTGTGGTTGTGATTAGAGGACGGGGTCTGGGGGTGGAGAGGCGGGGGCAAGGGGAGGGGCAAGATGCCTCGCTGGGCCAGCTCCCACCCTCCTGGACCACCGCTCTGCCCCAGATCACCCCCACCTGGCACACTGGCCTTTCTTGGGCATTGGTCTCACCCTAACTGTGGCCCCACGGGGAGGGGATCCCATTAGGTCCTGCCTGAGCCCCTGCCAGGGCCCTCCTGGTGATAAACACACCCCACACGGGCTGGAGGGCGGGGACCTGCACTCAGGCCTTGCTGATGCCCAGGACAGCCCACGAGGCCGCCCCCCGCCCTGCCCGCCAGCCCGGTGATGCCGCTGGCTCGGAAGAACTGAGAAGCCTCAAAGCTGGGCTCTGGCCAGGTCTGGGTGTCCGGAGGAAACAGGCCGCTCCAAAACAGGGCGGGTGGGACATGGGGTCTGTCCCCACGAAGCTTCCAGGCCAGAGTCCAAATGCCATTTGCTCAGCAGCTCCCTGGAAAAACATCCTCTGGGAGGGATGGGGGGAGGGGGGGGGCCCTGGCCAGGTCGAGAGCAGGGCCCCAGCCTCCTGAACAAACATGGAGAGACCCACAGCAAACAGGAGCCAGGCCTTGGGCCGGCCCCTCCAGGCCATTTGGCCTCCGGTGGCCCCCCGCGCCTGCAGGGAGCCCTGTGGCCAGGGAGGGAACAGCTGCCTGGCTCCCTGGGGCGGCAGCTCCTGCTGGCATCCCACTGCCCTCAGCCCCTGCCTGGCCAGGAACTCTGGGCAGCTCTTTTTGTTGTTGTTTGGTCTTAGCCGCTTATTGAAATAATCCACGTGCTATAGGATTGCCCCGTCTGAAGTATACAATTCATCGGTTTTTAGTGTCTTCCCCAAATATGGACAAGCACTGCTGTTCAGTCAGTTTCGGGACACTTTGTCACCTCTAGGAGAAACCCCGTACCCAGCAGCCATCGGCCTCGCCTGGCCGCCCTCCTCGAGCCCCGCCCTGAGGAAACATTCGTCTATTGTCTGTGTCCGCGGACTCATCCCTTCCAAACAGACGGTGCGTGTGAGCGCCGTCGCACTTGGTGTCATCTTTTTCCCTTCTTTTTTTATTTTTATATAAATTTATTTATTTTTTATAGTTTGCTTAGAAAATTAAATTTAACGGGCTGACACTGATCCGTAAGAGTGCCCCTCGGTTTCCGGTGAACATCTCTGTAGCATTTGAACTGTGGGTTATGCTGTGTGCCCATCGCCCAGAGTCCAGTCATGTTCCATCACCGAACACCTGTCCCTCTTTGCACCCTTCCTCCTGCCCACCCTCTCTCCCACATCCCTCCCCTTTCTCCCCATGGTAACCACTCCATTTTTTTTTTTTATTTTTCTGAGAAAACTGAGAAGCTGGGAGACAGAGAGACAAACTTCCATGTGTGCCCAACCAGAATCCACCCGGCATGCCCACCAGGGGGTGATGCTTTGCCCATCTGGGGTGTTGCTCCATTGAGGACAGAGCCATTCTAGCGCCTGAGGCAGAGGCCATGGAGCCATCCTCAGTGCCCGGGCCAACTTTGCTCCAATGGAGCCTTGGCTGCAGGAGGGGAAGAGAGAGACAGAGAGGCCCTGGCTGGTTGGCTCAGTAGTAGAGCGTCGGCCTGGCGTGCAGAAGTCCCGGGTTCGATTCCTGGCCAGGCACACAGGAGAAGCGTCCATCTGCTTCTCCACCCCTCCCCCTCTCCTTCCTCTCTGTCTCTCTCTTCCCCTCCCGCAGCCAAGGCTCCATTGGAACAAAGTTGGCCCCGGGCGCTGAGGATGGCTCTGTGGCCTCTGCCTCAGGTGCTAGAATGGCTCTGGTCACAACAGAGCGACGCCCCAGATGGGCAGAGCATCGCCCCCTGGTGGGTATGCCGGGTGGATCCCAGTCGGGCACATGCGGGAGTCTGTCTGACTGCCTCCCTGTCTCCAACTTCAGAAAAATACAGTAAAAAAAAAAAAAGAAAAACAGAGAGGGGAAGAGAGGGGTAGGGGTGGAGAAGCAAATGGGTGCCTCTCCTGTGTGCCCTGGCTGGGAATCGAACCTGGGACTTCCACACACCAGGCCGACACTCTACCACTGAGCCAACCGGCCAGGGCCAACCACTTCACTTTTGATGTCATCCTTTTGTGTGCCTGGCTTATTTTGCTCCACATGACATCCTCAGGGTTCACCCGATTCCTTTTCCTGGCTGAGTAATATTCCACGGTGTGGCTGGACCACGTTGAGTTTATCCGTCATCTGTTGACAGAGACTTGGGTTGCTCCAGCCCTTGGCTGTTGTGAGGAATGCCACTGTGCACATGTGTGGGTGGGTGTGCATTTTTCATCTCTCCTGGGGTGGCACCGCCCTGTGTCTAACTCAGGGGTCCCCAAATTTTTTACACAGGGGGCCAGTTCACTGTCTCTCAGACCGTTTGAGGGCTGGACTATAAAAAAAACTATGAACAAATCCCTATGCACACTGCACATATCTTATTTTAAAGTAAAAAAACAAAACGGGAATAAATACAATATTTAAAATAAAGAACAAGTAAATTTAAATCAACAAACTGACCAGTATTTCAGTGGGAACTATGGGCCTGCTTTTGGCTAATGGGATGGTCCATGTGCTCCTCTCACTGACCACCAATGAAAGAGGTGCCCCTTCCGGAAGTGCGGCGGGGGCCAGATAAATGGCCTCAGGGGGCCGCATGCGGCCCGCGGGCCATAGTTTGGGGACCCCTGGTCTAACCCCTTGGGGGACTGTCCCCCACGTCCCCAGGGGCTGCCTGGTCTGACGTTCACAGGGGCAGCGTCTGAGGGGCCTGATTGCCCCGCCAGCTCGCCCGCACTCCCTGGACAACCTCGGCTCCTCTCCCCACTCGTGGGGCGGCAGCACGGGGGCAGGTGTGAGTGTGGGTGCCGGGCACACACGGGCACACACGGGCACACACGGGCACACCGGCGTGCACTCCCTGCCTCTGAGGGCTGTTCCTACCCACCCCGGGAGGCAGGAACGCTGAGACCCTATTTCACCGGAGCCGCTGGGTTTCAGAGAACGGCCTGCCTGCACGCAGTGGACACTGGCCTTGGGGCGCAGGCCACCTGGTGCCGCTTTCTCTGTGGTCGGTGGTCTCAGGCCTCCTGGGCATCGCAGGAGCCCTGTGAGCGCTGGTCCCATCCTTTAGCAACCGAGCTGCACGCTGGACCTGCCCAGAGCTTGAGTGGGCCGTCGGGCCTGAGACCATCGGGCCTGAGATCGTCGGGCCTGAGACCGTCGGGCCTGAGATCGTCGGGCCTGAGACCGTCGGGCCTGAGACCGAACCACATCCAGGCGTGAGATTCTGGCGGGGGGGGTGCAGGTTCTGGAGCCCCCAGAGCTCCCTGGGCCACCTGTGGCCAGACAAGAGTGGCCACCAGCTGTGGTCCACAGCCACCCAGGTCCCCCCGGTGCCCACGGGACGCAGCCCCTCTGCTTCCCACGCTGCTTTGCTTTGACCTGACACTTCCTGTTCCACAGGAAGCCCCTTCCCACCCGCTCACACCCGGCCCCGCGACCCTGAACGTGGGTGCTGACGGTGTGGCACTGAAGCCCAATCTGATCGACTTCAGCCCCCGGGTCGTGCTGGGCTCTGGAGTGGGGGTGCAGCCAGGCTGTCCCTGTCCCTGTCCCTGTGATCACAGCGCCCGGGGCTCTGGCCAGCCTCCTGCACGGAGCCTCCGGGCTCGGCTGAGCTGTGACCGTTCCGGGGGCATGCTCTGCCCGTCCACTTCCGGGAGGTGGCCGTCTCTACCCTGGCTGCTCCTCAGGAAGCAGCAAATGGCCCGACCAACATGCCAGGCACCCTGGCCTCTGGGTCCCAAGGAGGGCCAGTGAAGTCCCCCACACCCGCTGTGCGGTCTGGTGGGCTCAGGCTCGATGGCAGCCTGCCCTCAGCAGCCCGTCAGGGTCGGGCCTCTGCAATTCCCCCGGGAGGACTGGCGGGGGGAAGGGGGGACAGGGCGGCTGAGCCACACCTCAGGGGGGGCGGGGAGATGACAACCGCAGACCCTCCGTTCCCTCCAGGGCCACCTAGGACCCGTGCGTGCCTGGGCGCAGTCTCCCTGGAGGTACGGACCGCTGACCCGTCACCCCCGTGCCCGAGCCCACACTCGGAGTTCTGTGTGGACAGGGTGCCCGGTCCCCTCGGCACCCCGGGACCTCACGCGAGGCCCGACCAGGGAGACGCTCCCTCAGAAGGGACTCAATGAATGGAGAGGCCCCGGCTCACAGGCCAGGCCACCGCGCTCGCTCGCCAGCTGTGCCCAGAGAGGCTGCTCTCCTGGCGTGGAGCTGGACCCTAACCCATCCATCAGCCCCAGCCCGGGGCCGACACCCGGCTCAGGGACTCCGGGGTGGGTAGGCCAACAGCTCCACAAAGAAAGCCCCCTTGAGGGGAAGGAGGGCCCAAGGAGGGGCAGGCAGTGAGTGGGCATTTGGGGCCATTACCCGCAGAGGAAGGTGACCTGGGCTGAGGCTGGCGGGGAGAAGGCACGCTTGCAGGGTGGGACAGGCCCCCACACACAGATCCCCCCCAGCCCACGCTCACAGGGTGGGACAGCCCCCCACACACAGATCCCCCCCCAGCCCACACTTGCAGGGTGGGACAGCCCCCCACACACACAGATCCCCCCCCAGCCCATGGCACTCAGAGTATTTCCCAGGCACAGCACTGAGGGGCAGCTGCAGGGCAGGGCAGGGCCTGGTCAGCTGCTGCGGAGCAGTCTCGGGCCCCTGGCCCCTCTGGCTGCCCACTGGTGCCCTCCTGCCCGGCCCTGCCCAGGAGGCATCGCGGGGGTTCCAACGCTGGGGCTGGGAATGGGCTCCTTCCAAGGCAAAGAGAGCCCCCAGGACTCCCTCCTTCGAGCACAGAGACCGTGGGGCCTGCCCCATCCTGGGGCCTGACTCGCAGGCATGGCGGAATGCCCGCTGCAACCCAAGAGGAACTGCGGCCAGTGAATCTTTATGGCCCCAGGAGGAACCCTGTGGGGGGCTAGGGGCGGGAGGAGGGCAGGGAGGCCCAGCACACACACACACACACACGCACACACGCACACACACACAGACACACACACACAGACACACACACACAGGGAGGCCCAACAGACACACACACACACACACACACACAGGGAGGCCCAACACACACGCACACACACACAGACACACACACACAGACACACACACACAGGGAGGCCCAACACACACACACACAGACACACACACACACACACAGGGAGGCCCAACACACGCACACACACACACACAGACACACACACACAGACACACACACACAGGGAGGCCCAACACGCACACACACACACATACACAGGGAGGCCCAACACACACACACACACACACACACACACACACACACACACACAGTTTGCTGAGGCTCCCGCCCAGCTGTCCACCGGCTGCGCCCCCGGAGCGGAAGCCTCGGCCCATTTGACATTTGTCCCTGAGCAATGAGACCCCTTGGCTTCTGTCTACCCTGCGAGTTCTGTCTTCCTAGGGCCTGTGCCCACAGACAGAGAGACAGACAGAAAAAGAGAGAGACAGACAGACAGATGGGGTGGGAGGCGCACAGACATTTCCAGAGGCACAGGCAGGGGGGACAAGAGACACAGAGATCGGCTGAGTGAGGGCAGCCGGCCCCAGAGAGACAGAACCCCGTGGGGAGGACCCTGGAGGAGGAGCCCAGAGGGAGCCCGCTCCGCCTGGGGCAGGGGCCAGGCTCCTGGGGGGCGGAGGGACAGGTGACTCAGGAGCTGGCCGGGACCATCAGCAGCCCAGCGGGCACAGGCTGGGACAAAGACCCCTTTGAAATCGAGATCAAATGCTCAGAGTTTTATTTGAGCACCAGGAAGAGGTAGCTGGTTTTGAGCCTCAGTGTCTATGTTGGGGGTGGAGGGGAGACAGGGGACAGGTGAGGTAGGAGTTGCCTCAGTGGGCCCACTTCACAAGCCTGAGGTATTCTGAGAACCTTCCAGACCTCCTCTCCTTCCTTTCTTCCTTCCTGGAGGAGGAAGCCTCGAGGGAAGGGGTTATTTGTCTTCACTGAGCCAACACGGACTATGTACCCCCTCAGGCAGGCCTGGCCCCGAGGAAGAACCCTGCCTGGGCACCCAGGCTACAGGAAGCCAGTGTCTCCATGCACAGAGGCAAGGACAGCAGGTAGTTCTAAGACGGACAGAAAGCCGTTAGGAGCAACAACTTGGAAAACGCTGGTGGCGTGATAGTGCAGGGGTCGGGCAGCCTCCTGGGCCGGTGGGCTTTGGACCCAGCCTGGAGCACAGGCAGGGTTTGACCTGGGAGACCCAGTCAGTGCAAAGTAGAGAAGAATCACTTCCCCAGTCCTGGACACCCAACCTCTATTTTTATTTTTTTTTTATTTTTTTTTATTTTTCTGAAGCTGGAAATGGGGAGAGACAGTCAGACAGACTCCCGCATGCGCCCGACCGGGATCCACCTGGCACGCCCACCAGGGGCGACACTCTGCCCACCAGGGGGTGACGCTCTGCCCCTCCGGGGCATCGCTCTGCCGTGACCAGAGCCACTCTAGCACCTGGGGCAGAGGCCAAGGAGCCATCCCTAGCGCCCGGGCCATCTTTGCTCCAATGGAGCCTTGGCTACGGGAGGGGAAGAGAGAGACAGAGAGGAAGGAGAGGGGGAGGGGTGGAGAAGCAGATGGGTGCTTCTCCTATGTACCCTGGCCGGGAATCGAACCCGGGTCCCCCACATGCCAGGCCGACGCTCTACCGCTGAGCCAACCGGTCAGGGCCACCCAACCTCTATTAATGCCACCTAGCAGGCCTTCACGCCCTGGCATTCTCCCTATGCAGCCAGTTCTGCTCAGCATCCCAGCTCTACAGGCTCCATCCCAAGCTCAGTGCTGACATCGACTCCCCCTGGCCCCGTGGGAACCACCAGCTGCATGGTCCCGGGATGGGGGTGGGGGTGCGGGGGCGCATCGTCATCCTGGCCCTGCCCACCAAGCCTCTCAAGGTGCTTACTGGCTCCCTGTCCTAATTAGCCACCAGTTCCACCAGCTTTGATTCCTAGCCTGGGAACCGGGCTCCTGTCCGCCCCCCACCCTCACCCCCACCCTGTCCAGAGCAGCCACCCACCTGGGCATCCTCTGGGCACCCTGCCTGAGCCCGTGGCCATGTCTGCCCTGCGCCCACCTGTCCCCTGCGGTCCTGCTCTGGCCTTGGGCAGCACAGCCCACTCCACCAGCGTGAGGTGGCCAGAGCTCTGTGTGTCTTTAGCCAGAGGACCCTGAGGGTAGTCCCTCAGCCCAGGACAGCGCCATAAGCAAACTCAGGATAGACCTAAACTCAGAAGGGCCACAAGCAGGTGAGAGGCCTGCCACATGAGGGGCATGGGGGGGAGCCCAGAGCAGAGCCTCCAGGGGCGGCATGTCAGGGTGGGACTCAGAAAAACACCAGGAATACCCGGGTGTGGGCAGCCAGCCGGGCTGCCAACCCCACCTCTCTGGGCTTGACCACCCCTGCCTGTCTGGGATCAGAGGAGCCCAGGAGAGAGCTGGAATGGGGTCCCGAGGTGAGTGCCCACCCTGCCAGCAGGGCCTGGCCGTCAGTGAGTCAGGCCCCAGGCCAGAGCCCCCAGGGAAGGGTGCGGCCCCCACCCCCAGGAGGAGAGGAGGCTCATGGACACCCAGAAACTCCCCCTCCCTGCCTAGGGGCCAGGGGCCTTTGAAGTGGGAGGTGGAGGTGGGGGGCGAGAAGGCTCAGGGGTGTAATTAGAGAGGGAGGTTTCACTCTCACCCAGGGAGTGACACCAGCTGCTGACTCCTGGCACGGAGCAGGCCCTGCTCCCAGACAGGACCCTGGCAGAGGGCTGGGCTCCTCGGCCACCCTGCCTCCAACCCCTGAGAGGGCAGATGATGGACCTGCTCCCCCGTGGGCTGCCCACCCGTCCCACGGCCGCACTGAAGGGGACCAGGCAGAGGGGACCAGGCAGAGGGGACCAGGCAGAGGGGAAGGGCCTCCCTGCTGTTCTGTCAGCCCCGGGGCCCTCGGGCTCACATTAGGGCTCAGGGGGTGCTGCCCGCATCTCTCAGCACCCTGCCACCCACACGTCAAGCTCCTATTTTCTAAGACAAAGTGTGAGGTGGGCAGCCTGGGGCTTTAGGCAGGAATCATGGCCAAACCTCTTTGAGAGTCCTTCCTTGGGAAGCAGGGCGCTGGGAGGGGGCCAGGGGGCCAGGGCTGTGCCCGTCTCCTCCATCCTGGCACGCACAGCTGCTCCCTACCGGGCTCAGGGGAAGGTGGGGACCGGACCTAGACACCAGGGTCCCACCCGAGGGCCGTGTGGAGTCAGAGCCTTCTGACAGCGCCCACTCCTGTCCCTGCCAGGGTGGGGCCAATGCGGGGGAGCAGGACACAGGCACTGTCCCTGGGGGTTCTGGTCAACCGGAACTGGGTGGAGGGCCAGGCTATAGGCCCAGAGCTCTGGTTACTCCTTCCTCAGCCCCTCTGCCTGCACTCTGGCTCTGCCCGTGTGGTGCCCCTGCCCTAACACTCCTTCTGTCCTTTGCCTCTCACCCCCTTTCAGACCCCAGGGTGGGCGGGGGCTTCTGCCAGGCTTTCTTCAATCGTATGGCCTGTGTTGCACTGACCTCGTTCAGCACCGACCAAACCACACATGAACCCTGGGGACCATGCCCCCTCGCTCACTGCTCAGAGGGCACTACAGGGCCTGGTTATCATTCTCCCATCCTTCCATCCACCATCCATCCATCCACCATCCATCCATCCATCCACCTAACAACCCATCCTTCCATCCACCATCCATCCATCCACCATCCATCCATCCATCCATCCACCATCCATCCATCCATCCATCCATCCACCCAACAACCCATCCATCCACCATCCACCATCCTTCCATCCACCATCCATCCATCCATCATCCATCCATCCATCCACCATCCACCATCCATCCATCCATCCATCCATCCACCATCCATCATCCATCCATCCATCCACCGTCCGTCCGTCCATCCATCCATCCATCATCCATCCATCCATCCATCATCCATCCACCATCCATCCATACATCCATCCACCATCCATCCATCCATCCATCCATCCACCATCCATCATCCATCCATCCATCCACCATCCATCCACCATCCATCATCCATCCATCCATCCATCCATCCACCATCCACCATCCACCATCCATCCACCATCCATCATCCATCCATCCATCCATCCACCATCCACCATCCACCATCCACCATCCACCATCCACCATCCACCCACTCATCCTTTCATCATCCATCCGCTCTTGGCCAGGCTCTGCTCGGGGAGGGGACACAGCGGAGGGGAGAACAGAGCGTGTGGGAGAGATGATCCCGGGACGGCCGCCTTTCCCGGAGAGGCCGTCCGAGCCGGGTCCCTGCGGTGGATGCTGCAGCCAGGGCTGGGGAAAGGGCTGGGGTGGGTGAGGTTCCCGCCCGTTCCGGCTGCCACGCTCCGAAATGCCAAGTCTGGGCCATTGTTCCAGGGGCACTGGTGCTGCCAGCACAGTCTGAGGTCACCTCTCGTACATCAATTCAGAGAATGATCTGGTGACGGGGCGGGAGGGGAAGTGGGGACCCTCCCAGCGGCCTGTGCGGGGGCGCGTGCGCATGCGCGCACACTCTCTGGTACCGCCCCCCGCCCGGACCCGAGCCCAGCTCCCAGAACTAGGCAGCGGCCAGAGGCCTGAGGAGGTGTCGGTTCGTGCGCGTGGTGGCAGAGCCATCCTGACCAGTAGTTGGGCGCATGGTGCGGGCCAGGGCTGGGGCTCCTGCCCCCTGAGGCAGCCCCAAACCCCCTCTGCCCCCCTCACGAGGGGAAAGTCACCAGACGGGTCTCCCTCTTCTGACAGCCCCGTCCTTCTCGTCCCCCGACCCCAGGCCTGTCCCAGCAGCACTGGCAGGAGCAGCTGGCATTCCTCCTGACCGGAGCAAGGGCGGGTCGGGGTCTAGAACCAGCACTACCCCAGGGACACCTGAAGCCCCCTCCTCAGCCCCCCCCAGCTTCAGGCATCCAGGGTCAGGGGCTGGGACACCAGCCAAGACAGGGCCAGCCGGGGGCAGCAGCCAATGGTCACCACCCCACACTGGGACGTCACTGTAAGGGACAGGTCTGTCCCCTCCCCCCCATCCCTCCTCACTTGAGGACAGTCTGACATTGAGCTGCTCATTCTTGCAGGACTGGGGACCTGACGAGACAGTGACCACGGCTGTGGGGCTCAAGGTCCGGCCAGGAGGTCTGGAGAGCACGGACCAAGAGGGGCAGGACACAGGCGTCCACACGGCCCCGCCTCTCTGGGAAGGGGGGAGGCGGTGCCCAGAGGCCTGGGGGACATGTCCCAGCTGTCCCTTCAGAGAGGGACAGCGGTTTGTCAGAGGAAGGAAAGGGACAGTGGGGAGCTCCCCGGGCAGCGGAATAGGCCTGTCAAGGCCAGCGCGGGAGCACTGTGAGTTTGGGGACTGCTGCAGCTCAGTGTGAGGACCCCCCTCACTGCGGGGATGGCGGGGGCTCAACCTCTGCCCTGGGCCGGGAAGGACCGAGGCTGCTTCAGGGGAGCAGCAGAGCCCTGTCCCTGCGCCTGGCCACTGCAGTGCCAGCTAAAGGTCCCCTAGGAGGAGAGGGCCCCCCACTCTTCCCTGGGCCTCTGAGCAGCTGTAAACAGCCAGGAGTCCCGCCTGGGGTCCGGCCCTGACTTCCAAGAGCTCGCCCGGGGTTCGATTTGCTGAGAGACCCTCAGGACCCCGTCAGATGGGATGAAGGACCTGGCTTCCTGCGGGAGGAGGCATTTCCCTGGCCATGGAAGGGGTGAGCCACAGAAGGTGGCTCTTGGCCGGAAGGGAGGGGTTCAGGGCGCGCTCCAGTGGCAGAGAGAACAGAGGCTTGCGCTGTGGGGGGCTGACCTGGATCTTGTGAGCACAGGGGAGCCATGGAAGGTTCCTGAGCAGGGGAGGGCCCCGGGCCCGAGGCTGATAAGGCAGCGCTCGTTCTCTCTCCCTTCCTTCCTCTCTTCCCAGGACCCACCCAGCAGCCCATCTGGGTGCTTGGGAAAGCCCAGAGTGTGGCATGGGGCGGCAGGGACGCGGATTTCCTGTTCAGGAGCCACCGCGGGCTCTGACACACAGCCCCTCAGGAAATCCTGGCCCCAGGGTGACACCCAGCCCAGGAGGCTGGAGCCCTGAGAGACGGTCCTGTGGGCAAATGCCAAGTGGTCCCCTTTCGGGCACTCCCCCCACATACACATAACATGGTCCTTGCCACGGCCCCCCGTCCCCGGCCCGCACTGCAGCCCCCACACCGAGCGCCCCCGTCCTGGGTCCCCTGCTCATGGTGCCCCCCCACCCCACGCCCTGCCCACACGGCACCCCCATCCGCTGTCCCCATCTCCACCTCTGAGCGGTGTCTTGTGCAACTCCGGCCCCAACTTCCCCACGGCTGCCTCGGCTCTTTGGGGACCGCCGGGTTTCTGGGGGAAATTCACAAGGGAACCGAATCCACCCTTACCGAGGACTGCAGGCCCAGATTGCCCCAGCACAGCCATCTCGGGGGCGGGGGGGGTGGACCCCATGAGCCTCAGGCCAAACCCTCAACAAGAAACAGGGCTCAGCCCTGGCCGGTTGGCTCAGGGGATAGAACATCAGTCCGGCGTGTGGACGTCCCGGGTTCAATTCCCGGTCAGGGCACAGAGGAGAAGTGCCTACCTGCCTCTCTCCCCCTCCCTCTCCCCATCCCTCTCCCCCTTCTCTCCTTCTCCCTTGATTGGTCTGAGTGTCAGTCAGCCTCAGGCACTGAGGATAGCTCGGTTGACTTGAGCGTCGGCCCCGACGGAGGTTGCCGGCTGGATCCCAGTCAGGGCACATGTGGGAACCTATCTCTCTATCTCCCCTCCACTCACCAAAAAAAGAGAAGAAATAGGCTCCCTCCCATCTGATTGATGGGGAGACTGAGGCCCAGGGGAAGGGGGGACAGAGATGTGGAGGGAGGCCCAGGAAGGAGCCAGGAGAGGGTTAGAGCCAGGCTGCTGGGCAGCTGGAGGCCTTCGGGAGAACTGGAGGCCCCTGAGGCTCCCGGGACGGCTGGGGGGCCAGGGCTGGGCTCAGCACCGCCGCCCCCCCCCCCGGCTTGGCGACGCCAGGTGGGGGGCAGCCTCCGGCACCAGCAGGCACCAAGCTCCTGTCCGCTAGCCCAGCTGGGCTCAGCCCCCACGTGCCCTGCGGTGTGGGTTAAAGCCCGGCCGTGAGACTCAAGCCCCAGCTTGGAGATCGGGGTCAACCTTGGTTTCCCTTGGCCTCAGTTTCCATAACGCACAACAGCCCAGCCCTGAGTCCCTGACCGAGTCCTGGGTCCAGACGCTTGCTTTTAAAGGTCGCAGCTGCGGGCACCACCAGTCGAGTCACACGCACCCGGGGGCAACCCTCCCTCTGCCTCTTGCCAGGTCGCTGCCCCTCAGATGGCTGGCTGAGCCCTCCCCCCCCCGAGACTCAGTACCCCTGCTGTAAAGTGGGGGTGAGATACAGCCTTTCAGAGTTTTCTGTGAGGGTCCACACTCTATAGATAGATAGAGGCGCTGGCTGTCCCCAAACTCCCTCTCCTCAGCTGCTGCCCTCCTGGGCCTGGGACCCTCAGCCGGAGGGGCTTGTGGGTGTTGGGTCGCCAATAGGGAAGGGGGGGTCACAAATGGGTAGTCGCAGGCCCTTTGTGGGTGCTGGGCATTCAGGAGGGGCCCGAGGAGGGGCAGGAGCCCCCTGCAGGAGGTGGAAGCAAACAGCATTGTCACTCCGGTGTGGGAGGCTGCTAAGGAACCCTGTTTGGTGTGCCGGCTGGCATCGGCTGAACCCTGAGCCAGAGGACACTGGTGAGGGGGAGGTAGGACAACTGGGGGCGGGGCCGGACCTCTGCCCACGGTCCTCCAGGGTGTAGGAAGAGGCTGAGCCTGTGGCCAGCAGGATTCCCCTCCAGAACAGACCTGGGGGCGGGGAGCAGGGGTGGGGTGGGGTCAGCCGGGAATGCCTGAGGCCGGTGCCCGCGCCAGCTGTGTGCTCTAGGAGAGCGCTGACCCCAGCTCAGAGGACAAGAAACCCACTTGGAGGCCCGAGGGACCCCAGGGTGCCCCACCCCCCACCTCCTCCTGTGGGAATGGGGCTTTCTGCGTGAGCCCCAGCCAACGAGGTTCCCACGGTCCCAGGCTCCTGGTGGCAGGTGTTCACCTCCAACTGCAACAGCCTCCCTGCCCGCCTCCCCCGGCGTGCAGGCCCTGGGGACACTGCCCCTCCCAGTCCTGCCCACGCTCCAAAAATCACTGCCCGCAGACATACAAGACACTGGAGGCTGAGGACCCGCTCGCTGCAGCCTCACTGTCACCTGTCAGCGTCCAGCGAAGCGGACAGAGGACAAGATGGCCCTCCAGCGTGCCAGGCCCCAGTCACCCAGCCACCGCGTCCGTCCCCTGAATCCAAGGGGTCCCAAGAAGGCCGCTGGGGGTGTTCCTGTGCACCCTCCAAGACCACCCCTCTGGGAAGCCTCCCAGGGCCGCCCCCTCCAAAGTGACTTCCAGGCCCTGACTCGACTCAGCCTTGGCCTTGGGCCCCCCTCACGGGTCTGTCCCCACTGGCCCTCTGGGAGAGGCTCAGACCCCATCTCCCCCACCCCCCAGGGCCTGGCCGAGGTGGGTCCCGTACCCTGAAGCCCCAGCCAGACAGTGAGTCGGGGAGACCCGGCGGGCAGCGGCCTCTCCCTGCCGCCCGCCCTGGTCCTCGGCGTGGGACGGGGGGCGTCCCCAGGTTCTCAGGAGCAGGATAGTGAGGACCCCACACTACCGAGGCCAGGCTGCAGCTGAAGGCACCCCAGGGGCTCGAGGCCGGGCGGGGAGAGGAGCGGAGGGGACCTGCCCGGGCAGAGCGTGCACGGCACACAGACGGTGCCAGGACGGGATGGAGGTGGAAAGTGCAGAGGTGGTGCTGTGCCCGGGCAGGCGTCTCCACCGGGGCACAGGGCACCTTCCTCCCGGGGAGCACCCTGTGCCCACACGCAGACTCCCTGACCGCCCGGGCTCTGGCCCCCTCCCCACCCTGCCCAGCCGGAGGCCAGGGCTCCCCGTTCTGAGGCTCTGACCTGGGGTTTGGGGACGGCCCTGCCCGGAGAGGGGTCTGCTGGGCTGTCTCCCAGAGGGGGCACTGAGGCCCAGCGGGGGCTGTATGAGGCCCCCCGCGCTGGCCAGGACATGGGGGCGTGCAGGGCAAGGCCAGGCTCCAAGCTGCCGGCAGACTCGGTCTTGCTTCAGTGGCTGCAAGAGGACAGTGCAGGCCCTGGACACTCACAGCGAGGCCACCGGGCCCAGTGGCTGAGACAGAGGGCCACTACTGTGTCCCCCACCACTGTGTCCCCCACTGCAAGGGTTGAGGTGGCTGAACGAGCCCCTTGGAAGCGACCCCCAGCGCTGCATGTCAAGGCACAGAGAGGGGACAGTGGTCATTAACGTGGGCCCTCCACCATCATTCTGAGCCCACCAGAGGCTGGCGACGAGGGGGTGGGCACTGGGCCCTGGAGCCTCTGCCCGACTGCTGGGGCGCTGGGCCCAGCCTGGGCTCCCGCCCTCCCAGGGTGCCTCCTCCACATCCAACTGTGGGCGCCAGGCCCCACTGTCACAACCTGAGGGTGCCGGGAGGGGTCAGAGGCCAGGCCAGGGACGCTGGGAAGCCAGCAGTCCTCTGGAGCAGGCACTGTTCTGGGGACCACCCAGAAGCCAAGCCACCTTCCCCTTGGGGGTCCTCCTGAGTCCCGGCTGGGATGGGACAGGCTCGGCAGCCTGCTGTGGATAGGCTGAGGAGGGAGGCACGGTGCTGGGCAGAGCCCCAGCCTGAACAGCAAGGGGGGGTGGGAAAGAAGATGGGGAGGTGGGGGTGGGGGGTGGGGAGTGTGGAGGCTGTCCCCTGGGCAGCGCACAGGGTGAGGCCCCATGGCAGCATCCAGAGCAGAGGGACGAGGAGGAGGGGGAGGAGGGGGAAGGAGGAGGAGGGGGAGGGGAGGAGGAGGAAGAGGGGGAGGAGGAGGAGGGGGAGGGGGAGGAGGAGGGGGAGGGGGGGAGGAGGAGGGGGGAGGAGGGGGAGGAGGGGGAGGGGGAGGAGGAGGGTGAGGAGGGTGAGGAGGGTGAGGGTGAGGAGGGTGAGGAGGGGGAGGATGGGGAGGAGGGGGAGGAGGGGGAGGGGGAGGAGGAGGAGGGGGAGGAGGGGGGGAGGAGGGGAGGGGGAGGAGGAGGGGGAGGAGGAGGAGGGGGAGGGGAGGAGGAGGAGGAGGAGGGGGAGGGGGAGGAGGGGGGAGGAGGGGAGGAGGGGGAGGAGGGGGAGGAGGGGGAGGGGGAGAGGAGGAGGAAGAGGGGGAGGAGGAGGAGGGGGAGGAGGGGGGGAGGAGGGGGAGGGGGAGGAGGGGGAGGAGGTTGAGGGTGAGGAGGGTAAGGAGGGGGAGGAGGAGAGAGAGGGGGAGGAGGAGGAGGGAGGAGGAGGAGGAGAGGGGGAGGGGGAGGAGGAGGAGGAGGGGGAGGAGGAAGAGGAGGGGGAGGAGGAAGAGGGGGGAGGAGGGGGAGGAGGGGGAGGAGGAGGAGGGGGAGGAGGAGGGGGAGGAAGAGGAGGAGAAGGAGGAGAGAGAGGAGGAGGAGGAGGGAGGAGGAGGAGGAGGAGGAGAGGGGGAGGGGGAGGAGGGGAGGGGGAGGAAGAGGAGGAGGAGAGGGAGGCCACAGTGGTCTGCCCCCCTCCACGCCCGTGCAGCTGCTGTGTCCACGCCGGAGGCTGGTGCGGGGAACCCCTCTCACCGGGTGCTCCCTCCCTGCGCACCTTCCTCTGGGCCAGCTCCACTCTGGGCCTCGGTTTCCCCTCTAGAATGGGGTGGCCTCAGGGTTCCAGCCCCTGGACCCCCTCCCCCAGTTCAAGTGGCCTGAGATTTTTCTCTGGAAGTTTCTGAGCCCAGAGGTGACAGGCCCGTGGGGCAAGGGAGGGGAGGAGGTGACAAATAAGAAAGTCCAGGTGGATACCCTGGGTGGGTTCACACTCTCCCACCAGCTCCACCCCTGACAGTCCTGACGCATTTATGACCCCCAATCTCCTGCCTGGGCCCCCTGCTCTTCTCCTCTGAGGCCCAGGAGGCAGTGTGATCACCTGCCAGGGCAGGGCAGGGCAGAGGGTGGTGCCCTCTGAGCCACGCCCTCCCCAGCTCAGGGCCACACTGGCTCCACACAGACCCGCAGAGGGCTTCGGTTCCCCAGCCTGGACAGTGAGACCCCTTCCCCCGGCAGAGGGTGGTGCCCTCTGAGCCACGCCCTCCCCAGCTCAGGGCCACACTAGCTCCACACAGACCCGCAGAGGGGCTCGGTTCCCCAGCCTGGACAGTGAGACCCCTTCCTCCGGCAGAGAGTGGTTAGGAGCTCCCCCATGCACAGGCCTGACTCTTGCTCTCATGGGGGCTGCAGAGACGAGCCCAGGGCCGCCCCCTTTCCCGAGGGGGTCCCCTGCCCGCGTTGGCTGGGCCCAACCCCGAGGCAGGTGTGGGCTGAAGGTGGTCCAGGCCTGTCCAGACTGATCCCCACTCCTGGGACACACGGTTTCCCAGCGACCCTGCCCCACCAGGCAGAGCCCAGCCCCCAGCCCCCTCTTCCCGCCCCCTCCTATCCCTGCCAGCCCTGAGCTGGGAGCTGGCAAAGGAGGCTGACAGGGGGAGGCCCCCAACCTCAGTCTTGGACACAGTGAACACCGAAACTGCAGTTTCGGGACAAGGCTGGGCGCGGGCCAGGTGGGCGGGTGAGCTGCAGACAGGTTTCATGATGCCCCCCCCAGGGGTTCATCGCCTGATGCCACCTGGGTGGCCCGAGGCCCCCCCCCCTTCTCTATATCCCTTTCCCAGGCAGGAAAGACCCCACCTTCACGCAGGGATTTTGGGAGAACGCCCTCTGGAGGGGTGGGGCAGTGGCCTCTGTGCCTCAGTCTCATCTGTAACCGGAGGCAACAGCAGCTCCTTCTGCATGGCTGTGGGTCTCCCCTCCTCTGCCCCTCCGGCTTTCTGGGATCACTGTGCTGCCACCTCCAGGATGCCCGCCTGGACTACTTGGGGAGTTACAGGGTCCACCACCCCAGCCCCATGGAAAGGAGCCAGCCCGCTTAATCTTTTGCTGAAAAGATAATTTCTTTCTGTGAGATTGTCGGGCGCTGGGTTGCAGTGTGTGGGGGGGAACAAAGGGGTTTTTGTGCAGGCCCCTCCTGACGACCCAGCAAAGCCCCGGCATTTTCCCTGCAAATGTAAAACCCTGTAACGAGAAGTTTTTCTCATAACCCTCTCCTTTCTCAAGTACAGAATCACTTATTGTTGCCGAGGGCCGGCCGAGAGGACCTCGCTTCCCCTCCTCACCCTGCTGGTGCCCTGTGTGCCAGCAGAGGTGGGGGGATGCGGAGGGGAGGGGAGGGGAGGAGGGGAGGGGAGGGGAGAGGAGGAGGGGAGGGGACGGATACTGAGCACCGCCTGCCGGCCCCTCCTCCTTGGACCTACATCCTGGGCTTTAAAGAAATACATTCACGGCCTGGGGATTTTTTTCAGGTACCCAGTTCAGTCTTGGTCTTTTTTTTTTTTTTTGTATTTTTCTGAAGCTGGAAACGGGGAGAGACAGTCAGACAGACTCCCGCATGCTCCCAACCAGGATCCACCAGGCACGCCCACCAGGGGCGAAGCTCTGCCCACCAGGGGGCGATGCTCTGCCCCTCCGGGGCATCACTCTGTCGCCACCAGAGCCACTCTAGCGCCTGGGGCAGAGGCCAAGGAGCCATCCCCAGCGCCCGGGCCATCTTTGCTCCAATGGAGCCTTGGCTGCGGGAGGGGAAGGGAGAGACAGAGAGGAAGGAGAGGGGGAGGGGTGGAGAAGCAAATGGGTGCTTCTCCTGTGTGCCCTGGCTGGGAATCGAACCCAAGACTTCTGCATACCGGGCAGATTCTCTACCACTGAGCCAACCAGCCAGGGCCCCTTTCTCCATTTTTAATCGGGCTCTTCGGTTTCTTTGGTCTTTGGGGTTAGGACTGTCCCTCTGAGGGTCCATCCTGCCTGGCAGAGGGCCGGAGGACGCCAGGATGCAGACTCTTGACTCCCATCTCCACCCTTGCCCCGAAAAAAATATCTACCTCCTCCGACCCTTTCCCCCAGTGGCAAAGTCCCACCAGCTCACCACCGCACTTGGGAAGGCAAAAAAAAAAAAAAGAAGATAAAAGAAGATTCCTCTGGGCAGGGTAGGGTCGCTAGTATCTGGGGTCTGTCCTTCCTTCCGGCGTTTTCTCTACGGGCTCGTACTGTGCACCTCGCTGCACAGCCTGGGAGGACTCTCCATGCCTTTGCTCGCTCCCTTGTTCAACCAGGAATTCCACAGCAAGTGTCAAACAGCTGGGGGGGGGGGTCCCCACCCACCTCTGCTGGGAGTGAGCAGAATGGGCGGGGGGCGTGGCCTGCCTCACCCTCCAGAAGGTGCGAGAGAGTCACCCCCCACCTCCAGAAAGTACCAGAGAGTCATCGGGTAAGCACGGGACTGTCATTTAATTACGCTTTTTATTTCTTTCTTTCTTTTGTAATTATGCGTTTTCATCTGACGGTATATCATGGGAGTTTGCCCGGACCATTAAACATGCTTTTGCAACGCACATTTTAATAGTCACGCTGGATCTTCACGAAGGCACCGTTCCATGGTTTATCGAACACGCTCTCGGGGCCGCTTGATTGCAGAGCTCACGGTCCGTGTGTCAGGCACTGGGTGAGCCTGGTTTCAGAAAGCCCTGTGTTAATTGGGTGCTGTTATTGACCCCATCATGCCTACAACGAAGAGGAGACTGAGGGTCAGAGAGGCGCCCTGCTGTGCCCACCTGGGAAAGCACCTGGTCCCCGGGTGTGGCTTTGCAGCTGACGTTTCCTCTCGGCCTCCTGTGGAGGGGACCTTTCTGTCCCTCAGCAGAATTGGCTTTGCCCACCCAGGATACGTCTCCTGCCGGGCTCTTGGGGATCTGATTGGGGGTCGCAGAAGTGGGACCCCAGGACCAGGTCGGTGCTATCTCCCCTGGCATGACCTCATCATCTCAGGATCTTTGCACGCCTGTGAGAGGACTCACCATGACCATCAGGCCCACTGGACAGAGGAGAAAACCCCAGTTTGTGCCAGGGCACCTCACCCAGCGGTCCTGGCCCCCCACTCACGCCTTGCTCCCCTGCAGAACCACCTAGCTGAACCACCTCCCATGGCCGGAGAGCCTGCTCGGACTCCAGATCACCCCTGAACTTCCTCGTTTTAGTTGTGCTAAAATACACGTGACACGGACCGTCTCTCTGCCAGGCCTGGGCGCACGGCTCAGTGGCGTTAGGTACATTCACACTGTTGTGTGGCTGCCACCATCCTCTCCGGGACTTTCTCATCTTCCCAAACTGTGTCCCCACTGGACACTGACTCCCTGCCCCCTCCCCCGGCCCTGGCCCCCACCGTCCACACTCTGTTTCTGCACATTTGGCTCCACTAGGGACCTCATATGAGGGCAGTGTCCCCTGTGACGCTTATGTCACTGAGCACAATGTCCTCAAGGTCCGTCCACGATGCAGCAGGTGTCGGGAGGTCCTTGCTCTTCCAGGCTGAGCGATGTTCCCCGTGCGTGCACGGACCACCTTCCACGTATCTGTTCCTCTGTCAGCGGGCACCACGTGGCCCCCACGTTTTAGTGGTTGTGGTAATGCTGCTGTGAGTGTGGGAACGTGAACACCTGCTCAAGTCCCCACTCCCAATCCCCTCGGGTGGGCACCCAGACGTGGCCTGCAGGGTCCCACGGTCATTCTGTGTTTAATTTTTTGAGAAACTGCCACACTGCTTTCCACAGTGACTGTACCATGTCACATCCTTGCCCCCCACCCCCCACCCCCCACCCCTGGCATTGACCAAGGTTCCATTGTCTCCACATCCTCCTCATCAACACTTGTTCTTTTCTGGGGTTTTTAAAAAATATTTTTAACTTTAATTTTATTTTATTATTATTTTTTTTCATTTAAAGAGGAGGGGAGGCAGAGAGACTCTCGCATGAGCCCTGACCAGGTTCCATCAGGCATGCCCACCAGGGGGCAGTGCTCTGCTCATCTGGGGTGTTGCTCTGTTGCTCAGCAACTGAGCCCTTCTTAGCACCTGAGGCAGAGGCCATCAGGGCCCAGGGCCAACTCTCTCCTATGGAGCCATGGCTGCGGGAGAAGGAGAGAGAGAAGTGATAGGGATGGGTAGAGAAGCAGATGGGCGCTTCTCCTGTGTATCCTGACTGGGAATTGAACCTGGGACTTCCACATGCCGGGTCAATGCTCTACCACTGAGCCAACCAGCCAAGGCCAGGTTTTTTGTTTGTTTGCTTGTTGTTGTTGTTTTAATAATACCATGATAATGGGTGTGAGGTGGGATCTCACTGTGGTTTTGCTTTGCACTTCCCTCATGATCTGTGATGCTGAGCATCTTTTCAGGTGCTTACTGGCCATTAATTCGGCTACCTTCCGGAGAAATGTTCATTCGATTCCGTTGTCCATTTTTTTCCTTTCTTTTTTTTTCTTTTTCTTTTTTCTGAAGTTGGAAATGGGGAGGCAGTCAGACAGACTCCTGCATGCGCCTGACTGGGATCCACCTGGCATACCCACCAGGTAGCGATGCTCTGCCCCTCTGGGGCGTCGCTCTGTTGCATCCAGAGCCATTCTAGCGCCTGGGGCAGAGGCCACAGAGCCATCCTCAGCGCCCAGGCCAACTTTGCTCCAATGGAGCCTCGGCTGCAGGAGGGGAAGAGAGAGACAGAGAGGAAGGAGAAGGGGAGGGGTGGAGAAGCAGATGGGCGCTTCTCCTGTGTGCCCTGGCCGGGAATCGAACCCGGGACTCCTGCACGCCAGGCCGACGTTCTACCACTGAGCCAACTGGCCAGGGCCCCTTTCTCCATTTTTAATCGGGCTCTTCGGTTTCTGGTTCTTGAACTTTAGAACTTCTTTGCGTTCAGGGTGTGGCAAAGCTGGTGCATGTTGTGAGTCTGTGGAACACGGAGTTAGTTTTAGGTCGTTCTTCGCTCAGGACTGTGCTGTTTCCACACGGACGACGGCAGTCCTCCCTCCGTCCCGCCCTGTTCTCTCCGCTCAGCTCAGTGTCACCTCTGTGATCTGCAAGCACTTCCTCCCGCTCCACGGGTGGGTTGCCTTCTCGCCCTCGGCCTAGTGTCCTTGGCTGCACAGAACCTTTCCACTGTCCTATCGTCTGCTTCTGGGGGGTACCAAGGACCCTCCACCGCAGAGCCTTTGCAGAGGCTCAGCCCCCACGCTCCCCCCGCCCCTGCATCCTCATCAGGCCTCTGGAGGCCTTTCCTGACCGCCCCGGGGTGGACACACGAGGCTGCTCCTGAGACCTTGGCCTCCGTGGCCTCTCGCCCTGAGGACGCAGTGCCCGAACCCAGGGGGTCCCCTGGGCACAGGTGAGCACAGACAAGAGCCCACGCGCCCCCACCACACCCTGCAGGTTCTGAGAAAGACAAGATGGCTGAGAGCTGGGCAAGAGGGGCTGCCCAGGATCCAGGGGCCCCTTCTTGCCCGGCCCCTCTGGGGTTCAAAGGAATCCTGAGGGGGCAGACCAGACCAGCGGGAGGAAATCCTTGTATTTTTTGAGGACAAATGGAAACAAACCTCTTCTTGTTTATTTCCTGGCAAATTGTGCTCAGGGTGGGAGAGGGGCTGGGGGCCGGGGCTCCGTTAACTCTTTCTTCTCTGGATTTAATTGTCCCCTCTTCCTGCTTGGTGGCTCCTGGCGCCTGGGGAACTGCTTTCCTGAAAGGACTGTGGGGGGGGGGGTGCTGAAACACACAAATCAAAGCCCTGGTGATAAACAAGCTCCGGCCCGGGAGTCTGGGAACCAGGACACCCCGCGCCGCCCGCCCTCCGCAACAAGGGTGTGAGGGACCTCTAACCAGGGGCCAGGGGCTGGGCTGAGCCCCCGGGTGGGGGAACCCTGGGGTCCTGCGCCCCCTCCCACCCCACCCCACACTCACCCTGATGACAGCTTTGGGGATCCTGGGCTGCTGGTGGGGGGGAAGGCATGCTGGAGGTTTTCCCATGACTTCACCGGAAGGGCTGAGCCAGGGAGGTGCCAGCCCCCCCCCAGCCTCGGGGCTAGAGCCACTGTCAGGCCAGCCCCCCAGACAGCGCCTTCTTCAGCGCCTGGTCACACTGGGCTGAGGAGGGCAGGAGCCGCGCCCGGGGCCCCACCCTCACTGCCTTCACACCCACCTGCCGGGCAGCAGCCAGCCCGCCTGCCTGCCCATCTCGCAGGAGACGAGCTGGGGTCGGACCCTTGCACTCGCATCCCCTCTCAAGACGCCAGGCCTGTGTGGTCTCCCCTGCGCCCGCTCGGCAGTAGAGAGAGAGACGCAGGCCCACGGGTACCCAGACGGGCGGGGAGGGGACCCGGACGCGGGAGCCTGGCATCCTCGCCACGGGGAGGGCAACTCTGAACTGGCCGGGCCGGCACCCCTCTCTGCGGTGGGCACCCGCAGAGATCTCCCCCACCTGACAGGAGTGGAAACTGAGGCTGGGGAGGTGGAACGAGAGCTGTGAGTCCCGCGGAACGTGGGGGCCGCCCCTGAGGACGGGCTGGGAGCCCTTAGTGACCTGGCCCCTGCGACAGGGGCTCCCTGGAAGTCGTGGGGGGGGGGCGGCAGCCTGGGCCCCTCCCCAGCAGACCCTGGAGAACTAAGTGGCCTGTGGCCCGTCCGCCCCCGGCTCCTGCCTGCATGCAGGACGTCGGCCTGATCGCCCCCTCCTCCACCGCCGGCTGGACTCCGCCCTCCGGATGCTCCGGTTCTCACAGCCCCAGCGGTGACTCCCACACTGTTCCCGCAGACAGGCTCCTCCTGGCTCAGGGCCTCCCTCCCCCCCCCCCAGCTCACTGGAAACGCCAACCAGATGCTGGGGCTGTGGCCCGTGGGGGGTGGGAGGAAGTGGCTGTCAGGGGAGGCCTGGTGTGCAGGCAGGGCCTGGCCGGGCTCAGGCCTGCCCTGGGCTGGGGACTCGGGCTGCGGAGGCCGTCAGAGAAGACACCAGCCCAGTACCCCCGGCCACTGCTCAGACAGGGAGACTGAGCGCAGCCCCGAGGCCCCGGGGAGCTGACCCCACCGGGGCCTGGGGGGCACAAGCCCCTTCTGGGGACCTTGCTGTGCCTCAGCCTCCCTGAGCCTGCCTCATCACGGGCGGGCACCCTGGTGGGCACTGGAAGTTGCAAGGGCTGGGCAGGCACCGCACCCACAGTCCTCGCTTGAGCCATCTGTCATTGTGAAGGGCTCCTGGACACCACATCTGTGTGGTGCCAGTCCTGCCCACTCCAGTGCCAGCCGCGTTCCCCAGGAGACCCACCCGGGCCGCCGAGCCGGTGGTGGCCCCACTCTTGTCCCGCACACACACGCGCACAAACGTGTGAGCATACATGTACGCAAATGCACATCCAAGTATACACGTGCACATACGTGTACATGCCCGTGTGCACACTCACCCATAAACACACACATGTACGCACACAGCACTGCTGGAGGACACCCGCACTCGCATCGGTACATGTGCTCATGCTTGCACGCATGTACACACATGTGTGCACATGTGCATTAATGCTCACGGGGTCTTGCTCCTGTGCACACAATCACACACTTGCATGTGGACAAAGGCACACACGCATGCAGACACACACTCACATGTGCATATGTACACACGAAGGCTTCTTCGTTGGAACACCACGCTCACAGGGCATCCGGCTCCCCTCTCTGCACACCCACCCACCCCCAGATCTTCACCAGGCCTGTTCCCGGGGGGAGGATGGGAAGGGATCCGCCACGGGCCCTGGGCAAGGCCAGGGTGGGGCACCGGGCGCGTGAGGCAGCGTGATGCCCCATGGGGAGGTGAAAGGACGCTTGCTCTCTGGGAGACCAGCATCTGCTCAGCTCCAGTCAGTGCCAGCAGGAGCCAGGACTGCTCCCGGCCGGCCGGGCTCTGCACAGAGGGGCCAGGGCCACCGCCCCAGGGATCTCAGGGATGCGGCGTTCCTCCCACCATCTGAAAGCACCCTTCTCCCCAGCCACGGCCCCCCTGGTCTGGGTGGGGACCTTGAGAACAGGACCCCCCGGGTCCCAGGACACTCAAGCCCACCCCAGGCTCTTGACTTGGCCCGTGTGTCACCGGATAAACATTTACGGGACACTTCCTGCCTGGCCCCAGCCCGTCTCCGCCATTAGTGTGAGAATGTGGGAGGTAGGTGAGTGCGTGGGAACCTGTGTGTGCCGTGTCAGCGGGAGTGAGTGCCCTGGCTGGCCCGAGAGCCTCCGCCTCCTGGGGTGCAGAACGGGGTGGGTGCGGGGCTCTGGCCCAGTGGCCCCCGCTCAGTCGGGCTCCCCCTGCGCCCCCTCACCCTCTGGGCACCTGGGCTCCAGCCCCACCAGAGTTGGCCCTTCTCAGAGTCACCCAGTTGCCTCCAGATCTTTGCCCGCATCTCACCTCCTGGAAAGTCATGCTGTCCCCTCTGTGGGTTTACGTGACCACCTTCACCCTCCCAGCCGCAGCCCCCGCCGCCCTGCAGGGCTCCCCTGCCCGGAGTGTGTCTTGTGGGTGAGTTCCCAGAGTCCCCACAGGCCTGACGCATACGTGTGCCCAGCAGACGCACATGGGATGGATGGATGGATGGATGGATGGATGGATGGAGGAAAACCTGTGCTGGACCGGAGAGCCTGAGGAATCCCAGAAGGCCACCTAGAGCCCAGAATAGAGACTCTCTCCCTGCCCCTCCCAGAAATACAGGGAGCCCTCAGGTTACGACAGTCTCGACATACGGTGTTTCGAGTTGACGCCACTCACTCTCCTAAAAACTTTAAAAAAGGGAGATGTGAGCGTTTCGGCCTCCGCCGTTAGCGTCGTGCTGAGGGACTACGTGGGCGAACTGGTTTGGTTACGCGGTGGCGGAAGAACACGCAGTGACGCGGCCCGTGAGGGGGGGGCGTCGGCGGCCCCCGGTCGGCTCCCCGAGGCCGATTTGGACTGGTAAAAAAAAGCAAAGGTTCCGTTTGTGTTAGGCTAGGGTGTGTTTCGACTCACACCAAAATTTGGGTTGTGTTGCCGTTGTAGGAACGGAACTATGTCGTAACCCGAGGACACCCTACACCTTTTCCTGCACCCTCCAAGGGGCCGTCCAGCCCTGCCCATGGTCATCCTGCCCCCGCCCTCTGGTGCCATCACCCCCTCCTGCGGATGCAAAGACCGAGGCTCAAAGAATCGGTGGAGGTATCTGCCCGAAGTCACCCAGGCCCAAACCTTTAACTGCTGCTCAGGTAGCGCAACCAGCTGTTGCTCCATCCGCGACCTCGTTTAATGGTGGTCCTGAAGGGACCCTGGAGGGGGGTGGGTTTGGAGACAGAGCCTGGGTGGCAGGGAGGTGAGTCGGGACCTGGAGTCCGAGCCCAGCCTGCCATTTTAGCTGTGTGCCTTTAAGTAAGTTGCCGCCCTCTCTGGGCTTATCTCGGTTTTCCCTCCTGGAACTGGGTTTCTCGGGGGTGCGGTGGCTCCCAGCTGCTCCCGCTGCCCTGGCCTGTGACCCTGTGACCACAGTGTGCGCGCGCGCGAGGCGGAGCGCGCGCAGGTCGCCTGCCTTGCCGTGGGAAGCGTGGGAACCGGCGGGTGAGGTGGAAGGAAGGGCCGGCTCCGGCCAGCCTGGGGGAAGGGTGAGCGCAGGGACGCCCCAGGAGCGGCTCATTGTGACCAGGGCCGCAGGGGAAGGAGGGAGGAAGTCGGAGGGGCGGGGGTTGCTGCCGCAGCAGACCCCAATCAAAGAGACGGTGGGAGCAGGTGAGGACAAAGCCAGGCTCCCTGGAGACCAGCACCTCCTCGGCTGCCACCAGGGAGTGGAGGAGAGGCCATCAGGGCTGTGGCCTTCCCTGATCCCTGCTGTGTGCCCAGCTCAGAAGCGGGCAGTGCGGTCAGACGGAGAAGGGGGCACTCCACAAGCCTGGGAGGGGGCCTGGGAATGTGGGAGCTGGACCTGTGTGGGCCAGGACATCTGAGGACACTCTATTAGCGTCCTGTGGCTGCCATAACTGAGCACCACCAAGCTGGTGGCTTAAAACAACAGACACGTGTCCCCTCACGGTTCCCAGGGCAGAGTCTGCAAGCTGCCGTGTGGGCAGGGCCGCTCCTGTGAAGGCACCGGGGAAGGACCATCCTATGCCTCTCCGGGCCTCTGGGGGTGGCTGGCAGTCCTCGATGATCCTGGCTGCATTGTTCTTGTGCTTTGGGGGCCACAGCTCAACCCACCACAAACTCCACGGACCCCTAGTCCCACACAAGACATCTGTGCGAGCGTGGCCTCTTCCCAGGCCCTGTGGTCAGTTCCCAGGGCCCTCGAGTCAGAGTTGGGAGTGGGCGGAAAGGTGTGGGAAAGTGCTTCTGGCTGCGGGGGCAGCGAGAGCAGAGGCCAGGAGGCAGGACTGGGGTGCTGAAGGCCCGGGGCCAGGAGCAGGTGGGCCCACCTGCCCTGCAGGTGACTGTCAGCTGTGCCAAGCTTCCTGGAAGCATAGCCGCCCCTCTATCCAGCCCTCCCTGTCCTGTTCGTGGGAGGCTCTGGGCCCCACAGCCAGGGGTTGGGCAGTGGACATCAGTGGCTGTGGGCAGGGCCAGGCCAGAGCGCAGAAAGGAGACACCGCCTGTGGGCCTGAGGGCCTGGGAAGCCCGCGGCAGGTGTGTCCCCAGCCCCCACGGCCCAGCCAGGTCCGGGCTAAGGTTTCCAAGCTGGTGCCGGGGCCGGGCCGGGGCCTCCCCAGTGCGGGCCAGCCCGTGGCCCGGCTCCCAGGGTGCCGCAGAAATGTCCTTTTGTTGGCGAACAAAGCAGCTTTGAGCCGGGCCCTTATCTAGGGCCTTGGTGAGATGGGACACCACAGATCCGGGCGGGAGCCAGCCGGCCAGCCTGGACTGGCACCCCCACCCCCTTGCCAGGAGCGGCAGGGAGAGGCTGCCGGAAGGGGCTGGGGGTGGGGAGTGAGCTGGTGTTGCCTCCCACTGTCAGGGGCCTAGCTGGGCCCATGAGGGACACGGCCTGCCCATCAGATAAAGGTCAGATAGACACAGGCAGGCATGGCGGGCATGGCGGGCACAGTGGGCACAGACATAGACAGGTGGGCACAGGCATGCACAGGTGGGCACAGTGGGCACAGACATAGGTGGGCACAGGTATACACAGGTGGGCACAATGGGCACAGGCATGCACAGGTGGGCACAGTGGGCACAGACATAGGTGGGCACAGGTATACACAGGTGGGCACAATGGGCACAGACATAGACAGGTGGGCACAGGCATACACAGGTGGGCACAGGTGGGCACAGGGGACACAAGCTGGAAAGAGATGGGGGTAGGGAGCCCTCCCTCATGACAGGTGTTGGTGAGTCAGGGACAGCTCATCCTTGTCTCATGCCTGGGTCCCTCTGCAGACAAAGCCCCTGACCCTGGGCACCTCGCGGGCAGGGCCAGGAGGGATGGCCTTCAATAGGTCCTCCATCTAGTTCAGCACCAGGGTCCCAGGGACCTCAGAAGCCGACCCAGGTGCCAGGATGGGGTGCCAGCCAGAGGGTGCCCTGGAAGGGTCAGGAAGCCAAGACACCTCGCTCTGCCCCACACCCGGGGCCAGCTCAGGACCTGCCATCCTGCTCCAGGGTCAGTTTCCCCCTCTGCGCAGTGGACTCCCGGGGGGCCTCAGACACCCTGTCCTGCTGTCCGAGGACTCACCCCAGCCCAGGAGAGGCCCTACTGAAGAGCAGAGGTGGGAGTCCGTCGGCCACACCACAGGTCTGACCCCTCACCCCTGACACAGGGCGGGGTAGCCCCTCCGACGGTCTCAGGCCTGCGCAGGCCAGCGGGGTGCGGGACACAGACACGGTCACTCGGTTCCTCCCCCTGGGGCCCCTCCCTGCCCGCCTCCCTCCCTTCCTTATCTGTGTGGGGGGGGGCAGGAAACATCGATTGAAGGAAGGAGTGAGTGAGAGACAGAGAGAAGGAAGCGGAGACAGAGGAGCTTCCCAGCCCAGGACCCCTGGCCCTTCCTGGCGGGAAGTCCTTCTCTCTTCAGGCGCAGAGGCTGCCCGGGGGGGGGGGGGGGCGGGCGTTAGAGAACCCTGGAGGCTCGGGGGTGGGGGTGAGGGGGTGGGGGGGCCAGCTGAGTTGGGCACCCCCAGGACCAAAGGACAGGGAGGAAAGAGGGGGCCCCCAGCAGGAGCACCTCCAGTCCGCTGGGTTCGAGGCTGGGGCCTGGGAAGAAGGTTGGGAGCCCTGCCCGGTGAGTGTGCTCAGCAGACAACCCTCCCGGCTCCCCCAGACTCCTTGGGGACTACCAGGCCACAGAAAGTTGTCCCCGCGGCTCAGCAGGGCTGGGAAAGGGTGAGACCAGCTGCAGGCCTGTCTGAACAGGCCTATTTCAGCATGAGGGGGGGGCAGGGCCCCCACCCCCGCAGCCAGCTCAGTGGCTATAATTAGCCCCTCCTTGGAACCAAGCCCTAGAAGAACCAGAGTTTGTGCTATACAGAGCCCCCCACCCCCACCCCCCTTTTCCTTCCCAAACTCCTCTGGCGTTAGGCCAGGCCTGGGGGAGGCCAGCCTGTCCCTCCCCGGGTCCAGAGGATGGGAGTGGGGCCTCACCGCAGGGAGCAAAGGGCCCCCTCTCGTCTGGGATGGGGTCTTTCTGTTTCCACGTCTGCCTACCCTGCTCCCCCCCCACACACACACACCCCAATTTTCCCACAAGCATTTTTGGGCATAAAAATAACTTCATTGGGAATGACAGTCACTCCTCCGAGCCCCCAGCCCGAGGGGCCTGAGCATGACAGGCCTCTAAGCATCAGGGACTGGCAGCTGTATTAGGAAGTCGTTTCTCCAAGAAAAACGCCCGGGCTGGGTCCTTTATAAGTAGCCGTGTCTGGGGGTGTCGATGCGGAATGGGTGCGAGTCTGGTATCGGGGCGGGAGGGAGCGAGGGGGTTGCGGGTCCTGTCAGCGCCCCGGGCGGGCGGGCAGGGCGGGCGGCTGGGGAAAAACTCCCTCCCGCCCGTCCCTCCGTTCTTCTGGTTGGTTGAATAATTCATGACATGCCGGAGATGAAGGGGAGAAAAATCAAAGGTTAACACAGAGCACAGGGGGATTCACATAAGCAGGGAGATTCCGAAGACAGTTGAGGCCCCAGGCGGGTCTGCCCTCCGGGACTGAGGGTGGGGAGGTGGGTGCAGGCGGACCAGCGTCTGGTAAACGGATTCTGCAGGGCCACCTGGAAACAGGGGGACAGGCCGGGGGCCGAGGGCAGAGGTGTTTTTGCTGGGCCCTCTGTCTGCTACCCCTCACTCACGAGCGCGCATGTGCTAAGGTACCTGCCAGCCCAGGCCCTTCTCCAGGCGGGCTGCCTACCTGAACCTCTTCAGGCAGGCCAGGGGCAGGGAAGGTCACCGACTCTTCCTGAGTGGGGAGTTTTAATTGTTTTCAGCTGGCCAGGGGGCCCATCCTGGGAAACTCTCGGGGAGGGGGGCCACCCCTACATTACATTATATACTTCAGGGCTGGGGGACATGACACCTGTTATTTATTTATGTATCTATTTCAGGTGAGAGGAGGGGAGATGGTGTGGCAGACTCCTGCATGCGCCCCGACTGGGATCCACCCAGGCAACTCGCCCCACCCCTCTGGCTGTTCTGGTGCCCATGCTTGAGTACCAAGCTATTTTTTGCACCTGAGACTCCTGTGCTCCAACAGAGCTATCCTCGGCGCCTGGGGCCGTGTTCAAGCCAATCGAGCCACTGGCTGCAGGAGGGGGAGAGAGAAAGAGAAGGGGGAGAGGGAGAGGAAGAGAAGCAGATGGTCGCTTCTCCTGTGTGCCCTGGCCGGGAATCGAACCCCAGACGTCCGTGTGCCGGGCCGATGCTCTATCCCCTGAGCCACTGGAAAGGGCCAGAGCAAAAAGTCCTTTAGAATCTTCACTTATTCTGAAAACAGTCTTGATGCAAAGCACAGACCCTGCCTCCCAGAGAGAGGGGGTTCCCACGGAGCTGGGCCCGTGGCTGTGAGGGGGCCCTGCCCCTGGCTGGGTGCCCGGTGGCCACACACACCTCCCCCCCCCCCGGCTCAGCAGGGGTGAGGGGAAGGGTGCCGTCCAGGTGCACAGGACCCGCAAGGCTCCCACGTCAAGGTAACGGTATAATTATTCCGAAGCCCGTGGGGAGGAACACCCGCCTTGCCCGGACACCCCTCCTTCCCCTGCGCCCCTCGGCCCCACTCCAGGTTGGAACCCTCAGAAGTGGCTGGCTGTCACCTGCTGCGCTAAAACCCCCAGCCTCGCCCGGGTCCCTCTGTGGGTTTCCGCTTGGTTGGTGCGCTCCTGTCTTTCAGTGTCTCCTGAGGCACCGTGGAGATTCTGATGGGTCTGGAAACCTCAGGGACCCCAGGAGATGCCGCCCCCTCCAGCCTCTCCGGCCCTGGGCCGTTGGCTTCACCCCTGCCCCTCCAACCCAGCACCTTTGTTTGACTCTCACCGGTCCTGCGTTCACCCTGTCTGCAAATATCTATGAGGATGGCGCCCGCCAACTGCCAGGCACCATTCTGGGCACTGGGGAAAGCGGAGTGAGCGAGAGAGAAGGACAAAGGTCTCTCTCTGCCTGCATGGGCCTGGCGGGGGGGGGGGGACAGGGCACAGGGAAAACATCACGCTTCCGGTGGGTTCTGTGCTCAGGAAGAGGCCTTGGGCAGCGCCAGGTGTGAAGGTGGCGAGGGAGGGAACCAGCCAGGCAAGGCGTGTAGGGAAGGGCGTTCTGATCGAAGCGAGCAGCCAGTGCCGAGTGCGGTGGCTTGTTTGGGATAGAGGGAGGGTGGGGGCCGTGGGAGTGAGGTCTGAGAAGGGAGCGGGCCTGGGGGGTCCGGGGGGGGGCTCGGGGGTCACGGCCACGACTCTGACTGCTCCTCAGAGTGCAGTGGGGTCACCCAGGGACCCGCACCTGGTGCTCGGCTGGTGTCGGTTGTGCTGACTCCTGCTGAGTCTCCTGTGCAGACGGATGACGCTGCCGCTCTGTGCCTCGGTTTCCCCGTCTGCACCGCCACGTCTCTCAGCAAAGACCTGCGGGTTGGTGTTCGTAAGCGACTGACTTTTGCCTGAGCTGCTCAGCGGTGACCCTGTGTGCCACCCTCCGGCAGGCGTGGGGTGGGGGAGGGGGGCGCACACATTCGCTGGGTGTTTGGAAAAGGGGGAAGCGGCCGGTACCCCAAATAAACAGCTGTGGGGACCGAGCAGGTGCAGCGGAGCTCAGGGGGACCACTTTGCTCAGCGACGTGCAGGTCGATTTGGAAAACCTGGGTTAGAGCGGCCGGTTTTATCCAAAACGTACACTAAAAGACACCGCACGTCCCAACCTATCGGTGACCCGAGAAGAAAGTCACCAGTTAGTTGGTGCTTCTTGCCCGCCTCCCGCCGGAGCACGGGGCACAGGCAGAACTCGACCGAGTAGCTGGGGAAGAGCTCCTGGCATCTCACCAGATACCCACCCAAGCGGCTGCAGCCACGGGGCAGAAGAGCCACAAAAAAGCTTTCAATCTGATTTCATGAGAACAGCTCAGGATAAAGACCAAACCCAACAACAGCGGCGAAAAAGAATCCCAGCAAAACAGATGAAAACTGCAGACGAATTTCACTTCTGGAAACCGATGGAAAACTCCTAGGAAGGCGTTAGCTGACGGAACCCAGCGGGCCAGTCAAGGATGAGGGCCTCCCCTTCTCACGCCTCTCGTGGGGAGCGGGGGGGGGGGCGCTGGGCGGTGTGACTCCAGCCCCCCCCAACCCCACAGACTCTGCCACCAAGTCACAGGCTCTGCCGGCTTCTCTGAGCCTGTGGGCAGCCTCTCTCTCTTCAGGCTCTCCCCACCCCTGTCCTCCCCCCCCAATACCCCCCCCCTGGGGCTGCACACCCCTGTGTCCCTAATCCCTGCCCACACCTTTGTAAACAGTCGCTTTACTAAATCTCCAATTACCTCGTTTGAGTACACCATCTGTACTTTTTGCACCCTGAATTAAAAGATTATTATTCACCTTTGATGAGCTTTAAAAAAAAAAATTCATCTCTACCAAGGCCCAAAAAGCATTTGACAAAATTCAAGAAAATTCTTGATTAGAAAAAAAAAAAAGAAGTCATAGCCTGACTGGTGTTGGCGCAGTAGACAGAGCATCGACCTAGGACGCTGAGGTCTCAGGATCGAAACCCCGAGGTCACTGGCTTGACATGACCCCATGGTCGCTGGGTTGAAGCCCAAGGTCACTGGCTGGAGCCCCCCAGTCAGGGCACGAATGAGAAAGCAATCAATGAACAACTACAGCACCACAACTACGAGTATATGCTTCTCATCTCTCCCCCTCTCTCTTCAATAAATAAAATCTTAAAAAAGACCTCCTATAATAATAAAGACATCAATTCTTATGAATAAATCCACGAGTATAATGTTTCATGTTCAAAAACCGACAAGACTTTTTTTTTTAAAACAAGACTTATTTTTAAATCAAACAAACCTAATTCTAAGGCTCACGTAGAAAAAACTAAACAAACCAAACGGCCAAGAATATTCCGAAAAAGAACAAGTATGTTTCCATCAGGGTGAGGTTTGATCACACATAACAGACACCCACAGGCCAGTAAGGGTTTACCTTTCCCTTCTGTAGAAGCCCGGAGTGAGGCAGGCAGCCCCAGGTGGTGGTGGTGGTGGCTCCATGCTCTTCAGGACTCAGATCTTTCCCTCTCTTCTGTGTGGTTTCCTCCCCGAGTTTGCCCCATGGCCCAAGAAGGCTGCTGGAGTTCCAGGCATCACCTCCACGTTCCAGGCAGCCCGAGGGAGAAAGGAGGAAGCGTGCATGTCCTCTGTTACAGGGAAAGTCCTTGGAAGTGTCCGATACCTCACTTCACCTTCCCTCTCACGGGCCAGAACCTTGTCCAGTGACCACCTCTCTCTGCGGTGACACTGGGAAATGCAGGTTCTAAGTGCTTTGCTGCCTCGAATAAAACCAGGCTGCAAAGGAGGAAGGGAGGAAGTCATTCACGGATGTCGGAGGGTGGGCTCGTGCGGTCTCCGCCCAAGTGAGAAATGGGGAATACCCCCACCACACGTTAAGACAGGTTATAAAGCCTGACCTGTGGTGGCGCAGTGGATAAAGCGTCAACCTGGAAACGCTGAGGTTGCCTGTTCAAAACCCTGGGCTTGCCTGGTCAAGGCACATATGGGAGTTGATGCTTCCTGCTCCTCCCCCCCCCCCCCACTCTCTCTCCCCTCTCTATAATGAATAAATAAAAAAATCTTAAGACAGGTTATAAAGCTGTAATGATTAAAACGAGGACAGCCCTGGCCGGGTAGCTCAGCTGGGTAGAGCATAGTCCCAATACGCCAAGGTTGCAGGTTCGAGCCCCAGTCGGGGCACATAGAGAAATCTCATCCAGGGAGGGACCCGCAGGACCAGCCGTAGCCTTGCCTTCAGGACGGGGCAGCAGGGAGCTTTCCTCACACACGCTGGCTCGTGGTTGACTTGGCAAACACGTGGATGTGTTCCCCCTCCGGACGCAAGGGTGGACGGAAGGAGAGTGGATGAATGAGGGTCTGCAGTCCTCCCACAGCCAGGCCAGCTGTTCCAGGTCTGGGTCAGGGCTCCGGGCGTGTGGGAGCAAGTGGGGAAGGATGGTGAGGTCGCTTATTCACTCATCAAACACAGCTGTGCTGGTCCCCAGAGCTCAGTCCTAACAGAGCAGGCTTTCTTCTCAAATCCGACCTTGGCAGAGACCACAGGGCGGTGGCATGGGTGGGCTGACAACCCACTGTGACAAGGGCCATGCTGTGGAGGGGCACCTAGCAGACGGGTGTCCCAGACGGAGGGGAGAGAATGAGGGAGGTTGAGCTAGAGGGAGGCCTGATGAGCTAGCTGCCCCATTCGCCCCCAGGCAGCTTTGAGCCCAGAGATGAGCGTGGGGACGGCTGGCCCGGGCCCTTCCTCTGGGCTTTGGTGGGGCAGCTCCACTGGGCTCACTTTCTGGGGAGTCCTGGCCAGGGGTTTATCAGCATCTCATTTGCATGGCCATTCATCTTCTCCTTGTGTTCCCAGCCCCCCCCCCAAGTCCCTGCCTGCCCTGGAGAAAGGGTCAAGGCCTGGGTCCCCCTCCCAGGGGCCTCCCACACTGTCCCCCCTCCCCAGAGGAAAGGACAATGGAAGCCGGGAGGAGGTGGAGGAGGGGTCTGGCCTGCCGGCTCCGCTGGCGGGAACCATTGTGTGTGAAAACCTGAGTGTTTGCATAGCAAGTGCCTGGCCTGGCGGCTCAGTGGGGCACAGGCATCCCAAGAATTCCTGTCTGAGCCCTGAGCCGCAGAGGGCTGCGTCCCCCTGCCCTCAGCCTGCCCCACGTCCTCCTCCTCGCTGAGCCTCTGGGTCTCCCCGCCATTCACGCCTGGGTGGGGAGGGAGGCGACTGGCTGGGCACCGAGAGAGAGGGAGTGACCGGGGGCTGCCCAGCACAGAGGGACGGCTGTGCGCTGTGCCACGGCAGGTGCACCCCGGCCCGGGCAGCGGCCTTTCCCAGGGACCCTACAGCCTCCCTGCTGACTTCAGAGGTCTCAGTAATCCCACGGGAGGGACGAGGACGGGAGGTCCCTGTCCTGGGAGGGTGTCTGCTCTCAGCCCAAGGCGGCGAGGGACATGGGGGCAGGAGAAGGGGAGATGGTGCAGAGGGGAGGGAGGGAGAGCATCTGTCCAGGCTGAGAGAAGGGAAGGGCTACGTCTCTGCCAGGCTGTGAGCCATGCAGGGTGTGAGGGGGCTGCTGGGGGCACCGTGGGGCCCCAGACCCTGGTGGAGCCCACCCCGCAGACCCAGGGGTGACCCCTGGCAGCTCAAAGGGGACCATGCATGTCCCGGCGGCCCAAGAGCTTGTCCCTGTAAGGAAGAAAACCCTCCTGAACCAGGCCAAATAAGTTTGTAAAATAGGATTTTTATGTTGACTCACGTGTGGTTTACAATGAAGGCTGGGCAGCACCAGCTAGAAGTGGTCAAGTTGCCAATGACCTTCCTGCTGGGGAAGGGCCATTGTTTTGCTAATGGAGAGGCTTTCATACCAGAAAGTTTTTTTAAAAAAAACACTTTTTATTTAGTTATTCATTTTAGGGAAGGGGGAGGGGAAGGGTGACACAAGGGGAGAGGAGCAGGAAGCATCAACTCACATCTGTGCCTGGACCGGGCAAGCCCAGGGTCTTGAACCGGCGACCTCAGCGTTCCAGGTGGATGCTTGACCCACTGCGTCACCACAGGTCAGGCTCATACCAGCAGGTTTTAAGGAGAGGAAGCAAGGAAGAATGCAGGGGGAAGCAGCAGGGGTGAACTGCTTCCTACGGTTCCCTGAAAAGGTGCGTGAGACAGCTTGCTACGCAGAGAGAGGAAGACAGAGCTTATCTGAAAAGCCCCTTCCTCTCTCCTTTTCTTCAAAGGTTGTAAGACCTTCACGGGCGATTTCCAACGCCTCTTCTCTGACCTCACCTAGACCTCCTCCCATCCTGAATGAGTGACGTGTCCGCCCGGCTAAGAAAATCCCGCTTCCTTCGTTAGGTGGTCCGGGCGTTTCTGTCCTCCTCTGATGCCTGCCCGGCCCCTGCCTGGGCAACGGGGTGCAGGAGGCCGGTGGAGGCAGCACCCCTGGGAATCCCAGCCGCCCTGACTGCCGCTGTCCCAGACTGAGTTCTGGGCTGTGTTTTCAGGAGCAGGGAGGGGACAGGGAGAGTGCCCCTGGCCAGGGAAGTTTCCTAGAAAGGCCAGGAGGCCCGCGGGCCTCAGGAGGACAGGGAAGAGGCTAGTGAACTTGCGGAGAAAGGAGGTCGGTGGGAGTGTGTGTGGGGGGGGAGCAAGGAAGCCTGGTGGGTGGGTCTGTCCCTCTCTCTGCCCCCCCTGCTGTGGGACATCGCACTGTCCCCGTGGCAGCAGAAACCATCGAGAGAGGCTGAGGGGTTGCAGGGCACTCAAGGGCCCTGGCATCCACAGTCCCAGCAAAGGGACAGACAGGCCGCATGCCAGCCAGGACCAGGGTATCTATGAGGCCAGGATCCCTACGCAGCTGAGCTTGGGGACAGCTCTTTCTTCTTCCCCTGGGGACTCCCCTGACTGGCTCCTGGGGGCGGGGCGGGGGGTGGTCAGAGAGGGCTGGACATTCGTGCCAGCTCTAAGGGGCATGGTGGCTGCTCTCCCTGCAGGGCCGAGTGAGGCTCGGGGACTCTGGCTCCGTGGAGTTGGCCCTCTGGTTACTGTCAGTGTATCGGAACAAGCCAGGACGGCTCCCTGGTGGAGGCAGCCCTGGGAGTGGGACCGGGGCCAAAGACACGTAAGTGGAACAGGCTCCCCAGCGCCGGGAAGACCGAGTTCTCCTTGTGAGGATGGGGAAACTGAGGCCCAGGGAGTGACAGGGACTCGCTGTGGACACCGATCCAGGGAGGAGGGACCCTCTGACGAAAGCTGTATTGTGGTCGGGCGCCCCATCTTCCCCTTTGAGGGGGGACCGGACAGGAAGTATGAGGCTCAGCTTACTTCCAGCCCCTGGCTCAGGGCCCTGGCTCAGCTTCTGGGCTCCAGCTGGGCCCCGGGGTGACATCAGGGTGAAGGGCCGGAGGGCCGAGAGGACTGGGGCAGGAGCTGTTTACACGAGGGGTCAGACGCAGACTCCAGCCCTCGGCCACCCCGGATGTGGGCAGGAGGAGGGCTGGCTGTCCAGACAGAGCCGGGACAGGAGCCCCCCAGGCCGGCCTGCTCCCCTGCCTTGCCCCCCAGGCCTGGCCTGGCCTTTTCCTGCCTCCGATGATGCCTTTGGGGACACAGGCCCTGGGCCTCCCTTTTCCCTGCGTCCCAGGCCTGTTTCTGAGGGCGACAGTCGTCGGGACGGCCTCCTCTGCACACCGACTTTGCAGACCCTGGAGTCCTCTGGGGCTCGGGCCCTTGATCCCACGTCCCCCCCCATGTGGACGCTGGTGTCCCACCCACCCCAAGTGTCTGCACTTGGTTTTCGGTGGGGGGCGGGGGGCGTTCCCCCTCCCCCTGTTGAATTCCTGACTACCCAGCCCACCTCCTCCATTCGTGAGTGCCCGCTACACCCTAGCAGCCAGGCATCCCCAAACTATGGCCCGCGGGCCACATGAGACCCCCTGAGGCCATTTATCCGGCCCCCGCCGCACTTCCAGAAGGGGCACCTCTTTCATTGGTGGTCAGTGAGAGGAGCACTGTATGTGGTGGCCCTCCAACGGTCTGAGGGACAGTGAACTGGCCCTCTGTGTAAAAAGTTTGGGGACCCCTGCCACCAGCCCTGGGCCCGGCCAGGGTGGACACAGGCTGGAGTGCCCTGCCTGTCCGGAGCTCAAGGCTGTGGCTGCCGAGGGGCCTACAGCAGGGCCTGGGGTCCGTGCCCCCCCCAACCACCTTGGGGTCAGCTCAGCCCGCCATCTTTGTCCTCAGAGTCTCCAGGGGCAGAAACACCATTCCCCCTATGGGGCGGGGGGAGCCTCATGCCAAACCGGACAAGCTCAGGGGAGGCCGGCCTGGCCGCCTCGCACACTGACCCGCAGTAACCACCCAGGATGGTCTGGAACGAAAACTTCTTCCCGAAAAGTGAGTTGCCGCAGGCAGGCAGTCACGTCCCGGGCCTGGTATTTCTTCCTGACAAAGGTCAACGTTTCCTTAACTGGTCCTGCCTGTTGTCTTGCTGCATCTAGGACAACATGCCTGATAACATACCTCTGAAATGTAAGAGTCCTCCTCTGTTCCTGACCCCTCAGGGCACAACCTCGCTGTCCCGGAGCACAGACCCCGAGTCCCCGTGGTTACTGTTGTTGTGCTGACCGTTCCCTGCCCAGGTGAGCAGGTGTCTGTTTCTCTCGGACCAATCCCAGGGGTTTCCGCGATTCGCTCTCTCCCGTCCCCCTCCTCTCTCAGCAGTGGGAGTCCCGGGGCCCCTCCCGTCCCCCTCCCCTCTCAGCAGTGGGAGTCCCGGGACCCCTCCCATCCTCCGGGACCCCTCCTGTACCCCTCCTCTCTCAGCGGTGGGGGTCCCGGGACCCCTCCCATCTTCCCCTCGGATTCTGACGCATCAGATAAAGGCCAGAGCTGCCATTTTCCGCAGCACTTTTCTCAACCAGTGGAGATTCTGCTTACTGGCCAGTGGTCAGCAGTCTGGCTTGAATCAACTCATAAAAAAATTCTCACAGGTTTGGACGTTTCTTATGTTGACACTCCTCCCTGGTCACTGTGCCCTGAACTCCAGGCCGATCACTGGGGCAGGGAGGCCAGCTAAACCTAGTCTGTGTCCTCGTTTAAGACCCCACAGTCTTGGGGGTGGGGGGAGTGCGGGCAGCTGGTGATAGCTGCCCCTGCAGTCTGCCTCGCTGCGAGGAGACCCCTCGCTCCGTGCGTCCCAATGGCCACCCTCAGGAGGTGCAAGTCCCAGAGTGGGGCTGGCCCACCAGCGAGACTCTGCCCCTCCTCTACTTCCATCCACCCCACCCCGCACAGTGACCTTCCCGCAGGACGGAGAGGTGGCCTGCCCATTCCTGATTCTGTAAAGCCAGTAGCCACGGCCACCATCACAGCCGCCTGGCCTGTGCAGGTTCACATTTGATTCGGACAGACGGTAATGAAACAACGGAGCCAAGAACTGGTGGGCCATTACCTTTAATCCTAGCTTGCACCCGGCGGGCAAGAAATACACACAGTGGGAAAACACTTCCCCTTCCAGTCAGGGCTCCCAAAGCCACTGACTTATCCGAGTTTTCCTAGGATCAAAGGTTTCTACCTCACCAGCCTTATTCACCTCTGTTTCCCATCTCCTTCTCTCTGCACAAAGTGGCTTCTCCTTCAGCACTCCGCCATCTCGGCTGCTTCTCCTCTGCATTGCTAATTTCAGGAACCGAGAGAGACTGAGCCCTCGGTCTGCCCCGTTTTATAGTGTAGAAATCAAAAACTTTAAGCCGGGGGTAGTCACCCTTGTTATACCTACCGCCCACTTTCGTATCTCTGTTAGTAGTAAGATTTTCTAACCGCCCACCGGTTCCACAGTCATGGTGATTTATAAAGTAGGGAAGTCACTTTACTTTATAAAATTTATAAAGCGGAGTTACAGCAAGTTAAAGCATATAATAATAATTACTGAGTACTTTATGTCGGATTTTCGCTAAGTTTTTGTTTGGCAGAATAAATCTTTATAAAACAACTTACTATAGTTACATCTATCTTTTTATTTATACTTTGGTTGCTCCGCTACCGCCCACCATGAAAGCTGGAACGCCCACTAGTGGGCAGTAGGGACCAGGTTGACTCCCACTGCCGTAGGCTATAATGACTTGGCCAGCTTACAGCCCGTCCCCCACACCCAATGCAAACTATAAGCGAGCAAACATATACGTCATATTTACAAACTTCTTTGACTGACACCTCCCCACTCGCCTCCGAGACCCCCACTGCAGATGCTGACCCCAAGCAGAGACCCGAGATCCCAGCCCAAGGGGCCGGGCCTAGGGTCTCTGAGCAGCGGTGAGCGTTGACCTGTGGCGGCTCATACAGTTTCGTCAGCGGGTCCCACCGTGGACGGCTACCCAGAGCCAGAACGTGGTGGGAGCCCACACCGCTGTTCTCCACCACCCGGAGCCCGACGGATGCTGGGGGGCAGGGGGGTGCGTTTGCTCTCCCGCCTGCGTGCACCGTGAATTCACAGCTCGCGAAGACGACGCCGTCTCCGGCCTTCTCCCCTCCCGTCCCGTATAAACATTTCCCTCGTCGTCGGAGCTGCCACGGACACAGCTTGACCGACGGACGGCACATTGTTCAGGGAGACGGACGTGTGCGGGGTTCCTGAGCCGGCCTCCCCGCGCGTCTGGGCGGCGTCCAGGTTCCCGTTGTAAATAACGCGGCCTCAAGTGATGTCCGAGCGGCAGGCCATCTGGGCCTCACGTTACTTCCCGAGCATAAGTTCCCACCAGTAGAGTGAACGGGCCAAAAATATGAACACTGGGTGCGTCTGGATGCCCAGTGACGTCGGCGTGAGCCCTGGATGCCGTCTTGAGACGCAGACGGACCCTCTGCTGAGCGCTCCCCCCGGAGCTGGGGCCTCCCCACGGGGCCGTGGCTCCGGCCACATCCCAGGGGCCCTGGCCGCATGGGGCTGCCGTGGGCAGGACTGAACTCTGCGTGGCTCACTTACCCAGTTTCAACGAGTTCTCGCACTCCGAGACCCACGGGGCCAGGCTTCCCTTAGGGAGGACGACTCCAAAGGCCCCTGGGACCCCGCTCAGGGCCTGGGATGTGCAGAGAAGGTCCTGGGCGGCCTCACACGGCTGGAGGGAGATGCTCTTGTCCGAGAGGGCCGGCCTGCGGTCAAGGCCGGGCCACCGGACTCAGAGGCAGAGACCCGCCACCGACTCCCAGGCTGACCTGAGCCTGCCCCTCCCCTCCTCAGGCCTCAGTTTCCTGGGCAGAGCCCCCGCTGGGGAGCTCAGGCAGGCGGGCCTGGGTCACTGCGGAGGCGTCAGCGCAGGGACGGTGGAGGAAGAGGGACAGAGGGCTCAACCACAGAGGGCCTCGCCTGGCCAGGGAGCCCAGGCTTCGTCTGGGGCGTGGAGTGGGCCCGGATCTCGGCCCAGGCTGTGGGCTCCCCCGGGGTTCACACGTGTGGGGGGAGGGGCAGGCCAGCAACGGGACCCCCGGCCCGAGAGCCAGCTGGGCCACGCCACGCGGGGTAGAGACACTAAGAAGTCGTCATTTCCTGCCCGTTCTAAATATTTTGCAGAGCTCTGTGACCTTGCCCTTTCCTCTCCCCCTGGGGCTCCAGCCCCCCTGGATTTTCCTGTTTACTGCACCCCAGACGCTGGCCTTGACCTGGTTCTGCTGGGATGCTCAGATTCCATCGACAGCCTGAGGCCCCTGGTTCTGGGCAGCTGGCTGGGCGGGGACTGCACCCCACAGCCACGTTCGGACTCCAGGCCCTGGTGGCTGTCCCCCCCGCCCCCCGCCTTGAATTCCCTCCCTGCTTCTCCAGTTGGCCAACCCTGCTTAGCTGTCCCTCCTGCAGGAAGCTGTCCCCGCACCCCGCTGAGGCAGCAGAGGCGGGGTCTCCTCCCTTCAAGGGCTTGCCCCTGAGGGGTGACAGGCTGCCTACAGGCCCTTCCCCGTGAGCCCGCAGCTCCGGAGGGCCCAGACCCCAGTGCCTGGTCCCTTTGTGTGACCGCACACGTCAGGGTAGATCCAGTAATGGCTCTCGAAGTCTGAATCTAAACCAGGGGTCTTGGAGCCTGGAATCTCAGGAGGATCCACCCACTTTTCCAAGTGGTCAGTTCAGTTTGAGAGCAGAATGGTGACCTCCCACCTTCCAAACTCTAGGAAGATCCTAGACTGTGGGGATGGTGTTGGGGAGGAGCCGCCCAGGGTCCCGGGCTCGGGTGCTAGAGTATAAACAAACTGTAAAGTGCCTCCCTTGCTTTGTGAATTACCATGTGCCCAATGCAGCGTGGGCCCATGCTTCCCAAGGTGGCCTGGGGCCCTGCCAGGGCAGAGGGCCTGGCAGAAAGAGTCTAAACTTTTCATCATTCACCCATTATTTACACCCACCCCCTACCATACCTTTTTCAGTCCCTGGCCAACCTGGTGGAGTGATAGGGTAGAAAGAAAGATTCCCATTTTGGGGGGAGAAGAAAAGTAAGGCTCAGCAAGGCAAGGCGGTTCGTCCGTCCGTGGTCACAAAGCTGGTGAGTGACAGCCTGAGGTCTCAAACCCTGGCCTCTCCTGTCAGTGAGGGAGGAGTCAGTCCACTTGGGGGGATATTACCAATCCTGGGAGGTCTGGCCTTCCTGGGGAGAAGCAGGAGCCCCAAGGGACCCCCCCATAGCTGATTAAAGACCCCAGTGCCAAGGGAAGCTGCTGCCCCGGAGTGGGGCACCCCTCCCAGGTGAGGCCCCCAGACGAGGCCCCGCCTCCTCGGCCTGCACTGGCAAAAGGACCCCTGCTGTGACGGGAAGGCGTCCCTGCTCCACACCGCCTCTGACCTGAGACCGGCGTCCACCTGCCGGGCTGATGCTGGGAGCAGGGTCTGAGCCACCCCTCAGCCTCCACCCCCCACCCCCTGCAGGTCTCCCCCTGGCTCTCTGAGGGGGGAGGGGGGTGCCACGGGCCCCACTTGACAGGTGGGAAGGTCAACGCAGGAGAGCCGGCCTTGCCAGAGGAGGAGGAGGAGGAGGAAGAGGAGGAGGAGGAGGAGGGGAGGAGGAGGAGGAGGAGGAGAGGAGGAGGAGAGGAGGAGGAGGAGGAGGAAGAGGAGGAGAGGGAGGAGGAGGAAGAGGAGGAGGGGGAGGAGGAGGAGGAGGAAGAGAGGAGGAGGAGGAAGAGGACGAGGAGGAGAGGGAGGAGGAGGAAGAGGAGGAGGAGGAGAGGGAGGAGGAGGAGGAAGAGAGGAGGAGGAGGAGGAGAGGAGGAGGGGGAGGAGGAGGAGGAGGAGGAGGAGAGGAGGAGGAGGAGGAGAGGAGGAGGAGGAAGAGGAAGAGAGGAGGAGGAGGAGGAGAGGAGGAGGGGGAGGAGGAGGAGGAGGAGGAGGAGAGGAGGAGGAGGAGGAGAGGAGGAGGAGGAAGAGGAAGAGGAGGAGAGGGAGGAGGAGGAAGAGGAGGAGGGGGAGGAGGAGGAGGGAGGAGGAGAGGAGGAGGAGGAGGAGGGAGGAAGAGGAGGGAGGAGGAGGAGGAGAGAGGAGGAGGAGAAGGAGGAGGAGGAGAGGAGGAGGAGAGGAGGAGGAAGAGGAGGAGGGAGGAGGAGAAGGAGGAGGAGGAGGGGAGGAGGAGGGGGAGGAGGAGGAGGGGGAGGAGGAGGAGGAGGAGGAGGAGGAAGAGGAGGAGGGGAGGAGGAGGAAGAGGAGGAGGGGGAGGAGGAGGAGGAGGAGGAGGAGGGGGAAGCCGTGGAGTCAGGGGAGCCCCACTCTGTGGCTCCCGGCCAGAGGCCGAACCCTTTGTGACCTCAGAACAGAGCGCAGAGTTGCCCCACAAGGGCCAAAGCTGGTCTGGCCGGTTCGCGGCTGGCTCTCAGGTTGGACGCAGAGCTGGGCAGGGTCCAGGTGGTCTTGGGGGGGGCACACACTGTAGCCCGGCTCCTGCCAAGATGGATGGAAACCTTTTTCTAAAAGTAAATAAACTGTGGCTTGGCTGGTGAGGGCTGGGGGGTGGGGTGGGGTGCCTGGGAGCCCCTGATTCCCTCTGCGAAACTGTGAGGTCCTCCAAGCGTCTGGGCGCGGAAACACCTGCTCAGCCCCGGGATGAAGGCTGCGGGCGGGCACAGCTCAGCGCACTGAGAACATCGGGCTGGGCCACTTCCCGACGAGCGAGCGAGCGAGCGAGCGGATCTGACACCCTCCCCTTGATGGCTCTCTGGCCAGATGGCCCCACTGGGCTCGGGCTGAGGAAGTGGGCCCAGGGGCAGGCGAAGGAGCCTCGGCTGGAGGGTGGGTGCCCACTGCAGGGGTCTGGGTGGGAAGGGGGCTCCGGCACCCAGGGGTCAGGTGGTGCCACCCTCAGCCGGGCGGCGGCCATCTGGGAAGGAAGCGGGTGGAGCAGCGTGTGCCGACAGCACTTGGGGCCAGCAGGTCTGTCTGCTCCCTGCCCTGGGGTGGCCGGTCACGGGGGTTTGCTCAGGCTCCCACGGCAACAGCGGGAGCGAGGGTGGGCCTCTCGGAGGGGTCATGGGCTGCTTGCTGCTGGGCAGCCAGGCCTCCCCAGTGCTGGCCGGCTAGCTAGCAGGTCACAACAGGAAGCTCTACATGGTCATTCCCACACCGATGTGACCGGCAGGCAGCAGCCTGCCCTGGCCAGGGGCCTCCTGGAAGACCCCAGGGCAGGAGACAGGCCTGGGCACTCGTCCTGGCTCTGCCTGCAGCCCCCTGTGCCCCCTGAGGGCTGTCCTCTCCCTCTCAGGCCTCAGTGGACCCCTGGTCCCCTCCACCGTGCTCATTCGCACCCTGGCTGAGTGTCTCCAGGGCGCCAGGCTCTGTGGAAGCCTCGGCACCGTCCCACCCAGCCCCCGTCCTCGGGAGCACGTCCCTGTCTGTGGGACTGGAATGAAGACGCAGGAAGTTGGTGACAACTGTCACGGGTCACGGTGGGGCCCAGCGGCCCCAGGTGCGGAGGGAAGGCCCTCAGAGGAGCCGGCGAGGGGTAGGAGTGAGCGGGGCTGCATCCTACAGCAGGTGCCCCGGTCAGGTGCCGTCCACCCTGCAGATTCTACTAGAAAGAAGACGAGTCCTCCACTTCCCATAAACCCCGGCCTCGGAGGGGGGTTGAGGGTGATGTCACTGTGTCCTCTAGGCGTATGGTTCTGTTTGAATTTTTATCATGGGAGGGTTGGGGGGGGCAGCTTTAATAAAAAACATCTTTCCTTCCATCTTCTAAGTCAGGGGTCCCCAAACTTTTTACACAGGGGGCCAGTTCACTGTCCCTCAGACCGTTCGTTGGAGGGCCAGACTATAAAAAAAACTATGAACAAATCCCTATGCACACTGCACATATCTTATTTTAAAGTAAAAAAAAACAAAACAATAACAAATACAATATTTAAAATAAAAAAACAAGTAAATTTAAATCAACAAACTGACCAGTATTTCAATGGGAACTATGCTCCTCTCACTGACCACCAATGAAAGAGGTGCCCCTTCTGGAAATGCGGTGGGGGCCGGATAAATGGCCTCGGGGGGCCGCATGCGGCCCGCGGGCCGTAGTTTGGGGACCCCTGTTCTAAGTTGTAGCTGGGGTACGAATGAAACTAACAGAGACGGAGTAACAGGAGAAAATCCAACGTTCATACAGGTGCGTGGGAAATTCACACGAGACGTGCTGGACAAAGGACACAGGGTCCTGGGTATTTGATTTCGGAAGCCAGAATGGGCACAGCGTGGGGGGTGGTCAGCGGGTAGCTGAGGGAGAGGGGGGCGCCCAGGGCGGGGAACATCTCGCCCGAGGACTCGGAAACCAGAGGAAGGGATGCAGTTGGGGGAGCATCTCGCTCCCACGGGGTCCTGAAGCTGCCTGCTCACAGCACCGAGTTCACCAGCTTCCCTTCCTGGAGGAGGTTTCTGTGTCTGGGTCTCCCCGGCAGGAAGACGACGGTCAAAGGTTCTCTCTGAGTCTTTTGTTTCTGAAGAAAGAGCTTAGAGTCAGTACCCGGGAGAGGCTGCGGTCAGGTGGAGACATGCTGGTTTCCTTCAGGGGGAAAAGAAAAAAAAAAAAGGCGTTTGCATTCACATGTGTGGGGGGAATGTCACCGGTAAACACCAACATGTTTGTTTTTCCTAAACTGGCCTTGAGTGAAAGAAGAAAAAAGAAAAGAAAAAAGAGGTTCCCTAAATCTCCCAGCACCTTCCTTGCTGAGGGCTCTGGGGACAGGGGCCACATTGGCGTCAGCCCAAGGGCCCTGGTTCAAGGCCTGGCCCCCCGTGGAGGGCAGTGCGAGGATGGGGCTGGGGGGGTCATCTGCGGGGCGGGGGGGGGGTTGACAAGGGCCCCACCCCGTCTCTCCGCTGGGGAGCTGGTCGGAGTCCCTCACCTGCCCCGCGTCCTTTCTCGGTCACCGTGTGGCAGAGACAGAGGCCCAGAAACACACCCCAGCCTTGCCCAGTCCTGCAGGCCCTCCGTCTGGAACCCCCTCCCTGCGGGGGGCCCCCGGAGGTGTCCTGGGGGGGGCCTGAGCGCAGCCAGGAATCTGACACAGAAGCGAGCGGTGACACGACAGGGCCGGCAGCTGCGAGCCAGCCAGCGGAGCTGGGACAGCTCCAGGGGTGTCCCCTCCCTCCATCCAGAGCCTGCTTTGGAACCAGCATCCCCGTCTCAGTCAGAGAAGACGGGGCCAACTGAGGAAGGGAAAGGCCCACTGTTGTTTCCTCGTGTCCCTCTTGCGGTCTCGCCCGCTCACCGGGCTGGGAGACGGGTTCTCCGCGGGGCAAGCCCGTGTGACCCCTTGCACCCTGAGCTGTCCTGAGAACCAGGCAAGAGGGCCCAGGCAACGGCCCCCGGGGCGGGGATGGCAGCGAGGACCCGGGTGCCCCCGGGGCGGGGTCCACAGCGAGGACCCGGCTGCCCCCGGGGTGGGGACCACAGCGAGGACCCGGCTGCACCTTCGGGGACCTGGTTCGTGGAGATTCAAGCAGGCGAACTTCACGGTGGGCCACGTCACCTTGGTCCCCTCCCCCCCCACCGAGTTTTCCAGGAAGCCTAGAGTTCCTGCCTCCGATCCCAGGCCTGGCCCAGTTGGGAGTCCGCGTTTGGGGACAGAACACGTTCAAGTTTCGTCACTCCTGTCACGTCATCTCGCATTCTTGCAGAGTGTTGGCCCGGAGGAAGAACGGGCCTGTCCTCTCTTGGCCCTCTGTGTGGCCTGAAGGGGATCGATCTGGCTGGGGACCCGGCTGGACACATGACTGGAGCCCGTGAGCCTCCACCGGGTAGAGCCCGAGGAAGCTGGAGCGGCCGTCTCTCCGCCGCTCCCCGAGAAGACAAGACCAGCCAAGCCCCACTTTATAATTTTACAGACAGAAAGGCATCTCATTATGTGGTTCCCTCTAAAGAGGGGCCGGCTGCAGCCACGTGCCGGCGGTGGGCAGGGAGGCAGGGGGGTGCCCGCACCTCTGCTCTCGGTCCTCTCCCCTCCAGGGACCAGGCTCTTGTCCTTTTGTGAAATGACCTTCTGCGACTTCACCCTTGAACCCTGTGAACTCACCCTTGCTACCTCACTCCACTTCCCACCACCACCCCCGCCCCCGGCCTGGGGCAAAGCTTGTGAAATTAAAAAAAAAAAACAAAAACCAAAAAACTAGCTTTCTTGGCGCTAAAACACCTCTGGTCCTGTGACATCTCTTCCCACCGCAGTGACAGTGACCACAGACTCAAGACGCTTCAGACGACAGCACCGGATTCTCTCCCAGCTCCGGGGCAGGGCCGGTGGAGAAGTCTGAGATCCAGCTGTCCGCTCCCTCCAGAGCCTCCGGGGGGGGGGGGAGAGGATGGGGGTCCCTCCCGCCTCCCCCCTCCCCCCAGCTCTGGCCGGCTGGAGGTTGGTGCTCCTGGGCTTGTGGCCACCCCCCCCCACACACACACATTTGTGTCCAAATGTCCTCCTTCTCAAAACATCAGTCCTTGGCCGACAGCCCACCCGATCTCGATTACATTTGCAGAACCCTGTTCCCAAATGAGGCTCCCATGTCACAGGTTGCAAGGGAGAACCATCTAACACATCTTTGGGGGACATAATTATTCAAGTCTGGACACTCCACGGGGACAGCCAGTGACACACCAGGGGTCACCTGCTGGCAGGCAGTCAGTCAAGCCCGGTGAGGGAAGCACCCAAACAGTCAAACTGGCCCCAGTGTCTAATGGAAGGGCCCACTCACGACGACTAAAGGCACTGGGCGGGCGGGCAGTGACCTAGGCCTTGGGCTCCCTGCCCGGTCCCAGAGATGCAGGGTGAGGGCCGCAGAGAGCGCTGGGAGCCTCGGCAGGAAGGTTCTTCCTCAGGCACCTGCAAGGCCAACTCTCTCACTCCCTTGGGTCTTGGTCCCCCCCTCTGCTTCGTTGCCTCCTCAAGGAAGCCTTCCCTGCTGGCTTCCATTTGAAAGACCCCCACACTCCACTACCCCACCACCCGCCCCTTTCCATCACCCCCATGTACCTATTTAATGTCAGCCTTCCTGGGCACAGTGCCACCGAGGGGGACCCTAGTCTTTTTATTTATTTATTTATTTTACTGTATTGCGTTTTAGAGAGAGGAATGGATGGGGAGAGAGAGAGAGGAAGGGGGGAGAGAGAGAGAGAAAGCATCGATTTGTTGTTCCATGTATTTATATACTCATTGGTCGATTCTCGTATGTGCCCTGGCCGGGGATCAACCCTGCCAACCTTGGTGTATCAGGATGACGCTCTAACCACCTGAGCTGCCTGGCCAGGGCAGCAGGACCTCACTTAGTCCTGGTCACTGTCTTACTCCAGCATTTAGCGCGGGGCGGGGGATGGGGGGAAGATGCCCTACGGACACGTTCGCCAGCCCGGCCAGAGCACCCTGAGATGCCTAGCACGAGCTTCCGGTTTCCTGGGACCCCCCTGCGGCGGCCTGGGTCCGGGCACTGAGGGGCGAGGGGTGTCCCAGCTCCCGGGCTGTGGGGGTAGAGTCCGGGGCACCCCCATGCAGCCAGCATCTGTGTTGTTTCAGGTTCTTCCCTCCTGATTAATGCCGGGCTCCTGGTTCTAGGTGAGGAGTCGACGTCAGTTAGTACAACCACACTCAGGACCCCCAGCTTTGGGGAAAGCAGGACAGACATTCCTGGAGTGAGGATTCTGGGGAAGGGGGTCTCATTCACAGCAGAAGCCCACCTGCAGAGAGGAACTTCCCAGCTCAGCCAAGTCCCCAGAGGGTGGTGGCAGAGGGGGATCTACCCCCACGACCCCCACCACCAGCTGCACACTCACCTGGCACCAGCAGAGCTCTGGGCCCATCACCCCTTCCTGGCCCCACCCTCGGGCAATGGGAACCACAGAGTGAAAACACCAGAGAGGCCCTTCCCCTGCCCCCAGCTTCATGGATGGAGGGCCATGGGAGTGAAGTGGTCGCACTGGGGGTGCTCACCCCCCCACAGGCGTCACCCCTGGCTCAGGACGCCGCTGCACTGAACACACGTCCTCTGTGAGGGTCACTTGGCCGAGCACCAGCAGCATCCTGGACAAGGAGGCATAGTGGCCGTGGGTTCCCGTGTCCGCCAGCCCTCCTCCCTCCCAGCCCCGCCTCCTCCCACCAGCCCCTGGGAACATGCAACCCAATCCCATATGCAGCCTCCTGGCTTTTACATTGCTCCAAGTGTTTTTATCCTCCCATGCCTCAGTGAGGGTCTGCCTGACTGATGTTGTGCAAAGGCCCTGGGGTGGCTTAGAGCACCCTCAGACACAGGCTTGGGCAGGCCCTGGGCGGCCCAGTCCGCTCCTCCAGCTGGAGCTCTGCAGTCACAAGGCCACATGCAAGACTTGACCTTCCTTGCTGATTTTTATTTATTTTTTTAAAAAAAATTTATTTTATTTTTTTGTGGCAGAGACAGAGAGAGTCAGAGAGAACAGATAGGGACAGACACACAGGAAGGGAGAGAGATGAGAAAGATCAATTCTTCGTTGCAGCTCCTTTGTTGTTCATTGATTGCTTTCTCATATGTGCCTTGACCGGGGGCTACAGCAGACCAAGTGACCCCTTGCTCGAGCCAGCGACCTTGGGCTCAAGCTGGTGAGCCTTGCTCAAACCAGATGAGCCCGTGCTCAAGCTAGCGATCTCGGGGTCTCGAACCTCAGTCCTCCACATCCCAGTCCCACGCTCTATCCACTGTGCCACCACCTGGTCAGGCTCCTTGTTTAAAAAAAAAAAAAAATGATTTCACCAAATGTTTACCAGCCAGAAACCGATTACCATGATAAGGAAGCTGGAGAGGCTGAGAAAAGAGAGATGAAGGAGGGAGATGATGAGCATCCCCCTTCCCAGCTGCAGAAGCACCCCACGGGCAGCTGGCGAGCCCCATAGGCAGTAGCCACCCAGTGCCTGTTTTTATTTAAATGGCCCAGAGCAAGTCTCTCTGACTAAACTAACATTCCCACGCCAACACTCAGCAGCGCCTCTGGCTTTTGCCAAATTTTTTCCCTGAGCTGTCAAGGCAGAAATATGGAAGAACTCTGGTCTTACTTAAGGGTTGTTGGGGTTTTCCCCCTGCCCCCCCAACCCCAGACATGAAATAGCTCACAGATGTGCTGTGTTACCTGCGCACTGACGCTTGGGCCCTGATGTAACGGCAGGAACCGAATGCCCCTGCTGCCTGTAACCCCCACCCCCGCTGTCCCGGAGCCCCGCACCCTGTAACCCCCTCCCCCGCTGTCCGAGCGCCTGTAACCCCCTCCCCCGCAGTCCCAGCGCCCGCGCGCCCTGTAACCCCCTCCCCCGCTGTCCGAGCGCCTGTAACCCCCTCCCCCGCTGTCCCGGAGCCCGCGCGCCCTGTAACGCCCTCCCCCGCTGTCCGAGCGCCCGCGCGCCCTGTAACCCCCTCCCCCGCTGTCCCGGAGCCCGCGCGCCCTGTAACCCCCTCCCCCGCTGTCCGAGCGCCCGCGCGCCCTGTAACCCCCTCCCCCGCTGTCCCGGAGCCCGCGCGCCCTGTAACCCCCTCCCCCGCTGTCCGAGCGCCCGGGCCCTGTAACCCCCTCCCCCGCTGTCCCGGAGCCCGCGCGCCCTGTAACCCCCTCCCCCGCTGTCCGAGCGCCCGCGCGCCCTGTAACCCCCTCCCCCGCTGTCCGAGCGCCCGGGCCCTGTAACCCCCTCCCCCGCTGTCCCGGAGCCCGCGCGCCCTGTAACCCCCTCCCCCGCTGTCCGAGCGCCCGCGCGCCCTGTAACCCCCTCCCCCGCTGTCCGAGCGCCTGTAACCCCCTCCCCCGCTGTCCCAGCGCCCGCGCGCCCTGTAACCCCCTCCCCCGCTGTCCGAGCGCCTGTAACCCCCTCCCCCGCTGTCCGAGCGCCTGTGCTGCCTGTAAACCCCCCCACCCCTCCCACCCCCACTGTCCAAGCCCTTGTGCTTTTTCACCGTGGGCCCGTGGGGGGTGGCGGGGAGGGTGTGGGGGAGGTCGGAAGTCTTGAACATGTTTAAATGTGTCTGGTGCAAACGGGAGAAACCCACCAGGGGCTCCGAGTTCCTGCAGGCGGAGGACCAGGCCAAGGACGGTGAGCCCCACCTGGGGGACCGGCAGGAAACGTGGTGGGGGGAGGGGGAGTGGCGACAGGGGGGGTAGTGGGGGGGGAGCCCAGCAAACCATCTGTAGGGGCTCCTGGACCCTCTTGAGCAGTTCCTGCTGGGGCAGCAGGATTCTGCCACCGTGGGAAGTCTATTATTCTCTCTGTAAAAATAAAAATGACTTCTTTTTTTAAACAAAAAGGAAATTTACAGCTATTTTTAACCCCAGAAAGGATAAAAAAAAAGGGGGGGGGGAAGGAAGGTAGGAAAGGAGGAAGGGAGGGAGGAGGAAGAGAGGAGGAGGGAGGAGATAGACAGAGGAGGAGGAGGAGGAGACTCAGCCCGGCTGGCTTTTCCGTGAGTGACTCAGGCCTGTGGAGGCTTCGGTTGTACGGGAGCCCAGGGGGTGGGGCTCAGCAGTTTCGTCCCCTGAGGCTCTTTCTTTTTGGAGAAAGTTCTGAGCTACAGCCTGCAGGGCCAGGCACGGTGAAAGCTCCCCAGAGCCCTCCTGGTCCTCCCTGGAGCCCCCCTCCACCCCCCCACCCCAAGCAGGCCCTGCAGGGGGTCTCAGGATCCATCTGTGGGGCTGGAGGCTGCTGCGGGCAGACCCTGGTGCCAGGCTGGGCTCCACCACCCTATTGGGAGCATCACTGTTCAGCCCATAAAATGGGCATGGTGACATTTTCTCTGTCGTGAGAGGTGGGGGTGCTTCAGCCAGCCTCTACCTGGAGATGTCAAATCTGAGCTCTGAACTCAGCATCATCGCTGAGCCCACACCTCCTCCACGCAGCCCCCCTTACTTGGGCAGCCCGGGCCCATTTCTCAGTACCTCCCCCCGTCCCCCACCAACCCTGGAGTCCCCCAGCCAGGCCTTTCCTCCTCGGAGGCTGTCTTATCTCCCCGGGGCACCCAGAAGGGACCGCTGAAGCCCAGGTGACCCACCCCCAGCCCACTCAGCCCAAGCTCTGTCTGGGGGCCGCTGAGGGGACCTGAGGGACCGGAGAGGGGCCCTTCCTCCTCAGGACTTGGGAGGCCAGGCCCAGGGCCACCTGCTCTTGGGGTCTGTGCACAGAGCAGTCCAGGAGCTGCTGGGGAGAAGCAGGTGGTCTCTGAGCCCTCAGCTGGCAGGAAAGGACCCACAGGTGTTCTCGGTCAGAGCCTGTCCTCCTCTGGCCACCCCTCAGCGTCTCTCCAGAGTCAAGCACCAGGTCAGCCCCATGGGCCAGTTCCGTGGCCCTCGGAGCCCACGCCAGCCAGGCCTCTCAGCTTCCCTGCTGGGGAGGCAGGCGGCCTGCAGGGGACTTGCCCGGGCAACACACTGCGCGGGCTCCGTGCCTGCCTCTGGGGTGCTGACCCTCCTCTGCAGGTAGATCTCGCAGGCAACAGGGGGGCTCACGCCAACTCCGGCCCTGGCCCCGAGCTGTCAGGTGGCCTCGGGGGCTCCCGAGTAGTGACCGCTGTGGAACACGGGTGGACGGGATGCCCAGCAGGGGCAGGGTCCCATGTCCACGGGGCCCTTCCGTTAGTCTCAGGTCCGTCTGCCTGTGGGGTGGGCAGGAACCCACAGTGACAGGTCCCTGCCTTGGGGACTGCACACCCCCCGGGAACACTGTCCCAGAGGAGCCCAAGCTCTACTCGATCGGGCGTCCCTGATTCGACCTCCCCGTGCAGTGGGACACTCCTGCTTGTCAGCAGGGCTGGCAGCCTCTTCGAGGCCACTCTTGAGGTGGCTGTGAGGATGCTACTTATCAGCACCGACACTAACTGTCACCGGAGAAAAGACACGAGACCAACACACAAGTTAGTTGTAAGACTCACACAGGCAGTGTATTACTCACAAACCCTTTTGGCGTGCCTGGGTACAGCTTAAGGGGCCCCGTCGGCGTGCTCCTCTCTGCTGGCTTTGGTCAGAGCTCAGAGCGGCGTGGAGACAGTCCACATCAAGGTTGGAGTCTGGGCGACCACCTCAGCAGGGGGCCCCTCAGCTTTGGTACCTTTTCTGGCCAACGCCTTCTAACAGGTGTCAATCTACAGGATTATCACCTCAAACTGCCTTTTTGGGAGTTCCTCACAGGGAGCCCTTTTTATGTTAATCTACCGAAATGTCACATCAAGCCACTTTTAAGATGTTCCTAGGGAAGTTTCTTGTTTACGTTAAGTTACAGAGTTATGACATCAAGCCACTTCTTATCTATGTATAACTTCACACACACACACACACACACACACACTAACTGGGCCCTGTGCAGAAGTCAGACTCTGTTTATCACATCTGCACACATATTAATTCCTATCCAGACGGCATAACTTTATTTAATGTCCTTAATTCATTTTTTTTTTTTTAAACAACAACCAACTAGATACTCTTTTTTTTTATTTATTCATGTTTCGAGGAGGGGGGGGAGAGAGAGAGAGAGAGAGAGAAGGGGGGAGGAGCTGGAAGCATCAACTCCCATATGTGCCTTGACCAGGCAAGCCCAGGGTTTCGAACTGGCGACCTCAACATTTCCAGGTCGACACTTTACCCACTGCGCCACCACAGGTCAGGCCTTAATTCATTTTAATATTATATCTTCCTTACTTTCATATACCTGTGATATTTTTTATATTTCTATAAATTTAATTACTATAACATACGTTATATTACTACAACAAACAGGGCGTGGCCAGTGTTGGGTGTGGGGCCCCCCATAGGCTCTGGGGTGGCCTGAGGTCGCCTCAGCCCAGAAGCAGAACCACCCAGAGAGTGGAGCAGGGAAGGGACCCGATGCAGATGGCCTGGGGTGCAGCGCTTGCGGGGACCGCCCGCATCAGGCCTGACGCTGGCTCAGGGCGCGCTCAGTGGGTCTGGGCGACAGTGGGTCCCTGCATGAGAGGCAAGGGGCTACCCCAGCCTCCTTCCGAGAGCGAGGGGGAGCCTTGCAGGAGAGCCCCCCCCACGCCAGTCCCTCTTGGAGGCGCTCTGCGCCCAGCCGAGGGGCCCGCCCAGGGGACCAGGGGCGGGGGGGGGGTACCAGCCTGTCCAGTCCAATCTGAAACAACATGGCCGTTAGAACCACGCCCTGGAAAAAACGCTCAAGCCTCCAAGAAACACGACGGGTTGGTGTGAAGTGGGGAGAGGGCAGAGAGGACTTCAGACATCACTTCGCAGAGGGGGAAACTGAGGCCCAGGGGAGCATGCATGATGCTCCATGCGGGGCTGGGCCCGGGTCCAGTCATGGTGGGTGGGGTGAGAGGCTGACCACCTCTTGTGCTCCCCAGGGGCCTCTCTTTGCAAGCGGGTAGGATCTGTTTTACAATCAGCTTCAAAAGGGGGAGGGGACACTAGCCCTCTCTGTGTCCTGGGATCTTCCCACAGCTGCTCCAGCCAGCACCCCCCTACCCAGGAGGCCACTGCACCCTCATAGGCCACCCCTTCCTCAGCCCAGCCACCAGCCTTGCCCCTGCCAGCCCTAGGTGTGCACACACGGCCCACCCAGACGTCAGGGGCCCATCTGCCCACTGAAGACCAAGACTGGTGCTGGCCTGACCTGACCCAGAAAGATCGGAAGCGTTATGCTACACCCCCTCCCCTGCCCCGGACTACAGGGTCCCCCGGACTACAGGGTCACGGACAACAAACACCTGAGTGCCATGAGGAGCCAGGGCAGGAAGGAGGGGACCGGAGCCCCAGGCCTGGCTGCACTCGAGAATCCTGGGGACCTTGAAACACACCGACATCTCTTCTCCCCCCTGAGAAGACGAAGCGCCCTGGCCGGCTCGCTTGGTGGGTTAGAGCAGTGGTCCCCAACCCCCGGGCCACGGACTGGTACCAGTCCACGGGCCCTTAGGTACCGGTCCGCAGAGAAAGAATAAATAACTTACATTATTTCCGTTTTATTTATTATATTTAAGTCTGAACCATGTTTTATTTTTAAAAAATGACCAGATTCCCTCTGTTACATCCGTCTGAGACTCACTCTCGTCGCTTGTCTCGGTCACGTGATACATTTATCAATTAATTAAAAAAAAAACAACAGCAAAAGAAATGGACAAGTCATGCTGGAACCTCTGTGAGAGGAGGCCAGGATGGTTTGTTCGTTTTCAGGGGACAGGAATGGGTCAATGTCAGCACAGCCTGCCCCACCCACCACCCTGACCCCTGACGATGGCACCCCGGTATCTCCGGAAGCAAGAGAAGGGGGACCTGACCCCGCGCAGTTGGCCTGGGGCGCACAGGGCACGGGCCTGGGGCGATGCCCGGTACCTGAGGTGGCCCCTGGGGAAGAAAGCAGTCCCTGGACACGTGTCCCTGTCCTCAGCAAGCCAGGCCTGCAGTCCCCACTGCCACGGGTTCCAGGGTCCCCAGCCAGGGCGGGCGGCTTCCCTGAGCAGCCTGTGTGTGGGACCACCCTGGGAACCTCGTCTCAGCCCCCCCACAGAAGCAGGGCAGGAAACCCAAAGTGGCTACATGCTGCTGCCCCCCCCCCAATTCTGCTTCTTGACCTGCACCATCCAGGGCTGCCCAGGCCTTAGGAGGAAGTCTCCAGGCCCCAGGTCATCAGGACCCCTGGTCCTTCCTCTCCCTCGAGGCCCCTGGGCCTGGGAAGAAGGTTCAGTAAGAGGGACCACAGGAGAGGCCAGAAATCTCCTGCTTAATTTGCGAGTGAAAAAGCTTCTTCGAACCCACTATTTAAAAAAAAAAAAAATTATAATTGATTTTTTAGGAAGAAAGAGAGAGAGAGAGGGGCGCTTGCATGGGGGGTGGGGGGGCAGAGGGGAGAAGCAGAAAGCCTCAACTCATAGTTGCTTCTCCTTAGTTGTTCATTGGTTGCTTCTCATATGTGCCTTGACCGGGCAAGCCCAGGTTTCAAACCAGCGAGCTCAGCATTCCAGGTTGACGTTTAATCCCCTGCGCCACCACAGGTCAGGCATCTTGGAGCCCGCTTGCCAAGGCTGCCCCATCCCCCACTCTCTAAGCCTGGGGAAGAAGGAGCCCCTTCCCCAGCCCCAGTCACTTCTGGCTTTCCTGAGGTCTCCTCCTTGGCCCCAGCTGCCCAGGTGGCAGGTAGCACAGGGGTTGGAAGCCTGGGCAGTCTGCTTGCCCTGTCTGCCCTGTGGACTAAACGAGAGTGCCTGGGTCTGGAGTAGAACTGGGCAGCTGGGCAGACCCAGCTCCAGGGAAGACACCCCCTCCCCTTGTCCAGTGCCCGCCCCCACCCCATGTGGCCTTCCCACCTCCAGTGCTGCCCCTTGGCAGAAGGGCGAGGGCTTGCTCCCAAGCCAGGGCAGGGCAGTCTTTAGTTTGGGCGTGGGCCTCGTTGGCAGAGACACGGGGCTGCTACGGAGGGCACACAGGCAGTGTCTCCCGGAGGAATGCCCGGCTGGAGGCCCCCAGTCCACCCCTGGGAGAAGAGGGGGCATGTGATGTGCAGAGCCCTGTGTCTGTGAAGTCAGGGGAGGGAGTTAGCAGCCCCCTCTTCCTTCTGTTAGGATCTGCTCCTCCAGGCTTGCTGCTACTGTGGAGACATCTCTGCGGCCTCCGGGCACTGATCACAGAGAGAAGTTACCCCCGGCTCTGAGGAGTGCGGCCTGTTTCTGGGAGGAGGCAGGCCAGGGAGGTTCCTAGCTGCAGCTGCCTAGGGCCTGGGCTGGCTGTCCCTCCAGGGCTCACAACAGCATCCCAGCTGCCACCAGTGCCCTGCCACAGGTGAGCCAGGCAGGGCTGACCGGGTCAGGTGTGCAATCTGGCACTGACACCCCCACTCTGCCCACTTTCCTGGGCCTCCCTGGCAAAGGCTGCTTCTCTATCACCTCCAGGTTTTCTGCCGTCTTGTGGGTTCTCCGGAATGAATGCCCTTCGTCTAGCTAGGCTCCTCTCCACCATGAAGGCTCCCCTCTGGCTTCCATCTACTCCAGGAAGGCCTCCAGGATGCCAGGCGGGGTAGATGCCCCTTGTGCCGCGGCGCTCATCGCCTGCCCCGTGTTGGAATGGGGCAGGCTGTCTGTCCCCAGTGCCAGGCCGTGAACTCTGGTTTCCTATAACGTGGCAGGCATTTTGGATGCCCGGCGCTTTAGCCCGCCTTGGCACGGAATGCCCAAGTCTGGCATCGACGCAGAGAAATAAATCATGCGGAAGGAGCACGTGGGAAGGCTCGGGAATGCAGGGGTGCTAGCAGCGGGTCTGCCTGACCCGCATGGTTTGCGGGGGCACCACAAGTGGGAGGCGCCAGGGAAAGGGTAGGACAATGAAGTGACCAAGGAGCGTCTCAGAGGCGTGTCCGTCCTGGGGGTGGGGGCGAGCAATACGTCAGGCCGCGGCTGTTGTTCTGTTGGGGCACTCAGAGCCTCCTTCCCAGAGGCTGCGGCTGAGACCACCATCGCTCTAGGTCAAGGGCCCGGGCAGTCAAAGCCGGGGGTATATAGCGTCGGTCTCCCCAGGCTTAAAGCTGAGACCGCGGGGCTCCTGGGGGTGGAGCTGCGGGGCCAGGGTCTCCCAAACTTGGCTCCGACCCCTCCTCCCCACGTCTCCAAGCTCAGCTCCCCGCCGGGGACTGCACCCCGCAGTCCTCCCATATCCCCAAAGAGCCCTCGCCTCCTCAGCTATTGAGATGCAAATGGTTTCCAATTGTCTCCGGTCCAGCGCAGTCAGCGCCGGATCCTTCCGCAGCCCAGAACCAAACTTTTGCTCTCTGAAAACTTTCGAACGAGAAGTAGTCCCTAGGGCCGGTCCCCGAGCCCCTGCACCTTCGCGGTCCCCAACCCGAAAGGACTCGGGCCCGGGGCGCGCGCTCGGGCCGGAGAAGGTGCAAGGCTGGCCGGGGCGCGCGGAGGGGCGCGGCCAGCGAGAGGGAGAGGGGTGCGGAGGGATCGGCGGGGGCGGGGCGCCGAGGGGCGGGGCCGGCGGGGCGGGGCGGGGCGGAGCGCACGGCCGCTTGCCCTGCTCACTAGTTCCTCGGCCGCGGGAGGGGACGCAGGGGTGCGGGGTGCCGGCTCTTACGCGGGGCAGCGAAGGGACCAGCCGGGGCGCGGAGCCCGGGCTGAGTGGCCGCGAGAGCCCAGGCGCTGCCCTCCAGCCACGAAGGAAAGGGAAGTAGTGGGCCGCCGCCGCCCGTGGGATCTCCAGGCGCGCGCGTGTGTAGCCGAACCGCACCGGCCCGGCGCAGGAGACCGCCACCGGGCGCGGCGGGCAGCCGGCGGGGCAGGCATGCCGCCGCTCCTGGCGCCTCTGCTCTGCCTGGCGCTGCTGCCCGCGCTCGGCGCACGAGGTAGGCGCCCGCCCACAGCGAGCCCGCAACTTTCTTCACCCTTGGAAACTTGAGCGGCGCCCTACGCGCGCGTCCCGGGTGTCTAGGAGCCGGCGGCCAGGGTGGGAAGAAAGGGGGACTGGGCGCTACGGGACGGGGGAGGGTGGGATAGGGTGGGGTGGGGGAACAGCCGGAGTCGGGGGGCCGGAGGAGAAGGACTGAACCTCCCCTGCGCCGCTTGCCCAGTCTGGGTAGACTCGTGGCTCCCGCTCCTGGAACCGGTTTGAAGTCGGGTTTGAAGCCCGGCGTGGCGCGCTGGGAGCCCCCGGAGGCCCAGTCCTGGGCTCGCGCCCTTCAGTAGCTGCGCGTGGGGCTCGCCGCCGGGGCGGGCGAACTGCCTACCACTTTTCGATTTGAATCGAGTCGGTTTTTTTGGGCTTCCTGTTGCTTTGGGGGCCATTTATCTTTTTTTCTTCGTCTCTGGCCCGCGCCAGGGGCGGATGTTAGGGCGCGGAGTGTGGGGTCCGGGACGCCGCGTTCGCCTTCACCGAGCCGCGCGGTCCGGCGGGGCGCGAGGTGGGCCGGGTGTACCTACCCGGTTATCCGAAGTTCGCGCAAAGCCGGACCAAGGGGCGCAGACCCAGGATCCAAGGGTCCCCGGGCTCCTAGCCGCCCTGCCCGCCCAGTGTCCCTTTCCCAGGCCGGGTCGCAGCCCCCTATCCTGGTTCCGGACAATTTTGGGGGTGGGGGCGGGGTGGAAGACTCAGCTGTGACTGGGGGGGACTTCAACTTTGCGGAGTTCAAGGTTGGAAATATTTCCGGAGTGGGGAGGGGGCGCTCATTCCTCTTCACTTCACTTGGAGGGGAAATCTCTGAGGAATCTAGTGGTGACTAATTCAATTTCCCTAAAAGTTGGAGGAGAGAATTAGCTCCCAGCTTCCAGAAGATAGGGTTCCATGTCACGCCCTGTTCCAGCTTCCGCGAGGGGCTTAATTTACACCGCCCTGGGAAGATGATGGGGAGAGGAGGAGCTTGATTCCTTAATCTCTTCTCGGGAGTGGGGTCAAATTCCTCCCGAACGGGGCATCTTCATCTTTCTCCCTGGGGTGTGTGTGGGTGGGTGCAGCGCTGAAGATGCCCGAGGGAGCAGGTATTGGGTGTCCTTGAAGGCGGGGCCAGGTCCCCAGGGTGCAGTCCCGCTGCCCCAGGAGGCGGCCCTGGCACGACAATAGCCTGCTCTGATTGCTCGGCCGGCGGGCGCTTTGTTGGCAGGCGGGGCGGCTGGCCTTGCAGCTGTCGCATTTTCCCACGATCGGGGGAGAGGAGTGTGGCCACCCCCCAGCGCCGCCCCCTCGCAGAACGTGTTTGAACAGCAAGACAATCCTGGTGGCTGGATAGGGCCAGCCGGGCTCCCCAGTGAAGACGGCGGGGGGCGGGGGCGGGGGGGGGGGGTGCGGAGTTTGGAGGAGTTAGCTCAGGGCCTTCCAGGCAGTGAGCAGGACCTGTGCACCTGACACCTAGGCAACTTGTTTCCCTTCCCCCCCCCCCATTTCAACATTCCGGGCAGAATGTGGAAGCCCCTTGGGGTTCATGCGAGAGTTTCCTGGGGCCCCTCCGGGCCCCCCAGCAACCCCATTATTATAAGGCAGAGCCTCCAAGGTGAACGGTGGGCCATGCCCCTGGGGGTGGACCCTTCCTGGGGGGAGGGGCAAGGGCTCTGGGGCCTCCGAGGCTGACCTCCCCTCTTGCCCCGCCCTAGGCCTGCGATGTTTCCAGCCCAGCGAGACCTGCTTGAATGGCGGGAAGTGTGAAGTGTTCCCCAACGGCACTGCGGCTTGCGTGTGAGTACGCGTCCGCGCCCCTGCGGGACCTGTTGCTTTGTGGTAGCAGAGCCCCTACCTCTGCAGCAGGGCCTGCGGGGAACAGAACAGTAGGCCATTGTCTTCTGGAGATGGCCCAGAAGGCTGGGCACGGTCACGTGCTACTTTTATTGGACAAAGTCTGGCAATTACTTAATCACCCGCAATTATGCTGCGTGTGGAGCTGGTCTGGCCTCTGGAGGCTGGGGCACTCCTTTGTGGGTCTTCCTTGGGCTCTCGGGGTGCCAAGTGGGAATTCCTGGTTACCCCGTTTCATCTTAAAGCCCCAGAGAGACAATTGACCTGCCAGGGAGGCTGTGGACCCTTTATAGAGACCCCCAAGCCACCTCGCCAGCCCCAAAGCACCTCTCCTGGGCAGGTGATAGTCCTCCCCCAGACTGGCTGTGCCTCTCAGCAAGAAATTTACGCCTCTTTTCAAAGTCAACCCCACTCTTCTCCGCCCTGTGCCATCCCTCCCTCGCTTGTTCCTCTGGCCTCAGGTGGGGCTGAGGGGAGAAGTTAGACCCAGTCTTATTGGCTGGTGCCCTGTTTCCTCTGGTTGGGAGCGAAGGGGGTGGGAGTACCTGCCGGAAGGTTGGTTTCCATCCTGGCATCTGCAGCTCTGACCTGCTCCCCTGGCCTTCCGGCCCCTGGCCTTTCCAAACCTTGGGTCCTCAGCTGTGTGTGCAATGGGTGTGTGTTGGGGGTGGGAGGGGGTGGGGGTGTACGCACATCTGCAATCTGCCCGCCTGGGAGTCCCACTCCGCCTCAGGGAAGTTTTCCTTCTGTGACCGATGCCCTTCAACTTGAATTCATCCCTGAGGGGAATACTGAGGAGGTGCTGGCTGGCTGGCTGGCTGGCTGGAGGCCGGCCCCCCCTCCTTCCCCTGGAGGCTGCAGAGGAAGAAGTGGCTCCCCAGCCCTGCGTCCATCCATCCATCCCTCCGTGGGGCACGGCGAGCCTTCATTCCAAGTGCTGAGGGCCCATCCCCTTGACAACCCCCACCCAGCCAGTGGGCAAGCAGCCCCCCCACCTCCTAGCTCCCCCCCTGCCCACACTGAAGCCAATTAAGCAAGGCCCAGGAACAGTTGATTGGACAAAGTGGATTGTGTCTTTGTCAGATGCTAATGAATGCGCATTTTTTTTTTTGTTTTGTTTTTGGTTTTTGCTTTTGGGGGGGGGGGCTTTTTCTGCTCCTCCTTCAGAAAGCCTGACCGACGCTTGATGCCCTAAATCTTGTTTCCTTCCATTCAGAGACCGACAGCTGGGACTCAGTGGAAGTGCAGTGGCTATTGTTGGGGAGGCGGATTAATGCTGTGTGATTAATTATGCGTGGCTTCCCAGAATGCACAGCTCCTCCTGCTGTAGCCTTCCTTCGTGGTGGTGGTGGTGGTGGTGGTGGGGGGCAATGAGAGTGCCTGTGCTTTCTGCGGAGGGTTTGGAGAAGGCAGGGCAGGGGGGGCGTGCTGGGGTAAGTGGGGACAGTGTCTTCTCAGTGCCAACAGCGAGTAGGGACAGCCTGAGGAAGCTCAGAGGAAGTTGGGGTGATCCTGGGCAGAAGCCCATACAGACTCTGTGTTGCCTGGGTCAGAATAGGGGCGGCTGCCTTGGGGTACAGGCTGCTGCAACCCCTCACGGGCATCTGGGGAACAGAGCAAGAGTGTGACCTCCCCCTGCCACCCCCCCCCCCAAGCCTGGGCTCCTTGGGAACCCTGCCAGCCCAAGCCAGGCCACACGGATCAGTCAGGGTGCAGGCCTTGTCTCTCTGCCCCGGGGGCCTGGCGCCCCCTCCTTCTTGGCGGGAAGCCTGCCTCGGTCTGGCCTGGCGCTGGGCCGAGCGCGGCCCACAGAGACCCCATTGTGCACACCCCACAGAGCCACTTGGAAGAGGAACGGAAACGGCGTCCTCAGAGGCCCCGCCTCGGGCGGCAGGCGCTGCGTTGGAGGCGGGGACCAGAGCCTGGGTCGGGCCCCCAGCCAGGTCCAGGTGTGGAGAGGCACACAGGTCCCGGGTCACAGCGCCGTTGGGGGGGGGAGTGCGGCCACTTGGGGGCAAAGGGCCCAGCTCTCCCTCCACTTCTGGGGCCTGTGCCTTCTGGCTCGCCCAGCCCTGCACTGTTTTCTGGAGGCCCCGGGAGGTCTGCTCGTGCGAGAGGGGCCCGTCTTGTCCGGCTCTCTCCTCGAAGGTGCCAGGGCACACAGCCTCCCGGAGCCCACCGACCTGGGGCCGTCTGGAAATTCTTCGGCTCTGCAGGTTTGCTGGCTCTCTCACGGGCAGGCCGTGGGAAACGGGTGTCACGATGCCAGGCCTGTGAGTACCTGGTGAATCATCTGTTTCCACCCAGAAAAGAAGGAACCTTCCCCAGCAGCCGCTAGTCAGGTGGCTGCAAGTCTCAGGATGGGAAAAAGAGATGTGCAGATAGATGTCTTCCTAGGAAGTCCCAGCGGCCTGGAGGATGGGCTCTCTGCAGGTCCCTGTGCGTGGAGCGGAGCGCCCCCTCTGGACAGCCGCGCTGTGTGTGGTGGCCCCTGGGGCGGGGCAGGGAATCTGGCGGCTTGCAGGCAGGCAGAGGCGGGGTCACTGGAGCCTTCTGCCCACCTCCGGCCTCTTTGCCAACCCCCTTGGTGCTGAAGGAGGACACTGAAGTGGGCCTCCCCTCTTTTCTCCTGGAAGCTCTGTAGGGCCTGTGTGTCCTTCAATGAGCGTACATTCGTGGTCCAAAAGGCTCCTGGGGGCTGCCAGGGTTCATTCTGGGAGGCGAGGCCCCCAGGACGATGAATAGACTTTCCCTGCCTGCGAGAAAGGCAGAATTTCACTGGGTATTCTCCAGGTGGTCATAGCACCGGGCTGAGCCGCCCGGCCCCAGGCCCTGGGAGCCAAGTCCTGCTGGCTGGCCGTGGTCATGGTGGGCTTTAAGCTTTGATCCCTCCTTGTGTTTCATGCCTGCCTTTGCTGCCCCCAGCTCCGTGGCCTTGGGTGACTGGGCCACCCGAACTCACTCTGCTGTCTGTAACGTGGGTCTCGTCCACCCGGGGCGTGTAGGGGTTGTGTAAACGGCCGCAGACAGTGGGTGGGCCCGTCTTCTCCATTGGAGCTGACGGGCTGGTTTCAGGATCCTCATTCTCAAATGTTTATTTAGTTGGCTAATTCGGAAAACCCAAGAGATGCTTGCTGTCTGGCGGGCTCTCGGCAGGGGTCCGGCCCGGGAGGGCTCGCCCGGCCCCAGGGTTTGCCACCCAGATGGCTCTAGGCAGCAGCCCTCTTGTGCTTCCTGTCTGCAGATGCTCTGGGTGCCAGCTTTGTGCTGGGTCCTTCTCCGAGCATTGGCACGGCGAGCTCAGGTCAGACGGCCTGTGCCTGCCTGGGGTTGCCTTTCCCGTGTCGGGGTAGGGGAGACGAGAGCAGTGGCACCCGGCTGCCTGGCAGGGCCGAGCACGGCGGGTGGCAGCTCCCAGCAGCCCTGCACCGCCACAGGCCTGGGGTCAGGCACGGGAAGTAAGCAGGCACAGAGAACCCGGCGCAGACTGGTGTGCGGCCCTGCCTCTTTCTTCCCTGGGTTCCCAGCCACTGCCCCGTCCTGCCGTCCGGCCAGCACGCCTAGCCACTCCTCAAGGAAAGGGGGCTGAGACCGTGACTTCTGGAAGTGACTTTGGGTGGGAAGCCAGTGGGCCAAGCCACCAGACTTGGAGGCAGGAGGGGTGGAGGTTGGGCCTCCCCGGCTCCTGGTCCGGCTCCTGGTCCGGCCGTGTCCGTGGAGTCACTTGCAGTCTTGGGCGAGGCTGGGGGAGGGACAGGTCAGTAATGCTCGGCCTTGCCCTTGGGCTGCGAGCAGAGAGGTCCCCACTGGACTGCCTCTGTTGGTGTCCAGAGCCAGCTCCGAGGACGGACGGACGCGGGGGTTAGAAGAACAGACGTTCCAGCGCAGCGTCTGTAACTAGGAACGTCTCACCGGCTTCCACTGTCGGGGACACGTCAGGGAACGCGCCTTCGTCAAAAGAGAGGCACCCTCCTGGGTCAGGCCCCGCCTCTGAGCGGCAGCCAACCTTTTTTTTTTTTTTTCCATTGAAAAGATCACGATAATATTTTTTGGAAAGAGAAAGAAAACCGCACTTAGCAGGAAGAGGAAGGGGGGCAGGGCAAACAGTGGACCGGGCGGGGGTGGGGGCGGGGGGGGGGGTGGCAGCTCTACAGGACGGAGGAGCTGGGGGTGCCACCGCCTGGGTGCTGGAACCACAGAGGCTGGGGTGACAGGGGAGAGGGTCCCAGGCAGTGACTGCTCCGCTCCCCAGGTGCCGGGTCACAGTCCGCAGTCCCTCGTTCGTGACACTTTGGCTGGGTGGCCGACGGGCCCCCGCTGGGCAGTGCCAGCCAGGCTGGGCCGGAGGGGCTGTGCTGTCTATCCTGGGGTGAGAAGAACACCTTTCCTGTTTCGTGTCTCGTCTATAAATAGTCAAAGGATGTGGTTTTGTTGAGTTGACGGAGCGTCCTGATTGCTTTCCTCAGTAATGGGACCGGCGCTCCCCACGGGCAGGCGCCAGCTTTCACAGGACCCCCGGCAGGCCTGTCCACTGTTTGCCTGGCTACCGCCCCTCCAGGTGGCGGCTGGCTCTGTCCTTGCTTGTGCCCAGTTTACAGGTGGGCAACACTGAGGCTGGGCCTGGGGGTGGGGACCCGAGGCCAGCGTGGCAGCTGTCGCTTGCATGTATGGGCACATCCGGAGACTTCCAGAGGGTTTTAACGAGCGGTGGCTTCAGCGCATCCCGACCGACCTGGGCCAGGGTGTGTTTAGGCCTGAGGGTTCCCAGCAGGGCTGAGGCTCGCCTCTGCTCTCTCTGGGGGCCGGGGGGACCTAACCCGTGCCCCGCCGTGGAGGGTTCTAGATGCGAAGCCAGCCTGGCTTCGGTCCGATGTGCCCCCACCCCCACCCCAGACATGCATCTCCTCCCTGAGCCTCAGGGTCCCCCTCTGAACCTGAGGGGGTAGGTTAGGCGCCCCTCCCCCCAAAGCTCCCTTCCGGCTAGCTGTGCTCCCTTCTGGCTGCATCCCGGCAGAGCCCGGGAATGGGGGGCCCTGCAGGTGTCCGGGTGGTAGGGGAGGGGATAAGGCAGGTGTGCGCACAGGAGTCGGACCTGGCCGCCGTGCGGTGGGGCTGGTTCTGCCAGTCCGGGGCCAGTTCTGGGCTGTGGTGCTCTCACCACCTGGCCCCCCGGGCGCAGTGGGATGGGGTGCTGGTTGGCACCTGGCGGGGAGCAGGCAGTGATTGACAGGTGCTCCGGAGCAGGGGGCGGGCCAGGGCAGCAGCAGGGGGGTGCCCCCTTTCCCTCCAGGGAACCCCACCCTGCCCTGCTTTCCCCAAATGCAAGGAGTTGATGAGTAGATCTGGAGGGGGGTGCGGGTGGGAGTGGGGAATGGAGACACATACCGGTCTCTTAGTGGTAAACTACACGTATACCTTTGACCGTTTTAGCTGCTTACAGGGTACAGTTCTTTGGTATTTTGTGTGGGCATAGACTTGGGCCACCATCATCATTGTCTGGTTCCAGAATGTTTCCTTACCCCAGGCAGGCACCTTACCCGTTAGGCAGGGACTCCCCATTCTCCCCACCCCTGGTCCCCGGCCCCTGGCAAACCCTCCTCTGCTTTCTGCCTCTGGGTTGCTTGTTCCAGACAGTTCACGTAGGTGGACAGCTCGAACAGCTCGAGGCTCTTGGGGTTTGACCTCCCCGCTCAGCCGGTGTCCAGAGCTCGCCCTCACACAAAGCACGGGCTTCTACCCATCTGCGCCTGCCCGAGACCAGCAGGGACTGGTCCACGGAGGGCACTAGCATCTGAGGGCTTGAACAGTCTTGGACAGCAGTCCAGAGGAAGTGGGTGTGTGTGTGGGGTGGATGTCTGGAGGGCTTCCTGGAGGAATCGGCGCTCATTTCTGGGCCTGTGTGGCCCCCTACCTGTCCAGCAGGCACCGGGCCCTATGGAGTGGGGTATGGTGCGTCCCTTGAGTCAGGCTGGCCTGGCTTGCCTGCACAGGGCTCTGTGCCCGCCCGAGGGCATGAGATGGTTGGGACCCAGGGAACTGGTCTTTTAGGCTTGGACGCAGATGGGGTCCCCTCCAAGCTGCCCTCGGGCTCAGGAAGGCGCCTTGTCTCCTGCTGGGCTCCAGAGCAGCTTGGGGACGCACGACAGCAGGCCCCCTGGTCCGCTGCGCATGTGAATGTTAGCATCAGGCCCCCTCCTCGCCCTCAGCGGCTGGGGGTTAGATGGCTCCCTATCCCAGGTTGCTCTCTGTGCCTCTGAGACCTGTGGAATTCTGGGAACAGAAACCCTGCTCCCCAGCATTTCACCCAAAGTGGTCCCTTCTTGCTGCGGGTGTCCCCCCCCACTGCCTATGGGACAGGAGCATTCTGGGAGATGTAGTACCCTGACCTTCCTCCATTGCTCCCATGCTCAGGGTGGGGTGGGGACATTGTGACTTCAGAGTGAATTAGGTTAAGTCTTGCCCTTTCTTTGGTGTGGGCTACTGCTGCTGCTTTTTTGCTTTTTAAATTTATTTTTTTAGGCATTATTTATTCATTTTAGATAGAGAGAGAAAAAAGAGAAGAGAGAGAGAAGGGGGGAGGAGCAGGAAACATCAACTCCCATAGGTGCCTTGACCGGGCAAGCCCAGGGTTTTGAACAGGTGACCTCAGCATTCCAGGTCGACGCTTTAGCCACTGCGCCCCCACAGGCCAGGCCAGGGCTGCTTCTCTAGTGGGTGCCCGTTGGGTGTGCTGTGGACAGCTCCAAGGGGCCTCTGGCCTCTCCTGCCAGCAGCCCACCCGCCCCTGAGCCTCTGCTGTTCGGGGTCCGATTCCTCCACCTGAGCAGTGGAGGCAGCCTTTTGGGCCTGGAAGCTTCCTGGAAGGAGCGCCTGGGGTCCTGGTTTCACATGGGCCTTGCGGGGGGGCACAGTGGGGAGACCTGGCCTCTGACATCCACGCTGGCAGTAGTGTCTGGGGGCCTCATGCAGCAAGCACCAGGGTGTCCCAGGATCAAGGCAGGCCCAAATGTTGCTCTGGGCCCTCCTTTCAGAGAGCTCATCCCCAAGGTGGGAACCCTGACGCCTGGACACTTGCTGGCTCACCTGACCCTACCTGGACAGGTGTGGGGGGACAGGTGGGCACGGAGTGGGAGCTGCTCTCACCCGTGGGAGGCTGTGCCGAGTCCTAGGTTGGTCCTAAACATTCTCACCAGACCAGTGGTTGTGCTGTGACTTCCGCAGCGCCAGGGCTGAGGCTGGGGCGCCCGCTGGCCTCGCTCGAGTGAGTGGGTGACAGTCTGTCCCTGGCTTGTGCCGCCTGCGTGGTCACTGGGCTGGGCGTCAGCGTGTGTCTCTGAAAGTGCTCGAGTGGGTTCTTTTCAGCTGGGTCAGTGGATCCCTTGTCGACACTGGTGATTTCCTGAACAGACCCCCCCCACACACACAGGTAGCTCCAAAGGCTGGCCTCACCCAGCCCAAGCCGAGGCCTCAGGCAAGCAGGTCCTGTGTGTCATGTTCAGTGTGTGAGTGCGTTCATCCCAGGAGAGAGGGGCTAGGGTTTGAGAAGTGGCCGCAACACAACACGTCTGAGACATCCCCGCCCCGCCCTGGAGGGGGTGGGGGCACCGGCTGGAGGCTGGGGAAGACTCGGACGGGTCCTTCTGCCAAGGTGATGCATGGGCACTGGCTGAGGCAGCAGCTCGCCTCCCGACCCCCCCACCCCCACTGTCTTCTTCATCTTGGTGGTGGCCCGGGGTGATTCACAGCTGAGCCACAGGCGTCTGCCCTGGGGACTGTGTCTTGGGGGTGAGCGGCAGCTAGACCCGTCTAGACCCTTTGCTGGAGGTGCACGCCCCTGGCTGGCTCCTTGGGCCACAGCAGGGCCCGGGATGCTGCAGGATGGACGTGGTGAGAGAAGGGTGGGCGGCGTTGGAAAGACCTGTCCCTGTCTGAGCGGCAGGGACGAGGGAGACGGGTCATGGGCCTCGGGCCTCGGGGACCTGCCTCCCACTGTTTCCTCTCAGTTTCGGTTTGGTTTGCTGATGAGCGGAAACAACAGTTACTGGAAGTGAGAGGCTTGGGGGGGAGAAGCCAGAGTCTTGAGGGTGTGTTTTTCCCTGACAGCTTTTTAGTAAGATGTGCTGAGCTCAGGCCGGGGGGCGGGGGGGGGGCGGGAGGAGGGTGTTCAGGCCTGGCGGGGAGGACAGGTGGGGGCTGTGGCCACACTTCCGCCCCCCGGGGGCCTCTGTCTCAGTCTTCCTCCTTCCACAGAAGGCCTGGTGACATGCCAACCTCAGGGCCTTCCAAGACAGCCTGCAAGGTCCCTCCCCCTCGCCATGCAGGCGGGTCGCCAGGGGGCGACCCCACTGGTCAGCTGTCTGATTGAGAGTCAGATGCGGCAGGCCAGGTAGAGCTGTCTGTCCCGGTGCCCAGCAAATACTAGAGTGGTGGAGCCCGGGTCCCAGGGTCTGGCACAGCCCAGGGGCTCAGCAGCTGTCTCTGGGGTGCACACCTGGGCCTAGGGCAGCGGTGGGGAAGGGCTGGAGCCAGGTGGGCGGCTGCCAGCCTCTGGAAGGGACCGGCTTCCAGACCAACGGGCCTGCGCTAGGCCTGCCCCGTCCTGGGACGCCGCTCCTGTCCCCGTTCCCGCCAGGCCCCAGGTGGCTCCGCCGCGGTCCACGGTGCAGGCGGTGGAGCCACCCTTCCTTTCGACTCACGGGCCGCAGGACCTCGGGCTGCCCCCCCCCACCTCTCCCCGAGCTCCGCCTCCTCCTGGGGGGACAGTGACCCCGCGCGGGAAGCACCCCCTGCGTTCCTGACAGGCGAGGTGTTTCCTCACTGCCCGTGCTGTTATTTTTAACTCTGCGTCCTGTTTAGAGATGACTGTGGATTCACACGAGCTGTAAGTAGTGAGATAGACAGACAGACGTAGGACAGACCGGGTCCCGCGTGCCCGGCTCTCTGTTCCTCCTGGGGGACGTCCAGGTTCCTCCTCCGTGGCCTCACTCAGAAAGCTCTTCCAGAGACCGGTCCAGTCCCTGGATTGGGCCAAGGTCATGCAAGGGCCAGGGTCCAGCTTAAGAACCTTTCACTGTCTCTGTATGGAGAAGCCCCCGGGTAGTCCTCGACCCGGGCTGGCTGGCCCCGGCCCCCCGGGCGTCTCCAGGGGGTGACGTGGAGGCTCCTCCTCCCTCGTCGGGCAGGTGGATGTTGTGTTCTAGTATTTGCTGGGCTCCGGGCAGCTTGGTGGCTGGGCTGGGCCTGGGGAGAGAGCAGGGGATGGGCGTGTGGACAGCCAGGAGCACAGCAGGCCACATGCAAGCCTGGGGGTCCGCTGGGGCGGATTGGGGGCGCTGGTGTGAACTGGGAGAGAAGGCCAGAGAGAAAAGGGGGCTGCTGCCCTAAGTTGGGGGGTGTCCTGGGAGCGGTGGGAGAATGCAGTGTGGGGGGTGGGGGGCGGTCCTCCTTTGGCCAGCCTAGTGTGGGCTCCATTCCCATGTCCCCTATGCCATTAGATGCCAGTGGCCCTGAGGATGAGGGTGGTGACAAGTGTCCATCCCTGGTGTGACTCTCCTGCTGGACAGAAGGGATGCAGAGAAGCTGGGGCCCAGAGATGCCAGCCAGGAGGCTCCCCAGTTCCCAGGCCTCTCACCCAGAACACCCGCTCACCCCGGGTTTTGTGTTTCAGCCAAGCGCGTGAGGATGTAAGAATGCATTGTCTGATTAGGCCCTCCCAGCGGGTCTGGGGAGATCATGTGGTCAGGGGAGAGAGCCAGGTACCTGGGCAGGGCAGCTGGGCTCTGTACACCCTCCCTCTGCCCTGGAGCTCCTGCAGGCCCCTGGGTGGCCTCTGGGGGTGGCCCCTGAGCCTGGCCACCATTGGGGGCAAGGAAGGTGAATAAGAGATGCATTCAGGTCCAGGTGGTGCCATCGGCATAACCTGGGTGAACCTGGCTTTCTCATCAAAAGCGGGCCCAGTGTGCACCTGCAGGCTGGCGTGAGACTCCAACACGATAAAGCAAGAGCGTCCATGTGCGGGTGGGGTGGCCTCTGTCTCTTCATTCTGGGACCTGCATGGGGGGGGTTCCTTGATGTCCCCCTTCCCCTGATTCTCAAGACGCTGGACCCGGAGCCGGGCTGCCCCGAGTGCCCGCCCGCTTGGCCGTGGGAGGACAGTCCTCTCGTCTCCCACACCCCAGAAGCGGCTTCTGCTTCTGTGATGAGCAGAGGCAGGAGATTGACAGAATCGTTTCTGGCTCCGTTGTGGAGCTCGGCTGGCCGGCAGAGCCTGAGTTAATCAATCGGGTTTGGGCTTAAGCCTTCCCTGTGCTCTGCCCGGACTCAGCACCCATCGATCCTTCACAGTGTTGGGCTCCGCCCTCCCTGCTTGGAAGCAGAGGCCCCGGGCAGTTTTGGGGGGTCTGTGGCCTCCCTGGCACAGTAGGGGGCTCAGCAGACTGGTCCATGTGGGTCACGAAGGGCCATTTGGGGTGGTGGGGGCACTCGGGAGAGCCCCGGGGAGGACACACATTCCAATTTGGGGCTGTGTCTTTTGGGGACCAGGTGAGAACGTCCTTCCAGTGAAGGGGGAGCAGCATCCTTCTCTAGCTCACCTCACTGCCCATGGGGCTCCCTTACAGCTGAGGTCCCTGAGAGGCCTGCGCCTGCTGGCCCGGGTTGCTGTGGGCAGGCTCGCCACTTCCCACGTCGAGGGTGGGGCAGCTGGGGGACAATGCACATGGTGGGGGGGCATTGTTTCCCTGCGGTGGGAAAGCTGGCTTCCGGGGGCGGGGTGGGGGGAACAGGGTCCTCCCCTCCCCTCCCCACACACAAAGGGCTTCCCGCAGCAGGACGGAAGACGTCCCTGTTCCCGCGCACCCTTTTTCCAGCATATTTCAAACCATCCGAAGATGCAGCCTGGGGAAGTAGAGTCGGGACCGGAACCCGACTGTTGGGGCCGGAAAGGGGGGCCCGCATGGGGAGCTTCCAGGCCCCTCAGAGCGCTTGGGGCATGGCAGGGTGCCTGGCCGGGGTCCTGGCCCTTCCCTCAGACAGGTGCCTGGACACAGGCCCCTGTACGTTTGAAAGGAACGGGGACCCTCTGTGCTGTGGCTCTTTGTCCTGGGGGCTTTGGGAGCTGAGGGCAGTGACCTGGCACCGTCACCTGGGTTCTCAGATCTCCCTGGGGCATTGTTCTGGAGCTGAGCTGTCCCAGGGTTCCCAGTGGGGCCCAGGTGTGGGGGGGAGGTGGAGGGAGGCTGGCAGAGATCCCTGAGCCCGCCCCCGCCCCCGCCCAGCCTGCCGTGAGCCGGCCTCTGCTGGGATGTGGGGGCTCCAGGCTGGCTGTGCCCAGGGAGGGGTTGGTGTCCAGTGTATGCCCCTCTCCTCCCCAGGCCAGCCTTGGCCAGGGACAGAGATGGGCTTGCTGACCCGTCATTCCCAGCACAGGGGTCTGCTCTCCTGCCCCAGTTTGGGTGCTGGGATAGCAGCAGGTCTCTGCTTCTAGAGCAGGGATTTCAGTAGCTCCCGGCCAAGCTGCCCAGGGGCGGGTGGTCTGCCTGCCTGGCTGTGGCCCCTGGTGTCAGGCCCACCTTGGTGGTTTGGGTGGAGGCTGGGGGCCTCAGTGGGTCTTTGCTTAGCCCTGCGGGACCCGGCTCCAGGGCCATCCATGCTCCCTGGCCCCTCGCCAGCACTGGGTCCCGGTGACGGTGACTTGGCTGGAGCTGGTGGGACCCCAGACCCCTACCTGGGCAGAAGCCTGTGAGGGGCAGCGGTGTGAGGAGGGGCTTTTGGGCGGAGCCCTGCCAGGTGGGGCTCAGGGAGTGTCCAGGTGGGAGGGGCCTCTGGCTGCTGCAGGGCAGTGCCCCAGGCCGGCCTGTACTGCCCAGTGGGTACCTGTGCTGTGTGTGTGTGGGTGGGGGGTGTGACTCTGTGGACTGGCAGGCGGGCGGGGTGGAGTCCTGCCTTCTCTGCTGCACCTGGGGCCGTTCTGCATGGGACAGGCGGAGCTGATGAAGGACAGGAAGTTGGAGGCCAGGACGGGCCGGCTAATTGCGGCCAAGTGGCTCCTTCTGCAGGTGCCCGTGCAGACTGCCCGGCACCAGGTGTGAGGGGCAGGGACGCACAGGGCTGTCCCTTACTGCCTGAGGGGGAGTCTCAGTCCCTGCTCACCACTGGGACGAAGGCCTCAGACCCTGCAGACATGCCTTCCAGCCGGCATCCTGCTGCTGCGGGTCCTGGGCCCCAGGCAGGGTGGGCCTCTGGCAGGAGAGCCCTTGAGACCCCCACACGTTTCCCCTGGTGCAGGCCGGAGCATTGCATGCGTCCCCGCAGCCTTGGTGGTCAGGTCGCTGGGCGATCGCTCTGATGGAGCCCGAAGGCCCTCTGAGCACCCACGGGAAACTGAGGCCCCGGCGGGCAGTGCTGCATCGCGGGTAGCCCCCCAAAAAGTGGCAGCCCCCCCCCAAAAGTTCTCCTGGTGGAGCTGCGTGTCAGCTGCCCGTGGGTGGAGCCCTGGGAAGGCACCCCTCTGGGTGTCTCTGGTTCCTCCTTGCAGGTGGAGTCCAGCTAGCTAGGGTGGAGGGGTGGGGCGGGGGGACACACAGGGTTCATCCACCGCGACCCTGGCCGCCCCCCCACCAGAAACTCCCGAGGGCGCAACTGAGTCTGCGCGCTTTGCACTCACGCACTCCTCTGGGCTCCCTCTTGGCCCGTTTGGGGTGGAGGAAGCTGTCATCTGTCCCCTGGGGGTGGCAGATGGCCGCTTAGCTTAGAAAGGAAAACAGCACAATTTAGAATTAGTCCCGGGTGAAAGGTCGCGGCAACATCTGCCTCAGGATGCTCTCGGGAGTCACATTTCTGTGGAGCGCGGAGGGCCTGGGGGGGAGGGGCGCGCGCTCACAGTGGAAATATTGAGGCTGGGAACAAAGCGCGGCCGGTGGTGGGACACCGGGCACGGCGGCCATTTGGCGCGGCTCCGGACGGCCCAGGCGGCTGCCGGAAGCCCAGCCCCGACTGACCCACCGGCGGGCGGGCCGGAGTGCCTCGCTCCTGGAACCCCGGCCCCGCCTCCACCTGTCACTCACCTGCTGCTGGAACCCTGGCCCGCCTGTCACTCACCTGCTGCTGGAACCCCGGCCCCGCCTGTCACTCACCTGCTGCTGCCTGCCAAGGACGGTCCCGGGCCAGGGGACGGGGCTGCCTGTGGGATGGGGGAGAAGGCGGAGGAGCAGATGCTGGGTGACCTCCTTCAGAGGGGGGAGCGAGGAAGGGACGGCTGGGCCAGGCCACTCCGCGTTGGCCCCCCGCCTGCTGGGGGAGCCGGGCAGTGCGGTGGACGGGCTGATCTGCAAGCTGTCCCCCACAGGAGGGGCCCCGCGCTGGGCCGCTCTAGGAAGTCCCTGAATTTTGAGGCATGCGCTGGGTGTGACTTCCCTTGGCTACCCCTGGGCACCTGTCCCCACTGGGCACTTACACTGACCCACCAGCCCAGGTGCCGCAGAGGACGGAGTGGCCATCGGAGGCTTGGTCCCCCGCGCTGTGGCCCTGGCCGCGTCTGAGCCGGGGGCCTTGCTGTCCTTCCCATCATCTTCTCAGGGAAGGGTGATCGCTGTGAGCAGAGGGGGTGGCGACAGGTGCCCGTCTTTGGGAAGACCCAGCGGTTTGGCCAGGTTTGGAGACAGGTGGCCCGGGGGTCAGGGCAGAAGTGGCCCTCAGAACGGGCCCAGGCCCAGAACCTGCACACTTAGCATCCTCCCTCCCGGACTGTACCGTGCCTGGCCCTGGAGCCTGCCGGGGGTGGACGGGGACGGGCAGCATGCCTTTGCAGCCGCGTGCCCGCCAGGCCTGGGCGGGAGTGGAAGGACAATGGGCCCTCTCAGCTGCTGTTCCCCCCGAGGGACAGCCTCCCGGCTCCTGCCCCCCCTGCCGCGGTTGGCGGCCCACCGTGCCGGGCTGGGAGCAGCTGCTGCCCGCGTCCCTTGCCGCAGGCACACCTGCTCCCCGGCCGTCCATTGTCCGTGCTGCCGAAGCCTGATTTATTGGGCGTAGTTTCCCTCCTGCCGCCAGCCCAGCGTAGTACAGCCTGGCTGGCTGGCGGTGTTGCCCCCCGCCCCCCTGGGGTCTGGCGGATTCTCCCAGAATCCTCCGTGGTACAGGTGGCAGGAGAGCTGGGGCGAGGGTGGGGGGCGGCAGGTTCCCTGGGACACGGCCCCAGAGCTGGAGGGCTCAGAGCGCGTCTCCAGCCAGGGCTTCTTGGTCCATCTGGGGACATCCCACGTCCTGACTGACACAGGAGGGTGCTGAGTAGGGGACTGCTGAAGGGGCAGGGGTCCCCAGGGTGTCCCCTTGGGACCGGTGACAGAGGTCTAGCCCACAGAAAAAAGTAGGGCATGGGGCAGCCTTCTCTCTCCTGGAGCCAGGGTGGCAGGGGTGCAGAGTGGGGGAGGGGGAGGCGTGGACCTGGCAGCCTCTCCCCCTGCTTTGATGAGCAGTGAGTGCCCTCTGTCCGGCACCCACCGCCTGCTTCAGCCACTGGGAAAGAAAAGCGCCTTTTCTCCAAGTGGGAGCGGCAGCCAGCTCCTGCTGACAAGGAGGGTATTGAACGGGCTGGGGGGAGGTGCTGCCTCTGCCCCCCCCCCCCCCAGTGCCCCAGTGAGCTCAGGCCACAGGACCTGGCAGCCTGTAACTGGATCCACACGCAGTGGGGGCAGGCTGCCTTCCCCAGACCTGGGGGGGGGGGGTGGCCTTGCTGCAGGAGCCCCAGCCCTGGGTGCCTGGGCAGCAGAGCTGCCCCCTGGGGCCTGTGCCCAGCAGGAGAAGCCGGCCAGCTCCCCCTACCCCCCCATCCTGAGCTGCAGGGGCGGGAGCCAGGCCTCAGGCCTGAGTTAGCTCCCTGGGCCCTCTCAGGGGGGAGGGGGCAGCTTGTTTTCTTTCAGCCAGTTGGTTTGGGACTTTTGGCTTCTGGCAACAGATGGTCGGCCGGAGTGGCCATTTTGCATCCTCCCCTTCCGTCCTGCCCAAGCCCAAGCTGCAGCCACAAGACAGATAAAAGCCTTTCAGAGAGACAGATGCCTCCCGGGCTGCGGGGACAGGGGAACAGCCCAGTCACTGAGAAACGCTCAGACCTGGGCCTCGCCCACCAGAACGCACCCCCCCCCCATCGCCCCTCTGGGGTCGGGGTTTCTCCCGGGGCCACCCTGCTCGTGATGAGGGTGGGCAGGGGTAGAATGGGAGGGAGGGACGACTGGACAGCTGGCACTTCTGTGCCCACAGCTTCAGGTGCTGGTGCCAGGGGCGGCCGCTCCTGGACGGGCTCTGGGAGGCGGACGGGGCCGTGTCCAGGGAGCCGATCCCTCTGTTGACCCACAGGACCCCCAGGCTCCGCGCCAGCTCCCCGCACCCCCCGTCCCCCGTGCCCTGTGCCCGCCCCGAGCTGTGGGTGCAGCGTGGGGGTCGCCTTCCCAGGCCCCCGCGGGCGGGCACGTTCTGCCTCAGGGGCTCTGCCTCTGGGAAGGGCGATGCCTGGCTGGTCCCAGAGCCTCCACCGAGCCTTCCCGAAAGAGCAAGGCCACAAGGTGACCGCAGCCAGCGGTTTATGGCCCGTGCTCTAGAAGCTGGGCCCACAGGTGGCCCAGGAGGGAGGGGTCCTGCACTGAGGGAGGGAGGCAGGACGCCCCTCCCGGCTCACCCACCGGAGGCTGGTCTGCACCGTGTGTTGTGGGGTGGGCACAGACCTGCGCACGCGGCCGCCCACAGCCTGCAGCCCGCCCGGCCACACCGAGCTCAGGAAGGGCATTCCTGTCACTGGTTTCTCCACCTGGGAAGCGGGTGGTTCTGATCCCGGCTGGTTGCCTGGCCGTCTCTTGTGAAGACTGGATCCTAGAGGAATAAGCCATGTCTGGTGCTGGGGTTGGGGATAGAGAGGGGGCCGAGACCCTCGACGGCAGGGATGCCGCAGTCGCAGTTACTGAAGGAGGAAGAGGACGTTTTCGTTACCCTGATGAGGCACATGCATCATAGGAAACCCAGAGGGAGAAGGCAGGGTTTTACGGGCGCTTCTCCTTCCGCTGGGAGCGGCTGTGACTGGCTGGTCGGCGAGGCCCCCTCCTTGGTGGCTGGTCGGCGTGGCCCCCTCCTTGGTGGCTGGTCGGCGTGGCCCCCTTCTTGGTGGCTGGCTGCGTGGCCCCCTTCTTGGTGGCTGGCTGCGGTTCAGCCAGAGACGGACACCTGTGTGGGTTTAGAAATCCAGGCTGGGTCCTGCCGAGCGTCCTTGGTCACTATAGCCTGTTCCCCCAACTGACACGATGCATTTTTCTTTTCCTTTATGGATGTGAGAGTCACTTAGTATAAAATTACTGTCGAGCGTACCGTTCCGTGAGGCTGGCAGCTGCTGGCGCTGCCCTGGTGGGGGCAGGGTGGCGGCCGGTGGAACTGACCGCCCGGTGTGTCTGCCACAGCTGCCCCGGTGCCTTCGCGGGCCAGCGATGCCAGGCCCACAGCCCGTGCCTCAGCGCCCCCTGCAAGAACAGCGGGACGTGCCAGGCGGTGGACCGCGGCGGCGGCGTGGTGGACTACACCTGCAGCTGCCGCCTGGGCTTCTCCGGGCCCCTCTGCCTGACGCCCCAAGACAATGCCTGCCTCGCCAACCCCTGCCGCAACGGCGGCACCTGCAGCCTGGTCACGCTCGCCGACTACAAGTGTCTCTGCCCGCCGGGCTGGTCAGGTGAGGTGTGGCGGGCTGGGCACCCCGAGGACCCCCGGTTAGGGGACCCTCAGCCCTCACGAGAGGGGTGAACTGATCCTGCCCCAGCCGCCCATGGCGTGCAATGTGCTGAAGGCAGACCGACCCCCGTCGGGTCTGTGGGCTGCCTGCCTGCGCTCCGGGTGTCCTGGGACGGTGGGCGGCTCAGTTTCTGGAAACCTTCATCCTGAGGAGTCGGGATGATGCCATCGGTTCCATGCCAGGCTCGCGCCTCCGTGGCGCTGGGGGCGGGGGTAGGGGTGGGGCATCCCCGGCCACGGGAGCGGGACTTCCAGAGTGACCCTCTCACTCATCTCCACCAGGGAAGACGTGCCATCAGGCGGACCCGTGTGCCTCCAACCCGTGCGCCAACGGCGGCCAGTGCGTGCCCTTCGAGGCCTCGTACGTCTGCCGCTGCCCGCCCGGGTTCCACGGCCCCACCTGCCGGCAGGACGTGAACGAGTGCATCCAGGGCCCCGGGCCCTGCCGCAATGGGGGCACCTGCCTCAACGAGGTCGGCTCCTACCTCTGCGCCTGCCGCCCCACCCACACCGGCCCCCACTGTGAGCTGCCCTACGTGCCCTGCAGCCCCTCCCCCTGCCAGAACGGGGGCACCTGCCGGCCCACGGGGGACACCACCCACGAGTGCGCCTGCCTGCCAGGTACTGCCCGCCGGCCAGTAGGTCACTCCCGGGTCAGCTGGGCAGAACCCCCCCCACTCTCCCCTCGCGGGCGCCTGCTGCCCCCTCTGCCAGCGGCAGGCCTGGGGGTGGGCGGGGGGTGTGTGTGCGTGCGGGAACGGGGCCCCTGCTCTGGAGGGGGGTGGTGGGCCAGGTTGGGCAGGGTGTGCACTCCTGAGCAACACAAGTTAGAAGGTGACACTGGGCGTGGCGTCGGGGGTGGGTGTCTGGAATAAGGAATATCGTTAGGAGGCTGGGAGGGGGCTCTGCTGTGACTGGGCAGCTGGACCCATGACCTCAGTGCTGCTCCACTCCTGTGCTAGGGACCCAAGGCCCCTGTGGCACCCAGGAGGGGGCTCCTCGGTGGGGCCTGGCACCCTGGGCGAGTCTGGCTGGGGACTTCCTTGGGCATTCCCTCCTGGGGCATTTTGTTCCTGCTCAGAGCCCCCCTGGGCGGCCGGCACAAGCCACTCACGAGTCACCCTCCTCTTGAGGTCCCTAGAGCCACGTGCCTGTTGCATAACTCTCCCTGCTGCAGGGAGCACCCTGCTGGTGCTGCCCTGAGGCTTCTCCTTTCTCGGGGGGGGGGGGGCTGGCCCCCCATGGTGGCCCCCCCTTTGCCTTTCTCCACTTGTCCCTCACGGGTCGGGGAGGGGTGATGGGGCACAGCCCCCTTCTCTGCTGTCAGCAGCCTCACTACACGGGTGGTTCACACAGGTCTTTCCATTCTAGTTTTCTTTTGCCTTGAATCTTACAGCTGATGAACTAAAACTAATAACGCAAGGAGATTTCAAACCTCTTGGTCTGTGAGCTGCACAGCATGGTGGGGTGGTGGGACCCCGGCAGGGGAGAGAGAGAGAGAGAGAGAGGGGAGAGTGGGTGGGGTGTGGGTTCTGGCGGGCAGGCGCCGTGCCCAGCTGACCCGGGAGTGACCTGCGGGTTGCGCCAGCCCCCACACCGCCCGGCCCAGCCTGGCCGCCGCAAAGGGGAAGTGCTGTCTGGGCCACCGCGCCCCGGTCCCCGTCACCGGTCCCCGTCACCGCAGAGCTGCCTCTGCGTGCAGACGCCAGGTGCGGGCGCCTCCAGCACATCCCTGGGTGGTCCCCTCGCCACCCACCTGCCCGGGCTGGTCGCTCTGCTTTCTCCGGGGGAGCTGCGGGCTGGGCCCTCTGGCCTGGCCCGTCACCAGGCTCTCGGTTCAAATGCCTTCTTGGTGGCCTCTGTGTGACCTGGAGCCGGGGACACTGGCCCTGCCTGGGGCGCGGTGGGGTGAGCCCAGCCCTCCAGCCGCACCTGCTTTTGAAGGAGGTCCTCCAAGATGTAGGGCCCCCCCAACAGAGAGAGAGGGGTGGCAGAGCAGGGGCTCCAGACTCCGATTTGGGGTGCTCCCCAAACCACTCTTTTTTTTTTTTTTTTTTTGCATTTTTCTGAAGCTGGAAACAGGGAGAGACAGTCAGACAGACTCCCGCATGCGCCCGACCGGGATCCACCCTGCACACCCACCATGGGGCGATGCTCTGCCCATCCTGGGCGTCGCCATGTTGCGACCAGAGCCACTCTAGCGCCTGAGGCAGAGGCCACAGAGCCATCCCCAGCGCCCGGGTCATCTTTGCTCCAATGGAGCCTTGGCTGCGGGAGGGGAAGAGAGAGACAGAGAGGAAAGCGCGGCGGAGGGGTGGAGAAGCAAATGGGCGCTTCTCCTGTGTGCCCTGGCCGGGAATCAAACCCGGGTCCTCTGCACGCTAGGCCGACGCTCTACCGCTGAGCCAACCGGCCAGGGCCCAAACCACTCTTGATTGACATCTTGGCTTTTTCTCTGGCCGCCTGCTTTTGCTCCAGGGCACCTGGGTTGGCTGGGGGGGGGGCGGGGAAGGGGAAGGGGAAAGTCTCCAAGGGCAAGGGGGGTGGGGGGAGTTCAAAGGCACCCGGGAGGGACGTTAATTAGTAACCGGCTGCAGGTTTGGCTGTTGCCAGACACACCTCTCTGGGCTGATCATTGAACCAGTGGGAGTTGAGCGGATTAATAGCTGACTGGCAAGGAGGCTGCAGCAGAGGCAGGCCCCGGGCTGGGGGAGGAGCCGGGCACAGCGTCTGTTCCCGGGGAGAGAGCAGGGGCTGCAGCTCTGCTCCCCCAGGACCACCCACCCGGTCCTGCCCCCCCCCAGCCCCGTGCAGACCCCCTCAGATGGATATCTGTGGCCCAGCGCCTGCAGCATAGCGTCTGGCCCGCAGGGAGTGCCCAGTTACGGGAACACTGCTGGGAGCATCGCTCCACATCAGGGTTTCCGCTGCGACAGACCCGTGTGCATGAGTCCGTCTGTCCGGCGCCCTTTACACGATGGTTTCCTGGAGGGAGAGGGCGGCTTGGCCACAGGAGTGGGGGGTGTGGACCCCGAGGCAGTGGGCATCGCGGGCGAGGACCAACCCGGGCCCCGGCTCCTCCTGCCTTAGGCTTCACCGGCCAGAACTGCGAAGAAAATATCGACGATTGTCCGGGGAACAGCTGCCAGAACGGGGGCACCTGCGTGGACGGCGTGAACACCTACAACTGCCGCTGCCCGCCGGAGTGGACAGGCACGCGCTCGGGGCGGGGCCACCACCCGCCCGTCATCCTGCGGCCCAGGGCGGGGCCACCCGCCTGTCACCCTGCGGCCCAGGGCGGGGCCACCCGCCTGTCACCCTGCGGCCCAGGGCAGGGGCACCCGCCTGTCACCCTGCGGCCCAGGGCAGGGCCACCCGCCTGTCACCCTGCGGCCCAGGGCAGGGGCACCCGCCTGTCACCCTGCGGCCCAGGAGGCAGGGGCGGTGCTCAGGGCAGGGCCACCCGCCCGTCATCCTGCGGCCCAGGGCAGGGGCACCACCCGCCTGTCACCCTGCGGCCCAGGGCAGGGCCACCCGCCTGTCATCCTGCGGCCCAGGGCAGGGCCACCCGCCCGTCATCCTGCGGCCCAGGGCAGGGCCACCCGCCTGTCATCCTGCGGCCCAGGAGGCAGGGGCGGTGCTCAGGGCAGGGCCACCCGCCTGTCACCCTGCGGCCCAGGAGGCAGGGGCACCACCCGCCTGTCACCCTGCGGCCCAGGGCAGGGCCACCCGCCTGTCACCCTGCGGCCCAGGGCAGGGCCACCCGCCTGTCACCCTGCGGCCCAGGGCAGGGCCACCCGCCTGTCACCCTGCGGCCCAGGAGGCAGGGGCGGTGCTCAGGGCAGGGCCACCCGCCTGTCACCCTGCGGCCCAGGGCAGGGCCACCCGCCTGTCACCCTGCGGCCCAGGAGGCAGGGGCGGTGCTCAGGACAGGGCCACCCGCCTGTCACCCTGCGGCCCAGGGCAGGGCCACCCGCCTGTCACCCTGCGGCCCAGGGCAGGGCCACCCGCCTGTCACCCTGCGGCCCAGGAGGCAGGGGCGGTGCTGAGGCGCCCAGGAGCCTAGTGAAGCCGGGAAGGCTGGTTGTGACTTCGGGGGGGCAGCCCCTCTGCCCACGACTGAGGTCTGGGGCCCCCACCTCACTGGACAGTCAGCACAGACTCGGGCCGTGTGTAGCCTGGGCCCAGGCAGCCCTGTGCCAGAAGCAAGTCCCTAGGCGTGAGCCCAGCTTGGCAGGGACGCTGGCCAGTGGGGCGCAATCCCTGCTCTTTCGGGGCGCGCCGTCTGGTGGGGGGGAAGGGCAGGTGGACACCCAGTGCACCAGGTCAGGGGAGGGAGACAGATGCCCCCCGCGGTGCCAAGGGTGACGGAGAACACGTGATTCCGTCTGGCGGTGGGTGGAGGGGTCCTCCCAGGAAGTCTTCCTGGTGGAGGCAGACCCGCCCCCATAGGGGGTTGGGGGTCTCAGCCTGGGTGGTTGAGGGGGGTCTGGAGGCGGCGGCCGCCCAGCCCAACAGTCTGGACGCCCCGCAGGCCAGTACTGCACCAAGGACATGGACGAGTGCCAGCTGATGCCCAACGCCTGTCAGAACGGCGGGACCTGCCACAACAGCCTCGGCGGCTACAACTGCGTCTGTGTCAACGGCTGGACGGGCGAGGACTGCAGCGAGAACATCGACGACTGCGCCAGCGCCGCCTGCTTCCACGGGGCCACCTGCCACGACCGCGTGGCCTCCTTCTACTGCGAGTGCCCCCACGGCCGCACAGGTCAGGGCGGGGCAGGGCTGCCCGAGGGGCGGGTGGACGTGTCTGTCTGCCCTGGACTCTGCGGCTCCCTGGGGCCCGGCGGCAGCGGGAGTGGGAGACGCCTGCCCGCTGTGGTGGGCTCTCGGGCCAGCCCGGGCACACGGACCCCTCTGCTCAGACACACGCTGGCTTTCCGGGGCCCCCCCGAAGATAGCCTTAAAAAAGGGAGCTGTCCCGAGTGAAGAGGGCCGGGGGGGGTGCCCACGGGTCAGGCCAGCTGGTGGTCAGCTTCCACTGGAGGGGGTCACGGAATAGCCGCCGTGGGAGACCCCCCTCCATGAGGCGTCTGGGTGGGGGCAGCCGGGCTGGGAAAGGGGGGCCGTGCGCGCTGACCACAGGCACCCGCTCAGGTCTCCTGTGCCACCTCAACGACGCCTGCATCAGCAACCCCTGCAAAGAGGGCTCCAACTGTGACACCAACCCCGTCAACGGCAAGGCCATCTGCACCTGCCCCTCGGGGTACACGGGGCCGGCCTGCAGCCAGGACGTGGATGAGTGCTCCCTGGGTACGCACGGGCCAGGCGGGACGGGGCCAGGCGGAGTGGGGCGGCTGGGGGCCGGGTGGAAATGGACCCTGCCCCTCGGGGTACACGGGGCCGGCCTGCAGCCAGGACGTGGATGAGTGCTCCCTGGGTACGCACGGGCCAGGCGGGACGGGGCCAGGCGGAGCGGGGCAGCTGGGGGCCGAGTGGAAACGGACCCTGCTCTCTGAGGGGCCCCTGTCTGAGGGGGAGGTAGGCGGGTCCCAGGCTGTCTGAGGGGGAGGTGGGCGGGTCCCAGGCTGTTGGAGGCCAGGGTGCTGGGAGAGGCCCCTCACCACGCTGTCCCCCCGCCCCTCCCCAGGTGCCAACCCCTGTGAGCACAAGGGCAGGTGCATCAACACGCTGGGCTCCTTCGAGTGCCAGTGTCTGCAGGGCTACACCGGCCCCCGCTGCGAGATCGACGTCAACGAGTGTGTCTCGAACCCGTGTCAGAACGATGCCACCTGCCTGGACCAGATCGGGGAGTTCCAGTGCATTTGCATGCCCGGTACGCGGACCCGGCCGGGGAGGCTGAGGGAGGCTGAGGGGGGCTGAGGGGGGCTGAGGGAGGCTGAGGGGGGGCTGAGGGAGGCTGAGGGGGGAGCCGGAACGGGGCAGGGGAGGTCGGCCCCGGGAGGCTGGCGGGCGGCACGGCGGGCGTGGACGGTGCTGGGCACAGCTCTCTGGGCTCAGGCCCTTCCTTCACGGTCCTGCCCTCCTGCCTCCGGCCCCAGGCTACGAGGGTGTGCACTGCGAGGTGAACAGGGACGAGTGTGCCAGCAGCCCCTGCCTGCAGAACGGCCGCTGCCTGGACAAGATCAATGAGTTCGTGTGCGAGTGCCCCACAGGTGCGTCCTGGCTCGGCCGCAGGGCTGCTCACAGCCCCCACGGCTCCATCCCTCCACTCCTGACCCTCCGCAATGGGTGGTCCCCGCCCACGCCCATGCCCGGGCCTCAGGGCAGGGACCCCTCTTGTCCATCACCTCAGGCACGGATGGGGGTGTGTTCAGGCAGGGCAGTCCTGGCCCCGCCCGCCCTTGCTGGGTGTGTGCGTCCTGGTTGGGGGAAGCCCAGTGGTCAGAGACTCCTCCTTACGGTGGGGTGGTTCCCTGGAGGAGCAGCGGTGTGCTCCCCGGATCCCTGAGGGGCTTGGGTGCAGGAGGAGCCGGCCTGGCTCTCTGCAGGTTCACGGCTGGGGGAGCTGGCCTGCAGTGGACGTGAGGGTGGACATGAGGGCTTATAGAGTTCCCACAGAGGTGTTGCGGGTTAGAGGCTTCCCGAGGGGGGACCCTGTTCTTAAACTGACCGGGTGTCGCCGTGGCACCCAGTCTGGGGAGAGGTACCGTGTGTGAAGACCCCGGCGGGGTAGGCCTTGACGTTTGGGAGCTGAAAGGGGGAGAGGAGAAGTCGGGTACGCGGAAGCATGGTGGGGGCAGGGGGCGCACTTTGGGGCACCCTGCTCAGTCTGGGCAGGGCTCGGCCACGGGGCCGTGGTGCCCGTGCTGACGGCTGCCCCCCTGCCGGGCTGTAGGCTTCACGGGGAACCTGTGCCAGTACGACGTGGACGAGTGTGCCAGCACGCCCTGCAAGAACGGTGCCAAGTGTCGGGACGGGCCCAACACCTACAGCTGCGTCTGCACGGAGGGTGAGGGGCCGCCGCGGCCGGGCCAGACGGGGGGCGGGGGGCAGGCCTGCAGGGTCAGAGGAGAGGACGGGCCCAACACCTACAGCTGCATCTGCACGGAGGGTGAGCGGCCGCCGCGGCCAGGCCAGATGGGGGGCGGGGGGCAGGCCTGCAGGGTCAGAGGGGACGGCCAGGCCAGACGGGGGGCCAGGCCAGACGGGGGGCGGGGGGCAGGCCTGCAGGGTCAGAGGAGGGGACGGCCAGGCCAGACGGGGGGGCAGGAGGCAGGCCTGCAGGGTCAGAGGGGACGGCCAGGCCAGACGGGCAGAGGGGGGCAGGCCTGCAGGGTCAGAGGAGGGGACGGCCGGAGCCGATGCCGGGAAGGTGGCAGGGACCCTTGATTTGAGGCCTCGCGGCCAGCGGCCAGCGGCCAGGAGCATGCTCAGCTCGGACCCCAGCCGTTGGGGGGCATCTCTCACTAAAAGACAGACCCCCAGCAGTCCTGTGCTGGGGCACAGGCGACCTGGGTTTGGTACAGAGTCCCAGGGTGGGGGTGGCTGCCCCGGGAACAGCGCCCTGAGCCCCGTCTCCCCCCCTGCAGGCTACACGGGGCCCCACTGCGAGGTGGACATCGACGAGTGTGACCCCGACCCCTGTCACTATGGGTCCTGCCAGGACGGCGTGGCCGCCTTCACCTGCCTGTGCCGCCCGGGCTACACGGGGCACCACTGCGAGACCAACATCAACGAGTGCCACAGCCAGCCCTGCCGTCACGGGGGCACCTGCCAGGACCGCAACAACGCCTACCTCTGCCTCTGCCTCAAGGGGACCACAGGTGCCTGGCCGGGCTCCGCTGGCTGCGGGGGGTGGGGGGGAGGCTGGGGGGCTCCGCTGGCTGCGGGGGGTGGGGGGGAGGCTGGGGGGCTCCGCTGGCTGCGGGGGGGGGAGGCTGGGGGGCTCAGCTGGCTGCGGGGGGGGAAGCTGGGGGGCTCCGCTGGCTGCGGGGGGTGGGGGGGAGGCTGGGGGCTCCGCTGGCTGCGGGGGGGGGGAGGCTGGGGGGCTCCGCTGGCTGCGGGGGGGGGAGGCTGGGAGGCTCCGCTGGCTGCGGGGAGGGGAGGCTGGGGGGCTCCGCTGGCTGCGGGGGGGAGGCTGGGGGGCTCCGCTGGCTGCGGGGGGGAGGCTGGGGGGCTCAGCTGGCTGCGGGGGGGAGGCTGGGGGCTCAGCTGGCTGCGGGGGGGGAGGCTGGGGGCTCAGCTGGCTGCGGGGGGGCGAGGGTGGGGGGCTCCGCTGGCTGCGGGGGGGCGAGGTTGGGGGGCTCCGCTGGCTGCGGGGGGGCGAGGTTGGGGGGCTCCGCTGGCTGCGGGGGGGAGGCTGGGGGGCTCAGCTGGCTGCGGGGGGGGGGAGGTTGGGGGGCTCCGCTGGCTGCGGGGGGGAGGCTGGGGGCTCAGCTGGCTGCGGGGGGGGGGGAGGTTGGGGGGCTCAGCTGGCTGCGGGGGGGGGAGGCTGGGGGGCTCAGCTGGCTGCGGGGGGGCGAGGTTGGGGGGCTCCGCTGGCTGCGGGGGGGAGGCTGGGGGGCTCAGCTGGCTGCGGGGGGGTGAGGTTGGTGGACTCAGCTGGCTGCGGGGGGGAGGATGGGGGGCTCCGCTGGCTGCGGGGGGGGAGGCTGGGGGTCTCAGCTGGCTGCGGGGGGGGGGAGGCTGGGGGGCTCAGGAGCTGACCCCACCGCATGCCTCCACCCCCGCAGGGCCCAACTGTGAAATCAACCTGGATGACTGTGCCAGCAACCCCTGCGACTCAGGCACCTGTCTGGACAAGATCGACGGCTACGAGTGTGCCTGCGAGCCGGGCTACACAGGTGAGCGGCCCTCGGGGCCAGGGACCCCACCGAGCTCTGTCCCTGCAAGCCCTTCCCATGGTCTTGGCACTTGGCGGTGAGGTCAGGGCTGGCCCCAGGGGCTGAGGGTCTGCTCGGAGATGAGGTGGGGCTGGCCCCAGGGACTGAGGGTCTGCTCGGAGGGGAGGTCGGGGATGGCCCCAGGGACTGAGGGTCTGCTCGGAGGGGAGGTCGGGGATGGCCCCAGGGGCTGAGGGTCTGCTCGAAGGTGAGGTCGGGGATGGCCCCAGGGTGTAGCTATCCGGGCTGCTAGCCTTAGCCGGCTGCAGCAGAGACCAGGGGAGGAGGGGGGGTCCAGCCAGCACTGGACACCCTCCGGTCCGCCCCCGAGTGAGTCCCTGGTTGTCCGGACTTTCTGTGCCCCTCAGAGGGGGTGGTGCAGGCTGGCTTTGTGCTCATGCATGTGACATTGTCACATAAAATGCCTGTTCAGCGGGGTTACACCACAGTGGAGGGGTTGGTTATCCTCCCCGGCTTAACAGTGGAGGAAACTGAGGCTCAGAGAAGCCAGAACCGGCCAGTCGAGACCACTCCTCCTCGTTACCTTCTTCTGGGGGGGGGAGTGGTGCCCTGGACTGGGAGCTGAGCCCTCCCCCTCCCCCTCCCCCCGCCCGCAGGGAGCATGTGCAACATCAACATCGACGAGTGTGCCAGCAGCCCCTGCCACAACGGGGGCACCTGCGAGGACGGCGTCAGCAGCTTCACCTGCCGCTGCCCCGAGGGCTACCACGACCCCACCTGCCTGTCCGAGGTCAACGAGTGCAACAGCAACCCCTGCATCCACGGGGCCTGCCGGGACAGCCTCAACGGGTACGGGGCCCGGGGTGCCGGGTGCGTCCACTGCTCCTCAGCAGCCCCGGGAGCTGTGCCTCTGCACCAGCGGCCTTGGGGGGCCGCATGCCAGGGAAGTGCCAGATACGAGCCCAAGCTTGGGTGGGTGGGTGACTGTCCCCCACCCTTGAGGGACAGATCTACTGTCTGCGCCCCGGAAATGTGCCATTGCAGGCACCTGTTCAGCCCTGGTCTGAATCCTGTGCTGCCCGGGCCACAGTTATTGGCTCATGAGACATCGGTGGCCAGGGTGTCTCTGGTTATTGAGATGTAACGAGAAGTGGATACAGTGTTTCTGTCTGTGTCCTGGCTCCTGCAGCAGCTCCTCCTTGATAAAGCTGCAAGGAGCGCCTTTTATTGTTCCTAACAGGCCCCTTTTGTACAACCACACCTGAACTTGGGTGGCTACAGTCACCTAAGGGTGGGGGCTGGGTGCCAGGAACCAAGCCTGTCATTAGAGGGTGGGACCTTGCAGTCCCCACCTGCGGAAGTGTGGGGCGGGGCCAGTGACGTTGCCGGGTCACGCCTGTGCCTTTCTCGGCTCGCTGAAGGGGTTCAGAGGGCTTCCCGCTGGGGAACACGTTGCCGTGCGGGGTGGGTGGGGGCGCCCGCAAGCTGTGGGAGCTCTTTGCTCTTCCCCACCCCTGGCCCCCCCATACCTGTCTCCCACTGGGCTGTTCCTGACATTAACCTTTCATCATAAATCACACTGATCTAGCCTGACCAGGCGGTGGCGCAGTGGATAGAGCGTCGGACTGGGATGTGGAAGACCCAGGTTTGAGACCCCAAGGTCGCCAGCTTGAGTATGGGCTCATCTGGTTTGAGCAAAGCTCACCAGCTTGGACCCAAGGTCGCTGGCTCGAGCAAGGGGTTACTCGGTCTGCTGAAGCCCCACGGTCAAGGCACATATGAGAAAGCAATCAATGAACAACTAAGGTGTCTCAGCGAGAAACTGATGATTGATGCTTCTCATCTCTCTCCGTTTCTGTCTGTCTGTCCCTGTCTATCTGTCTCTCTGTCTCTGTACAAAAAATCCCCAAAAAAACACCACACTGATCTAGGCAGTAAATTTTTCCCCTGAGTTCTGTGAGTCAAGTTCTGGCACCTTCCCAAACTTGAGGGGTGGTGGGAACCCCCTGTGTATGGCTGGCTGGTCCCTAGTGCAGGTGTGAGACCACCTGGGACTTGGGGTGGGCTTCTGATGGGGAGCTGTTCGGTGGAGACGGAGCCCTGAGAACCCCGTTTGGTGTCAGGAGTATTCGGCCGTAGGAGAGAAACAAAAGCTCCGATACCCATTCTGTGCCCCCGCTCCAGTCTAGATGGGGCCGTTGATGTGGGCGGGGGACCCGTGCCCTCCTGTTCTGCCCAGAGAGGGTGAACGCTCTTTTCAGTGCCGCACAGCAAGTGGTGGGGAGAGCTCCTGAGCCCTGCTCCTGTAACCAGACCGTGCCACCGTCTTAGGCAGAGGGAGGCCAGCGCCCCTATGCCACCCAGACCGTAGAGGAGGGTCTTCAAGGTGGGAATGTTGCCCAGCCCACCCAGGTCCACGCGGCTCGGCCGCCCCAACTGAGGCTGCGGTGTGGCCCCCTGTGTGCAGGTACAAGTGTGACTGCGACCCCGGGTGGAGCGGGGCCAACTGTGACGTCAACAACAACGAGTGCGAGTCGAACCCCTGCGTCAACGGCGGCACCTGCAAGGACATGACCAGCGGCTACGTGTGCACCTGCCGGGAGGGCTTCAGCGGTGCGTGGGCCTCGGGGAGGCGCCTGCCGCGTAGAGCGGGTCGGGGGCAGTGCAGAGCCGGCACCTAGGGGGACCGGCCCGTGCGCTCAGGGGGGGGGCCGTGGTGACAGAGCCCCTGACCGCTGCCGCCCTCCCTGTCCAGGCCCCAACTGCCAGACCAACATCAACGAGTGTGCGTCCAACCCGTGTCTGAACCAGGGCACCTGCATCGACGACGTGGCGGGCTACAAGTGCAACTGCCCGCTGCCCTACACAGGTGAGCCTGCCCGGGAGGGTGGGGCGGGGCCCGCAGGCCCCGGGCGGCCGGAAGCAGGAAGCAGGAGGCAGCCGAGGGGGCCGAGGGCACGGTGGCGGCCGGGCCGTGCGTGCGTGGCGTGGCCGCCTTCCTGGGGCCGGCCCGTCTGCTGTGCTCGACGGCCGTGCCGAGGTCCTGCATTCGGGCCTCACCCTGCAGGTGTTGCTGCCACGAGAACGCACACACAAAAAATATATAAAAAGTACAGGGTGCCCGGGAGAAAACTGTAGTATAAGTATGTCCCAGGTTGTTTCTCTGGCCAGCCTGTCCAGGGGGTGAGGAGGTGGAGCCCTTGGCAATGGGGGGGGGGGCTGTGCTTGGGCCGTTGGCCCCCCACCACCCAGGTGCACGCTGCCACCGCCGCCGGGGGCCCTGGGGCCAGGACGCCCTCCCTGTCCACGGGCCGGGCGCGGGATTCCTTTGACGGCGGGCCCTCTTTGTGTCGGGAACAAGGAGCTTCTGTTTCCGCGGAGCGGAGGCGGGAGTCGTCTCCCTGGGCGCCCCAGCCTCTGTGCTGGTCCCGGCCAAGGCGACCCCAGGGAGTGTCCCCTCCCTAGAAGAAGAGATAGGCTAAGAGTTAAAAATGTCTGAGTTCCCAATCACAGGGGCCACTGGGCTCCGCTGGGGGGTGTGGGGGGTGTGGGGGGTGGAGAAGGGGTCGGGCTGAGGATACTGTCCCGGGAGGTCCTGAGAGGGCCCTGCCTGGTGGGTGGGCGGGGGACGGGGACGGGGACGGGCCATGCCTGTGGTTCCCATGACATCCCCAGGCCAGAGCAGTGTTTTCTTTGACCAGAGCTGGGGACCTGGGTTTTCTCTCCTGAATCAGGAGGAAGGCCCCCCCCCCGGGGCCTCCACAGCCCCGGGCGCCCCCCGAGTCCCCTCTCGGATAGGTCGCCGTCCTTCGGGGAGGCCGGAGGGCCTGGCGGGGAGGAGCGGCTGGTGCTGACTCGCTTCCCGTCCCCCTGCTTCCTGCTTCCCTTCGCACAATTGTCGGAAACGCTGGCGAATTTCCTGCCTGCCCGGGTCACTGTGGAAACCGGGAGAAAGAAAGGCCCTGGAAAGTCGCTCCGGCAGGCCAGGGAGATAATGGGCGGCGAGGAAGATAAGGCTTCCTTGCTTCCCCGGGAGTCGGCCCCCGTGGGCCCGTAAACAGGAAAACTCTGGGCTTTCGCGGGGAGAACGCTGTCCCCGTGTGCACAGGGCTGCGGCCCAGGTCCCGCTGGTCCCAGGTGTCCTGAGGCCACCCGCTGCTCCCCTGAGAACTCGGATGTGCTCGGGCGGAAGCTGGCACGTCCCCCACCGCTGGGTGGCTCTCTCCCTGCTGGCACAGCCTCTGTTCAGTGGCCATGTGTGATGGGCACTTCCGGCCTTTCGGACAAGAGAGGCCGGAAGGCCCTGTGAGGTTGTTGTGGAGGGGCCTGCCGGTCCTTGCTGCGGGCGCTCCTGGCTGGGTGAGGTCCAGGCCGTGTCCTGCAGCCGACGGGAGCCCAGGCACCCACCTGGTCTGTCTCCAGCCCCCAGCTCGGGTCCTGACTCAGCCAGGAGCTCCCACGGGGCCCCCAGTGCACACAGCCCCGTTTGCCCCCGGCCCCCAGGGCCAGCCCAGTGTGCTCTGACTGGGCAAAGACCGCCGGCAGCAGCCGTGATGGATGACCGCCTGATGCCACGGGGCACTGACCGTCTGGGCCAGGGTTTCCTGGGCCTCAGCGTCCGACCTTCCTCCCTCAGGAGCCACGTGCGAGGTGGTGCTGGCCCCGTGCGCCCCCGGCCCTTGCAGAAATGGCGGGGAATGCAAGGCCTCCGAGGACTACGAGAGCTTTTCCTGCGTCTGCCCCACGGGCTGGCAGGGTGAGGCCGCCTACTCACTGCCGCCCTGGCCCAGCCGAGTTCCAGGAGGGGCTGGGACAGGGAAGGGGGGAGGTCCCGGGGCTTGGGCGGCTCCAGGATGGAAGGGAGGGCGTGCCGTGTGCCGGGTCCTTGGAGATGAGCCGCCTGCAAGGCGGAGAGGGCTCTAGAAGCAGGAGTGGACCTTGCCCTTCCTGGGCATCCCCCACCCTTGGGACCACCTGGGTGGACAGGGGAGAGACCTGGGGGGGGCGCCAAGGTGATGCTTCCTGCCTCCCCCCCCCCAGGGCAGACCTGCGAGGTGGACATCAACGAGTGCGTGAAGAGCCCCTGCCGCCACGGCGCCTCCTGCCAGAACACCAACGGCGGCTACCGTTGCCACTGCCAGGCGGGCTACACGGGGCGCAACTGTGAGACGGACATCGACGACTGCCGGCCGAGTGCGTGTCCCCGACAGCCCGTCCCCCTCCGAGCCGGGCAGGGGGCTTGGGGTCGGGTGGGAGCACGGATGTCCCCAACAGCCCGTCCCCCTCCGAGCCGGGCAGGGGCTTGGGGTCGGGTGGGCAGGGAGCTTGGGGTCGGGTGGGAGCACGGATGTCCCCAACAGCCTGTCCCCCTCCGAGCCGGGCAGGGGGCTTGGGGTCGGGTGGGAGCACGGATGTCCCCAACAGCCTGTCCCCCTCCGAGCCGGGCAGGGGGCTTGGGGTCGGGTGGGAGCACGGATGTCCCCAACAGCCTGTCCCCCTCCGAGCCGGGCAGGGGGCTTGGGGTCGGGTGGGAGCACGGATGTCCCCGACAGCCCGTCCCCCTCTGAGACGGGCAGGGGGCTTGGGGTTGGGTGGGAGCATGGATGTCCCCAACAGCCTGTTCCCCTCTGAGCCGGGCAGAGGGCTTGGGGTCGGGTGGGAGCACGCATGTCCCCAACAGCCTGTCCTCCTCCGAGACGGGCAGGGGCTTGGGGTCGGGTGGGAGCACGGATGTCCCCAACAGCCTGTTCCCCTCCGAGCCGGGCAGGGGGCTTGGGGTCGGGTGGGAGCACGGATGTCCCCGACAGCCTGTCCTCCTCCGAGCCGGGCAGGGGGCTTGGGGTCGGGTGGGAGCACGGATGTCCCCGACAGCCTGTCCCCCTCCGAGACGAGCAGGGGCTTGGGGTCGGGTGGGAGCACGGATGTCCCCGACAGCCCGTCCCCCTCTGAGACGGGCAGGGGGCTTGGGGTTGGGTGGGAGCACGGATGTCCCCGACAGCCCGTCCCCCTCTGAGACGGGCAGGGGGCTTGGGGTCGGGTGGGAGCACGCATGTCCCCAACAGCCTGTCCTCCTCCGAGACGGGCAGGGGCTTGGGGTCGGGTGGGAGCACGGATGTCCCCAACAGCCCGTCCCCCTCTGAGACGGGCAGGGGCTTGGGGTCGGGTGGGAGCACGGACGTGGTGCCGGCTGTACCAGCTGTGGCTCCCAGAGAGGGCAAGCCCGCTCCATCCAGCTGGGCACGGCCGGGAGGGAGCCAGTGGGTGCCGGAGGCAGTGCTGGCGGGAGGTGGCAACTGCTTACCCAGCATCACTTGGGACCTTACGTGGACCGTGCGACATGCTTCCGGGTGGTTCCAGAAGGCTCTGGAGCAAGAAAGACTGCCCGGCTTAAAGCCTATCTCGACATCCCCCAGTGGGTTCCAATAGCTCCTCCCCCAACAAAAGCGCCCGCCCCCAGGCTCTCCTCAGTCCTGTCACTCACGACCCCCGAGGAGCGACCTCAGGCCCGCCCTCCTGTCCTTCCCAGACCCGTGCCACAACGGGGGCACCTGCACAGACGGCATCAACACGGCCTTCTGCGATTGCCAGCCCGGCTTCCAGGGCGCCTTCTGCGAGGAGGACATCAACGAGTGCGCCAGCAACCCCTGCCGCCACGGCGGCAACTGCACCGACTGCGTGGCCAGCTACACCTGCACCTGCCCCGCGGGCTTCCGCGGGATCCACTGCGAGGACAACACGCCCGACTGCACAGAGAGGTGGGTGGGCGCGGCCCCAGGCGGGGGCACTGTCGGGCAGGGAAACCGGCCGTCCCGGCCACCGCGGCCCGCCGAGCGGGTGTCCACCTGGTCACGCTCAGAGCTGGCCGGGCTGAGTCAGGCAGGGAAACCGGCCGTCCCGGCCACCGTGGCCCGCCAAGCGGGTGTCCACCTGGTCACGCTCAGAGCTGGCCGGGCTGAGTCAGGCAGGGAAACCGGCCGTCCCGGCCACCGTGGCCCGCCGAGCGGGTGTCCACCTGGTCACGCTCAGAGCTGGCCGGGCTGAGTCAGGCAGGGAAACCGGCCGTCCCGGCCACCGTGGCCCGCCGAGCGGGTGTCCACCTGGTCACGCTCAGAGCTGGCCGGGCTGAGTCGGGCAGGGAAACCGGCCGTCCCGGCCACCGTGGCCCGCCGAGCGGGTGTCCACCTGGTCACGCTCAGAGCTGGCCGGGCTGAGTCGGGCAGGGAAACCGGCCGTCCCGGCCACCGCGGCCCGCCGAGCGGGTGTCCACCTGGTCACGCTCAGAGCTGGCCGGGCTGAGTCGGGCAGGGAAACCGGCCGTCCCGGCCACCGTGGCCCACCGAGCGGGTGTCCACCTGGTCACGCTCAGAGCTGGCCGGGCTGAGTCAGGCAGGGAAACCGGCCGTCCCGGCCACCGTGGCCCGCCGAGCGGGTGTCCACCTGGTCACGCTCAGAGCTGGCCGGGCTGAGTCAGGCAGGGAAACCGGCCGTCCCGGCCACCGTGGCCCGCCGAGCGGGTGTCCACCTGGTCACGCTCAGAGCTGGCCAGGCTGAGTCAGGCAGGGAAACCGGCCGTCCTGGCCACCGTGGCCCGCCGAGCGGGTGTCCACCTGGTCACGCTCAGAGCTGGCCAGGCTGAGTCAGGGAGGGAAACCGGCCGTCCCGGCCACCGTGGCCCGCCGAGCGGGTGTCCACCTGGTCACGCTCAGAGCTGGCCGGGCTGAGTCAGGCAGGGAAACCGGCCGTTCCGGCCACCGTGGCCCGCCGAGCGGGTGTCCACCTGGTCACGCTCAGAGCTGGCCGGGCTGAGTCAGGGAGGGAAACCGGCCGTTCCGGCCACCGTGGCCCGCCGAGCGGGTGTCCACCTGGTCACGCTCAGAGCTGGCCAGGCTAAGTCAGGCATTGTTCGTTGTACTGCCATGTCGCGCCAAAGAGGGCCGTTGTCAGTCGACGAGGAGGTAGCCAGGAGCCCTGGTTATCTCCAGAGCTCACGTGCCTCCTTTCAGACCAGGGGAACTTTGTAACCCGTCTTGTTTCCCTTCTCGCCCTGGCTGCCGGGAAGCTCGGCAGTCCATGTCCCCATCCCTGTTTTCTGACAAATGATGGTCTTCCCCCGTTATCTGTACAAGCTCTGGTTTCTTCTTTGTTTTTCCCTTAACCCGTGTGTGACGGCGAGTTAGAAGGAAGGCAAAGGAAAGGGAGGGAGTTGGTGTTTGAGGGTCTGAGGCTCCGGCCCCGTGGTGGGGGCCTCCTGAGGCTCCCACTGGCCTCCCGGAGGTCAGTCGAGCCGCTTCTGGCCTGTTGAGGCTGTCAGGCCCCTCGGCTGCCGTCTGAGCCGAGGAGGAGGTGCCCGTAGCGTGGAGGAGCCTGCCTGGGCAGGGCGCCCTGTGCCCCGGTTCACCCTCGCCCCTGCTGCCCGCCTGCCTCCAGCTCCTGCTTCAACGGCGGCACCTGCGTGGACGGCATCAACTCCTTCACCTGCCTATGTCCGCCCGGCTTCACGGGCAGCTACTGCCAACACGACATCAACGAGTGTGACTCGCGGCCCTGCCTGCACGGCGGCACCTGCCAAGACAGCTATGGCACTTACAAGTGCACCTGCCCGCTGGGCTACACCGGCCTCAACTGCCAGGTGAGTTCATGGCCTGGCAGGAGGGGGCCGTGCTAGGACACCAGCCTGCGGCACATCGTGGCAGCCCCCTGCTGGGCCCACCGCAGCCAGCCAGTAGAGAAGAGCCAGGCTCAGAGGGCAGGGGTGGCCGTGGTCACATGCTCCTGCGGGGGTTCTGGATTGCCAGCCCTACCCCAGCCTGAGCTGTGTGGCCACCTAAGGAGTCAAGAGTAGTTGGATAGGGCGGCTGCCATCCAGGTCAGGGCGCAGAGGTTTATGGAATGAGGGCAAAGACTAGGTAATTTGGCAGAAGATGGTTAAAAGCCACTTTTCTTTTTAGGTGAGGGGAGTAGAGATAGGCAGATTCCTTGCAACCCCATCTAGGGCTGATGCTCAAATACTGAGCTATTTTTAGCACCTGAGGTTGATATGCTCCAATGGAGCCATCCTCAGCACCCAGGCCATGCTTGAGCCACTGGCTGTGGGAGAAGAAGGAGGGAGAGGGGGAGGGGAAGAGAAGCAGATGATCACTTCTATGTGTCCTGACCAGGAATTGAACCTGGGACATCCATACACTGGGCTGATGCTCTATCCACTGAGCCACTGGCCAGGGTCAAAAGCCAATGTTTTTTATAGAAAATACATGAAAAGATGACAAATTGATTTTTTTCTGGGAGACTTTCACAAGAAACATTGATTATAAAGGCTTCCAGCAAAATTTTTTTACCTGTGAGGAAAGAGCTTTCCTCCAGGAAAAGGGGTCTGGATTTGCTGAGGGCTCCGAGAGAGACCCCCGTCCGACAGGGGCCTGGGGGCCTCAGTTTCCCCTGTGTGTAGAGTTGGGGCCGTGAGGTTTCCGGGGCGTGCGTTCCGCACGACCGGGCGGGGAGTGTGAGCGCGGCCCTGCCGTCCCCAGAACCTCGTGCGCTGGTGCGACTCCGCGCCCTGTAAGAACGGCGGCAAGTGCTGGCAGACCAACGTCTTGTACCGCTGCGAGTGCTACAGCGGCTGGACCGGCCTCTACTGCGATGTGCCCAGCGTGTCCTGCGAGGCGGCCGCGCGGCAGCGAGGTAACCGGCACCCCCTTCCCGGCCCAGGCGGGGAGCCCAGACCTCACGTCCCCTGCCCACCTGCTACCCACTGTGTCCCCCGCAGGCATCAATGTGACCCACCTGTGCCGGAACGGGGGGCTGTGCGTGGACGCGGGCAACACGCACCACTGCCGCTGCCAGCCGGGCTACACGGGCAGCTACTGCGAGGACCAGGTGGACGAGTGCTCCCCCAGCCCCTGCCAGAACGGGGCCACCTGCACTGACTACCCCGGCGGCTACTCCTGCGAGGTGGGGGTCTGTCCCGGGCGAGGGTGGGCGTGTGTCTGCTGGGTCATCGAGGGCTGGGAGCCAGCACAGTAGGGAAGACGGACACTTTTAACCCCTATGAAGTGAGAGCCGGGTGATCGGGGAAGACTGCCTGGAGGAGGTGTCCTGTGTGTGTGTTGGGAAAGAACGTGTACATTGAGAAGTTGGACAGGGTTTGGCCTCCACGGGTTTTTCCCTTGGGGCTCATCTAATACCCACCCTGAGACCCCCCACATTTCTCCCTAGGGTTTGGCCCTTGCTCTGGGCAGTGACTCTTAGCTTACCAGGGTAGGGCCCTTCCCAGGGGTCATCCAGGTGAGGGGAACCTAAGACTTCACTAGGCGAGAGGGCAGCCTGTGGGGCTCTGTCAGCATACAGGGGTGACAGTCCACGCCCCTGCTGCCTGAGGAGCCATAACCCCCCACCCACCCTTTGCCCGTCTCCTCGCAGTGTGTGGCCGGCTACCACGGGGTGAACTGCTCTGAGGAGATTAATGAGTGTCTGTCCCACCCATGCCAGAATGGGGGCACCTGCATCGACCTCACCAATACGTACAAGTGCTCCTGCCCTCGGGGCACACAGGGTAAGGGTTGTCAGACCCAGGACTGGCATCTGGGAGAAAGTGGGCAGTCCAGCGTCCGGGACCCAGCCAGAGCTTCATGGAGGCGAGAGGCGGGTGCAGGGCCAACAGAGGGAGCCTGTCCCAGCCTCGGGCACCCAGCAGCCGCCCAGTGCCAGCTTCCTGGTCATCTGTGTGGTCCCGGCCCTCACCCTTTGCCCGGGGATTCCGTGGGTGGGAGCAGGGCCCAGCGTGCGGCCGGCACAGGTCCCTAACGCGCCCAGGCCCCTCCCTGCAGGGGTGCACTGTGAAATCAACGTGGACGACTGCAACCCCCCCATCGACCCCGTCTCCCGGGGCCCCAAGTGCTTTAACAACGGCACCTGCGTGGACCAGGTGGGCGGCTACAGCTGCACCTGCCTGCCTGGCTTCGTGGGTGAGCGCTGCGAAGGCGACGTCAACGAGTGTCTGTCCAACCCCTGTGACGCCCGTGGCACCCAGAACTGCGTGCAGCGTGTCAACGATTTCCACTGCGAGTGTCGTCCTGGCCACACTGGTGGGTGCGGTGGGCCTGGCAGGGCGGCGGCCCGGGCTGGGCTGGGCTGGGCCGGCCTCACACCCTCTCTGGTCCCCAGGGCGCCGCTGTGAGTCGGTCATCAATGGCTGCAAAGGGAAGCCCTGCAAGAACGGGGGCACCTGCGCTGTGGCCTCCAACACCGCCCGCGGCTTCATCTGTAAATGCCCAGCGGTGGGTGCAGCTGCGCGGGGCAGGGGTTGGGAGGGCCCCCTGGTCAGAAGGTAGCAGCTGAGCCCCACCTGCTCGGAGGTCCTGGCCCTGCATGCACGCCTGCCGGAGGTTTCCGCCGTCCTCAATTTTTTTTGTGACAGAGGCAGAGGGACAGACAGGAAGGGAGAGAGATGAGAAGCATCAATTCTTCATTGCGACACCTTAGTTGTTCATTGATTGCTTTCTCATATGTGCCTTGACTGGGGGGCTACAGCAGACCGAGTGACCCCTTGCTTGAGCCAGTGACCTTGGATCTAAGCTGGTGAGCTTTTTGCTCAAACCAGATGAGCCCGCGCTCAAGCTGGCGACCCCGGGGTCTCGAACCTGGGTCCTACACATTCCAGTCCAATGCTCTGTCCACTGCGCCACCGTCTGGTCAGGCAGTAAACTTTTTTTTTTAGAGCAGTTTTATATTTATAGAAAAATGGTGCAGAAAGCGGAGATTCCCGTATGTCCCCTCCTGCCACATTCCCAGGTTCCTGTTGTTAGTTAGCATTTTGTCTTCCTGTGGGCTGTTGTTGCTGTCAACATAGTTACTCTTGATGGGCCGATGTGGATACATTGTTGTTAAATCAAGTCTGCAGTATTCCCTGGGGCAACAGGGTTGCTCCTGGCCTGGCACTGCGTTCTTGGGTTCTGACAATGCCCCCTGTGACAGGTGCACGTGACAGTCACGTGGAGGTTTTCAGTGCCCTAAAATCACCCTGTGCCCCCCCTCTGCGTCCTCCCTCCCAGGCCACCCCCAAGCCTTCTGTTGTCACGGAGCATCTCTGTGAAGGGTCCTGGTCCTGCCACCCAGAGCAAGGCAGCCAGCCGGTCGCTCTCCCGGCCGGGGCCCGTGGGTCTGGGGAGCCAGCCGCTCTGACGCCCCCTGTGCCGCCCCCCCCCTCCTGCAGGGCTTCGAGGGCGCCACCTGTGACAACGACGCCCGGACCTGCGGCAGCCTCCGCTGCCTCAACGGCGGCACCTGCATCTCGGGCCCGCGCAGCCCCACCTGCCTGTGCCAGGGCCCCTTCACGGGCCCCGAGTGCCAGTTCCCGGCCAGCAGCCCCTGCGTGGGCAGCAACCCCTGCTACAACCAGGGCACCTGCGAGCCCACGGCCGAGAGCCCCTACTACCGCTGCCTGTGCCCCGCCAAGTTCAACGGGCTCCTGTGCCACATCCTGGACTACAGCTTCCGGGGCGGCGCGGGGCTGGACATCGCCCCGCCGCAGATCGAGGAGGCCTGCGGGCTGCCCGAGTGCCGCCAGGAGGCGGGCGACAAGGTTTGCAGCCTGCGCTGCAACAACCACGCCTGCGGCTGGGACGGCGGCGACTGCTCCCTCAACTTCAACGACCCCTGGCAGAACTGCACGCAGTCGCTGGAGTGCTGGAAGTACTTCAGCAACGGCCGCTGCGACAGCCAGTGCAACTCGGCCGGCTGCCTCTTCGACGGCTTCGACTGCCAGCGCGCCGACGGCCAGTGCAAGTAAGCCAGGCGGACGGCCGCTCCCCGGGGCGCGGTGCCTGGGCTCCGGGGGGGAGCAGGCTGGGGGCGGAGGGCCCCTGAGCTCGCATGGGGCCGGACGCTGGCCAGGGGAGGGCGCTCCCGTCGTGGACAGGGCAGGGCGAGCCCCAGGTGCCAGGAGACCTGAGCGTCCCGTGTCCCGTCCCCCCCCCCCCCCGTATGACCAGTACTGCGAAGACCACTCCCATGTCCCGCCCCCCCCGCAGCCCCCGGTAGGACCAGTACTGCAAAGACCACTCCCATGTCCCGCCCCCTCCCCCTGCAGCCCCCCCCATGACCAGTACTTCAAGGACCACTCCCGTGTCCCACCCCCGCCCCCCGCAGTCCCCCCCCCGTATGACCAGTACTGCAAGGACCACTCCCGTGTCCCCCCCCGCCCCCCGCAGCCCCCCCCCCCGTATGACCAGTACTGCAAAGACCACTCCCATGTCCCGCCCCCCTCGCCCCCGCAGCCCCTGGTATGACCAGTACTGCAAAGACCACTCCCATGTCCCGCCCCCGCCCCCCGCAGGCCCCCCCCCCCCGTATGACCAGTACTGCAAAGACCACTCCCGTGTCCCGCCCCCCCCACAGCCCCCGGTATGACCAGTACTGCAAGGACCACTTCAGCGACGGCCACTGCGACCAGGGCTGCAACAGCGCGGAGTGCGAGTGGGACGGGCTGGACTGCGCAGAGCACGTGCCCGAGCGGCTGGCGGCCGGCACGCTGGTGGTGGTGGTGCTCATGCCGCCCGAGCAGCTGCGCAACGACTCGTTCCACTTCCTGCGGGAACTCAGCCGCCTGCTGCACACCAACGTGGTCTTCAAGCGCGACGCCAGCGGCCAGCAGATGATCTACCCTTACTACGGCCAGGAGGAGGAGCTGCACAAGCACCCCATCAAGCGCTCCCTGGACGGCCTGCTCGGGAGCGGGGGCGGGCGCTGGCGCAGGGAGCTCGACCCGATGGACATCCGCGGGTGAGTGAGCGTGAGCGGCGACGCGCTGCCCGGGCCCTGTGTGACTCGGGGCCGCCCCCAGAGCAGCGTGCTCCCCGCTTGGTGGGACAAGAGACCAAGGTTCCAGCAGGACCCGCCGCGGGCCAGGGGCAGCGTTCCTACCCGGGGCTCTTGACCCCGAGGCCCACACCCTGGGGTCAGCTCCCACGGAGGGACCTGCCGGGAGGAGGAGAAGGGGGTGCTTCGAGCACCCTAAGGCAGGGGTCCCCAAACTTTTTACACAGGGGGCCAGTTCACTGTCCCTCAGACCGTTGGAGGGCCGGACTATAAAAAAAACTGAACAAATTCCTATACACACTGCACATATCTTATTTTAAAGTAAAAAAACAAAACAGGAACAAATCCAATAGTTAAAATAAAGAACAAGTAAATTTAAATCAAACTGACCAATATTTCAATGGGAACTATGCTCCTCTCACTGACCACCAGTGAAAGGGGTACCCCTTCCGGAAGTGCGGTGGGGGCTGGATAAATGGCCTCAGGGGGCTGCATGTGGCCCGCGGGCCGTAGTTTGGGGACCCCTGCCCTAAGGGAACTGCAGAGGGTGGCAGAGCCAGGACGGGCGGGCGCTCTGCGAGGAGTCTGAGGGGCGGGGCCCTCCTCCCCAGGCTGCCCCTCATCTTGAGTTCTGAGAGCACCTGTCTCCCCGGGGACCCATCAGGGTGATGCCACCAGGGTCACACAGGGCGAGTCCCAGGAGGCAGTCGCAAGCAGGGCGGGCGCGGGGGGGGGGGGGCTGGGGCCGGGACCCTGACCCCCCGCGTGCCCGGGGAGGAGGCCTGGGGCCGGGACCCTGACCCCCCGCGTGCCCGGGGAGGAGGCCTGGGGCCGGGACCCTGACCCCCCGTGTGCCCGGGGAGGAGGGAGGCCTGGGGCCGGGACCCTGACCCCCCGCGTGCCCGGGGAGGAGGCCTGGGGCCGGGACCCTGACCCCCCGTGTGCCCGGGGAGGAGGGAGGCCTGGGGCCGGGACCCTGACCCCTGCGTGCCCGGCCCGCCAGGTCCATCGTCTACCTGGAGATCGACAACCGGCAGTGCGTGCAGTCCTCCTCCCAGTGCTTCCAGAGCACCACCGACGTGGCCGCCTTCCTGGGGGCGCTCGCCTCGCTGGGCAGCCTGAACATCCCCTACAAGATCGAGGCCGTGCAGAGTGAGTGGCCCTCCCGCTCAAGGCCCAGCTGACGGCCCGTCGTGCGGGTTGGCCCCCTGGGTGGGGTCAGGGGTCACGACCCAGCCCCCCTCCGCCCCAAAAACAAAATCAAAAACGTGCTTGCTCTTTCCGTCGCTCGCCATCCACGGGTGCCTGTGCCGTCCAGAGTTTGGGGAGCATTGTTCTAGAACCTTCCGCCTGGCACATCCTTCCTACTGAAGTGACAGCTGCCGGCGGTAGGGCTGGCCCGGGGGACACGCACATCCGCTAGAAAGTGGGAGCTTTTTTCTCTCTCTCTCTCTCTCCCCCCTGCCCCTCCCCCTCAATTTTTCTTTGTTGGGTATTATTTCAAAATCATTACAGCTTTTTAAAAAGGGGAGAGAGGGGGAGAGAGAGGGAAGAATTGATCGGTGTCATGTGAAGAGTTGAAGTTTGTATCTTGAAAATCCCTGTAAATCCTTTGTCTTAACAGCTCAGTGTGAGTGCAGTTGATTCCAAGTTGCTTAATCCTCCTCCTTAAAGGAGAGGGAAGTAAAACCGCCTCCAGACGCCCAGGGCGGGGCGCAGAAGAGAGAATTTTAGCGATAGTTTGCAATTCTGATTAATTGCGTTCGAAATGACCTTATTTTGGGGGGCGGGATGGAGGAGAGGGGGTGAGGAAGCTCTCGGCCGCGGAACACCAGTCCGCTGCCCCCCTGGCTGCCGGCCTGCCGCGGAGCCGCGGCCCTGACGCCCGGGCCCCCGTGCCGTCCGCAGGTAAGACGGTGGAGCCGCCCCCGCCCCCGCCGATGCACTTCATGTACGTGGTTGTGGCCGCCATCGTCCTGCTGGTCGTCGTGGTCTGGGGGGTGCTGCGCTCTCGCCGGCGCCGGCGGCAGCACGGCCAGCTCTGGTTCCCCGAGGGCTTCAAGGTGTCCGAGGCCAGCAAGAAGAAGCGCCGGGAGCCCCTGGGCGAGGACTCCGTGGGCCTCAAGTGAGCGGACGCCGCCGTGGTTTCCCTGGGGGGCGGGGGGGGGGCGCGGCTGGAGGGACCGGCGGGGCCCACGCAGACCAGACCCGCCAGGCGCGGTGGGTCGGCCCCTTGGTGCCTCGGGGTTTCCTGGGGGCCCCCCACCCCGCTCAGTCTCGCTGCCCGCCTCCCCGCCCCCCCCCCCAGGCCTCTGAAGAACTCCTCAGATGGCGCCCTCATGGACGACAGTCAGAACGAGTGGGGTGACGAGGACCTGGAGACCAAGAAGTTCCGGGTGAGTCGGGGTTCTCCCCCGGCTGGGGGTGGCGCCTGCCTCCTGTCCCCCACCCCTGCCCAGTGTGACGGGGCTGGCTCTCTGCTTGGCCCCCTTCTTCAGTTTGAGGAGCCGGTGGTTCTTCCGGACTTGGATGCCCAGACAGACCACCGGCAGTGGACCCAACAACACCTGGACGCCGCCGACCTGCGGGTGTCCGCCACGGCCCCCACGCCGCCCCAGGGCGAGGCCGACGCCGACTGCATGGACGTCAACGTCCGGGGGCCTGGTGAGTGGACACCGGCCCGCGGGGGGGGGCTGTCCGGCCGGGGTCCGTCTCATCCGTCAGCCTGCACTTCCCTGACCCTGTCATCCACCTCCCTTCCTCCCCTGAACCCCTGGAGTCAGTATTCTGAAAGCTGAGTGGGGGCGGGGGTCTCAGTTCTCACCTGGCTGACTCCCCAGGACCACTCTGCACTGTACATTGATTTCCGCTCCCAGAATGCTTCCTTGGAGACATCTGAAGTGTTGGTTTCCAGCCTGCATTTCCGTGCCATCTTTTTCTGTGGGTGCGTTGTCTGCGCAGTCTCACGGCGCCCACGCAGAGCCGCCAGTCTCTGTTGCCCACAGGTCTGTTCATCGGCCGCTGGACTTGGCTCTGTCTTTTGGGAAGCTCGGATTGAATCTGGTGGCCCCCAGGCCCAGTGTGTAGGGACACCGCTGGCTGGGCCACGTGCCACGTGTCCTCACAGGGCTGTCCACTGAGTCGGGACCGTCACTGCCATGGCCAGAGCCGCTGCCGGGGGGGGGGGGTGGCCGGCCGTCCTGACCGTGCCCCTGCCCTGTCCTCCCTGCAGACGGCTTCACGCCCCTCATGATCGCCTCCTGCAGCGGCGGGGGCCTGGAGACGGGCCACAGTGAGGAGGAGGAGGACGCACCTGCGGTCATCTCCGACTTCATCTACCAGGGTGCCAGCCTGCACAACCAGACAGACCGCACCGGCGAGACCGCCCTGCACCTGGCCGCCCGCTACTCCCGCTCCGACGCGGCCAAGCGCCTGCTGGAGGCCAGCGCCGATGCCAACATCCAGGACAACATGGGGCGCACCCCGCTGCACGCCGCCGTGTCGGCCGACGCGCAGGGTGTCTTCCAGGTGGGCACCTCCGGCGGCCCCTGCCCGGCTCACCTGCCGTTCCGGTCTGGGCTGCCCTTCAGTTTGCGGGGACCCTGGAGCCCTGCTCCCCAGCCTAGCCTTAGTAGGGACAGCTGGTGTCTTCACCCCAAGCGAGGTACAAGGTTGGGGAAGGCGTCAAACCCCACGTGTCCTCCTCACCAGGAAGCCAGGCTGGAGAGTGTGCAGCAGGAGGCTCCAGGGGCCTCCTGGGGGCAGGGCCTCCTCCGCGTTCCTACCCGAGACAGGCTCCCCTGTCACCGCAGTGGCCCCTTCCCGGCTGTGGCCAGAGGCGTTAGCCTGTGGCAGCGTGAAGGTTTTAGAGGCTGCTGCTTGTTGTCTGCAAACCTGGGACACGGCCTCGCTGGGGAGCCCAGGATGGGGGTGGACGTAGGGATTTGGGTGCCTGGGTCTCTGGGAAATGTCCCCAGGAGAGGCTCCTTCTGTAAGCCTCCCCCCCCTTCCGTTCCCCAGCTGCAAGGCCCCAGGCTCTGTGCAGTCCTGCCCTGAGTGGGAGGGGCAGGTGAGATGGGGCAGGACCCGGAGGGGTCACCACAGAGCTTTTGACTTCGTCAGTTTTAGCACATTTCTGTGTGGAAGTCAGAAGTGGAGAGTGGAGGTTAGCTGAAAGAGGACAGCGTCAATGAGCCGCTGGAGGCAGGCTCTGACCGTGCTGGTGCAATGGCAGCCTTTCTGTCACGTAGAGACAGGTTCCCCCAGATGCTTTGCAACAGTGAGGCCAGTCCTGCTTGGCACCCAGCTTGTCTCAGCCACCAGCAAATCATGATCACTCCTTTGGCCGGTGACCCCGGGTGGGCGGCATCTGTCCTGCATGCCTGACTGGACACAGGAGCCCAGCGGTTGTGGGTGTGGCTCTAGCCTCTGGAGCCAGGGCCACCCCGTTCTCCTGCCTGGCTCTCCCAGCAGCAGCAGCAGGCACAGCCCTGCCCTCCCTGCCTTCTCCCTCTCGGCTGTCCAGACCCCCAGAAAGGCCTCGGGCTCTGCCTCGCCAGCCTGAGACGTTCCCTCTCGCCCAGATCCTGATCCGGAACCGAGCCACAGACCTGGACGCCCGCATGCACGACGGCACGACCCCGCTGATCCTGACCGCCCGCCTAGCTGTGGAGGGCATGCTGGAGGACCTCATCAACTCCCACGCCGACGTCAACGCGGTGGACGACCTGGGTACGCCGGGCCGCCGCTCGGTCTGCCGGGGACCGGCCGCTGCCGCCTGCTCTGTCCCGACTGACCGCTCTGCCTCTCCCACACAGGCAAGTCGGCCCTGCACTGGGCCGCCGCCGTGAACAACGTGGAGGCTGCGGTCGTGCTCCTGAAGAACGGCGCCAACAAGGACATGCAGAACAACAAGGTGAGCTGGGGGCCGGCCTGGGACCTGGGGCGGCCAGGCTGCAGGTCACTCCTCCCCCCCAGCGTGGGACCTGGGGCGGCCAGGCTGCAGGTCACTCCCCCCCCCAGCGTGGGACCTGGGGCGGCCAGGCTGCAGGTCACTCCCCCCCCCAGCGTGGGACCTGGGGCGGCCAGGCTGCAGGTCACTCCTCCCCCCCAGCATGGGACCTGGGGCAGCCAGGCTGCAGGTCACTCCTCCCCCCCAGCGTGGGACCTGGGGCAGCCAGGCTGCAGGTCACTCCTCCCTCCCTCCCCAGCGAGGGACCTGGGGCGGCCAGGCTGCAGGTCACTGCCCCTCCCTCCCCCAGTGAGGGATCTGGGGCGGCCAGGCTGCAGGTCACTCCTCCCCCCCAGCGTGGGACCTGGGGGGGCCAGGCTGCAGGTCACTCCTCCCTCCCAGCGTGGGACCTGGGGCGGCCAGGCTGCAGGTCACTCCTCCCCCCCAGCGTGGGACCTGGGGCGGCCAGGCTGCAGGTCACTCCTCCCCCCCAGCGTGGGACCTAAGGCGGCCAGGCTGCAGGTCACTCCCCCCCCCAGCGTGGGACCTGGGGCGGCCAGGCTGCAGGTCACTCCTCCCCCCCAGCGAGGGACCTGGGGCGGCCAGGCTGCAGGTCACTGCCCCTCCCCCCCCCAGCGAGGGACCTGGGGCGGCCAGGCTGCAGGTCACTGCCCCTCCCTCCCCCAGTGAGGGACCTGTGGTGGCCAGGCTGCAGGTCACTGCCCCTCCCCCCCCCAGCGAGGGACCTGGGGCGGCCAGGCTGCAGGTCACTCCTCCCCCCCAGCGTGGGACCTGGGGCGGCCAGGCTGCAGGTCACTGCCCCTCCCTCCCCCAGTGAGGGACCTGGGGCGGCCAGGCTGCAGGTCACTCCCCCCCCCAGCGTGGGACCTGGGGCGGCCAGGCTGCAGGTCACTCCTCCCCCCCAGCGTGGGACCTGGGGCGGCCAGGCTGCAGGTCACTGCCCCCTCCCCCCCAGCGAGGGACCTGGGGCGGCCAGGCTGCAGGTCACTGCCCCTCCCTCCCCCAGTGAGGGACCTGGGGCGGCCAGGCTGCAGGTCACTGCCCTTCCCTCCCCCAGCGAGGGACCTGGGGCGGCCAGGCTGCAGGTCACTGCCCTTCCCTCCCCCAGCGTGGGACCTGGGGCGGCCAGGCTGCAGGTCACTGCCCCTCCCTCCCCCAGCGAGGGACCTGGGGCGGCCAGGCTGCAGGTCACTCCTCCCCCCCAGCGTGGGACCTGGGGCGGCCAGGCTGCAGGTCACTGCCCTTCCCTCCCCCAGCGTGGGACCTGGGGCGGCCAGGCTGCAGGTCACTGCCCTTCCCTCCCCCAGCGTGGGACCTGGGGCGGCCAGGCTGCAGGTCACTGCCCCTCCCTCCCCTAGTGAGGGACCTGGGGCGGCCAGGCTGCAGGTCACTCTCCCCCCCCAGCGTGGGACCTGGGGCGGACAGGCTGCAGGTCACTCCCCCCCCAGCGAGGGACCTGGGGCAGACAGGCTGCAGGTCACTCCTCCCCCCCAGCATGGGACCTGGGGCGGCCAGGCTGCAGGTCACTCCTCCCCCCCAGCGTGGGACCTGGGGCGGCCAGGCTGCAGGTCACTGCCCCTCCCTCCCCCAGTGAGGGACCTGGGGCGGCCAGGCTGCAGGTCACTCCCCCCCCCCAGCGTGTCACTCCCCCCCCCCCAGCGTGGGACCTGGGGCGGCCAGGCTGCAGGTCACTCCTCCCCCCCAGCGTGGGACCTGGGGCTGCCAGGCTGCAGGTCACTGCCCCTCCCTCCCCCAGTGAGGGATCTGGGGCGGCCAGGCTGCAGGTCACTCCCCCCCCCCCAGCGTGGGACCTGGGGCGGCCAGGCTGCAGGTCACTGCCCCCTCCCTCCCCCAGCGAGGGACCTGGGGCGGCCAGGCTGCAGGTCACCCCCCCCCATTCCACTCCTTTCTGACCAGGGACCCCCTCCCCCAAACCATTGACTTAACACTCCTGGGCCTCCACTTTCTAGCCTGTGGAGTGTCCCTGAGAACCGGGGCACCCACACCCAGGGCCACTACCGCCACAGGGCATTCGTCCTAGGACAGGGAATGACCTGCACCTTCTCTCTGTGCTCAGCTCTCACCGGGCAGGGCGGGGCGACCGGAGGGGGCGGGGGTGGAGCCACAGGCTGGTTGGTGTCGAGGGGGGCTCGGGCGCTGTGCGGCCCCCGATGTAACGGAAGTGGCTGCCCTCCCCGCTGGGGAGTCCACACCTCTGGGCCGCTGTTCCATCGTCTCCCCTGCAGCCACGAAACTTTTCTCCCAGTTACAATCTGACCCCCCTCGTGTCCTGAGGTCATACTGAGCTCCTCTGCGTACTTGGTCCGGAGGTGTGGGCACCCCTTCCCCTTGGCTCCACTGACCCCCCCCATTGCTTTTCAACCTGGGGTCTCCCTCCCCTCCTCCCTCTTGGGTGAGCCGACACAGCAGCATTGGGCACCAGGGGGTGCTGTGGTACACAGCTCCCGAGTCCCTGGTGGGGACATTGGGCAGGCTGGGCCGCAGACGCAGGGACTGGGCATCGGGCATCAGGCCATTGCCAGGGCCTTGTGTGGGCACCCCCCATGCAGCAGCCTGGAGGAGACACATGGCAGGCACATCAGCTGTACAGACGAGAAACCAAGGCCCAGGGAAGGAGCTGACGTATCGGGACTGTCAGGATGGGGGACTCCCCTCCCAGTGCCCACGCATACACTTGAGGGGATCCCCAGGGCCCGTGTTTGTGTCTTTGCAGCTTTAGGGACAGAGGCCACACTTTGTTACATTTCCCGTGGTGTCTGTGATCCCCACAAGGGTAAACCTCCTGATTTAGAATAGAATAATAGGTCATTTAGATGACCTTTGACCTCTGGGTGGGTCAGAGATCTTCTTAAGGCTTTTGTTTTTGAGAAGACATGATCAGGCTTGATGAGGCGGTGATGCGGTGATGCAGTGGATAGAGCGTTAGACTGGGACACAGAGGACCCAGGTTCGAAACCCCGAGGTCACTGGTTTGCATGCAAGCTCACCAGCTTGAGCACGAGGTTGCTGGCTTGAGCGTGGGATCATAGACTTGACCCCACAGTTGCTGGCTTAAGTCCCAAGATCACTGGCTTGAGCCCAAGGTCTCTGGCTCGAGCAAGGGGTCACTCACGCTGCTATAGCCCCCCCCCCCCCCGGTCAAGGCACATGAGAAAGCAGTCAATGAACAACTACGGTGCTGCAACAGAAAATTGATGCTTCTCATCTCTCTCTCTCTCTCTTCCGGTCTGTCCCTATCTGTCCTTCTCTCTGTCTCTCTCTCTCTCACACACACACACACACACACACACACACACACACACACACACACATGAGTTAGGTGATGGTAGGATGCTGGGGTTGGGTCACAGGAGCTCTGTCCTCGGCAGGGTTGCGGAGTCAGACCGCTGGTCCCTCTGGGGATGGGGCACCGGTGAGGCTGACCCTGCCTGTCCTGTGCCCTTGTCCCCAGGAGGAGACGCCTCTGTTCCTGGCCGCCCGGGAGGGCAGCTACGAGACCGCCAAGGTGCTGCTGGACCACTTCGCCAACCGGGACATCACGGACCACATGGACCGGCTGCCCCGGGACATCGCGCAGGAGCGCATGCACCACGACATCGTGCGGCTGCTGGACGAGCACAGCCTGATGCGCAGCCCCCAGCTGCACGGCGCCCCCCTGGGCGGCCCGCCCACCCTGTCGCCCCCGCTCTGCTCCCCCAACGGCTACCTGGGCAACCTCAAGCCGGCCGTGCAGGGCAAGAAGGCCCGCAAGCCCAGCACCAAGGGCCTGGCGGGCGGCGGCAAGGAGACCAGGGACCTCAAGGCCCGGCGGAAGAAGTCGCAGGACGGCAAGGGCTGCCTGCTGGACAGCGCCAGCGTGCTGTCCCCCGTGGACTCCCTCGAGTCGCCCCACGGCTACCTGTCGGACGTGGCCTCGCCGCCCCTCCTGCCCTCCCCGTTCCAGCCATCCCCGTCGCTGCCCCTCAGCCACCTGCCTGGCATGCCCGATGCCCACCTGGGCATCGGCCACCTGAATGTGGCGGCCAAGCCCGAGATGGCGGCGCTGGGCGGGGGTGGCCGGCTGGCCTTCGAGCCGGGACCGCCACGCCTCTCCCACCTGCCCGTGGCCCCCAGCTCCGGCGCGGTCCTGGGTGCTGGCGGCAGCGGTGGCGGCGGGGCCGTGAATTTCACCGTGGGCGGGACCGCGGGCTTGAACGGCCAGTGCGAATGGCTGTCGCGGCTGCAGAACGGCCTGGTGCCGAACCAGTACAACCCCCTGCGCGGGAGCGTGGCCCCTGGCACGCTGAGCACGCAGGCCCCTGCCCTCCAGCACGGCATGATGGGCCCCCTGCACGGCGGCCTCTCGGCCGGCGCCCTGTCCCAGATGCTGAGCTACCAGGCTCTGCCCAGCACACGGCTGGCCACTCAGCCTCACCTGGTACAGACCCAGCAGCCAAACTTACAGATGCAACAGCAGCCAAGCATCCAGCAGCAGCAGCAGCAGCAGAACCTGCAGCCGCCACCCCCCCAGTCACACCTCGGTGTGAGCTCGGCCCCCAACGGCCACCTGGGCCGGAGCTTCCTGGGCGGGGAGCCGAGCCAGGCAGATGGGCAGCCGCTGGGCCCCGGCGGCCTCGCCGTGCACACCATCCTGCCGCAGGACAGCCAAGTCCTGCCCACCTCCCTGCCCTCCTCCCTGGTCCCGCCCATGACCACCGCGCAGTTCCTGACGCCGCCCTCCCAGCACAGCTGCTCCTCCTCGCCCGTGGACAACACTCCCAGCCACCAGCTGCAGGTGCCCGAGCACCCCTTCCTCACCCCGTCCCCCGAGTCCCCCGACCAGTGGTCCAGCTCGTCCCCACACTCCAACATCTCCGATTGGTCTGAAGGCATCTCCAGCCCGCCCACCAGCATGCAGTCCCAGATCACCCACATCCCTGAGGCCTTCAAGTAAACGCCTGCACCCCCACCCTCCCCTCGGCGGCTGGGGCTTCGTTCACCCGGTTGCTCCCCCAGACGCCGGGTTGACCAAAGGAGCTTTTTTTAAAAAAAAAAGAAAAAAGAAACATTTTTATACGAAATAAGACGTGCATCTGAAATTTTTTTTGAGTATTTATTTATGTACTTTTATTTCACATGAAAACACTGCCTTTTTATTTATGTGTACCGGGTTTTGTTTTTTGGGGTTTTTATTGGTTTTTTTTTTTTTTTTTACTGCAACAGGTGAAGAACTTTTATCTGTTCTAAGGAAGTAAACTAGTTCTTGGCCATTACTTTCCTACTTAGCGTGAAGGTTGTTACGTATTTGTAAAAAATATATATATATAAACAAAGATTCAGGATTTATAAATGCCGTTTATTTATTCTTTTTTTTTTCCCAAAACCCAAAAAGAAATAATGCTCAGAGAAGGGAGGGAGGTTTGAGCCAGTTGTCCAAAAAGCTCTCCCCGGGTGTGCCCGGGCGGGCTGGCTGCCGTTTCCCCAGGACCGCCCCCCACTCCCCGGCGTCAGGAAGCAGAACCTCGACCCCTTGGGCACAAGGATTCATTGGCATCTTCAGTAGGAAAGTGGAAGGGTGCGGTGTCTACGTTTGGGGGCCTCGCAAGTGGGTTTTTAAACACAGGCTTCTGACGGTGTGTTCTCGGGATGCCCACAGTGCCCGCATGCTCGGTGCCCATCGTGGATCTTTGTTTCAAGGGTCAGTGTTACGTGGTTGTGCGTGGGTCTCGCCAGGTCTCGGTCCTTCCGGAAGCTCCTCTGCCCCTGTACACCCCTCCCCCCCATCGGTATGTCAACATTGTGTAGCGTGAGAAGTCGGGCTGCTGGCTGTGCTGCACCCACCGTGGCCCGCGTGGAGGAGGAATCCCACCCTTTTCTGGACAAAGACTCCCCGGGCTGCCCGTGTGTCCCCCGCCGCCGCCGGACACCCCAGCACCTCAACCTGCGCAGTCTTCCAGGTTCAGCGGAAGGCGGACTGGTGTCGCCGGGGGCGGGGCCTCTCTGCCCGGGGACCCGTGTGGATAGACTTGGCCGGAGCCACCCACAGCAAGGTTCTGGGAAATCCTGGGTGTGTCTGGCCTCGGTGTGCAGGGGCCGTTGCTCCTGGGCCTGGTGGGATTGCAGCTGAGGCGGTGGCCTTGGGGACCATAGGAGCCTGCTCTTGGGCCAACCCTCCTGGCTTTGGGGGGGCGTTGCATCATGTGCCCCGGATGAGGGGTGGAACAGATTCTTACGATATCAAGTATAAGCCTGTGGCCAAGATAATGTCTGTAAATACATTTTTAAAGGTGGATTTTGTTTAAAAAATCTGAATGAACCAGCCTGTTGGAGGTCGTGCTTCTGAGGGGTGTCAGGACGGGTCCCACTCCACGACCCAACAGCCTGGGCCTCGGGACCCGTCGCTGCCCCCACGGCTCCTACGTGACCCCGGGAAGGATCCGCCCGCATGTGCGGGCGGGCATCCCGCCTCCTGGGCAGCTTCTCCCGCCTCGCCGGGGGCGATGTTGTACCATCCCTTGTGGGTATGACCAGACACATCCTAAGATGTTGATTCTTACTTAACTGTGTTTTATAAACTATAGAGTGTAGTTTACAGAGAAAGGAACCTTTTGTAAAACGTAATGACATGCAAAAAAACTGTAGGTTGTAAAAAGGATGTATTTTTTTTATCTTTTTGTTTTTGTTAATGGATTTGCAATAAAAAAAAAAAAAGATACTGATGCCAATCAAGATTTTGCTTAAGTCAGGCTCCTCCCCTTTCTGGGAGGGAGGGAGGGAGGGAGGAGGGACAGGTTCCCTGGGGTCCCTCTGCCTCTTCTGCTGGGAGAGTGATGACACCTCGTCGCCCCCAGCGAGGGCAGGGACACAGTGGACACGGCACAGGCAGCCCCATCGGAGGGACTGGGGTAACACTGGGCTCCGGTTGTCCCATCCTGGGCCCCAGAGGAGTGAAGGCACCGCGTACCCAGCCTTTACTCCTGACAGGCAGGAGGGGCCTCCTGACCCTAGCTGGAGGGCACAGGCAGTCAATCACAGAAGCATCTGGGGTGGGGGGGGGGCAACGTGCGGTGACACAGTGAGCTTAGGAAGGGCTCTGGACCCGGGAGGGTGCTGGCTGAACAGCAGCATTTACTTGGGGATACTGAGCAAGACTGCCAGTCAGACCCTGGCCCTCGCCGGGTCCCTGCATGAGCCCGCCCCCTCCACTTCTTCCTCCTCTCCACCGGGCCCAGCCGCAGGCAGGTAGGTGGGTTCAAACCGGATTCACAGTCTGGCCTGCCTCCTGCCCCCTGGCCTACTCAAGCACAAGTGGGAGCCCCAGCTTTCCTCACCGCGTTTGGAAGCACCCTCCATCCCCAACGGCGCTGGCGCTGGCAACACGGGGAAGGGACAAGAGGTGCCAGGAGAACGGAGTACGGTGACGTGGCCCACCTGTCCGAGGGACTGGCTCAGCCTGGACTCTGCCCAGAGCACACTCAGCACCCCCAAACCCCGTTCCTCAGTGCACGTCCAAGAGAAGTGAAAATAAAGAAGCCCAAGTTCACCCCCATTCCCAAGCAGTGCCTTTGACATTGGCCAGGAGGCTGGACCGCTTCTGGGGCCCATCACTCCGCCGGTGGGCGAACGCCGTGTGGTCCGTCCATCCGCACAGGGATGGTCATTCGGCCAGACGTGAGAGTGCCCCTGGGTGAAGATTCACGCGGGGACCCTTCCCGGGGTGGGTGCAGGGCGAGGCTGAATGGCTGAACATCACCCTTTTTGTTATAAAGGGACACTTACCAGCCTCCACGGAGGAGCATGAAACCCCTGAGCGTGGAGCTTGCGAAACACTCCTGTGTTGTTCCATGAAGTCAGCTCTGGAGCACCTGCTCGCCCATCCGTCCGTGGGGAGCCCAGAGATGCAGCATGCTCCCCCAGGGGGTGCATTCTAGCGGGGGGTGGGGTGGGGAAAGCCAAAGGCTTTCCTCTGGCTGCACTGGGGTCAAATTCTGAAAGAGCCTGGGTGTCCCTGAGGCCAGCACTGCAGAGCCGCCGCCAGGTTATGACCGGCCAGGCCCAGCCCGCCCACTCAGAGGCAGCTCTCTGCCTCCCCCTGCTGGCAGCACCCCACCAGTGCCCCTTGGGCAAACAGGTGGTCCTGATGAGGCCTTCCATGGGTCCGCCGAGCCTCTAGACTCACTCCTGGTGAGTCTGCACCTCACGTCACACTCATGGCCATCTCCTGCCAAGAGCATTATTATCTCATGACATCCGAGGAAGCTGAGGCACGGAGAGGTAGGAGACTTCCCCAAGTTCACCCATTTGAGCCAGGGCCTGGTGATTCCCGGTTCCATGTTCTCATAGTTATTTGAGAGGTCACCTCCCCTTGGAGGACCGGGGAGGTCTGGAGAGAGGTCACTCTGCCTGTCACTCTTCAGACAAGGAAACATACTCAGAGAGGAACTTGCCAACGTCACCGCCAGCAGTTAATGCCACAGCCAGCCAGCCTGGCACTTGGCAACCTGCAGGTGTAGACACGCTTCCCAGCTCCACCCAGGGCCTTATTTTTTCTCCCTTCCCATCTCCAGCATCCACCCCAGACTCCTGTGCCTGTCACTTAGGTCACCACCGATGTTCAGGACTCTCACCTTCCTGTCCTGTCTGTTCCCCGGGCTGATGTGGGCGGAGCAGCTCTGCTGCTCTGAGGCGGCGGGCTGTGCGCTGCAGAGAGTCGGGTCCTTGCCCTGCAGGGTCATCCAGGATTTGGCTGTCCCCACCCATCTGGCCCCAGCAGCCTGCCCCTGGCCTAGAGGCCTGAGACTACCTTCTGGGCTGCTGGTTCTCGCTAGTATCTTGCAGAAAGCCAGGGAGAGGCTATGCTGATGGTGACAGTCTTGCCTGAAAAGCCCCAGAAAATCTCCCTTGCTTTCAGAAGTCAAACCCCCTTGCGGCTGCTGTAGGGGGTCCAGCTTTCAGAGATTCAGCCCCTTGCCACTCCAGAAGTTTCTGTTTGCTTGGGCCACACGTGTTGTGTTTCTTCCATCACCTCCCCCATTCCACAGCCCCAGCAGGTGGGCTCCATGCCTTGCCCTCACTGGGCATTCATTCCCAGCTGTCTGGTGTCCATGCTCCCCAAGGGCAGCGGTCAGGGCTGTCTGTCCCATGTCCTAGCAGGGCCTGGCCCGTGAGACGTCTGCGTAGTTTCTGGTAAGTCTCCGGGGCCAGCACGCAGTCTCCCTGCCGCTCTGGTCCTCTGCCGTCCCTGGTGGGTTCATAGTCAGCATCTTCCTTGCGTTTTCGACTTCATCCCCACCACTTATTTATCGACTTAGATGCCTAGTACTTGGCACAGTGATTCAAAAAGTCCTCTGGGACAGCGAGCTGCCAGGCTCACATCCAGAGGCGACAGAGGAGAGGCAGTGCCATCTCGTGCTGACGACGATGTGCACAGCAGTGACGTTTGTCCAGCCTGGCCATGTCAGTGCTTGCCTGGTGTGGATTTGCTCCCACAAGGCCCTCAGGGGTCTGAGATGCTTCTCACCACGCTAGCCCTCCACCCTGGTCTGCACCCTCTTCTGCTCGGCCTGGGTGCACACTACAGTTGCCCGTACCACCGACAGGGGCCCAGTGCACAGAGCCACAGGACACACTCACCCTAACTTATATCCAAACCTTCTTTCTCCCAGGAGACCTGACTCCCACCCCTGCCTCTCCAACCACTGCCTGCCTCAGCTCTCCTGCCATCTCACTCCACCCCTGAGACCCCACATGCTTCTGCATGGGCCATTCAGCCATCCCCGTTGCATGGAGGCTGCCCCTTCCTCTCTCCAGGCCACCACCTGGGGCAAGCTCCCCCCTCCCTGCCCAAGCTCCCAGGACTGAGGATGCATGTCAGGGCCTGAGCAGGCTGCTTGGCATGAAGCAGGCCTGCCCTACAGACCACACTCAATAAAGTTACTTCATGCTGGGGGGCGTGGCCTCTAAGACTGCAGCCCCGCCCGAGGGCTCCTTTGAGGGCTCTCGGGCTGGCTAGTGGTCAGGAGAGAGCCAACGAGCCCCAGGCTGGGATGCTGAGTGGGAGCCCCTGACCCCCTCCCCTAAAGTGTCACGAACCTGCATGGCAAATAATTCTGCAGGTCTTGGGTGGGACCCCTGGAGGATTAGAAAATTAACACAGAAAGAAAAAGGATGGAATTGGGAAGACCCATTGCACAGCTAATAGCTTGGCCAGAGTAAGTCTCCACCCCTGAACCACTTTATTTATAGGGCAGAGCAAAGTCATTAGCAAATCAAAGAGATCTCTGATACAAAGTCACATTTCCAAGGCAACTCAAGAATTCTCCCAAGTGCGGAAAACCCTCCACCCTGCATAACATCTTAAACTTCACAAAAACAAAGGGTAAAAAGAAAATTGCCTCCAGTCTCTCCGAGGGAGTGGGGGATGGGCTAACATGGAGGTGTGGGGAACTTGGCCTTTAGCAACTTAATCAAGAAAGAGAGGTGGGGGGATAGGCAGCCTGTCAGCTTACTGCTAGTCCCCCACACCTCTGTCCCCCCAAAATCGAAACCGTAAGGACCCTGTCAGCTTGCAGTCTCCAACACCAACGTGCTTGCCATCTGGACCCACACTGTGCAGCAGAAATGCAATGCCAGCCACTATGGAATCTTTAACCTTCTAGTAGCTACATTTTAACTCAGTATATCAAAAATATTATCATTGCAACGTACAATCAGAACTTATTGATAACGGCACTCCAGCACATACTCTGCACTTGGAGCTAGCTCATCACGGTTCCGGCCAGCCCCGTCAGGTGCTCGGTGATGGTCTCCTTGGATGGACAGATCAATGGGAGAGGCTGGCTGTCATAATCGTGGAAACGACAGCCGGCTTCTGCCCATTGTCCTGGCAAACATGCAGTCCTGTGCCATGTGTGCTGTGGGTAATTTGACAATAACTCCATCATGGAACTTTGCATGAGGAGTTACAACTTTGTCCCCTGACTCAGCTACAATTTTTCAGTTGATTCTAACTCAACCTGGGGGGGGGGGTTTCAGGGAGGTGGTTACATTCCTACTGAGGAGTGGACATGGCAGGCAAAGAGAAGGAAGCCTGCCTGATCAAGAATAACAATGGCGCCTGACCTGTGGTGGCGCAGTGGATAAAGCGTCAACCTGGAAATACTGAGGTTGCCGGTTCAAAACCCTGGGCTTGCCTGGTCAAGGCACATATGGGAGTTGATGCTTCCTGCTCCTACCCCCCCTTCTCTACAATAAATAAATAAAATCTTAAAAAAAAAAAAGAATAACAATGGCTTGACCAGGCGGTGGCGCAGTGGATAGAGCATCGAACTGGGATGCGGAGGACACAGGTTTGAGACCCCGAGGTCGCCAGCTTAAGCGCGGGCTCATTTGGTTTGAGCAAGGCTCACCAGCTTGGTTGGACCCAAGGTCGCTGGCTCGAGCAAGGGGTTACTCGGTCTGCTGAAGGCCCGCAGTCAAGGCACATACTAGAAAGCAATCAATGAACAACTAGGGTGTCGCAATGAAAAACTGATGATTGATGTTTCTCATCTCTCTCCGTTCCTGTCTGTCTGCCCCTATCTCTGTCTCTGTAAAAACAAAACAAAAAAAACACAACAACAATGGATCTCATGGCAGCACGCCTCCCAGGCACAGGTCCGGGTGTTCTGCGGCCACAGTCACCCTCCACTCAGTTTGCCCAGTTTCCAGTTCATGCCTGTTGTCCCATCATATCAACAGCACCCCCTCCGGTCCCCAAATTGCTGCATACTCACCCTGCGTGAACCCCAGCGTGACCGGACTGGATGTTCAGGGAGGTTAAGGAAGCCGGGACAAAGGCCACAGAGCACCTAGGTAGCAGGGTAGAGTCTCAACGGCACAGCCGCGGACCACAGAACCCTGTCCTCCACACAAGGCTACCAACAGTTGAGACCCTGAGGAGCCCTCCCCTGGGAGGCTTAGCAGGAGGGAGTAAGAAGGGGAAGAAAGCCCAAGGACCTTGCCTGTCGACTCGGGCATCACAGCTTTCCTTAGTCACCTCATAGGAGTCAGCACCAAGCTGCTCCTTTAACATCGCCCCAGGGCTCCTCCTCGGCCTTGCATTTGTCCATTTGTCCAGGGTGGGCTGGTTTCTGCAGCTTATTGTCTTTCTGGGTTAGATCCTGCCAGGGCCAACCACTCGGCTTCTCAGAATGCCAGAGGGGCAAGTCTGGGCTCCAGCTCTTGGGCTCTTTGCACTCCAGGGTGAAGAGGAGCCCGTCCTGAGCCTGGGAGAATTGTGCTTCCCCCTTTCAGGAGGAGGGCTAAGGACCACATCTCTCTCTTCTCTCTCTGTGGAGTGGTTGGAGTGGTTTGTTGGGACAAAACGACTGCGGAGCACTGTGACCCACCAGGAAGAAGTGGATCACGGGCATGGGGCCCAGGGCCGAGTTCTACCCTGGGATGAAATGGGCTGGGGAACTCCATTTCCGCAAGGCAAATGTTAGCTTAGCAGAGTGGCCACGTCAGATGGGGCTGAAACTCTCCCCACACCCGCCTGGGGCTCTGACAGCGTGGCTGCTCCTTGGCCAGCGTCACAGCAAACAAACAGCTGAACCACACTCCTTCCTTCTTCCCTGGCCTCTGGGTCCCACTGGTGACCAGGGTGCCTTCCCACCCCAGGTCGTGCACCTCGGCCACTGTGGCAGTAGCAGTGGCTGCCCCTGAGAGCTTGGCCACCAGGTGATGTCAGACAGGCACACTTGCCACCCTTCCTGCCTTCTGGAAGGAGCTGGTCAAGTGCAGCAGGATGCTGCTCTAACCCATCCCTGCCAGACAGGTGTGCAGGTGAGTGGCCCTAGCCTCCCTTTGCTCCTGGGGGGGAGGGGGAGAAAGACTCAGATGGCGGCACCCTTTATTCTCTAATATTCTGCATGGGTGGGCTCTGATGGTGCCGGCTGGGTGGGTGCCCGGGTGAGGCAGCAGCTGCGACGGGGAGAAGCAGGAGACAGAGGCCCAGCAGCCTAGCTTTTCGCTGGGACCTTGGGGGTCGCACTCATTCAACACAAATATCCACTCAACAGCGGTTGGAGCCTCCGTCCACGGGACTCTGCGGTTTAGGGGACCCGGCTGGGCCCTCGAGGGGTATTAGAGCAGACGAGAGAGGGGCTGGGGACTGCGCACCCAGTGCTCGACGGAGGGAAAAAACAGTACAGAATGTGTGCATGGAACAAGAGCAAAGGGGCCGGGGAGGTGACCGCGGAGCCGGGAAGGAGGAGGCCGAGGCGAGGCGGGCGGCGCGGCTGGGAGCCGACAGGACGACCCCCGACGGCGCGCACAGGCGTGCAGTGGGACTTCGACAGCAGCCTATGGACTGGGGCCGGCGGCGCCTGCCCCTTCCCGCGCTCTGCAGGGCAGACGGGCATTGATGCCCGACAGCTAGGTGTGGACGGAAACCAATTTCCCGGGCAGTAGTGAAAACAGGAGACGCGAACAGCCGTAACCAGGCAACCAGCGGGCCGCCTCGAGATGCGCACGCGCCATCCGCCGCGGAGGTCAGCACATGCGCAGTTTCAGTCGCTTCCCGTCCGCTTTCAGCCTTCGAGTCCAACGACCGAATGGGAGGAACGCGCCTGCGCCAGGGCGCCGCTTGGGTTCTCGGCTCAGGAGTAGCTGTTCTCGGCGGGTGCACCTGCCGGCATCGGTCGTTCAAGACTGGCTCCACCCTTGAGTCTGACTGAAGAATCGCGACTCTTCTCATACCCTAAAACAAGAAACGGCTGCAAGAAAGAGCCAGAGCCACCCGGGCGACGACTGGGAGCGACCCCCGCACGACCAGCCGGGAAGGTGGGCCAGGGGCGGGGCCAAGAGAGGGCGAGGGACTGGACGAGGCGGGGGGCGGGGCAGAGGGCGGGACCAAAAGATGGGGCATTGACGGATTGGATGCTGGAGGGGGCGGGGCTAAAGGATGCGGCTGTGAAGGAGTTGACGCGGCGGGGGCGGGGCCAAGGATGGGCTCTGGGAAAAATGCGAGCAAGGGGAGGGGTTAATGTAGAGCGGGACGGAGAGATGGGCGGGGCCAAGGAGCGGAGCTAAGGGAAACGCGCTGAAAGACTGGACGCTGAAGAGAGATGGGCGGAGTGAAGTGTCACCTGATGAGGGGCGGGGCTGGTATGCGGGGCGGGGCATCACAGAACAGCTGCGAGGGGCGGGGCCGGCTGGCGTGGCGCGCGCTGACGTCGCGGCCGGACACGTCGGCGGCGCGGCAGCCGCGGCGACCGGAGCCGGATGTGCCAAGATGGCTGCAACGGCTGCTGTATCTGCCGTGTCTGCGCTCGTCTTAACCGCCGGGCCGGTTTCCGCGCGCGGCCCCTAAGGCGCTGGCACCCGGGATTGCGGAGGGGACCGGGCGGGAGCCGGCGCGGGCCTCCGCCTCCCTGGGGCGCGCCGGTGAGGGCCGGGGTCAGTGTGGAGGGAGGCGGTCGGGCCGGGTCGGGCCGAGCCCGGAGCTGGCGGAGCGTTTCCGGGGTGCCGCCGGCGGTCTGGGCGGGGGCGCGGGCCGGCCGGGCTGTCTGTGTCGTTGCCCGCCGTCAGACGGACGCGGACCCCGCGCGCATGGCTGGGTCCTTGACAAACGCGTGTGAGCTCAGCCGTGTTGACACTTGTCTCAGCTGCGGCGGCCTCGCTCGGCGTGGGGGGTCTCGTTGTTGCCGTGGCTGGAAGACGGGCCAGACCTGCAACTTTTCTCTTTTCCTTTCCCAAGAGTACATACAAACACTTAGGACGTTTCTTAGCGTGCCCCCTTGGCTTCGGAGGCTCCGAAGTGGTGGTGTCCCCGTTGGTTGCCAGGTTTCTGCCCGGCCCGTGCAGGGGTGAGACAGGCCGACCGGCCGTGGGAACCGCGGAGCAGCAGCATGGCTCTGGTCTGTGGCGACTGTGGGCCGCGGTGGCCGAGATGTTGCAACGGAGGGAGGTCGGGCGCTTGTGTGTGTTTATCCAGGGTTAGAGGTGAAGGGTACACCTGCTTTGCCCTTTCTGTGATGCAAGGATCCCAGCGAAGCGCCTGGACACGTCACAGCCCTTTCAAGTCAGTTTTTGCAGCTTCCCTTTTAAACGGCTTGGAGCTTGGGCACGAGCTGCCTGTGAAGATTTTATTCTCCATGCCTATGATGTGCGTGATCAGAGAGGTGTTTCCCACCCCCACCTCCCCACCCCCATTTGGTTCTTGCCGACTAGAGTCGCAGACCGCAGGTTCCTAGAGGGACACTTTTCTAAGTTTGAGCACAGCCACCCTCCCTGCAGTCCCCCTCACCCCCCATCTCCTGTGCCCTCTCAGGATTGTGGGTGCTGTTATCTTAGCAAAGATAAGACAAGAGGCAAAGTAGCTTATTGCCTGTTCCCTGTGACTCATTCACCTTTAAGAGCAGTGACTTGAGCAAGTCTCACAATTGTGCTGAGAGTTTTCTTCAGGGCCTTGTGTACCCTGGAACGGGATTCCTGCTTCCGTAAACATCTTTCCCGAGTGTCCTTTTGGATCTTGGTCATTTTTAGCAGTGTTTAGACTTCCCCCTTCTTTTTCTTTAGTGGTTAAGTGTGTTTGGCTCTGTACTTGGAAAAGTTGGAGTTTGGGGTGTGTCTGGGTCAAGTGTCCCAAAATCTGGCAGGGACCTCCCTGGGGGGGAGATTGTAGGCACAGGGCAAGACTCAGGTGCTCCTGTTGGTTTACACACTGAGAGCTGGAGGCAGCGGCCCTGGGAGGGGAGGAGTGCACTTTAACTGCCCCATATCCCAGGTCAGTGGCCAGGATTTCATAATGAAAATAGGAGTGCTTTAAATATTTCACCTAAATACAGGCAGTTTAATTGAAGAGCTAGAGTTATGAATAATGTATCTTTAAGATCAGCTGGTCTCTTTGAAACAGTCTTTTAAAGTTGGATTGATCTGAGGCTACAGAGTGATTTGGGACAGAATACAATTCCCTGTAGTCCTGAGATAAATGATAGGCATTGTTTTTCTGCTGGTGAATAGAGAAAAGAAGATAAAAAGAATAAGATTCTTGAAGATAATTTAAGGCCCTGGCAGGGTAGCTCAGCTGATTAGAGCGTCGTCTGAATGCGCCAGGGTTGCAGGTTCGATCCCTGGTCACAGAGTATTTACAAGAGTAAACAATGGATGCATAAATGAGTAGAATAACAAATCAATGCTTCTGTCTCTCTATTTCGCTTCCTCTTTCTCTAAAATTGTTAAAGTAAAAAAATTAGCCTGGCCTGTGGTGGCACAATGGATAGAGGCTTGACCTGGAATGCCGAGGTCGCTGGTTTGAAATCGCCTCTTCGAAACCCTGGGCTTGCCTGACCAAGGCACACAGGACGAGCAAGCGGTGAACAGCTAAAGTGAAGCAACTGTGAGTTGATACTTCTCATTCCACCACCCTCCTCTCTCTGTCAAATAAAATGAAATATTAAAAAAATGAAAATTAAAAAGATTGTTTCAAATGAAATTGGTATATTGTTAGGAAGTTCTCAGTTGTGTGTGGGGGAGGGATAGGCAATGCTACTTTGTAGGCAAGTGATAGCAATTGCTTCTACAGCAGTTCTTAGTTCAAGAGTTGAGAAAATAATTCTGAGAGTTCCTATAAGGGCAATGTTTAAGTATAAGCCTGTGAGATTTAGATTCTGGTGAGATTTCCCTACTGAACAATGGTAGTGGTTAGGGCACCTCAGAATCCACTGCAAGTAGAATTTCATAAGCTGAAACCCGGAAGGGACCCGAGAAATCATCATACTGATTCTCTCTCTCTATAGATAAAGAAACGGCTGCAGAAGTGGTATGCCCGAGCCACTCAGCTGGACTGCCCTGCTCCACAGTGACACCCGACAAACACCCTCCGGCCTTGTGCCCTGTCCTTTTTTTTTTTTATCACTTTTCTTTTAAAAATTTTTTTTTTTTTTTTTTTTTTTTTTGCATTTTTCTGAAGCTGGAAACAGGGAGAGACAGTCAGACAGACTCCCGCATGCGCCCGACCGGGATCCACCCGGCACGCCCACCAGGGGTCGACGCTCTGCCCACCAGGGGGCGATGCTCTGCCCATCCTGGGCGTCGCCATGTTGCGACCAGAGCCACTCTAGCGCCTGGGGCAGAGGCCACAGAGCCATCCCCAGCGCCCGGGCCATCTTTGCTCCAATGGAGCCTTGGCTGAGGGAGGGGAAGAGAGAGACAGAGAGGAAGGCGCGGCGGAGGGGTGGAGAAGCAAATGGGCGCTTCTCCTATGTGCCCTGGACGGGAATCGAACCCGGGTCCTCCGCACGCTAGGCCGACGCTCTACCGCTGAGCCAACCGGCCAGGGCCTCTTTTAAAAACTTTTTTAAAAAATTTTTTATTTTTAGAGAGGAGAGAGAGAGAAGGGGGTAGGAGCAGGAAGCATCAACTCCCATAGGTGCCTTGACCAGGCAAGCCCAGGGTTTTGAACCGGCGACCTCAGTGTTCGGGGCGATGCTCTGTCCACTGCGCCACCACAGGTCAGGCAAGCCCAGGGTTTTGAACCGGCGACCTCAGTGTTCGGGGCGATGCTCTGTCCACTGTGCCACCACGGGTCAGGCTGTCTCTCTTTTTTTTTTTTTTTTTTAAGCTACTTAGAACGGTTGAGGGTGTTCTGCTGAAGCCTTACACGGAGGATTGTGTCCTGGGAGGCGTCCTGGGTGCCTGTCTCACAGGTAGAGGGAAGTGGCTCTGATTGTTCTGCCCTCAGTCTGTGTAAAGCAAAGCTGCTTGGTAAATGTTCTTTGGTTTTGAATGACAACTTCACCCAAATGAAGCCTCCAGTGTTGTTTTTAACATACAGTCCATTAAATTTAAGTGAGTTTCCAAGTGCGTGTCAGTCATAAAGGGTTTCTAATTGGCCCAGAATAGCATGTGTGGGTGGTAGTGAAAATAGGGGTTTATAGCACTGGTTTTCAGGTAGGGATAAGAAGTTTTATTTGTAAATTGCTGTACTTAAAACACAGTTGTGTTTTCTTTCCTTTTTTCTTTTTTAAGAGAGGGAGAGACAGGAAGGGAGAGAGATGAGAAGCATGAACTTGTAGTTGCAGCACTTTAGTTGTTCATTGATTGCTTCTCATATGTGCCTTGACCGGGTGGGGGGCTCCAGTTGAACCAGTGACCCTTGCTTCAAGCCAGCGACCTTGGCCCCAGCGACTATGGGATCGTGTCAGTGATCCCACGCTCGAGCTGGCAACCCTGCCTTCAAGCCGGCAACCTCGGAGTTTCGAAGCTGGGACCTCAGCGTCCCAGGTCAGTGCTCTGTGCACTGCACCATCACTGGTCAGGCAGGTATTTTTTTATCCGATTATTAGGTTTTCAAGAACAAAAACATTGCTTGTCTGTAAAAATGTGGCTGAAACTCTGGCGTTGTCCACCATTTCTCCCTCCATGTTCACTCTCCTCTGGTCACTAACTCGCCTGCTGGTGAGCGTGGTGCTCTGGACAGAGGACTGATAACACAGAAAGGGCTGTCTAAAGAGACAGAACTTGGGTTTTTGTCTTAAGATAAGAGTAGATTATATATAATGAATTTAAGAACAAACAACAGAAAACTCTGTGAAGAGGCTTTTTGCCCTTTTGTTTTCAAGGAGAGGTTTCCTGGCACTCGGCCTGTTGCTGAAAAGGTTTGAATCAAGTCATTGGGCCCCTTTCACAGCTGCTTTACGTGGCCTTGAGCTTCCTGGGCTTGGCCGTTCCAGCCCCGGCGCTCAGAGGGCCTGGCTTTCCTGTGGGTGTACAACCAGTCTGTGCAAAAAACAGGACACTTGACGTGGTGGGCAGAGGCCTTCTAGATCGGATACATTTTACATATTTATTTTGCAGTTTGTGTTACTGTGTCCTTGTTAACACTCTTTCGTGAAGGGAAACGGAAGAGCTGGTTTTAAACTTTGGTTCTCCTTTGGAGATTTAAAATAACCTGTATGGGAAGTGTGATACACAATCTTTGTAGAGAGTCTCTGGATCTGGTGACGGTACAGGAAGAGTGACCACATCCCTGGTGGTGAATCAGACTGGTGGGTTCTGCCTGTCCCTGCCAGCAGAGGCCGTTCCGATGGGTCCTTAGCCCAGTTATGTAACTGAGTCGCAGAGAAGGGCAGTGACTTGTGTGAAGTCACTCAGCAAGGCAGGACCTAGCCAGTGCCTGTGCTGCCGTCCAGTGTTCACGCCCCAGACAGGGTGGCAGTTCTGGGCAGGAGTGGGGGTCAGGGAGACGTGTCCTTCAGGACTTCGTGACAGGAAATCACTGACTGTCTTTTTCTTTTTTCTCAGTTTTCTTGATTTCAACCAGGACTTTGACTGTATGGGTTTTGTGCCAATTTTTTCTTTTTTTTTCTTTTTCAGTTCAAAATAAGGGTAACCTAGATCCTGCTTCTCTCTGCAAGTGGCATCGAACTGTACAAGAGCTCAGCCATGCAGCCGCCACCACAGGCTGTCCCGCCCAGCGTGGTGGGGCCGCCTCCGGCTGGGAGTCCTCCAAGCATGTTCTGGTCCAGCAGCCCATACAGGAGACAGGCCACCACCGGTGCCCCAGTGGGTGCAGCGGTGCGCCCTCTGCAGCCGGTGACGGACCCGTTCGCCTTCAGTAGACAGGCGCTTCAGCACCCCTCGCTGGGCAGCGCACCCAAGAGCAGCCCACCGGTTTTCCCAGGCCCCGCCCCAGAGGCATTTCTGCAGCGCCCTGGGGCACCTGTGCCGCACACAAACCCCGGGAATGGCTCCAGGGGACCCTGCGAGCCTCTGCCGGGACCCCTGTCACAGCCCAGGCCGGTGGCCGGTCCATTTTCCAGTGTGCTGACCCCTTCAGCACCACCTGGGCCTGAGATGAAGAGGATTGCCGAGGTTGCGTCCAGCTCCGAACGTGAAGTTCAGGCTCAATGCATTCCAGGAGTGGGTCCTGACGGTTCTCACGGGGGCCGCCCGCACGGGAACCTGCCGGGGCCCGACAGACTGCTGAGCGGGCAGAACCCTCACGACGGTGCCCCAGCCCCGGCCGCCTCCCCTTTCTCCTCTCAGCCCCGTCAGCAGACGGCAGGGCAGTGGGGCCCGGTGCAGGGAGGCCTGCAGCCCTCAGGTCAGCATTACTGGCTCGGCCTAGAAGGGCCTGTTCCAAACGTGGGGCCCCCGGCCTCTAGCCTTTCCCACTTCTCTGCTCTGTCCAGCTCACCTCAGGGTCCCAGCCATGAGCAGCGTGACCCTTCTGTCCCAGGACCCCTGGCTGGCGATGGAAGAGATGAGGCCGCCTACCTACAGGGCGGAAACCACTCAGCAAGTAACTCTGATCTTGAAAACGTGTTCAGGCAGACTTTCCGAGTTGCCCACGCTCGGGCTGGCCAGGAGCTCCGGCCGGGTCCAGCAGCGCATAACGAGCAGCTGCCAGACACTGCCCTCGTGAACCCCTTCGCTCAGGGAAGTAGCCCGGGAGGCCACTTGCACTACCCGCTGGGGGCTGGGCCCAGCGGGGCCTTGCCAGATGCAGACTCGAGCACACTCTCCATGTTTTTCCAAGGGGGGGAGACAGAAAATGAGGAGACCCTCCCATCTGAAGACATAGGATCTGCTGGCCAGTCTGACTTTGACGGTTTCTCCCCCGGTGCCGGCCTGGGCCCTCCCCCCACACACGGGGGAGCAGGCGGCGTCCACCAGGCCTTCCTCAGAGCCCCCCGCGGCGAGCCCACACAGCAGGGAGCAGACACGCAGCCTCTCTTTCCTCTGTTGGCACCCGCCCAGCACGATCACGCAACCACTAAGAATGCTGCTGTTGACTTGTGGGGTGATAGGGCAGGTGCAGGCGGCTCACACTGTGAGAATGTGGAGAACTTAGAGTTCACCCAGAACCAAGAGGTTCTGCCAAGCGAGCCCCCAAGTTCGGATGCTTCCTCCCCCGGCGATCAGCTCCGACCCGGGACCCTTGGCGGGCCCGCGCCCCCCAGGCTCGGTGTGGCTGGCCATGCTGGAGGCGGGGGCTCACAGCCCGAGGCCCCGGATGCGTTGCTGCACCCCGTGCGCTCTGATAGCGTGTCTTCCAGCTACAGCAGCAAGAGCCACCGGAGTGTTTCTGGTGCCACCAGGCCCCAAGACCTGGGCACCTTCATCCAGCAGGAAGTTGGGAAACCTGAGGACGAGGCTTCAGGGAGCTTTTTTAAGCAAATCGATTCTTCTCCCGTGGGAGGCGAGACAGACGAGGCCGCTGTGAACCAGCGCTCCCACAGCAGTCTGTCCCAGCCCTTAACCCCAAGCCCCCCCCAACCCACAGGGGTATTTCAGACAAGTGTCAATAGTTCTTTCGAGCCAGTGAAATCCCACTTAGTTGGTGTAAAACCAGTTGAAGCCGATCGTGCCAATGTGGTGGGTGAGGTGAGGGGGACCCATGCCCACCAGAAGCACAGACCAGCCGCTGCCCCGCCTGACGCCTGTCCTGGCAACCTGGAGCAGCCCCCGGACAACCTGGAGACCCTCCTCCCACCCCAGGCCCGTCCTCTGCCTCTTCCCACACCTGCAGAAGCCAGTCATGGCCTCCCGCACCCTGGGGGACCGCCTTCGGAAGCTGTGCTTTCAACCCCTGAGAAGAGGCCCTCGACCCGGGCCCAGGCAGCCGTCAAGTGTGAGAGCCCAGCAACGACTCTGTGGGCACAGAACGAGCTGCCAGACTTCGGGGGCAACGTCCTTCTAGCCCCCGCTGCTCCTGCACTTCACGTGCCTGGGAAAGCTCAGCCCTCTGAAGTGATCCAGCCTCCAGATGAGGGGGTGTCCGGCCAGCTGTCCCGGCAGCTGGGCTGCCTCCCCTCCCTGCAAAGCGGGGACGGCCTCGGGGCTTCCGAGAACCTCGAGAACCCTCCCAAGATGGGGGAAGAGGAGGCCCTTCTGCCGCAGGCAAGTTCTGGTCATGCCAGTCTGCTGTCCTCACCGCCTACTGAGTCTTTGCAAAGTCAGCCCGTCTTGATTGCTCAGCCTGATCAGAACTGGAATCCGGCCCAGCCCCTTCACTGTCCTGTGCCCTTGTCACATCCTAACGAGAAGACTCAGTCCTGGAGAGACACCCGGGTGGGGGACACAGCTGCCGTGAGCGGCAAGGCCTTGGGGGGCGATTCTGGAGAACCCAAGCCTCTGTTGGGGGTTCCAGCGGGCTCTCTCGTCTTCTCACCTCTGTCTCACAATCTTGCCCAAAGTAGTTTTCCACAAGTCTCTGGTACTTCTGAAATGGCTTGCCCTCAGCCTGCTCATTTGCTGGTTCCACCACCATCTCATCCACCTCCAAAGAACTTGCTTCCAGAAAGTCAGAAGAGTCACAAAGCAGAGAGTGCTCCCCGGGAGTTGGTTAACGGCTCTGCTGGGAGCATCACGTTGGTGTCGCCCACAGACACCACCTTGGGACTTCATAGTAATAAGGCACATCTCCCCAGTAATCAGGAAGAGACTTCGGGAGCCCTAGACTTCACATTAAATAGGACTTTGGAAAATCCTGTAAGAACATGTAGCCTTCCCCCTTCTGAGAGTCCAGCCTCTTATCAGGAGATCATTCCCAGTCATCCCAGACCTCCTGGAGCTGGGGTGCATAACCCAGACCATTTCTACCAACAGGTGACAAAAGGTGCTCAGGACCAGCAAGGCCCGGAGAGAGCCCAGCAGGAGCCAGCTCCTCCCCCACAAGGGCCCAAAGCAGCACCTTCAGAACCCTCAAACCCAGAAGGTCTCCCAGAGCCAGGACAGTCTCAGAGCTCAGCCCAGCCCCCTGCGAGTCCGGTTCCCGCTGACCCAGGGCCGCCGCTGCCTCGGCCACCTCAGTCCTCCGGCGCCTCGGTCGTGTCAAGCAGCTCGAGCCAGGCAGCCGTGCCGCCGGGCCAGCCGTGGATGCCACCCCTGGACTTGGCGTCCTACTATTATTACAGACCTCCGTACGACAGCTACCAGGGCCAGTACGCCTCACCGTACCCGCCGGAGCCTGGCACGAACCCGCTGTACTACCAGGTAGGTGGAGCTCAGACCGTGCGGCCCTTTGACCCGCGGTTCTCTCTGGCGTGCTCCTTGGCGGGGTTCTGTCGGTTCAGGGGTCGCGGTAGCGTGCCGCTGTGCAGGACTCCAGCCTGCACCGCCCGGGAGAAAAGTGCTCCCGGCCGCCCCTGCTCAGCCACGCACGGCCTGTCTCACAGACATCTGCACTTAGCACATCGAGCTCTGGAAACACCTGCTCCATGTTTGCATCTCGCAGCACTCCCAGCTTGTGGGGTAGAGAAGCCCTTTGCTACCTGTCACACCTGTTGGCTGTCTGCAGGACCCCGATGTCTGAGTTGCAGGCTTTGGGACACTGGAGAGCCCCTTGAAGAAGCTTGTGTGTGGTGGTGACATCAGCAACCTACCTAACAAGCAGCAGGAAAACCGTAGTCTTTTAGTCTGACCAGGCGGTGGCGCAGTGGTTAGAGCGTCGGACTGGGATGCGGAAGACCCAGGTTCGACACCCTGAGGTCGCCAACTTGAGCGCGGGCTCATCTGGTTTGAGCAAAGCTCACCAGTTTGGACCCAAGGTCACTGGCTTGAGCAAGGGGTCACTCGGTCTGCTGAAGGCCTGCGGTCAAGGCACATACAAGAAATCAATCAATGAACAACTAAGGTGTCACAACGAAAAACTAATGATTGATGCTTCTCATCTCTCTCTATTCCTGTCTGTCTGTCCTAACTATTCCTTTCTCTGACTCTGTCTCTCTAAAAAAAAATCATCTGACTCTCTCTCTCTGTTTCTGTTAAAAAAAGAAAACTATAGTCTTTTACATCTCACCTTCGGAATAAAAACATTTAGGGAAAAAGAGTTAACCCAGATGAAACAGCTGGAGGGTGAAATTCCAGCAGCTTGTCTCAGGTTCCCGGTGAGTCCACAGTGGAGTGGGGACCAGTGGCCACACAGAAGGGTCTTTCTGCCTCTGTCCCAGTGCTGCAAGCTCATGACGGTTGTTTCAGTTAGGTTCTGTTCAGTTCTGCACTTGTTTGAAAAAGTGGGGTCCAAGAGGACATGTTTGATTATTCTCTCTTTGTCACCTCCAGTCTGGGCCCAGGGTCATTCAGGGTCAGCCGAAGCAGTGGGGCTGTGGACCAGGAAGGTTGGAAGTGCTGACTCACAGCAGGGGCCGGCGTCTGAGCTGAGGGCTGGGGAGGGGGAGCTGCGATCAGAGAGGCTGGGGCAGAGCTGGGCTGGGCTGGGCCAGGCCAGGGTGGGCCGGCTGATGGGAGGCCTGGGCCCTGTCTTGGTTCCTGAGCGTCTGTGTGTGAGCGTAAGTAGAGACACTTCTTACCACGGACACCTGGGAGTTCTAGGGTCCCAAAGGAGCCACATGGGCTTTATTCCCATAGCAAGAAGTTCAGCTCTGCCGGGAGCCCAGGGAGGCCAGTGGAGCGCCACACCTGCTCTGGGCCTTTGTGTGGCGCCACCACAGCTCCTGGGAGTTCAGTGTCACTTCTCCGGGAGCCCACACCCCTCTGCTTTTCTCTGTGTTACTGTAGCTTGCAGCACCAGCCAAGTTCGTGTGACCTGACTCTCTGTCCTCTGCCAGGTGAGGCGAGTCGGGCTCTCAGACACAGGACTGATTCTGGCTGGTGCCTGGGTCACCACCTCTCTGCTTCTGGTCTGCAGGTGGCTGTCCCTCAGAGACAGAGCTGTTGGTTCAGTGGTTGGTAATGGGGCTGAAAGCCTCTGAGAATTAAGGGTCCTCTTGAGGGTGCCTGTGGCTTCAGGCCCTTTCAAATAGGACACAGCTGTGAGTCCTGGTACCTACCTCTGCATTTGAGACCTCAGGAAGCAGAACCCTAATAGCCCTCACGAGTTGCTCTAGCCCCTGGGGTGCCTGCCGACTGGCTGGGGTCCCCTGAGCAGGGCAGGGCAGTTGTTTTCAGGACGGGCAGCTGCCTGCCTCGGGCAGTCTTCCTCTAGGTCTTCTGTTGTGCACGGGAAGCCCCGTGTCCAGCGTCCCTGGGAGAGCGGCGTCTGACCCACTCAGAGCCAGTGCTTCTTGCTGGATGGGCTGGCTCTTCAGTGGTGTCTAACGCTGCACAAACCTGTCTTCAACAGGACGTCTATGGCCTGTACGACCCCAGATACAGGCCCTACGAGAGTGCAGCATCCACCTACCCCGAGAACTACCGCTGCCCTGAGCCTGAGCGGCCCAGCTCCCGAGCAAGTCACTGTTCAGACCGGCCAGCTGCCAGGTGATCGATGCTTGTGTTGCTGGCTCTGATGGCACTGTCCTGATTTCAAAAGACTGTATGTGTGAGGAAGTGTGCACACCTGTTGTGTTGCTGTATTGTCAGTGTGGACAGTTTGCAAGGTGCATATATACATTTATTTTTTGCAAGGTGCATTTTTAAATTGAGGTGTGTGCGTTGCCCTGCATTTATGGCCATGCTGTCAGCTAGCCTTTGCTCACACCAGGCCCCTGCAAGGCCACCGGGAAGGCGCCACTGTCCTTGCGCAGGTTTCTCCCTGGACCAGCAGTGGCCCCATCTCGGGGCACGTGATGCGCTCCAGAGGCTCGCCGGCTGCATGCTCAGAGTCCTAGACTGCAGCAGCTTTTACCTTGTGGAATGTTCCCTACCACGGGTCCCAGAGTCCATGGTGCTTAGACTGGGTGGCCTTGGGCCAGAACTCAGCTGGTCCCTTGGCCTAAAAGCCCATGCTTTCCCCCAGCACTGTCTCTTGCGCAGGAGACCCCAGGTGTCTCTGTCCTGCTCCTTTCTCACACAGCCTGGCTCAGCACGGCCACGTGGAAAGAGCCCCAGGGCCGTGCTCCAGCCCAGTGAGACTTGAGCCATCAGAGGCCCCCTCAGGTGCAGGTGGGGTTGGAATGAGGGGCGGCACAGTTGGCGTGGCCAGCTCTGCCTGCCTTCCAGAGCCTCTGCCTGGCAGAGTGAAATCTCACAGCTGCAGGCTGCACAGGGAATGTGGCTCCTTAAACTTGGGACAGAGGAGGCTGGTCACTGCTGTGGAGTTGGAGTCGTGGGTGCCTTATGCTGGCCCTCTGGGGTCTGGTAGCTGACAGTGAGCCTTTGCTGTCAGCTGGCCTCTGTCTAGTGCCATGGGGGGATGTGCTGACCTGGGTGTCACCTGGCATACTAGCTGCTTTACGTGGGAAGGTTCGGAGTCAGCCCCTGGTGCTGGCCTGACACCAGGGGAGCATTCTGATTCAGTGACAGCAACGGGCTGCTGTTTTCAGACCCCCTGGGAGGGAGGGCATGTGTGGCTCACTGGTTTCCTCCGCCCGCCCACCTGCAGATCAGCCTGCGACTCCTGTCAGAGGCCAGGGCTGGCTCCATGCAGAGCAGCGTCTAAGCAGAGGCTAGGGGCCATGGGGAGGGTGTTCCTTTGTCTGCAGTCCTGTGCCCCTTGGCTGCAGCCCTGCCTCTATGTCCTGCCCTGTCCTGGGTTGGGGCGTGTATGCATGTGTGCCTGTGGCCATACATGTGTGTGTGTGCGTGTGGCCATACATGTGTGCGTGTTTCCACCCACCATTTAGCGTCAGCTTGTCTTTCTCCTGCTGCTGTGATCACATCCCTGCGGGCGCTGCTGGGAGGGAGCCTGGCCCTCCTTCTTTCCTCTGTGATTGTCTTTCCCGAAGGGTGCAGGGTTCCTGGGGGCGAGGAGGCATGTGTTCCTGGCGGTGCTGCATCAGGTCATTTTTCGGAGGCGCCCCCTCCCCCCCGTGTGTGCAGGGCCTCTCATCTTGGGGCAGCCGGAGTGGGCGCTAGGCTGAGGCGTGGGCACTCCATCTTGGGAGCTGTGCCCACTGAGCCCCAGGCTCAGCTGAATGAGATGTGAGGGAAGTCCCTTTTACAAGTCAAATGTTGGCCTGGCCTGTGGTGGCGCAGTGGATCAGGCACCGACCTGGGACGCTGAGGTCGGTGGTTCAAAACCCTGGGCTTGGCCCTGGCCGGTTGGCTCAGTAGTAGAGCGTCGGCCTGGCGTACAGAAGTCCCAGGTTCGATGCCAGGGCACACAGGAGAAGCGTCCATCTGCTTCTCCACCCCTCCCCCTCTCCTTCCTCTCTGTCTCTCACCGCCGAGGCTCTATTGGAGCAAAGATGGCCCGGGCGCTGGGGATGGCTCCTTGGCCTCTGCCTCAGGCGCTAGAGTGGCTCTGGTCGCAACAGAGCGACGCCCCGGGGGGGCAGAGCATCGCCCCCTGGTGGGCATGCAGGGTGGATCCCGGTTGGGTGCATGTGGGAGTCTGTCTGACTCTCTCTCCCGGTTTCCAGCTTCAGAAAAATACAAAAAAAAAAAAAAAAACCAACCAACCCTGGGCTTGCCTGGTCAAGGCACATACGGGAGTTGATGCTTCCTGCTCCTCCCCCTTCTCTCTCTCTCTCTTTCTCTCTCTCTCTCCTCTAAAATGAATAAATAAAAATAATTAAAAATCAAATGTTATTTAAAGAAAATACACATATTTTATGTGTAAAAAGTTACACATATATATTTATTTTTATTAAGAAAATTTTAATTAAAAAAGCAAAAAGGCCTGACCAGGCGGTGGCACAGTGGATAGAGTGTTGACTGGGATGCGGAGGATCCAGGTTTGAGACCCCGAGGTCGCCAGCTTGAGCGCGGGCTCATCTGGCTTGAGCAAGGGGTTACTCAGTCTGCTGAAGGCCCACAGTCAAGGTACATAAGAGAAAGCAATCAGTGAACAACTAAGGTGTTACAATGAAAAACTGATGATTGATGCTTCTCATCTCTCTTCGTTCCTGTCTTTCTGTCCCTATTTATCCCTCTATCTGACTCTCTGTCTCTGTAAAAAAATTAAATAAAAAATAAAAAATACTATTTAAACTTGGCTATTAGAAAACAATTGTCATTAAGCCTGTCCAAGAGTGTTGCTGCCCCAGGTCTG